>NW_027136299.1:1232851-1849277 GCF_039906515.1 Pseudorca crassidens
TCGGGTGCAACATTCCAGACGCTTTACTAACACCCTCCCGACTTGGAGAGTCAGTCCCTTTAACCTCCTGTTTGGCCCAGTTTGCAATTTCTGCGGAAGATGAACAGGAATAGCGAGAACCAATGAAAGACTAGCTGGAGGTGTCTGGACGGGCAAATTTAACTCTCATTTCCCACCAGGAAGAGGAATTAACCAAAGGCTCAGCTTGCCGTGCCGGAACCAGATTAGGGCCTGAAGCCATCCTGTGGTGTTGCGGCCAGCTCAAAATAAAGCGAGTTGATGAAAGGAGCTCAGGGGCACTGTAATTCACAAACCTGCAGAGTTATAAATGACAGCTATCGTCCAAAAATATACTGAAGTAAGGCTGCCAAGAGGACTTGAAAGCGGGGCAGAATTGCAGGAAACCGATTTCAGGAGGTAGACTGGAATTGCATTGAAAGCATAGGAAAAGAGGCAGAACGTCCACAATGATGCACTTGGCCAAAAAGGGCGTATGCGTTTTTTCCTGAATATATTCAGGAAAAAACGCATACGCCCTTTTTGGCCAACCAAGCAAGCTTGCAAAGGAAATCTGCACTACAATGAAGTCTCACTTCCCCCCGGTCAAAAGGGCCATCTGAAAAAAGTGTAAAATCCAGAAAGGCAGGACAGGCCATGGAGAACTGGGAGCCTTGTTATGCTGATGGGCGGGATGTAAATTGCCAACAGCCACTCGGGAGAAGTGTATGGTGTTTCCTGAAACATCTAAAAAACAAAGCAACAGAGCCTAGGGCACTTCCACTTATGGTCCTATAGCTTAGGGAAATTAAAATCAAAAAGACACAGCCACCCCAAAGTTTGGGACGCCTCTGTTTACAAGAACCTCGTTTACAGTACAAGTTCAACATCGCAGAAAGTGAAAAATGGATAAAGAAGTTGTGGTATTTACTTACAAAGCAATATCACTCAGCAATGAAATCTATGTCATCAGGCCCTTAGCAGCACAATGAGTGGATTCAGGTATGATGATTCTAACTGAAATAAGTCACACAGAAAAAGAAACATCATAAGATATCAGTAATACACGGAATGTAAACTTGGCTACACAGGAACTGAATTACAGAACAGAACAGGGTCTCAAATTTAGAAAACCAACTTATGCTTGCTTAAGGGTAAAGGTGAGTTGGGGTGCTGCATAAAACCAGAGATTGAAATGAGCACAGATAAAGTTCCTTAAGCCAAATATGGAATAGACAAGAGCTACTCCTTGCTCAACGAAATGGACTCAACACCGCATATTAAACGCCTAAGAATGTACCTGACTAGTAAGTATCTTAAAACCTATGGATTGCTATGTCTCCGAAAGAGAATCAAGCATGTGTACAGGGGCATAAACGCAGCAGTGATAGGATTGGAGAGGTTCGGTGAGCAAATGAAGACCCTTTGAAGTCATATTGCATGGTACCCATTCCACGGGTTTCAACTACCCAGGTTTAAGGTATTCTACCTTCAGCTAAAACATGCATGTGGAAACTAGAGTATGATCAACCATGTGATCGGGAAACATGTTCAAATATGTCTCAGTTTTCGTACCCTGGTACTCGGGTGCAACATTCCAGACGCTTTACTAACACCCTCCCGACTTGGAGAGTCAGTCCCTTTAACCTCCTGTTTGGCCCAGTTTGCAATTTCTGTGGAAGATGAACAGGAATAGCGAGAACCAATGAGAGACTAGCTGGAGGTGTCTGGACGGGCAAATTTAACTCTCATTTCCCACCAGGAAGAGGAATTAACCAAAGGCTCAGCTTGCCGTGCCGGAACAAGATTAGGGCCTGAAGCCATCCTGCGGTGTTGCGGCCAGCTCTAAAGAAAGCGAGTTGAAGAAAGGAGCTCAGGGGCACTGTAATTCACAAACCTGCAGAGTTATAAATGACAGCTATCGTCCAAAAATATAACTGAAGTAAGGCTGCCAAGAGGACTTGAAAGCGGGGCAGAATTGCAGGAAACCGATTTCAGGAGGTAGACTGGAATTGCATTGAAAGCATAGGAAAAGAGGCAGAACGTCCACAATGATGCACTTGGCCAAAAAGGGCGTATGCGTTTTTTCCTGAATATATTCAGGAAAAAACGCATACGCCCTTTTTGGCCAACCAAGCAAGCTTGCAAAGGAAATCTGCACTACAATGAAGTCTCACTTCCCCCCGGTCAAAAGGGCCATCTGAAAAAAGTGTAAAATCCAGAAAGGCAGGACAGGCCATGGAGAACTGGGAGCCTTGTTATGCTGATGGGCGGGATGTAAATTACCAACAGCCACTCGGGAGAAGTGTATGGTGTTTCCTGAAACATCTAAAAAACAAAGCAACAGAGCCTAGGGCACTTCCACTTATGGTCCTATAGCTTAGGGAAATTAAAATCAAAAAGACACAGCCACCCCAAAGTTTGGGACGCCTCTGTTTACAAGAACCTCATTTACCGTACAAGTTCAATATCACAGAAAGTGAAAAATGGATAAAGAAGTTGTGGTACTTACGTACAATGCAGTATCACTCAACAATGAAATCTATGTCATCAGGCCCGTAGCAGCATAATGAGTGGATTCAGGTACGATGATTCTAACTGAAATAAGTCACACAGAAAAAGAAACATCATAAGATATCAGTAATACACGGAATGTAAACTTGGCTACACAGGAACTGAATTACAGAACAGAACAGGGTCTCAAATTTAGAAAACCAACTTATGCTTGCTTAAGGGTAAAGGTGAGTTGGGGTGCTGCATAAAACCAGAGATTGAAATGAGCACAGATAAAGTTCCTTAAGCCAAATATGGAATAGACAAGAGCTACTCCTTGCTCAACGAAATGGACTCAACACCGCATATTAAACGCCTAAGAATGTACCTGACTAGTAAGTATCTTAAAACCTATGGATTGCTATGTCTCCGAAAGAGAATCAAGCATGTGTACAGGGGCATAAACGCAGCAGTGATAGGATTGGAGAGGTTCGGTGAGCAAATGAAGACCCTTTGAAGTCATATTGCATGGTACCCATTCCACGGGTTTCAACTACCCAGGTTTAAGGTATTCTACCTTCAGCTAAAACATGCATGTGGAAACTAGAGTATGATCAACCATGTGATCGGGAAACGTGTTCAAATATGTCTCAGTTTTCGTACCCTGGTACTCGGGTGCAACATTCCAGATGCTTTACTAACACCCTCCCGGCTTTGAGAGTCAGTCCCTTTAACCTCCTGTTTGGCCCAGTTTGCAATTTCTGTGGAAGATGAACAGGAATAGCGAGAACCAATGAGAGACTAGCTGGAGGTGTCTGGACGGGCAAATTTAACTCTCATTTCCCACCAGGAAGAGGAATTAACCAAAGGCTCAGTGTGCCGTGCCGGAACCAGATTAGGGCCTGAAGCCATCCTGCGGTGTTGCGGCCAGGTCACAAGAAAGTGAGTTGAAGAAAGGAGCTCAGGGGCACTGTAATTCACAAACCTGCAGAGTTATAAATGACAGCTATCGTCCAAAAATATACTGAAGTAAGGCTGCCAAGAGGAGTTGAAAACGGGGCAGAATTGCAGGAAACCGATTTCAGGAGGTAGACTGGAATTGCATTGAAAGCATAGGAAAAGAGGCAGAACGTCCACAATGATGCACTTGGCCAAAAAGGGCGTATGCGTTTTTTCCTGAATATATTCAGGAAAAAACGCATACGCCCTTTTTGGCCAACCAAGCAAGCTTGCAAAGGAAATCTGCACTACAATGAAGTCTCACTTCCCCCCGGTCAAAAAGGCCATCTGAAAAAAGTGTAAAATCCAGAAAGGCAGGACAGGCCATGGAGAACTGGGAGCCTTTTTATGCTGATGGGAGGGATGTAAATTACCAACAGCCACTCGGGAGAAGTGTATGGTGTTTCCTGAAACATCTAAAAAACAAAGCAACAGAGCCTAGGGCACTTCCACTTATGGTCCTATAGCTTAGGGAAATTAAAATCAAAAAGACACAGCCACCCCAAAGTTTGGGACGCCTCTGTTTACAAGAACCTCATTTACCGTAGAAGTTCAATATCACAGAAAGTGAAAAATGGATAAAGAAGTTGTGGTACTTACGTACAATGCAGTATCACTCAACAATGAAATCTATGTCATCAGGCCCGTAGCAGCATAATGAGTGGATTCAGGTACGATGATTCTAACTGAAATAAGTCACACAGAAAAAGAAACATCATAAGATATCACTAATACACAGAATGTAAACTTGGCTACACAGGAACTGAATTCCAAAACAGAACAGGGTCTCAAATTTAGAAAACCAACTTATGCTTGCTTAAGCGGAAAGGTGAGTTGGGGTGCTGCATAAAACCAGAGATTGAAATGAGCACAGATAAAGTTCCTTAAGCCAAATATGGAATAGATAAGAGCTACTCCTTGCTCAACGAAATGGACTCAACACCCCATATTAAATGCCTAAGAATGTACCTGACTAGTAAGTATCTTAAAACCTATGGATTGCTAT
Source organism: Pseudorca crassidens (assembly GCF_039906515.1). Lineage (NCBI taxonomy): Eukaryota > Metazoa > Chordata > Mammalia > Artiodactyla > Delphinidae > Pseudorca > Pseudorca crassidens. Next base: position 1,237,347 of record NW_027136299.1, read on the forward strand.
GTCTCCAAAAGAGAATCAAGCGTCTGTACAGGGGGATAAACGCAGCAGTGATAGGATTGGAGAAGTTCGGTGAGCAAATGAAGACCCTTTGAAGTCATATTGCATGGTACCCATTACACGGGTCTCAACTCTCCAGGTTTAAGGTATTCTTCCTTCAGCTAAAACATGCATGTGGAACCCAGAGTATGATCAACCGTGTGAACGGGAGACGTGTTCAAATATGTCTCAGTTTTCCTCCCCTGGTACTCGGGTGCAACATTCCAGACGCTTTACTAACACCCTCCCGACTTGGAGAGTCAGTCCCTTTAACCTCCTGTTTGGCCCAGTTTGCAATTTCTGCGGAAGATGAACAGGAATAGCGAGAACCAATGAGAGACTAGCTGGAGGTGTCTGGACGGGCAAATTTAACTCTCATTTCCCACCAGGAAGAGGAATTAACCAAAGGCTCAGCTTGCCGTGCCGGAACCAGATTAGGGCCTGAAGCCATCCTGCGGTGTTGCGGCCAGCTCAAAAGAAAGCGAGTTGAAGAAAGGAGCTCAGGGGCACTGTAATTCACAAACCTGCAGAGTTATAAATGACAGCTATCGTCCAAAAATATACTGAAGTAAGGCTGCCAAGAGGACTTGAAAGCGGGGCAGAATTGCAGGAAACCGATTTCAGGAGGTAGACTGGAATTGCATTGAAAGCATAGGAAAAGAGGCAGAACGTCCACAATGATGCACTTGGCCAAAAAGGGCGTATGCGTTTTTTCCTGAATATATTCAGGAAAAAACGCATACGCCCTTTTCGGCCAACCAAGCAAGCTTGCAAAGGAAATCTGCACTACAATGAAGTCTCACTTCCCCCCGGTCAAAAGGGCCATCTGAAAAAAGTGTAAAATCCAGAAAGGCAGGACAGGCCATGGAGAACTGGGAGCCTTGTTATGCTGATGGGCGGGATGTAAATTGCCAACAGCCACTCGGGAGAAGTGTATGGTGTTTCCTGAAACATCTAAAAAACAAAGCAACAGAGCCTAGGGCACTTCCACTTATGGTCCTATAGCTTAGGGAAATTAAAATCAAAAAGACACAGCCACCCCAAAGTTTGGGACGCCTCTGTTTACAAGAACCTCGTTTACAGTACAAGTTCAACATCGCAGAAAGTGAAAAATGGATAAAGAAGTTGTGGTATTTACTTACAAAGCAATATCACTCAGCAATGAAATCTATGTCATCAGGCCCTTAGCAGCACAATGAGTGGATTCAGGTATGATGATTCTAACTGAAATAAGTCACACAGAAAAAGAAACATCATAAGATATCAGTAATACACGGAATGTAAACTTGGCTACACAGGAACTGAATTACAGAACAGAACAGGGTCTCAAATTTAGAAAACCAACTTATGCTTGCTTAAGGGTAAAGGTGAGTTGGGGTGCTGCATAAAACCAGAGATTGAAATGAGCACAGATAAAGTTCCTTAAGCCAAATATGGAATAGACAAGAGCTACTCCTTGCTCAACGAAATGGACTCAACACCGCATATTAAACGCCTAAGAATGTACCTGACTAGTAAGTATCTTAAAACCTATGGATTGCTATGTCTCCGAAAGAGAATCAAGCATGTGTACAGGGGCATAAACGCAGCAGTGATAGGATTGGAGAGGTTCGGTGAGCAAATGAAGACCCTTTGAAGTCATATTGCATGGTACCCATTCCACGGGTTTCAACTACCCAGGTTTAAGGTATTCTTCCTTCAGCTAAAACATGCATGTGGAAACTAGAGTATGTTCAACCATGTGATCGGGAAACGTGTTCAAATATGTCTCAGTTTTCGTACCCTGGTACTCGGGTGCAACATTCCAGACGCTTTACTAACACCCTCCCGACTTGGAGAGTCAGTCCCTTTAACCTCCTGTTTGGCCCAGTTTGCAATTTCTGTGGAAGATGAACAGGAATAGCGAGAACCAATGAGAGACTAGCTGGAGGTGTCTGGACGGGCAAATTTAACTCTCATTTCCCACCAGGAAGAGGAATTAACCAAAGGCTCAGCTTGCCGTACCGGAACCAGATTAGGGCCTGAAGCCATCCTGCGGTGTTGCGGCCAGCTCTAAAGAAAGCGAGTTGAAGAAAGGAGCTCAGGGGCACTGTAATTCACAAACCTGCAGAGTTATAAATGACAGCTATCGTCCAAAAATATAACTGAAGTAAGGCTGCCAAGAGGACTTGAAAGCGGGGCAGAATTGCAGGAAACCGATTTCAGGAGGTAGACTGGAATTGCATTGAAAGCATAGGAAAAGAGGCAGAACGTCCACAATGATGCACTTGGCCAAAAAGGGCGTATGCGTTTTTTCCTGAATATATTCAGGAAAAAACGCATACGCCCTTTTTGGCCAACCAAGCAAGCTTGCAAAGGAAATCTGCACTACAATGAAGTCTCACTTCCCCCCGGTCAAAAGGGCCATCTGAAAAAAGTGTAAAATCCAGAAAGGCAGGACAGGCCATGGAGAACTGGGAGCCTTGTTATGCTGATGGGCGGGATGTAAATTACCAACAGCCACTCGGGAGAAGTGTATGGTGTTTCCTGAAACATCTAAAAAACAAAGCAACAGAGCCTAGGGCACTTCCACTTATGGTCCTATAGCTTAGGGAAATTAAAATCAAAAAGACACAGCCACCCCAAAGTTTGGGACGCCTCTGTTTACAAGAACCTCATTTACCGTACAAGTTCAATATCACAGAAAGTGAAAAATGGATAAAGAAGTTGTGGTACTTACGTACAATGCAGTATCACTCAACAATGAAATCTATGTCATCAGGCCCGTAGCAGCATAATGAGTGGATTCAGGTACGATGATTCTAACTGAAATAAGTCACACAGAAAAAGAAACATCATAAGATATCAGTAATACACGGAATGTAAACTTGGCTACACAGGAACTGAATTACAGAACAGAACAGGGTCTCAAATTTAGAAAACCAACTTATGCTTGCTTAAGGGTAAAGGTGAGTTGGGGTGCTGCATAAAACCAGAGATTGAAATGAGCACAGATAAAGTTCCTTAAGCCAAATATGGAATAGACAAGAGCTACTCCTTGCTCAACGAAATGGACTCAACACCGCATATTAAACGCCTAAGAATGTACCTGACTAGTAAGTATCTTAAAACCTATGGATTGCTATGTCTCCGAAAGAGAATCAAGCATGTGTACAGGGGCATAAACGCAGCAGTGATAGGATTGGAGAGGTTCGGTGAGCAAATGAAGACCCTTTGAAGTCATATTGCATGGTACCCATTCCACGGGTTTCAACTACCCAGGTTTAAGGTATTCTACCTTCAGCTAAAACATGCATGTGGAAACTAGAGTATGATCAACCATGTGATCGGGAAACGTGTTCAAATATGTCTCAGTTTTCGTACCCTGGTACTCGGGTGCAACATTCCAGACGCTTTACTAACACCCTCCCGGCTTTGAGAGTCAGTCCCTTTAACCTCCTGTTTGGCCCAGTTTGCAATTTCTGTGGAAGATGAACAGGAATAGCGAGAACCAATGAGAGACTAGCTGGAGGTGTCTGGACGGGCAAATTTAACTCTCATTTCCCACCAGGAAGAGGAATTAACCAAAGGCTCAGCGTGCCGTGCCGGAACCAGATTAGGGCCTGAAGCCATCCTGCGGTGTTGCGGCCAGGTCACAAGAAAGTGAGTTGAAGAAAGGAGCTCAGGGGCACTGTAATTCACAAACCTGCAGAGTTATAAATGACAGCTATCGTCCAAAAATATACTGAAGTAAGGCTGCCAAGAGGAGTTGAAAACGGGGCAGAATTGCAGGAAACCGATTTCAGGAGGTAGACTGGAATTGCATTGAAAGCATAGGAAAGAGGCAGAACGTCCACAATGATGCACTTGGCCAAAAAGGGCGTATGCGTTTTTTCCTGAATATATTCAGGAAAAAACGCATACGCCCTTTTTGGCCAACCAAGCAAGCTTGCAAAGGAAATCTGCACTACAATGAAGTCTCACTTCCCCCCGGTCAAAAAGGCCATCTGAAAAAAGTGTAAAATCCAGAAAGGCAGGACAGGCCATGGAGAACTGGGAGCCTTTTTATGCTGATGGGAGGGATGTAAATTACCAACAGCCACTCGGGAGAAGTGTATGGTGTTTCCTGAAACATCTAAAAAACAAAGCAACAGAGCCTAGGGCACTTCCACTTATGGTCCTATAGCTTAGGGAAATTAAAATCAAAAAGACACAGCCACCCCAAAGTTTGGGACGCCTCTGTTTACAAGAACCTCATTTACCGTAGAAGTTCAATATCACAGAAAGTGAAAAATGGATAAAGAAGTTGTGGTACTTACGTACAATGCAGTATCACTCAACAATGAAATCTATGTCATCAGGCCCGTAGCAGCATAATGAGTGGATTCAGGTACGATGATTCTAACTGAAATAAGTCACACAGAAAAAGAAACATCATAAGATATCACTAATACACAGAATGTAAACTTGGCTACACAGGAACTGAATTCCAAAACAGAACAGGGTCTCAAATTTAGAAAACCAACTTATGCTTGCTTAAGCGGAAAGGTGAGTTGGGGTGCTGCATAAAACCAGAGATTGAAATGAGCACAGATAAAGTTCCTTAAGCCAAATATGGAATAGACAAGAGCTACTCCTTGCTCAACGAAATGGACTCAACACCCCATATTAAATGCCTAAGAATGTACCTGACTAGTAAGTATCTTAAAACCTATGGATTGCTATGTCTCCAAAAGAGAATCAAGCGTCTGTACAGGGGGATAAACGCAGCAGTGATAGGATTGGAGAAGTTCGGTGAGCAAATGAAGACCCTTTGAAGTCATATTGCATGGTACCCATTACACGGGTCTCAACTCTCCAGGTTTAAGGTATTCTTCCTTCAGCTAAAACATGCATGTGGAACCCAGAGTATGATCAACCGTGTGAACGGGAGACGTGTTCAAATATGTCTCAGTTTTCCTCCCCTGGTACTCGGGTGCAACATTCCAGACGCTTTACTAACACCCTCCCGACTTGGAGAGTCAGTCCCTTTAACCTCCTGTTTGGCCCAGTTTGCAATTTCTGCGGAAGATGAACAGGAATAGCGAGAACCAATGAGAGACTAGCTGGAGGTGTCTGGACGGGCAAATTTAACTCTCATTTCCCACCAGGAAGAGGAATTAACCAAAGGCTCAGCTTGCCGTGCCGGAACCAGATTAGGGCCTGAAGCCATCCTGCGGTGTTGCGGCCAGCTCAAAAGAAAGCGAGTTGAAGAAAGGAGCTCAGGGGCACTGTAATTCACAAACCTGCAGAGTTATAAATGACAGCTATTGTCCAAAAATATACTGAAGTAAGGCTGCCAAGAGGACTTGAAAGCGGGGCAGAATTGCAGGAAACCGATTTCAGGAGGTAGACTGGAATTGCATTGAAAGCATAGGAAAAGAGGCAGAACGTCCACAATGATGCACTTGGCCAAAAAGGGCATATGCGTTTTTTCCTGAATATATTCAGGAAAAAACGCATACGCCCTTTTTGGCCAACCAAGCAAGCTTGCAAAGGAAATCTGCACAACAATGAAGTCTCACTTCCCCCCGGTCAAAAGGGCCATCTGAAAAAAGTGTAAAATCCAGAAAGGCAGGACAGGCCATGGAGAACTGGGAGCCTTGTTATGCTGATGGGCGGGATGTAAATTGCCAACAGACACTCGGGAGAAGTGTATGGTGTTTCCTGAAACATCTAAAAAACAAAGCAACAGAGCCTAGGGCACTTCCACTTATGGTCCTATAGCTTAGGGAAATTAAAATCAAAAAGACACAGCCACCCCAAAGTTTGGGACGCCTCTGTTTACAAGAACCTCGTTTACAGTACAAGTTCAACATCGCAGAAAGTGAAAAATGGATAAAGAAGTTGTGGTATTTACTTACAAAGCAATATCACTCAGCAATGAAATCTATGTCATCAGGCCCTTAGCAGCACAATGAGTAGATTCAGGTATGATGATTCTAACTGAAATAAGTCACACAGAAAAAGAAACATCATAAGATATCAGTAATACACGGAATGTAAACTTGGCTACACAGGAACTGAATTACAGAACAGAACAGGGTCTCAAATTTAGAAAACCAACTTATGCTTGCTTAAGGGTAAAGGTTAGTTGGGGTGCTGCATAAAACCAGAGATTGAAATGAGCACAGATAAAGTTCCTTAAGCCAAATATGGAATAGACAAGAGCTACTCCTTGCTCAACGAAATGGACTCAACACCGCATATTAAACGCCTAAGAATGTACCTGACTAGTAAGTATCTTAAAACCTATGGATTGCTATGTCTCCGAAAGAGAATCAAGCATGTGTACAGGGGCATAAACGCAGCAGTGATAGGATTGGAGAGGTTCGGTGAGCAAATGAAGACCCTTTGAAGTCATATTGCATGGTACCCATTCCACGGGTTTCAACTACCCAGGTTTAAGGTATTCTACCTTCAGCTAAAACATGCATGTGGAAACTAGAGTATGATCAACCATGTGATCGGGAAACGTGTTCAAATATGTCTCAGTTTTCGTACCCTGGTACTCGGGTGCAACATGCCAGACGCTTTACTAACACCCTCCCCACTTGGAGAGTCAGTCCCTTTAACCTCCTGTTTGGCCCAGTTTGCAATTTCTGTGGAAGATGAACAGGAATAGCGAGAACCAATGAGAGACTAGCTGGAGGTGTCTGGACGGGCAAATTTAACTCTCATTTCCCACCAGGAAGAGGAATTAACCAAAGGCTCATCTTGCCGTGCCGGAAGAAGATTAGGGCCTGAAGCCATCCTGCGGTGTTGCGGCCAGCTCAAAAGAAAGCGAGTTGAAGAAAGGAGCTCAGGGGCACTGTAATTCACAAACCTGCAGAGTTATAAATGACAGCTATCGTCCAAAAATATACTGAAGTAAGGCTGCCAAGAGGACTTGAAAGCGGGGCAGAATTGCAGGAAACCGATTTCAGGAGGTAGACTGGAATTGCATTGAAAGCATAGGAAAAGAGGCAGAACGTCCACAATGATGCACTTGGCCAAAAAGGGCGTATGCGTTTTTTCCTGAATATATTCAGGAAAAAACGCATACGCCCTTTTTGGCCAACCAAGCAAGCTTGCAAAGGAAATCTGCACTACAATGAAGTCTCACTTCCCCCCGGTCAAAAGGGCCATCTGAAAAAAGTGTAAAATCCAGAAAGGCAGGACAGGCCATGGAGAACTGGGAGCCTTGTTATGCTGATGGGCGGGATGTAAATTGCCAACAGCCAGTCGGGAGAAGTGTATGGTGTTTCCTGAAACATCTAAAAAACAAAGCAACAGAGCCTAGGGCACTTCCACTTATGGTCCTATAGCTTAGGGAAATTAAAATCAAAAAGACACAGCCACCCCAAAGTTTGGGACGCCTCTGTTTACAAGAACCTCATTTACCATACAAGTTCAATATCACAGAAAGTGAAAAATGGATAAAGAAGTTGTGGTACTTACGTACAATGCAGTATCACTCAACAATGAAATCTATGTCATCAGGCCCGTAGCAGCATAATGAGTGGATTCAGGTACGATGATTCTAACTGAAATAAGTCACACAGAAAAAGAAACATCATAAGATATCACTAATACACAGAATGTAAACTTGGCTACACAGGAACTGAATTCCAAAACAGAACAGGGTCTCAAATTTAGAAAACCAACTTATGCTTGCTTAAGGGGAAAGGTGAGTTGGGGTGCTGCATAAAACCAGAGATTGAAATGAGCACAGATAAAGTTCCTTAAGCCAAATATGGAATAGACAAGAGCTACTCCTTGCTCAACGAAATGGACTCAACACCCCATATTAAATGCCTAAGAATGTACCTGACTAGTAAGTATCTTAAAACCTATGGATTGCTATGTCTCCAAAAGAGAATCAAGCGTCTGTACAGGGGGATAAACGCAGCAGTGATAGGATTGGAGAAGTTCGGTGAGCAAATGAAGACCCTTTGAAGTCATATTGCATGGTACCTATTCCACGGGTCTCAACTCTCCAGGTTTAAGGTATTCTTCCTTCAGCTAAAACATGCATGTGGAACCAGAGTATGATCAACCATGTGAACGGGAGACGTGTTCAAATATGTCTCAGTTTTCCTCCCCTGGTACTCGGGTGCAACATTCCAGATGCTTTACTAACACCCTCCCGACTTGGAGAGTCAGTCCCTTTAACCTCCTGTTTGGCCCAGTTTGCAATTTCTGCGGAAGATGAACAGGAATAGCGAGAACCAATGAGAGACTAGCTGGAGGTGTCTGGACGGGCAAATTTAACTCTCATTTCCCACCAGGAAGAGGAATTAACCAAAGGCTCAGCGTGCCGTGCCGGAACCAGATTAGGGCCTGAAGCCATCCTGCGGTGTTGCGGCCAGCTCAAAAGAAAGCGAGTTGAAGAAAGGAGCTCAGGGGCACTGTAATTCACAAACCTGCAGAGTTATAAATGACAGCTATCGTCCAAAAATATACTGAAGTAAGGCTGCCAAGAGGACTTGAAAGCGGGGCAGAATTGCAGGAAACCGATTTCAGGAGGTAGACTGGAATTGCATTGAAAGCATAGGAAAAGAGGCAGAACGTCCACAATGATGCACTTGGCCAAAAAGGGCGTATGCGTTTTTTCCTGAATATATTCAGGAAAAAACGCATACACCCTTTTTGGCCAACCAAGCAAGCTTGCAAAGGAAATCTGCACTACAATGAAGTCTCACTTCCCCCCGGTCAAAAGGGCCATCTGAAAAAAGTGTAAAATCCAGAAAGGCAGGACAGGCCATGGAGAACTGGGAGCCTTGTTATGCTGATGGGCGGGATGTAAATTGCCAACAGACACTCGGGAGAAGTGTATGGTGTTTCCTGAAACATCTAAAAAACAAAGCAACAGAGCCTAGGGCACTTCCACTTATGATCCTATAGCTTAGGGAAATTAAAATCAAAAAGACACAGCCACCCCAAAGTTTGGGACGCCTCTGTTTACAAGAACCTCATTTACAGTACAAGTTCAACATCGCAGAAAGTGAAAAATGGATAAAGAAGTTGTGGTATTTACTTACAAAGCAATATCACTCAGCAATGGAATCTATGTCATCAGGCCCTTAGCAGCACAATGAGTGGATTCAGGTATGATGATTCTAGCTGAAATAAGTCACACAGAAAAAGAAACATCATAAGATATCAGTAATACACGGAATGTAAACTTGGCTACACAGGAACTGAATTACAGAACAGAACAGGGTCTCAAATTTAGAAAACCAACTTATGCTTGCTTAAGGGGAAAGGTGAGTTGGGGTGCTGCATAAAACCAGAGATTGAAATGAGCACAGATAAAGTTCCTTAAGCCAAATATGGAATAGACAAGAGCTACTCCTTGCTCAACGAAATGGACTCAACACCGCATATTAAACGCCTAAGAATGTACCTGACTAGTAAGTATCTTAAAACCTATGGATTGCTATGTCTCTGAAAGAGAATCAAGCATGTGTACAGGGGCATAAACGCAGCAGTGATAGGATTGGAGAGGTTCGGTGAGCAAATGAAGACCCTTTGAAGTCATATTGCATGGTACCCATTCCACGGGTTTCAACTACCCAGGTTTAAGGTATTCTACCTTCAGCTAAAACATGCATGTGGAACCCAGAGTATGATCAACCATGTGAATGGGAGACGTGTTCAAATATGTCTCAGTTTTCGTACCCTGGTACTCGGGTGCAACATTCCAGACGCTTTACTAACACCCTCCCGACTTGGAGAGTCAGTCCCTTTAACCTCCTGTTTGGCCCAGTTTGCAATTTCTGTGGAAGATGAACAGGAATAGCGAGAACCAATGAGAGACTAGCTGGAGGTGTCTGGACGGGCAAATTTAACTCTCATTTCCCACCAGGAAGAGGAATTAACCAAAGGCTCAGCTTGCCGTGCCGGAACCAGATTAGGGCCTGAAGCCATCCTGCGGTGTTGCGGCCAGCTCAAAAGAAAGCGAGTTGAAGAAAGGAGCTCAGGGGCACTGTAATTCACAAACCTGCAGAGTTATAAATGACAGCTATCGTCCAAAAATATACTGAAGTAAGGCTGCCAAGAGGACTTGAAAGCGGGGCAGAATTGCAGGAAACCGATTTCAGGAGGTAGACTGGAATTGCATTGAAAGCATAGGAAAAGAGGCAGAACGTCCACAATGATGCACTTGGCCAAAAAGGGCGTATGCGTTTTTTCCTGAATATATTCAGGAAAAAACGCATACGCCCTTTTTGGCCAACCAAGCAAGCTTGCAAAGGAAATCTGCACTACAATGAAGTCTCACTTCCCCCCGGTCAAAAGGGCCATCTGAAAAAAGTGTAAAATCCAGAAAGGCAGGACAGGCCATGGAGAACTGGGAGCCTTGTTATGCTGATGGGCGGGATGTAAATTGCCAACAGACACTCGGGAGAAGTGTATGGTGTTTCCTGAAACATCTAAAAAACAAAGCAACAGAGCCTAGGGCACTTCCACTTATGGTCCTATAGCTTAGGGAAATTAAAATCAAAAAGACACAGCCACCCCAAAGTTTGGGACGCCTCTGTTTACAAGAACCTCATTTACCGTACAAGTTCAATATCACAGAAAGTGAAAAATGGATAAAGAAGTTGTGGTACTTACGTACAATGCAGTATCACTCAACAATGAAATCTATGTCATCAGGCCCGTAGCAGCATAATGAGTGGATTCAGGTACGATGATTCTAACTGAAATAAGTCACACAGAAAAAGAAACATCATAAGATATCACTAATACACAGAATGTAAACTTGGCTACACAGGAACTGAATTCCAAAACAGAACAGGGTCTCAAATTTAGAAAACCAACTTATGCTTGCTTAAGCGGAAAGGTGAGTTGGGGTGCTGCATAACAGCAGAGATTGAAATGAGCACAGATAAAGTTCCTTAAGCCAAATATGGAATAGATAAGAGCTACTCCTTGCTCAACGAAATGGACTCAACACCCCATATTAAATGCCTAAGAATGTACCTGACTAGTAAGTATCTTAAAACCTATGGATTGCTATGTCTCCGAAAGAGAATCAAGCGTCTGTACAGGGGGATAAACGCAGCAGTGATAGGATTGGAGAAGTTCGGTGAGCAAATGAAGACCCTTTGAAGTCATATTGCATGGTACCCATTACACGGGTCTCAACTCTCCAGGTTTAAGGTATTCTTCCTTCAGCTAAAACATGCATGTGGAACCCAGAGTATGATCAACCGTGTGAACGGGAGACGTGTTCAAATATGTCTCAGTTTTCCTCCCCTGGTACTCGGGTGCAACATTCCAGACGCTTTACTAACACCCTCCCGACTTGGAGAGTCATTCCCTTTAACCTCCTGTTTGGCCCAGTTTGCAATTTCTGCGGAAGATGAACAGGAATAGCGAGAACCAATGAGAGACTAGCTGGAGGTGTCTGGACGGGCAAATTTAACTCTCATTTCCCACCAGGAAGAGGAATTAACCAAAGGCTCAGCGTGCCGTGCCGGAGCCAGATTAGGGCCTGAAGCCATCCTGCGGTGTTGCGGCCAGCTCAAAAGAAAGCGAGTTGAAGAAAGGAGCTCAGGGGCACTTTAATTCACAAACCTGCAGAGTTATAAATGACAGCTATCGTCCAAAAATATACTGAAGTAAGGCTGCCAAGAGGACTTGAAAGCGGGGCAGAATTGCAGGAAACCGATTTCAGGAGGTAGACTGGAATTGCATTGAAAGCATAGGAAAAGAGGCAGAACGTCCACAATGATGCACTTGGCCAAAAAGGGCGTATGCGTTTTTTCCTGAATATATTCACGAAGAAACGCATACGCCATTTTTGGCCAACCAAGCAAGCTTGCAAAGGAAATCTGCACTACAATGAAGTCTCACTTCCCCCCGGTCAAAAGGGCCATCTGAAAAAAGTGTAAAATCCAGAAAGGCAGGACAGGCCATGGAGAACTGGGAGCCTTGTTATGCTGATGGGCGGGATGTAAATTGCCAACAGCCACTCGGGAGAAGTGTATGGTGTTTCCTGAAACATCTAAAAAACAAAGCAACAGAGCCTAGGGCACTTCCACTTATGGTCCTATAGCTTAGGGAAATTAAAATCAAAAAGACACAGCCACCCCAAAGTTTGGGACGCCTCTGTTTACAAGAACCTCGTTTATAGTACAAGTTCAACATCGCAGAAAGTGAAAAATGGATAAAGATGTTGTGGTATTTACTTACAAAGCAATATCACTCAGCAATGAAATCTATGTCATCAGGCCCTTAGCAGCACAATGAGTGGATTCAGGTATGATGATTCTAACTGATATAAGTCACACAGAAAAAGAAACATCATAAGATATCAGTAATACACGGAATGTAAACTTGGCTACACAGGAACTGAATTACAGAACAGAACAGGGTCTCAAATTTAGAAAACCAACTTATGCTTGCTTAAGGGTAAAGGTGAGTTGGGGTGCTGCATAAAACCAGAGATTGAAATGAGCACAGATAAAGTTCCTTAAGCCAAATATGGAATAGACAAGAGCTACTCCTTCCTCAACGAAATGGACTCAACACCGCATATTAAACGCCTAAGAATGTACCTGACTAGTAAGTATCTTAAAACCTATGGATTGCTATGTCTCCGAAAGAGAATCAAGCATGTGTACAGGGGAATAAACGCAGCAGTGATAGGATTGGAGAGGTTCGGTGAGCAAATGAAGACCCTTTGAAATCATATTGCATGGTACCCATTCCACGGGTTTCAACTACCCAGGTTTAAGGTATTCTACCTTCAGCTAAAACATGCATGTGGAACCCAGAGTATGATCAACCATGTGAATGGGAGACGTGTTCAAATATGTCTCAGTTTTCGTACCCTGGTACTCGGGTGCAACATTCCAGACGCTTTACTAACACCCTCCCGACTTGGAGAGTCAGTCCCTTTAACCTCCTGTTTGGCCCAGTTTGCAATTTCTGTGGAAGATGAACAGGAATAGCGAGAACCAATGAGAGACTAGCTGGAGGTGTCTGGACGGGCAAATTTAACTCTCATTTCCCACCAGGAAGAGGAATTAACCAAAGGCTCAGCTTGCCGTGCCGGAACCAGATTAGGGCCTGAAGCCATCCTGCAGTGTTGCGGCCAGCTCAAAAGAAAGCGAGTTGAAGAAAGGAGCTCAGGGGCACTGTAATTCACAAACCTGCAGAGTTATAAATGACAGCTATCGTCCAAAAATATACTGAAGTAAGGCTGCCAAGAGGACTTGAAAGCGGGGCAGAATTGCAGGAAACCGATTTCAGGAGGTAGACAGGAATTGCATTGAAAGCATAGGAAAAGAGGCAGAACGTCCACAATGATGCACTTGGCCAAAAAGGGCGTATGCGTTTTTTCCTGAATATATTCAGGAAAATACGCATACGCCCTTTTTGGCCAACCAAGCAAGCTTGCAAAGGAAATCTGCACTACAATGAAGTCTCACTTCCCCCCGGTCAAAAGGGCCATCTGAAAAAAGTGTAAAATCCAGAAAGGCAGGACAGGCCATGGAGAACTGGGAGCCTTGTTATGCTGATGGGCGGGATGTAAATTGCCAACAGCCACTCGGGAGAAGTGTATGGTGTTTCCTGAAACATCTAAAAAACAAAGCAACAGAGCCTAGGGCACTTCCACTTATGGTCCTATAGCTTAGGGAAATTAAAATCAAAAAGACACAGCCACCCCAAAGTTTGGGACGCCTCTGTTTACAAGAACCTCATTTACCGTACAAGTTCAATATCACAGAAAGTGAAAAATGGATAAAGAAGTTGTGGTACTTACGTACAATGCAGTATCACTCAACAATGAAATCTATGTCATCAGGCCCGTAGCAGCATAATGAGTGGATTCAGGTACGATGATTCTAACTGAAATAAGTCACACAGAAAAAGAAACATCATATGATATCACTAATACACAGAATATAAACTTGGCTACACAGGAACTGAATTCCAAAACAGAACAGGGTCTCAAATTTAGAAAACCAACTTATGCTTGCTTAAGCGGAAAGGTGAGTTGGGGTGCTGCATAACAGCAGAGATTGAAATGAGCACAGATAAAGTTCCTTAAGCCAAATATGGAATAGATAAGAGCTACTCCTTGCTCAACGAAATGGACTCAACACCCCATATTAAATGCCTAAGAATGTACCTGACTAGTAAGTATCTTAAAACCTATGGATTGCTATGTCTCCGAAAGAGAATCAAGCGTCTGTACAGGGGGATAAACACAGCAGTGATAGGATTGGAGAAGTTCGGTGAGCAAATGAAGACCCTTTGAAGTCATATTGCATGGTACCCATTACACGGGTCTCAACTCTCCAGGTTTAAGGTCTTCTTCCTTCAGCTAAAACATGCATGTGGAACCCAGAGTATGATCAACCGTGTGAACGGGAGACGTGTTCAAATATGTCTCAGTTTTCGTACCCTGGTACTCGGGTGCAACATTCCAGACGCTTTACTAACACCCTCCCGACTTGGAGAGTCAGTCCCTTTAACCTCCTGTTTGGCCCAGTTTGCAATTTCTGTGGAAGATGAACAGGAATAGCGAGAACCAATGAGAGACTAGCTGGAGGTGTCTGGACGGGCAAATTTAACTCTCATTTCCCACCAGGAAGAGGAATTAACCAAAGGCTCAGCGTGCCGTGCCGGAGCCAGATTAGGGCCTGAAGCCATCCTGCGGTGTTGCGGCCAGCTCAAAAGAAAGCGAGTTGAAGAAAGGAGCTCAGGGGCACTTTAATTCACAAACCTGCAGAGTTATAAATGACAGCTATCGTCCAAAAATATACTGAAGTAAGGCTGCCAAGAGGACTTGAAAGCGGGGCAGAATTGCAGGAAACCGATTTCAGGAGGTAGACTGGAATTGCATTGAAAGCATAGGAAAAGAGGCAGAACGTCCACAATGATGCACTTGGCCAAAAAGGGCGTATGCGTTTTTTCCTGAATATATTCAGGAAAAAACGCATACGCCCTTTTTGGCCAACCAAGCAAGCTTGCAAATGAAATCTGCACTACAATGAAGTCTCACTTCCCCCCGGTCAAAAGGGCCATCTGAAAAAAGTGTAAAATCCAGAAAGGCAGGACAGGCCATGGAGAACTGGGAGCCTTGTTATGCTGATGGGCGGGATGTAAATTGCCAACAGCCACTCGGGAGAAGTGTATGGTGTTTCCTGAAACATCTAAAAAACAAAGCAACAGAGCCTAGGGCACTTCCACTTATGGTCCTATAGCTTAGGGAAATTAAAATCAAAAAGACACAGCCACCCCAAAGTTTGGGACGCCTCTGTTTACAAGAACCTCGTTTACAGTACAAGTTCAACATCGCAGAAAGTGAAAAATGGATAAAGAAGTTGTGGTATTTACTTACAAAGCAATATCACTCAGCAATGAAATCTATGTCATCAGGCCCTTAGCAGCACAATGAGTGGATTCAGGTATGATGATTCTAACTGATATAAGTCACACAGAAAAAGAAACATCATAAGATATCAGTAATACACGGAATGTAAACTTGGCTACACAGGAACTGAATTACAGAACAGAACAGGGTCTCAAATTTAGAAAACCAACTTATGCTTGCTTAAGGGTAAAGGTGAGTTGGGGTGCTGCATAAAACCAGAGATTGAAATGAGCACAGATAAAGTTCCTTAAGCCAAATATGGAATAGACAAGAGCTACTCCTTGCTCAATGAAATGGACTCAACACCGCATATTAAACGCCTAAGAATGTACCTGACTAGTAAGTATCTTAAAACCTATGGATTGCTATGTCTCCGAAAGAGAATCAAGCATGTGTACAGGGGCATAAACGCAGCAGTGATAGGATTGGAGAGGTTCGGTGAGCAAATGAAGACCCTTTGAAGTCATATTGCATGGTACCCATTCCACGGGTTTCAACTACCCAGGTTTAAGGTATTCTACCTTCAGCTAAAACATGCATGTGGAAACTAGAGTATGATCAACCATGTGATCGGGAAACGTGTTCAAATATGTCTCAGTTTTCGTACCCTGGTACTCGGGTGCAACATTCCAGACGCTTTACTAACACCCTCCCGACTTGGAGAGTCAGTCCCTTTAACCTCCTGTTTGGCCCAGTTTGCAATTTCTGTGGAAGATGAACAGGAATAGCGAGAACCAATGAGAGACTAGCTGGAGGTGTCTGGACGGGCAAATTTAACTCTCATTTCCCACCAGGAAGAGGAATTAACCAAAGGCTCAGCTTGCCGTGCCGGAACCAGATTAGGGCCTGAAGCCATCCTGCGGTGTTGCGGCCAGGTCACAAGAAAGCGAGTTGAAGAAAGGAGCTCAGGGGCACTGTAATTCACAAACCTGCAGAGTTATAAATGACAGCTATCGTCCAAAAATATACTGAAGTAAGGCTGCCAAGAGGACTTGAAAGCGGGGCAGAATTGCAGGAAACCGATTTCAGGAGGTAGACTGGAATTGCATTGAAAGCATAGGAAAAGAGGCAGAACGTCCACAATGATGCACTTGGCCAAAAAGGGCGTATGCGTTTTTTCCTGAATATATTCAGGAAAAAACGCATACGCCCTTTTTGGCCAACCAAGCAAGCTTGCAAAGGAAATCTGCACTACAATGAAGTCTCACTTCCCCCCGGTCAAAAGGGCCATCTGAAAAAAGTGTAAAATCCAGAAAGGCAGGACAGGCCATGGAGAACTGGGAGCCTTTTTATGCTGATGGGAGGGATGTAAATTACCAACAGCCACTCGGGAGAAGTGTATGGTGTTTCCTGAAACATCTAAAAAACAAAGCAACAGAGCCTAGGGCACTTCCACTTATGGTCCTATAGCTTAGGGAAATTAAAATCAAAAAGACACAGCCACCCCAAAGTTTGGGACGCCTCTGTTTACAAGAACCTCATTTACCGTACAAGTTCAATATCACAGAAAGTGAAAAATGGATAAAGAAGTTGTGGTACTTACGTACAATGCAGTATCACTCAACAATGAAATCTATGTCATCAGGCCCGTAGCAGCATAATGAGTGGATTCAGGTACGATGATTCTAACTGAAATAAGTCACACAGAAAAAGAAACATCATAAGATATCAGTAATACACGGAATGTAAACTTGGCTACACAGGAACTGAATTACAGAACAGAACAGGGTCTCAAATTTAGAAAACCAACTTATGCTTGCTTAAGGGGAAAGGTGAGTTGGGGTGCTGCATAAAACCAGAGATTGAAATGAGCACAGATAAAGTTCCTTAAGCCAAATATGGAATAGACAAGAGCTACTCCTTGCTCAACGAAATGGACTCAACACCGCATATTAAACGCCTAAGAATGTACCTGACTAGTAAGTATCTTAAAACCTATGTATTGCTATGTCTCCGAAAGAGAATCAAGCATGTGTACAGGGGCATAAACGCAGCAGTGATAGGATTGGAGAGGTTCGGTGAGCAAATGAAGACCCTTTGAAGTCATATTGCATAGTACCCATTCCACGGGTTTCAACTACCCAGGTTTAAGGTATTCTTCCTTCAGCTAAAACATGCATGTGGAACCTAGAGTATGATCAACCATGTGATCGGGAAACGTGTTCAAATATGTCTCAGTTTTCGTACCCTGGTACTCGGGTGCAACATTCCAGACACTTTACTAACACCCTCCCGACTTGGAGAGTCAGTCCCTTTAACCTCCTGTTTGGCCCAGTTTGCAATTTCTGCGGAAGATGAACAGGAATAGCGAGAACCAATGAGAGACTAGCTGGAGGTGTCTGGACTGGCAAATTTAACTCTCATTTCCCACCAGGAAGAGGAATTAACCAAAGGCTCAGCGTGCCGTGCCGGAACCAGATTAGGGCCTGAAGCCATCCTGCGGTGTTGCGGCCAGCTCAAAAGAAAGCGAGTTGAAGAAAGGAGCTCAGGGGCACTGTAATTCACAAACCTGCAGAGTTATAAATGACAGCTATCGTCCAAAAATATACTGAAGTAAGGCTGCCAAGAGGACTTGAAAGCGGGGCAGAATTGCAGGAAACCGATTTCAGGAGGTAGACTGGAATTGCATTGAAAGCATAGGAAAAGAGGCAGAACGTCCACAATGATGCACTTGGCCAAAAAGGGCGTATGCGTTTTTTCCTGAATATATTCAGGAAAAAACGCATACGCCCTTTTTGGCCAACCAAGCAAGCTTGCAAAGGAAATCTGCACTACAATGAAGTCTCACTTCCCCCCGGTCAAAAGGGCCATCTGAAAAAAGTGTAAAATCCAGAAAGGCAGGACAGGCCATGGAGAACTGGGAGCCTTGTTATGCTGATGGGCGGAATGTAAATTGCCAACAGCCACTCGGGAGAAGTGTATGGTGTTTCCTGAAACATCTAAAAAACAAAGCAACAGAGCCTAGGGCACTTCGACTTATGGTCCTATAGATTAGGGAAATTAAAATCAAAAAGACACAGCCACCCCAAAGTTTGGGACGCCTCTGTTTACAAGAACCTCGTTTACAGTACAAGTTCAACATCGCAGAAAGTGAAAAATGGATAAAGAAGTTGTGGTATTTACTTACAAAGCAATATCACTCAGCAATGAAATCTACGTCATCAGGCCCTTAGCAGCACAATGAGTGGATTCAGGTATGATGATTCTAACTGAAATAAGTCACACAGAAAAAGAAACATCATAAGATATCAGTAATACACGGAATGTAAACTTGGCTACACAGGAACTGAATTACAGAACAGAACAGGGTCTCAAATTTAGAAAACCAACTTATGCTTGCTTAAGGGTAAAGGTGAGTTGGGGTGCTGCATAAAACCAGAGATTGAAATGAGCACAGATAAAGTTCCTTAAGCCAAATATGGAATAGACAAGAGCTACTCCTTGCTCAACGAAATGGACTCAAAACCGCATATTAAACGCCTAAGAATGTATCTGACTAGTAAGTATCTTAAAACCTATGGATTGTTATGTCTCCAAAAGAGAATCAAGCATGTGTACAGGGGCATAAACGCAGCAGTGATAGGATTGGAGAGGTTCGGTGAGCAAATGAAGACCCTTTGAAGTCATATTGCATAGTACCCATTCCACGGGTTTCAACTACCCAGGTTTAAGGTATTCTTCCTTCAGCTAAAACATGCATGTGGAACCTAGAGTATGATCAACCATGTGATCGGGAAACGTGTTCAAATATGTCTCAGTTTTCGTACCCTGGTACTCGGGTGCAACATTCCAGACACTTTACTAACACCCTCCCGACTTGGAGAGTCAGTCCCTTTAACCTCCTGTTTGGCCCAGTTTGCAATTTCTGCGGAAGATGAACAGGAATAGCGAGAACCAATGAGAGACTAGCTGGAGGTGTCTGGACGGGCAAATTTAACTCTCATTTCCCACGAGGAAGAGGAATTAACCAAAGGCTCAGCGTGCCGTGCCGGAACCAGATTAGGGCCTGAAGCCATCCTGCGGTGTTGCGGCCAGGTCACAAGAAAGCGAGTTGAAGAAAGGAGCTCAGGGGCACTGTAATTCACAAACCTGCAGAGTTATAAATGACAGCTATCGTCCAAAAATATACTGAAGTAAGGCTGCCAAGAGGACTTGAAAGCGGGGCAGAATTGCAGGAAACCGATTTCAGGAGGTAGACTGGAATTGCATTGAAAGCATAGGAAAAGAGGCAGAACGTCCACAATGATGCACTTGGCCAAAATGGGCGTATGCGTTTTTTCCTGAATATATTCAGGAAAAAACGCATACGCCCTTTTTGGCCAACCAAGCAAGCTTGCAAAGGAAATCTGCACTACAATGAAGTCTCACTTCCCCCCGGTCAAAAGGGCCATCTGAAAAAAGTGTAAAATCCAGAAAGGCAGGACAGGCCATGGAGAACTGGGAGCCTTGTAATGCTGATGGGCGGGATGTATATTGCCAACAGACACTCGGGAGAAGTGTATGGTGTTTCCTGAAACATCTAAAAAACAAAGCAACAGAGCCTAGGGCACTTCCACTTATGGTCCTATAGCTTAGGGAAATTAAAATCAAAAAGACACAGCCACCCCAAAGTTTGGGACGCCTCTGTTTACAAGAACCTCATTTACCGTACAAGTTCAATATCACAGAAAGTGAAAAATGGATAAAGAAGTTGTGGTACTTACGTACAATGCAGTATCACTCAACAATGAAATCTATGTCATCAGGCCCGTAGCAGCATAATGAGTGGATTCAGGTACGATGATTCTAACTGAAATAAGTCACACAGAAAAAGAAACATCATAAGATATCACTAATACACAGAATGTAAACTTGGCTACACAGGAACTGAATTCCAAAACAGAACAGGGTCTCAAATTTAGAAAACCAACTTATGCTTGCTTAAGGGGAAAGGTGAGTTGGGGTGCTGCATAAAACCAGAGATTGAAATGAGCACAGATAAAGTTCCTTAAGCCAAATATGGAATAGACAAGAGCTACTCCTTCCTCAACGAAATGGACTCAACACCCCATATTAAACGCCTAAGAATGTACCTGACTAGTAAGTATCTTAAAACCTATGGATTGCTATGTCTCCAAAAGAAAATCAAGCGTCTGTACAGGGGGAAAAACGCAGCAGTGATAGGATTAGAGAAGTTCGGTGAGCAAATGAAGACCCTTTGAAGTCATATTGCATAGTACCCATTCCACGGGTTTCAACTACCCAGGTTTAAGGTATTCTACCTTCAGCTAAAACATGCATGTGGAACCTAGAGTATGATCAACCATGTGATCGGGAAACGTGTTCAAATATGTCTCAGTTTTCGTACCCTGGTACTCGGGTGCAACTTTCCAGATGCTTTACTAACACCCTCCCGACTTGGAGAGTCAGTCCCTTTAACCTCCTGTTTGGCCCAGTTTGCAATTTCTGCGGAAGATGAACAGGAATAGCGAGAACCAATGAGAGACTAGCTGGAGGTGTCTGGACGGGCAAATTTAAGTCTCATTTCCCACCAGGAAGAGGAATTAACCAAAGGCTCAGCGTGCCGTGCCGGAACCAGATTAGGGCCTGAAGCCATCCTGCGGTGTTGCGGCCAGGTCACAAGAAAGCGAGTTGAAGAAAGGAGCTCAGGGGCACTGTAATTCACAAACCTGCAGAGTTATAAATGACAGCTATCGTCCAAAAATATACTGAAGTAAGGCTGCCAAGAGGACTTGAAAGCGGGGCAGAATTGCAGGAAACCGATTTCAGGAGGTAGACTGGAATTGCATTGAAAGCATAGGAAAAGAGGCAGAACGTCCACAATGATGCACTTGGCCAAAAAGGGCGTATGCGTTTTTTCCTGAATATATTCAGGAAAAAACGCATACGCCCTTTTTGGCCAACCAAGCAAGCTTGCAAAGGAAATCTGCACTACAATGAAGTCTCACTTCCCCCCGGTCAAAAGGGCCATCTGAAAAAAGTGTAAAATCCAGAAACGCAGGACAGGCCATGGAGAACTGGGAGCCTTGTTATGCTGATGGGCGGAATGTAAATTGCCAACAGACACTCGGGAGAAGTGTATGGTGTTTCCTGAAACATCTAAAAAACAAAGCAACAGAGCCTAGGGCACTTCGACTTATGGTCCTATAGATTAGGGAAATTAAAATCAAAAAGACACAGCCACCCCAAAGTTTGGGACGCCTCTGTTTACAAGAACCTCGTTTACAGTACAAGTTCAACATCGCAGAAAGTGAAAAATGGATAAAGAAGTTGTGGTATTTACTTACAAAGCAATATCACTCAGCAATGAAATCTACGTCATCAGGCCCTTAGCAGCACAATGAGTGGATTCAGGTATGATGATTCTAACTGAAATAAGTCACACAGAAAAAGAAACATCATAAGATATCAGTAATACACGGAATGTAAACTTGGCTACACAGGAACTGAATTACAGAACAGAACAGGGTCTCAAATTTAGAAAACCAACTTATGCTTGCTTAAGGGTAAAGGTGAGTTGGGGTGCTGCATAAAACCAGAGATTGAAATGAGCACAGATAAAGTTCCTTAAGCCAAATATGGAATAGACAAGAGCTACTCCTTGCTCAACGAAATGGACTCAAAACCGCATATTAAACGCCTAAGAATGTATCTGACTAGTATCTTAAAACCTATGGATTGTTATGTCTCCAAAAGAGAATCAAGCATGTGTACAGGGGCATAAACGCAGCAGTGATAGGATTGGAGAGGTTCGGTGAGCAAATGAAGACCCTTTGAAGTCATATTGCATAGTACCCATTCCACGGGTTTCAACTACCCAGGTTTAAGGTATTCTTCCTTCAGCTAAAACATGCATGTGGAACCTAGAGTATGATCAACCATGTGATCGGGAAACGTGTTCAAATATGTCTCAGTTTTCGTACCCTGGTACTCGGGTGCAACATTCCAGACACTTTACTAACACCCTCCCGACTTGGAGAGTCAGTCCCTTTAACCTCCTGTTTGGCCCAGTTTGCAATTTCTGCGGAAGATGAACAGGAATAGCGAGAACCAATGAGAGACTAGCTGGAGGTGTCTGGACGGGCAAATTTAACTCTCATTTCCCACGAGGAAGAGGAATTAACCAAAGGCTCAGCGTGCCGTGCCGGAACCAGATTAGGGCCTGAAGCCATCCTGCGGTGTTGCGGCCAGGTCACAAGAAAGCGAGTTGAAGAAAGGAGCTCAGGGGCACTGTAATTCACAAACCTGCAGAGTTATAAATGACAGCTATCGTCCAAAAATATACTGAAGTAAGGCTGCCAAGAGGACTTGAAAGCGGGGCAGAATTGCAGGAAACCGATTTCAGGAGGTAGACTGGAATTGCATTGAAAGCATAGGAAAAGAGGCAGAACGTCCACAATGATGCACTTGGCCAAAAAGGGCGTATGCGTTTTTTCCTGAATATATTCAGGAAAAAACGCATACGCCCTTTTTGGCCAACCAAGCAAGCTTGCAAAGGAAATCTGCACTACAATGAAGTCTCACTTCCCCCCGGTCAAAAGGGCCATCTGAAAAAAGTGTAAAATCCAGAAAGGCAGGACAGGCCATGGAGAACTGGGAGCCTTTTTATGCTGATGGGAGTGATGTAAATTGCCAACAGCCACTCGGGAGAAGTGTATGGTGTTTCCTGAAACATCTAAAAAACAAAGCAACAGAGCCTAGGGCACTTCCACTTATGGTCCTATAGCTTAGGGAAATTAAAATAAAAAAGACACAGCCACCCCAAAGTTTGGGACGCCTCTGTTTACAAGAACCTCATTTACCGTACAAGTTCAATATCACAGAAAGTGAAAAATGGATAAAGAAGTTGTGGTACTTACGTACAATGCAGTATCACTCAACAATGAAATCTATGTCATCAGGCCCGTAGCAGCATAATGAGTGGATTCAGGTACGATGATTCTAACTGAAATAAGTCACACAGAAAAAGAAACATCATAAGATATCACTAATACACAGAATGTAAACTTGGCTACACAGGAACTGAATTCCAAAACAGAACAGGGTCTCAAATTTAGAAAACCAACTTATGCTTGCTTAAGGGTAAAGGTGAGTTGGGGTGCTGCATAAAACCAGAGATTGAAATGAGCACAGATAAAGTTCCTTAAGCCAAATATGGAATAGACAAGAGCTACTCCTTCCTCAACGAAATGGACTCAACACCCCATATTAAACGCCTAAGAATGTACCTGACTAGTAAGTATCTTAAAACCTATGGATTGCTATGTCTCCAAAAGAAAATCAAGCGTCTGTACAGGGGGAAAAACGCAGCAGTGATAGGATTAGAGAAGTTCGGTGAGCAAATGAAGACCCTTTGAAGTCATATTGCATAGTACCCATTCCACGGGTTTCAACTACCCAGGTTTAAGGTATTCTACCTTCAGCTAAAACATGCATGTGGAACCTAGAGTATGATCAACCATGTGATCGGGAAACGTGTTCAAATATGTCTCAGTTTTCGTACCCTGGTACTCGGGTGCAACTTTCCAGACGCTTTACTAACACCCTCCCGACTTGGAGAGTCAGTCCCTTTAACCTCCTGTTTGGCCCAGTTTGCAATTTCTGCGGAAGATGAACAGGAATAGGGAGAACCAATGAGAGACTAGCTGGAGGTGTCTGGACGGGCAAATTTAACTCTCATTTCCCACCAGGAAGAGGAATTAACCAAAGGCTCAGCGTGCCATGCCGGAACCAGATTAGGGCCTGAAGCCATCCTGCGGTGTTGCGGCCAGCTCACAAGAAAGCGAGTTGAAGAAAGGAGCTCAGGGGCACTGTAATTCACAAACCTGCAGAGTTATAAATGACAGCTATCGTCCAAAAATATACTGAAGTAAGGCTGCCAAGAGGACTTGAAAGCGGGGCAGAATTGCAGGAAACCGATTTCAGGAGGTAGACTGGAATTGCATTGAAAGCATAGGAAAAGAGGCAGAACGTCCACAATGATGCACTTGGCCAAAAAGGGCGTATGCGTTTTTTCCTGAATATATTCAGGAAAAAACGCATACGCCCTTTTTGGCCAACCAAGCAAGCTTGCAAAGGAAATCTGCACTACAATGAAGTCTCACTTCCCCCCGGTCAAAAGGGCCATCTGAAAAAAGTGTAAAATCCAGAAAGGCAGGACAGGCCATGGAGAACTGGGAGCCTTGTTATGCTGATGGGCGGAATGTAAATTGCCAACAGACACTCGGGAGAAGTGTATGGTGTTTCCTGAAACATCTAAAAAACAAAGCAACAGAGCCTAGGGCACTTCGACTTATGGTCCTATAGATTAGGGAAATTAAAATCAAAAAGACACAGCCACCCCAAAGTTTGGGACGCCTCTGTTTACAAGAACCTCGTTTACAGTACAAGTTCAACATCGCAGAAAGTGAAAAATGGATAAAGAAGTTGTGGTATTTACTTACAAAGCAATATCACTCAGCAATGAAATCTACGTCATCAGGCCCTTAGCAGCACAATGAGTGGATTCAGGTATGATGATTCTAACTGAAATAAGTCACACAGAAAAAGAAACATCATAAGATATCAGTAATACACGGAATGTAAACTTGGCTACACAGGAACTGAATTACAGAACAGAACAGGGTCTCAAATTTAGAAAACCAACTTATGCTTGCTTAAGGGTAAAGGTGAGTTGGGGTGCTGCATAAAACCAGAGATTGAAATGAGCACAGATAAAGTTCCTTAAGCCAAATATGGAATAGACAAGAGCTACTCCTTGCTCAACGAAATGGACTCAAAACCGCATATTAAACGCCTAAGAATGTATCTGACTAGTAAGTATCTTAAAACCTATGGATTGTTATGTCTCCAAAAGAGAATCAAGCATGTGTACAGGGGCATAAACGCAGCAGTGATAGGATTGGAGAGGTTCGGTGAGCAAATGAAGACCCTTTGAAGTCATATTGCATAGTACCCATTCCACGGGTTTCAACTACCCAGGTTTAAGGTATTCTTCCTTCAGCTAAAACATGCATGTGGAACCTAGAGTATGATCAACCATGTGATCGGGAAACGTGTTCAAATATGTCTCAGTTTTCGTACCCTGGTACTCGGGTGCAACATTCCAGACACTTTACTAACACCCTCCCGACTTGGAGAGTCAGTCCCTTTAACCTCTTGTTTGGCCCAGTTTGCAATTTCTGCGGAAGATGAACAGGAATAGCGAGAACCAATGAGAGACTAGCTGGAGGTGTCTGGACGGGCAAATTTAACTCTCATTTCCCACCAGGAAGAGGAATTAACCAAAGGCTCAGCGTGCCGTGCCGGAACCAGATTAGGGCCTGAAGCCATCCTGCGGTGTTGCGGCCAGGTCACAAGAAAGCGAGTTGAAGAAAGGAGCTCAGGGGCACTGTAATTCACAAACCTGCAGAGTTATAAATGACAGCTATCGTCCAAAAATATACTGAAGTAAGGCTGCCAAGAGGACTTGAAAGCGGGGCAGAATTGCAGGAAACCGATTTCAGGAGGTAGACTGGAATTGCATTGAAAGCATAGGAAAAGAGGCAGAACGTCCACAATGATGCACTTGGCCAAAAAGGGCGTATGCGTTTTTTCCTGAATATATTCAGGAAAAAACGCATACGCCCTTTTTGGCCAACCAAGCAAGCTTGCAAAGGAAATCTGCACTACAATGAAGTCTCACTTCCCCCCGGTCAAAAGGGCCATCTGAAAAAAGTGTAAAATCCAGAAAGGCAGGACAGGCCATGGAGAACTGGGAGCCTTTTTATGCTGATGGGAGGGATGTAAATTGCCAACAGCCACTCGGGAGAAGTGTATGGTGTTTCCTGAAACATCTAAAAAACAAAGCAACAGAGCCTAGGGCACTTCCACTTATGGTCCTATAGCTTAGGGAAATTAAAATCAAAAAGACACAGCCACCCCAAAGTTTGGGACGCCTCTGTTTACAAGAACCTCATTTACCGTACAAGTTCAATATCACAGAAAGTGAAAAATGGATAAAGAAGTTGTGGTACTTACGTACAATGCAGTATCACTCAACAATGAAATCTATGTCATCAGGCCCGTAGCAGCATAATGAGTGGATTCAGGTACGATGATTCTAACTGAAATAAGTCACACAGAAAAAGAAACATCATAAGATATCACTAATACACAGAATGTAAACTTGGCTACACAGGAACTGAATTCCAAAACAGAACAGGGTCTCAAATTTAGAAAACCAACTTATGCTTGCTTAAGGGGAAAGGTGAGTTGGGGTGCTGCATAAAACCAGAGATTGAAATGAGCACAGATAAAGTTCCTTAAGCCAAATATGGAATAGACAAGAGCTACTCCTTCCTCAACGAAATGGACTCAACACCCCATATTAAACGCCTAAGAATGTACCTGACTAGTAAGTATCTTAAAACCTATGGATTGCTATGTCTCCAAAAGAAAATCAAGCGTCTGTACAGGGGGAAAAACGCAGCAGTGATAGGATTGGAGAAGTTCGGTGAGCAAATGAAGACCCTTTGAAGTCATATTGCATAGTACCCATTCCACGGGTTTCAACTACCCAGGTTTAAGGTATTCTACCTTCAGCTAAAACATGCATGTGGAAACTAGAGTATGATCAACCATGTGATCGGGAAACGTGTTCAAATATGTCTCAGTTTTCGTACCCTGGTACTCGGGTGCAACTTTCCAGACGCTTTACTAACACCCTCCCGACTTGGAGAGTCAGTCCCTTTAACCTCCTGTTTGGCCCAGTTTGCAATTTCTGTGGAAGATGAACAGGAATAGCGAGAACCAATGAGAGACTAGCTGGAGGTGTCTGGACGGGCAAATTTAACTCTCATTTCCCACCAGGAAGAGGAATTAACCAAAGGCTCAGCGTGCCGTGCCGGAACCAGATTAGGGCCTGAAGCCATCCTGCGGTGTTGCGGCCAGGTCACAAGAAAGCGAGTTGAAGAAAGGAGCTCAGGGGCACTGTAATTCACAAACCTGCAGAGTTATAAATGACAGCTATCGTCCAAAAATATACTGAAGTAAGGCTGCCAAGAGGACTTGAAAGCGGGGCAGAATTGCAGGAAACCGATTTCAGGAGGTAGACTGGAATTGCATTGAAAGCATAGGAAAAGAGGCAGAACGTCCACAATGATGCACTTGGCCAAAAAGGGCGTATGCGTTTTTTCCTGAATATATTCAGGAAAAAACGCATACGCCCTTTTTGGCCAACCAAGCAAGCTTGCAAAGGAAATCTGCACTACAATGAAGTCTCACTTCCCCCCGGTCAAAAGGGCCATCTGAAAAAAGTGTAAAATCCAGAAAGGCAGGACAGGCCATGGAGAACTGGGAGCCTTGTTATGCTGATGGGCGGGATGTAAATTGCCAACAGCCACTCGGGAGAAGTGTATGGTGTTTCCTGAAACATCTAAAAAACAAAGCAACAGAGCCTAGGGCACTTCCACTTATGGTCCTATAGATTAGGGAAATTAAAATCAAAAAGACACAGCCACCCCAAAGTTTGGGACGCCTCTGTTTACAAGAACCTCGTTTACAGTACAAGTTCAACATCGCAGAAAGTGAAAAATGGATAAAGAAGTTGTGGTATTTACTTACAAAGCAATATCACTCAGCAATGAAATCTACGTCATCAGGCCCTTAGCAGCACAATGAGTGGATTCAGGTATGATGATTCTAACTGAAATAAGTCACACAGAAAAAGAAACATCATAAGATATCAGTAATACACGGAATGTAAACTTGGCTACACAGGAACTGAATTACAGAACAGAACAGGGTCTCAAATTTAGAAAACCAACTTATGCTTGCTTAAGGGTAAAGGTGAGTTGGGGTGCTGCATAAAACCAGAGATTGAAATGAGCACAGATAAAGTTCCTTAAGCCAAATATGGAATAGACAAGAGCTACTCCTTGCTCAACGAAATGGACTCAACACCGCATATTAAACGCCTAAGAATGTACCTGACTAGTAAGTATCTTAAAACCTATGTATTGCTATGTCTCCAAAAGAGAATCAAGCATGTGTACAGGGGCATAAACGCAGCAGTGATAGGATTGGAGAGGTTCGGTGAGCAAATGAAGACCCTTTGAAGTCATATTGCATAGTACCCATTCCACGGGTTTCAACTACCCAGGTTTAAGGTATTCTTCCTTCAGCTAAAACATGCATGTGGAACCTAGAGTATGATCAACCATGTGATCGGGAAACGTGTTCAAATATGTCTCAGTTTTCGTACCCTGGTACTCGGGTGCAACATTCCAGACACTTTACTAACACCCTCCCGACTTGGAGAGT
The DNA here is from genome assembly GCF_039906515.1 of Pseudorca crassidens. NCBI lineage: Eukaryota > Metazoa > Chordata > Mammalia > Artiodactyla > Delphinidae > Pseudorca > Pseudorca crassidens. Next base: position 1,266,079 of record NW_027136299.1, read on the forward strand.
CAGTCCCTTTAACCTCCTGTTTGGCCCAATTTGCAATTTCTGCGGAAGATGAACAGGAATAGCAAGAACCAATGAGAGACTAGCTGGAGGTGTCTGGACGGGCAAATTTAACTCTCATTTCCCACGAGGAAGAGGAATTAACCAAAGGCTCAGCGTGCCGTGCCGGAACCAGATTAGGGCCTGAAGCCATCCTGCGGTGTTGCGGCCAGGTCACAAGAAAGCGAGTTGAAGAAAGGAGCTCAGGGGCACTGTAATTCACAAACCTGCAGAGTTATAAATGACAGCTATCGTCCAAAAATATACTGAAGTAAGGCTGCCAAGAGGACTTGAAAGCGGGGCAGAATTGCAGGAAACCGATTTCAGGAGGTAGACTGGAATTGCATTGAAAGCATAGGAAAAGAGGCAGAACGTCCACAATGATGCACTTGGCCAAAAAGGGCGTATGCGTTTTTTCCTGAATATATTCAGGAAAAAACGCATACGCCCTTTTTGGCCAACCAAGCAAGCTTGCAAAGGAAATCTGCACTACAATGAAGTCTCACTTCCCCCCGGTCAAAAGGGCCATCTGAAAAAAGTGTAAAATCCAGAAAGGCAGGACAGGCCATGGAGAACTGGGAGCCTTTTTATGCTGATGGGAGGGATGTAAATTGCCAACAGCCACTCGGGAGAAGTGTATGGTGTTTCCTGAAACATCTAAAAAACAAAGCAACAGAGCCTAGGGCACTTCCACTTATGGTCCTATAGCTTAGGGAAATTAAAATCAAAAAGACACAGCCACCCCAAAGTTTGGGACGCCTCTGTTTACAAGAACCTCATTTACCGTACAAGTTCAATATCACAGAAAGTGAAAAATGGATAAAGAAGTTGTGGTACTTACGTACAATGCAGTATCACTCAACAATGAAATCTATGTCATCAGGCCCGTAGAAGCATAATGAGTGGATTCAGGTACGATGATTCTAACTGAAATAAGTCACACAGAAAAGGAAACATCATAAGATATCACTAATACACAGAATGTAAACTTGGCTACACAGGAACTGAATTCCAAAACAGAACAGGGTCTCAAATTTAGAAAACCAACTTATGCTTGCTTAAGGGGAAAGGTGAGTTGGGGTGCTGCATAAAACCAGAGATTGAAATGAGCACAGATAAAGTTCCTTAAGCCAAATATGGAATAGACAAGAGCTACTCCTTCCTCAACGAAATGGACTCAACACCCCATATTAAACGCCTAAGAATGTACCTGACTAGTAAGTATCTTAAAACCTATGGATTGCTATGTCTCCAAAAGAAAATCAAGCGTCTGTACAGGGGGATAAACGCAGCAGTGATAGGATTGGAGAAGTTCGGTGAGCAAATGAAGACCCTTTGAAGTCATATTGCATAGTACCCATTCCACGGGTTTCAACTACCCAGGTTTAAGGTATTCTACCTTCAGCTAAAACATGCATGTGGAAACTAGAGTATGATCAACCATGTGATCGGGAAACGTGTTCAAATATGTCTCAGTTTTCGTACCCTGGTACTCGGGTGCAACTTTCCAGACGCTTTACTAACACCCTCCCGACTTGGAGAGTCAGTCCCTTTAACCTCCTGTTTGGCCCAGTTTGCAATTTCTGCGGAAGATGAACAGGAATAGCGAGAACCAATGAGAGACTAGCTGGAGGTGTCTGGACGGGCAAATTTAAGTCTCATTTCCCACCAGGAAGAGGAATTAACCAAAGGCTCAGCGTGCCGTGCCGGAACCAGATTAGGGCCTGAAGCCATCCTGCGGTGTTGCGGCCAGGTCACAAGAAAGCGAGTTGAAGAAAGGAGCTCAGGGGCACTGTAATTCACAAACCTGCAGAGTTATAAATGACAGCTATCGTCCAAAAATATACTGAAGTAAGGCTGCCAAGAGGACTTGAAAGCGGGGCAGAATTGCAGGAAACCGATTTCAGGAGGTAGACTGGAATTGCATTGAAAGCATAGGAAAAGAGGCAGAACGTCCACAATGATGCACTTGGCCAAAAAGGGCGTATGCGTTTTTTCCTGAATATATTCAGGAAAAAACGCATACGCCCTTTTTGGCCAACCAAGCAAGCTTGCAAAGGAAATCTGCACTACAATGAAGTCTCACTTCCCCCCGGTCAAAAGGGCCATCTGAAAAAAGTGTAAAATCCAGAAAGGCAGGACAGGCCATGGAGAACTGGGAGCCTTGTTATGCTGATGGGCGGGATGTAAATTGCCAACAGACACTCGGGAGAAGTGTATGGTGTTTCCTGAAACATCTAAAAAACAAAGCAACAGAGCCTAGGGCACTTCCACTTATGGTCCTATAGATTAGGGAAATTAAAATCAAAAAGACACAGCCACCCCAAAGTTTGGGACGCCTCTGTTTACAAGAACCTCGTTTACAGTACAAGTTCAACATCGCAGAAAGTGAAAAATGGATAAAGAAGTTGTGGTATTTACTTACAAAGCAATATCACTCAGCAATGAAATCTATGTCATCAGGCCCTTAGCAGCACAATGAGTGGATTCAGGTATGATGATTCTAACTGAAATAAGTCACACAGAAAAAGAAACATCATAAGATATCAGTAATACACGGAATGTAAACTTGGCTACACAGGAACTGAATTACAGAACAGAACAGGGTCTCAAATTTAGAAAACCAACTTATGCTTGCTTAAGGGTAAAGGTGAGTTGGGGTGCTGCATAAAACCAGAGATTGAAATGAGCACAGATAAAGTTCCTTAAGCCAAATATGGAATAGACAAGAGCTACTCCTTGCTCAACGAAATGGACTCAACACCGCATATTAAACGCCTAAGAATGTACCTGACTAGTAAGTATCTTAAAACCTATGGATTGCTATGTCTCCGAAAGAGAATCAAGCATGTGTACAGGGGCATAAACGCAGCAGTGATAGGATTGGAGAGGTTCGGTGAGCAAATGAAGACCCTTTGAAGTCATATTGCATGGTACCCATTCCACGGGTTTCAACTACCCAGGTTTAAGGTATTCTACCTTCAGCTAAAACATGCATGTGGAAACTAGAGTATGATCAACCATGTGATCGGGAAACGTGTTCAAATATGTCTCAGTTTTCGTACCCTGGTACTCGGGTGCAACATTCCAGACGCTTTACTAACACCCTCCCGACTTGGAGAGTCAGTCCCTTTAACCTCCTGTTTGGCCCAGTTTGCAATTTCTGTGGAAGATGAACAGGAATAGCGAGAACCAATGAGAGACTAGCTGGAGGTGTCTGGACGGGCAAATTTAACTCTCATTTCCCACCAGGAAGAGGAATTAACCAAAGGCTCAGCGTGCCGTGTCGGAACCAGATTAGGGCCTGAAGCCATCCTGCGGTGTTGCGGCCAGCTCAAAAGAAAGCGAGTTGAAGAAAGGAGCTCAGGGGCACTGTAATTCACAAACCTGCAGAGTTATAAATGACAGCTATCGTCCAAAAATATACTGAAGTAAGGCTGCCAAGAGGACTTGAAAGCGGGGCAGAATTGCAGGAAACCGATTTCAGGAGGTAGACTGGAATTGCATTGAAAGCATAGGAAAAGAGGCAGAACGTCCACAATGATGCACTTGGCCAAAAAGGGCGTATGCGTTTTTTCCTGAATATATTCAGGAAAAAACGCATACGCCCTTTTTGGCCAACCAAGCAAGCTTGCAAAGGAAATCTGCACTACAATGAAGTCTCACTTCCCCCCGGTCAAAAGGGCCATCTGAAAAAAGTGTAAAATCCAGAAAGGCAGGACAGGCCATGGAGAACTGGGAGCCTTTTTATGCTGATGGGAGGGATGTAAATTGCCAACAGCCACTCGGGAGAAGTGTATGGTGTTTCCTGAAACATCTAAAAAACAAAGCAACAGAGCCTAGGGCACTTCCACTTATGGTCCTATAGCTTAGGGAAATTAAAATCCAAAAGACACAGCCACCCCAAAGTTTGGGACGCCTCTGTTTACAAGAACCTCATTTACCGTACAAGTTCAATATCACAGAAAGTGAAAAATGGATAAAGAAGTTGTGGTACTTACGTACAATGCAGTATCACTCAACAATGAAATCTATGTCATCAGGCCCATAGCAGCATAATGAGTGGATTCAGGTACGATGATTCTAACTGAAATAAGTCACACAGAAAAAGAAACATCATAAGATATCACTAATACACAGAATGTAAACTTGGCTACACAGGAACTGAATTCCAAAACAGAACAGGGTCTCAAATTTAGAAAACCAACTTATGCTTGCTTAAGGGGAAAGGTGAGTTGGGGTGCTGCATAAAACCAGAGATTGAAATGAGCACAGATAAAGTTCCTTAAGCCAAATATGGAATAGACAAGAGCTACTCCTTCCTCAACGAAATGGACTCAACACCCCATATTAAACGCCTAAGAATGTACCTGACTAGTAAGTATCTTAAAACCTATGGATTGCTATGTCTCCAAAAGAAAATCAAGCATCTGTACAGGGGGATAAACGCAGCAGTGATAGGATTGGAGAAGTTCGGTGAGCAAATGAAGACCCTTTGAAGTCATATTGCATAGTACCCATTCCACGGGTTTCAACTACCCAGGTTTAAGGTATTCTACCTTCAGCTAAAACATGCATGTGGAAACTAGAGTATGATCAACCATGTGATCGGGAAACGTGTTCAAATATGTCTCAGTTTTCGTACCCTGGTACTCGGGTGCAACTTTCCAGACGCTTTACTAACACCCTCCCGACTTGGAGAGTCAGTCCCTTTAACCTCCTGTTTGGCCCAGTTTGCAATTTCTGCGGAAGATGAACAGGAATAGCGAGAACCAATGAGAGACTAGCTGGAGGTGTCTGGACGGGCAAATTTAACTCTCATTTCCCACCAGGAAGAGGAATTAACCAAAGGCTCAGCGTGCCGTGCCGGAACCAGATTAGGGCCTGAAGCCATCCTGCGGTGTTGCGGCCAGGTCACAAGAAAGCGAGTTGAAGAAAGGAGCTCAGGGGCACTGTAATTCACAAACCTGCAGAGTTATAAATGACAGCTATCGTCCAAAAATATACTGAAGTAAGGCTGCCAAGAGGACTTGAAAGCGGGGCAGAATTGCAGGAAACCGATTTCAGGAGGTAGACTGGAATTGCATTGAAAGCATAGGAAAAGAGGCAGAACGTCCACAATGATGCACTTGGCCAAAAAGGGCGTATGCGTTTTTTCCTGAATATATTCAGGAAAAAACGCATACGCCCTTTTTGGCCAACCAAGCAAGCTTGCAAAGGAAATCTGCACTACAATGAAGTCTCACTTCCCCCCGGTCAAAAGGGCCATCTGAAAAAAGTGTAAAATCCAGAAAGGCAGGACAGGCCATGGAGAACTGGGAGCCTTGTTATGCTGATGGGCGGGATGTAAATTGCCAACAGACACTCGGGAGAAGTGTATGGTGTTTCCTGAAACATCTAAAAAACAAAGCAACAGAGCCTAGGGCACTTCCACTTATGGTCCTATAGATTAGGGAAATTAAAATCAAAAAGACACAGCCACCCCAAAGTTTGGGACGCCTCTGTTTACAAGAACCTCGTTTACAGTACAAGTTCAACATCGCAGAAAGTGAAAAATGGATAAAGAAGTTGTGGTATTTACTTACAAAGCAATATCACTCAGCAATGAAATCTATGTCATCAGGCCCTTAGCAGCACAATGAGTGGATTCAGGTATGATGATTCTAACTGAAATAAGTCACACAGAAAAAGAAACATCATAAGATATCAGTAATACACGGAATGTAAACTTGGCTACACAGGAACTGAATTACAGAACAGAACAGGGTCTCAAATTTAGAAAACCAACTTATGCTTGCTTAAGGGTAAAGGTGAGTTGGGGTGCTGCATAAAACCAGAGATTGAAATGAGCACAGATAAAGTTCCTTAAGCCAAATATGGAATAGACAAGAGCTACTCCTTGCTCAACGAAATGGACTCAACACCGCATATTAAACGCCTAAGAATGTACCTGACTAGTAAGTATCTTAAAACCTATGGATTGCTATGTCTCCGAAAGAGAATCAAGCATGTGTACAGGGGCATAAACGCAGCAGTGATAGGATTGGAGAGGTTCGGTGAGCAAATGAAGACCCTTTGAAGTCATATTGCATGGTACCCATTCCACGGGTTTCAACTACCCAGGTTTAAGGTATTCTACCTTCAGCTAAAACATGCATGTGGAAACTAGAGTATGATCAACCATGTGATCGGGAAACGTGTTCAAATATGTCTCAGTTTTCGTACCCTGGTACTCGGGTGCAACATGCCAGACGCTTTACTAACACCCTCCCGACTTGGAGAGTCAGTCCCTTTAACCTCCTGTTTGGCCCAGTTTGCAATTTCTGTGGAAGATGAACAGGAATAGCGAGAACCAATGAGAGACTAGCTGGAGGTGTCTGGACGGGCAAATTTAACTCTCATTTCCCACCAGGAAGAGGAATTAACCAAAGGCTCAGCGTGCCGTGTCGGAACCAGATTAGGGCCTGAAGCCATCCTGCGGTGTTGCGGCCAGCTCAAAAGAAAGCGAGTTGAAGAAAGGAGCTCAGGGGCACTGTAATTCACAAACCTGCAGAGTTATAAATGACAGCTATCGTCCAAAAATATACTGAAGTAAGGCTGCCAAGAGGACTTGAAAGCGGGGCAGAATTGCAGGAAACCGATTTCAGGAGGTAGACTGGAATTGCATTGAAAGCATAGGAAAAGAGGCAGAACGTCCACAATGATGCACTTGGCCAAAAAGGGCGTATGCGTTTTTTCCTGAATATATTCAGGAAAAAACGCATACGCCCTTTTTGGCCAACCAAGCAAGCTTGCAAAGGAAATCTGCACTACAATGAAGTCTCACTTCCCCCCGGTCAAAAGGGCCATCTGAAAAAAGTGTAAAATCCAGAAAGGCAGGACAGGCCATGGAGAACTGGGAGCCTTTTTATGCTGATGGGAGGGATGTAAATTGCCAACAGCCACTCGGGAGAAGTGTATGGTGTTTCCTGAAACATCTAAAAAACAAAGCAACAGAGCCTAGGGCACTTCCACTTATGGTCCTATAGCTTAGGGAAATTAAAATCCAAAAGACACAGCCACCCCAAAGTTTGGGACGCCTCTGTTTACAAGAACCTCATTTACCGTACAAGTTCAATATCACAGAAAGTGAAAAATGGATAAAGAAGTTGTGGTACTTACGTACAATGCAGTATCACTCAACAATGAAATCTATGTCATCAGGCCCATAGCAGCATAATGAGTGGATTCAGGTACGATGATTCTAACTGAAATAAGTCACACAGAAAAAGAAACATCATAAGATATCACTAATACACAGAATGTAAACTTGGCTACACAGGAACTGAATTCCAAAACAGAACAGGGTCTCAAATTTAGAAAACCAACTTATGCTTGCTTAAGGGGAAAGGTGAGTTGGGGTGCTGCATAAAACCAGAGATTGAAATGAGCACAGATAAAGTTCCTTAAGCCAAATATGGAATAGACAAGAGCTACTCCTTCCTCAACGAAATGGACTCAACACCCCATATTAAACGCCTAAGAATGTACCTGACTAGTAAGTATCTTAAAACCTATGGATTGCTATGTCTCCAAAAGAAAATCAAGCGTCTGTACAGGGGGATAAACGCAGCAGTGATAGGATTGGAGAAGTTCGGTGAGCAAATGAAGACCCTTTGAAGTCATATTGCATAGTACCCATTCCACGGGTTTCAACTACCCAGGTTTAAGGTATTCTACCTTCAGCTAAAACATGCATGTGGAAACTAGAGTATGATCAACCATGTGATCGGGAAACGTGTTCAAATATGTCTCAGTTTTCGTACCCTGGTACTCGGGTGCAACTTTCCAGACGCTTTACTAACACACTCCCGACTTGGAGAGTCAGTCCCTTTAACCTCCTGTTTGGCCCAGTTTGCAATTTCTGCGGAAGATGAACAGGAATAGCGAGAACCAATGAGAGACTAGCTGGAGGTGTCTGGACGGGCAAATTTAACTCTCATTTCCCACCAGGAAGAGGAATTAACCAAAGGCTCAGCGTGCCGTGCCGGAACCAGATTAGGGCCTGAAGCCATCCTGCGGTGTTGCGGCCAGGTCACAAGAAAGCGAGTTGAAGAAAGGAGCTCAGGGGCACTGTAATTCACAAACCTGCAGAGTTATAAATGACAGCTATCGTCCAAAAATATACTGAAGTAAGGCTGCCAAGAGGACTTGAAAGCGGGGCAGAATTGCAGGAAACCGATTTCAGGAGGTAGACTGGAATTGCATTGAAAGCATAGGAAAAGAGGCAGAACGTCCACAATGATGCACTTGGCCAAAAAGGGCGTATGCGTTTTTTCCTGAATATATTCAGGAAAAAACGCATACGCCCTTTTTGGCCAACCAAGCAAGCTTGCAAAGGAAATCTGCACTACAATGAAGTCTCACTTCCCCCCGGTCAAAAGGGCCATCTGAAAAAAGTGTAAAATCCAGAAAGGCAGGACAGGCCATGGAGAACTGGGAGCCTTGTTATGCTGATGGGCGGGATGTAAATTGCCAACAGACACTCGGGAGAAGTGTATGGTGTTTCCTGAAACATCTAAAAAACAAAGCAACAGAGCCTAGGGCACTTCCACTTATGGTCCTATAGCTTAGGGAAATTAAAATCCAAAAGACACAGCCACCCCAAAGTTTGGGACACCTCTGTTTACAAGAACCTCATTTACCGTACAAGTTCAATATCACAGAAAGTGAAAAATGGATAAAGAAGTTGTGGTACTTACGTACAATGCAGTATCACTCAACAATGAAATCTATGTCATCAGGCCCATAGCAGCATAATGAGTGGATTCAGGTACGATGATTCTAACTGAAATAAGTCACACAGAAAAAGAAACATCATAAGATATCACTAATACACAGAATGTAAACTTGGCTACACAGGAACTGAATTCCAAAACAGAACAGGGTCTCAAATTTAGAAAACCAACTTATGCTTGCTTAAGGGGAAAGGTGAGTTGGGGTGCTGCATAAAACCAGAGATTGAAATGAGCACAGATAAAGTTCCTTAAGCCAAATATGGAATAGACAAGAGCTACTCCTTCCTCAACGAAATGGACTCAACACCCCATATTAAACGCCTAAGAATGTACCTGACTAGTAAGTATCTTAAAACCTATGGATTGCTATGTCTCCAAAAGAAAATCAAGCGTCTGTACAGGGGGATAAACGCAGCAGTGATAGGATTGGAGAAGTTCGGTGAGCAAATGAAGACCCTTTGAAGTCATATTGCATAGTACCCATTCCACGGGTTTCAACTACCCAGGTTTAAGGTATTCTACCTTCAGCTAAAACATGCATGTGGAAACTAGAGTATGATCAACCATGTGATCGGGAAACGTGTTCAAATATGTCTCAGTTTTCGTACCCTGGTACTCGGGTGCAACTTTCCAGACGCTTTACTAACACCCTCCCGACTTGGAGAGTCAGTCCCTTTAACCTCCTGTTTGGCCCAGTTTGCAATTTCTGCGGAAGATGAACAGGAATAGCGAGAACCAATGAGAGACTAGCTGGAGGTGTCTGGACGGGCAAATTTAACTCTCATTTCCCACCAGGAAGAGGAATTAACCAAAGGCTCAGCGTGCCGTGCCGGAACCAGATTAGGGCCTGAAGCCATCCTGCGGTGTTGCGGCCAGGTCACAAGAAAGCGAGTTGAAGAAAGGAGCTCAGGGGCACTGTAATTCACAAACCTGCAGAGTTATAAATGACAGCTATCGTCCAAAAATATACTGAAGTAAGGCTGCCAAGAGGACTTGAAAGCGGGGCAGAATTGCAGGAAACCGATTTCAGGAGGTAGACTGGAATTGCATTGAAAGCATAGGAAAAGAGGCAGAACGTCCACAATGATGCACTTGGCCAAAAAGGGCGTATGCGTTTTTTCCTGAATATATTCAGGAAAAAACGCATACGCCCTTTTTGGCCAACCAAGCAAGCTTGCAAAGGAAATCTGCACTACAATGAAGTCTCACTTCCCCCCGGTCAAAAGGGCCATCTGAAAAAAGTGTAAAATCCAGAAAGGCAGGACAGGCCATGGAGAACTGGGAGCCTTGTTATGCTGATGGGCGGGATGTAAATTGCCAACAGACACTCGGGAGAAGTGTATGGTGTTTCCTGAAACATCTAAAAAACAAAGCAACAGAGCCTAGGGCACTTCCACTTATGGTCCTATAGATTAGGGAAATTAAAATCAAAAAGACACAGCCACCCCAAAGTTTGGGACGCCTCTGTTTACAAGAACCTCGTTTACAGTACAAGTTCAACATCGCAGAAAGTGAAAAATGGATAAAGAAGTTGTGGTATTTACTTACAAAGCAATATCACTCAGCAATGAAATCTATGTCATCAGGCCCTTAGCAGCACAATGAGTGGATTCAGGTATGATGATTCTAACTGAAATAAGTCACACAGAAAAAGAAACATCATAAGATATCAGTAATACACGGAATGTAAACTTGGCTACACAGGAACTGAATTCCAAAACAGAACAGGGTCTCAAAATTAGAAAACCAACTTATGCTTGCTTAAGGGGAAAGGTGAGTTGGGGTGCTGCATAAAACCAGAGATTGAAATGAGCACAGATAAAGTTCCTTAAGCCAAATATGGATTAGACAAGAGCTACTCCTTGCTCAACGAAATGGACTCAACACCGCATATTAAACGCCTAAGAATGTACCTGACTAGTAAGTATCTTAAAACCTATTTATTGCTATGTTTCCGAAAGAGAATCAAGCATGTGTACAGGGGCATAAACGCAGCAGTGATAGGATTGGAGAGGTTCGGTGAGCAAATGAAGACCCTTTGAAGTCATATTGCATGGTACCCATTCCACGGGTTTCAACTACCCAGGTTTAAGGTATTCTACCTTCAGCTAAAACATGCATGTGGAAACTAGAGTATGATCAACCATGTGATCGGGAAACGTGTTCAAATATGTCTCAGTTTTCGTACCCTGGTACTCGGGTGCAACATTCCAGACACTTTACTAACACCCTCCCGACTTGGAGAGTCAGTCCCTTTAACCTCCTGTTTGGCCCAGTTTGCAATTTCTGCGGAAGATGAACAGGAATAGCGAGAACCAATGAGAGACTAGCTGGAGGTGTCTGGACGGGCAAATTTAACTCTCATTTCCCACCAGGAAGAGGAATTAACCAAAGGCTCAGCGTGCCGTGCCGGAACCAGATTAGGGCCTGAAGCCATCCTGCGGTGTTGCGGCCAGGTCACAAGAAAGCGAGTTGAAGAAAGGAGCTCAGGGGCACTGTAATTCACAAACCTGCAGAGTTATAAATGACAGCTATCGTCCAAAAATATACTGAAGTAAGGCTGCCAAGAGGACTTGAAAGCGGGGCAGAATTGCAGGAAACCGATTTCAGGAGGTAGACTGGAATTGCATTGAAAGCATAGGAAAAGAGGCAGAACGTCCACAATGATGCACTTGGCCAAAAAGGGCGTATGCGTTTTTTCCTGAATATATTCAGGAAAAAACGCATACGCCCTTTTTGGCCAACCAAGCAAGCTTGCAAAGGAAATCTGCACTACAATGAAGTCTCACTTCCCCCCGGTCAAAAGGGCCATCTGAAAAAAGTGTAAAATCCAGAAAGGCAGGACAGGCCATGGAGAACTGGGGGCCTTTTTATGCTGATGGGAGGGATGTAAATTGCCAACAGCCACTCGGGAGAAGTGTATGGTGTTTCCTGAAACATCTAAAAAACAAAGCAACAGAGCCTAGGGCACTTCCACTTATGGTCCTATAGCTTAGGGAAATTAAAATCCAAAAGACACAGCCACCCCAAAGTTTGGGACGCCTCTGTTTACAAGAACCTCATTTACCGTACAAGTTCAATATCACAGAAAGTGAAAAATGGATAAAGAAGTTGTGGTACTTACGTACAATGCAGTATCACTCAACAATGAAATCTATGTCATCAGGCCCGTAGCAGCATAATGAGTGGATTCAGGTACGATGATTCTAACTGAAATAAGTCACACAGAAAAAGAAACATCATAAGATATCACTAATACACAGAATGTAAACTTGGCTACACAGGAACTGAATTCCAAAACAGAACAGGGTCTCAAATTTAGAAAACCAACTTATGCTTGCTTAAGGGGAAAGGTGAGTTGGGGTGCTGCATAAAACCAGAGATTGAAATGAGCACAGATAAAGTTCCTTAAGCCAAATATGGAATAGACAAGAGCTACTCCTTGCTCAACGAAATGGACTCAACACCGCATATTAAACGCCTAAGAATGTACCTGACTAGTAAGTATCTTAAAACCTATGGATTGCTATGTCTCCGAAAGAGAATCAAGCATGTGTACAGGGGCATAAACGCAGCAGTGATAGGATTGGAGAGGTTCGGTGAGCAAATGAAGACCCTTTGAAGTCATATTGCATGGTACCCATTCCACGGGTTTCAACTACCCAGGTTTAAGGTATTCTTCCTTCAGCTAAAACATGCATGTGGAACCTAGAGTACGATCAACCATGTGATCGGGAAACGTGTTCAAATATGTCTCAGTTTTCGTACCCTGGTACTCGGGTGCAACATTCCAGACACTTTACTAACACCCTCCCGACTTGGAGAGTCAGTCCCTTTAACCTCCTGTTTGGCCCAGTTTGCAATTTCTGCGGAAGATGAACAGGAATAGCGAGAACCAATGAGAGACTAGCTGGAGGTGTCTGGACGGGCAAATTTAACTCTCATTTCCCACCAGGAAGAGGAATTAACCAAAGGATCAGCTTGCCGTGCCGGAACCAGATTAGGGCCTGAAGCCATCCTGCGGTGTTGCGGCCAGGTCACAAGAAAGCGAGTTGAAGAAAGGAGCTCAGGGGCACTGTAATTCACAAACCTGCAGAGTTATAAATGACAGCTATCGTCCAAAAATATACTGAAGTAAGGCTGCCAAGAGGACTTGAAAGCGGGGCAGAATTGCAGGAAACCGATTTCAGGAGGTAGACTGGAATTGCATTGAAAGCATAGGAAAAGAGGCAGAACGTCCACAATGATGCACTTGGCCAAAAAGGGCGTATGCGTTTTTTCCTGAATATATTCAGGAAAAAACGCATACGCCCTTTTTGGCCAACCAAGCAAGCTTGCAAAGGAAATCTGCACTACAATGAAGTCTCACTTCCCCCCGGTCAAAAGGGCCATCTGAAAAAAGTGTAATATCCAGAAAGGCAGGACAGGCCATGGAGAACTGGGAGCCTTGTTATGCTGATGGGCAGAATGTAAATTGCCAACAGACACTCGGGAGAAGTGTATGGTGTTTCCTGAAACATCTAAAAAACAAAGCAACAGAGCCTAGGGCACTTCCACTTATGGTCCTATAGATTAGGGAAATTAAAATCAAAAAGACACAGCCACCCCAAAGTTTGGGACGCCTCTGTTTACAAGAACCTCGTTTACAGTACAAGTTCAACATCGCAGAAATTGAAAAATGGATAAAGAAGTTGTGGTATTTACTTACAAAGCAATATCACTCAGCAATGAAATCTATGTCATCAGGCCCTTAGCAGCACAATGAGTGGATTCAGGTATGATGATTCTAACTGAAATAAGTCACACAGAAAAAGAAACATCATAAGATATCAGTAATACACGGAATGTAAACTTGGCTACACAGGAACTGAATTACAGAACAGAACAGGGTCTCAAATTTAGAAAACCAACTTATGCTTGCTTAAGGGTAAAGGTGAGTTGGGGTGCTGCATAAAACCAGAGATTGAAATGAGCACAGATAAAGTTCCTTAAGCCAAATATGGAATAGACAAGAGCTACTCCTTGCTCAACGAAATGGACTCAACACCGCATATTAAACGCCTAAGAATGTACCTGACTAGTAAGTATCTTAAAACCTATGGATTGCTATGTCTCCGAAAGAGAATCAAGCATGTGTACAGGGGCATAAACGCAGCAGTGATAGGATTGGAGAGGTTCGGTGAGCAAATGAAGACCCTTTGAAGTCATATTGCATGGTACCCATTCCACGGGTTTCAACTACCCAGGTTTAAGGTATTCTTCCTTCAGCTAAAACATGCATGTGGAACCTAGAGTACGATCAACCATGTGATCGGGAAACGTGTTCAAATATGTCTCAGTTTTCGTACCCTGGTACTCGGGTGCAACATTCCAGACACTTTACTAACACCCTCCCGACTTGGAGAGTCAGTCCCTTTAACCTCCTGTTTGGCCCAGTTTGCAATTTCTGCGGAAGATGAACAGGAATAGCGAGAACCAATGAGAGACTAGCTGGAGGTGTCTGGACGGGCAAATTTAACTCTCATTTCCCACGAGGAAGAGGAATTAACCAAAGGCTCAGCGTGCCGTGCCAGAACTAGATTAGGGCCTGAAGCCATCCTGCGGTGTTGCGGCCAGGTCACAAGAAAGCGAGTTGAAGAAAGGAGCTCAGGGGCACTGTAATTCACAAACCTGCAGAGTTATAAATAACAGCTATCGTACAAAAATATACTGAAGTAAGGCTGCCAAGAGGACTTGAAAGCGGGGCAGAATTGCAGGAAACCGATTTCAGGAGGTAGACTGGAATTGCATTGAAAGCATAGGAAAAGAGGCAGAACGTCCACAATGATGCACTTGGCCAAAAAGGGCGTATGCGTTTTTTCCTGAATATATTCAGGAAAAAACGCATACGCCCTTTTTGGCCAACCAAGCAAGCTTGCAAAGGAAATCTGCACTACAATGAAGTCTCACTTCCCCCCGGTCAAAAGGGCCATCTGAAAAAAGTGTAAAATCCAGAAAGGCAGGACAGGCCATGGAGAACTGGGAGCCTTTTTATGCTGATGGGAGGGATGTAAATTGCCAACAGACACTCGGGAGAAGTGTATGGTGTTTCCTGAAACATCTAAAAAACAAAGCAACAGAGCCTAGGGCACTTCCACTTATGGTCCTATAGCTTAGGGAAATTAAAATAAAAAAGACACAGCCACCCCAAAGTTTGGGACGCCTCTGTTTACAAGAACCTCATTTACCGTACAAGTTCAATATCACAGAAAGTGAAAAATGGATAAAGAAGTTGTGGTATTTACTTACAAAGCAATATCACTCAGCAATGAAATCTATGTCATCAGGCCCTTAGCAGCACAATGAGTGGATTCAGGTATGATGATTCTAACTGAAATAAGTCACACAGAAAAAGAAACATCATAAGATATCAGTAATACACGGAATGTAAACTTGGCTACACAGGAACTGAATTACAGAACAGAACACGGTCTCAAATTTAGAAAACCAACTTATGCTTGCTTAAGGGGAAAGGTGAGTTGGGGTGCTGCATAAAACCAGAGATTGAAATGAGCACAGATAAAGTTCCTTAAGCCAAATATGGAATAGACAAGAGCTACTCCTTGCTCAACGAAATGGACTCAACACCGCATATTAAACGCCTAAGAATGTACCTGACTAGTAAGTATCTTAAAACCTATGGATTGCTATGTCTCCAAAAGAGAATCAAGCGTCTGTACAGGGGGATAAACGCAGCAGTGATAGGATTGGAGAAGTTTGGTGAGCAAATGAAGACCCTTTGAAGTCATATTGCATGGTACCCATTACACGGGTCTCAACTCTCCAGGTTTAAGGTATTCTTCCTTCAGCTAAAACATGCATGTGGGACCCAGAGTATGATCAACCGTGTGAACGGGAAACGTGTTCAAATATGTCTCAGTTTTCCTCCCCTGGTACTCGGGTGCAACATTCCAGACGCTTTACTAACACCCTCCCGACTTGGAGAGTCAGTCCCTTTAACCTCCTGTTTGGCCCAGTTTGCAATTTCTGCGGAAGATGAACAGGAATAGCGAGAACCAATGAGAGACTAGCTGGAGGTGTCTGGACGGGCAAATTTAACTCTCATTTCCCACCAGGAAGAGGAATTAACCAAAGGCTCAGCGTGCCGTGCCGGAACCAGATTAAGTCCTGAAGCCATCTTGCGGTGTTGCGGCCAGCTCAAAAGAAAGCGAGTTGAAGAAAGGAGCTCAGGGGCACTGTAATTCACAAACCTGCAGAGTTATAAATAACAGCTATCGTACAAAAATATACTGAAGTAAGGCTGCCAAGAGGACTTGAAAGCGGGGCAGAATTGCAGGAAACCGATTTCAGGAGGTAGACTGGAATTGCATTGAAAGCATAGGAAAAGAGGCAGAACGTCCACAATGATGCACTTGGCCAAAAAGGGCGTATGCGTTTTTTCCTGAATATATTCAGGAAAAAACGCATACGCCCTTTTTGGCCAACCAAGCAAGCTTGCAAAGGAAATCTGCACTACAATGAAGTCTCACTTCCCCCCGGTCAAAAGGGCCATCTGAAAAAAGTGTAAAATCCAGAAAGGCAGGACAGGCCATGGAGAACTGGGAGCCTTTTTATGCTGATGGGAGGGATGTAAATTGCCAACAGACACTCGGGAGAAGTGTATGGTGTTTCCTGAAACATCTAAAAAACAAAGCAACAGAGCCTAGGGCACTTCCACTTATGGTCCTATAGCTTAGGGAAATTAAAATAAAAAAGACACAGCCACCCCAAAGTTTGGGACGCCTCTGTTTACAAGAACCTCATTTACCGTACAAGTTCAATATCACAGAAAGTGAAAAATGGATAAAGAAGTTGTGGTATTTACTTACAAAGCAATATCACTCAGCAATGAAATCTATGTCATCAGGCCCTTAGCAGCACAATGAGTGGATTCAGGTATGATGATTCTAACTGAAATAAGTCACACAGAAAAAGAAACATCATAAGATATCAGTAATACACGGAATGTAAACTTGGCTACACAGGAACTGAATTACAGAACAGAACACGGTCTCAAATTTAGAAAACCAACTTATGCTTGCTTAAGGGGAAAGGTGAGTTGGGGTGCTGCATAAAACCAGAGATTGAAATGAGCACAGATAAAGTTCCTTAAGCCAAATATGGAATAGACAAGAGCTACTCCTTGCTCAACGAAATGGACTCAACACCGCATATTAAACGCCTAAGAATGTACCTGACTAGTAAGTATCTTAAAACCTATGGATTGCTATGTCTCCAAAAGAGAATCAAGCGTCTGTACAGGGGGATAAACGCAGCAGTGATAGGATTGGAGAAGTTTGGTGAGCAAATGAAGACCCTTTGAAGTCATATTGCATGGTACCCATTACACGGGTCTCAACTCTCCAGGTTTAAGGTATTCTTCCTTCAGCTAAAACATGCATGTGGGACCCAGAGTATGATCAACCGTGTGAACGGGAAACGTGTTCAAATATGTCTCAGTTTTCCTCCCCTGGTACTCGGGTGCAACATTCCAGACGCTTTACTAACACCCTCCCGACTTGGAGAGTCAGTCCCTTTAACCTCCTGTTTGGCCCAGTTTGCAATTTCTGCGGAAGATGAACAGGAATAGCGAGAACCAATGAGAGACTAGCTGGAGGTGTCTGGACGGGCAAATTTAACTCTCATTTCCCACCAGGAAGAGGAATTAACCAAAGGCTCAGCGTGCCGTGCCGGAACCAGATTAAGTCCTGAAGCCATCTTGCGGTGTTGCGGCCAGCTCAAAAGAAAGCGAGTTGAAGAAAGGAGCTCAGGGGCACTGTAATTCACAAACCTGCAGAGTTATAAATGACAGCTATCGTCCAAAAATATACTGAAGTAAGGCTGCCAAGAGGACTTGAAAGCGGGGCAGAATTGCAGGAAACCGATTTCAGGAGGTAGACTGGAATTGCATTGAAAGCATAGGAAAAGAGGCAGAACGTCCACAATGATGCACTTGGCCAAAAAGGGCGTATGCGTTTTTTCCTGAATATATTCAGGAAAAAACGCATACGCCCTTTTTGGCCAACCAAGCAAGCTGGCAAAGGAAATCTGCACTACAATGAAGTCTCACTTCCCCCCGGTCAAAAGGGCCATCTGAAAAAAGTGTAAAATCCAGAAAGGCAGGACAGGCCATGGAGAACTGGGAGCCTTGTTATGCTGATGGGCGGGATGTAAATTGCCAACAGACACTCGGGAGAAGTGTATGGTGTTTCCTGAAACATCTAAAAAACAAAGCAACAGAGCCTAGGGCACTTCCACTTATGGTCCTATAGCTTAGGGAAATTAAAATCAAAAAGACACAGCCACCCCAAAGTTTGGGACGCCTCTGTTTACAAGAACCTCGTTTACAGTACAAGTTCAACATCGCAGAAAGTGAAAAATGGATAAAGAAGTTGTGGTATTTACTTACAAAGCAATATCACTCAGCAATGAAATCTATGTCATCAGGCCCTTAGCAGCACAATGAGTGGATTCAGGTATGATGATTCTAACTGAAATAAGTCACACAGAAAAAGAAACATCATAAGATATCAGTAATACACGGAATGTAAACTTGGCTACACAGGAACTGAATTACAGAACAGAACAGGGTCTCAAATTTAGAAAACCAACTTATGCTTGCTTAAGGGTAAAGGTGAGTTGGGGTGCTGCATAAAACCAGAGATTGAAATGAGCACAGATAAAGTTCCTTAAGCCAAATATGGAATAGACAAGAGCTACTCCTTGCTCAACGAAATGGACTCAACACCCCATATTAAATGCCTAAGAATGTACCTGACTAGTAAGTATCTTAAAACCTATGGATTGCTATGTCTCCAAAAGAGAATCAAGCATCTGTACAGGGGGATAAACGCAGCAGTGATAGGATTGGAGAAGTTCGGTGAGCAAATGAAGACCCTTTGAAGTCATATTGCATGGTACCCATTACACGGGTCTCAACTCTCCAGGTTTAAGGTATTCTTCCTTCAGCTAAAACATGCATGTGGAACCCAGAGTATGATCAACCGTGTGAACGGGAGATGTGTTCAAATATGTCTCAGTTTTCCTCCCCTGGTACTCGGGTGCAACATTCCAGACGCTTTACTAACACCCTCCCGACTTGGAGAGTCAGTCCCTTTAACCTCCTGTTTGGCCCAGTTTGCAATTTCTGCGGAAGATGAACAGGAATAGCGAGAACCAATGAGAGACTAGCTGGAGGTGTCTGGACGGGCAAATTTAACTCTCATTTCCCACCAGGAAGAGGAATTAACCAAAGGCTCAGCGTGCCGTGCCGGAACCAGATTAAGGCCTGAAGCCATCCTGCGGTGTTGCGGCCAGCTCAAAAGAAAGCGAGTTGAAGAAAGGAGCTCAGGGGCACTGTAATTCACAAACCTGCAGAGTTATAAATGACAGCTATCGTCCAAAAATATACTGAAGTAAGGCTGCCAAGACGACTTGAAAGCGGGGCAGAATTGCAGGAAACCGATTTCAGGAGGTAGACTGGAATTGCATTGAAAGCATAGGAAAAGAGGCAGAACGTCCACAATGATGCACTTGGCCAAAAAGGGCGTATGCGTTTTTTCCTGAATATATTCAGGAAAAAACGCATACGCACTTTTTGGCCAACCAAGCAAGCTTGCAAAGGAAATCTGCACTACAATGAAGTCTCACTTCCCCCCGGTCAAAAGGGCCATCTGAAAAAAGTGTAAAATCCAGAAAGGCAGGACAGGCCATGGAGAACTGGGAGCCTTGTTATGCTGATGGGCGGGATGTAAATTGCCAACAGCCACTCGGGAGAAGTGTATGGTGTTTCCTGAAACATCTAAAAAACAAAGCAACAGAGCCTAGGGCACTTCCACTTATGGTCCTATAGCTTAGGGAAATTAAAATCAAAAAGACACAGCCACCCCAAAGTTTGGGACGCCTCTGTTTACAAGAACCTCGTTTACAGTACAAGTTCAACATCGCAGAAAGTGAAAAATGGATAAAGAAGTTGTGGTATTTACTTACAAAGCAATATCACTCAGCAATGAAATCTATGTCATCAGGCCCTTAGCAGCACAATGAGTGGATTCAGGTATGATGATTCTAACTGAAATAAGTCACACAGAAAAAGAAACATCATAAGATATCAGTAATACACGGAATGTAAACTTGGCTACACAGGAACTGAATTACAGAACAGAACAGGGTCTCAAATTTAGAAAACCAACTTATGCTTGCTTAAGGGTAAAGGTGAGTTGGGGTGCTGCATAAAACCAGAGATTGAAATGAGCACAGATAAAGTTCCTTAAGCCAAATATGGAATAGACAAGAGCTACTCCTTGCTCAACGAAATGGACTCAACACCGCATATTAAACGCCTAAGAATGTACCTGACTAGTAAGTATCTTAAAACCTATGGATTGCTATGTCTCCGAAAGAGAATCAAGCATGTGTACAGGGGCATAAACGCAGCAGTGATAGGATTGGAGAGGTTCGGTGAGCAAATGAAGACCCTTTGAAGTCATATTGCATGGTACCCATTCCACGGGTTTCAACTACCCAGGTTTAAGGTATTCTACCTTCAGCTAAAACATGCATGTGGAAACTAGAGTATGATCAACCATGTGATCGGGAGACGTGTTCAAATATGTCTCAGTTTTCGTACCCTGGTACTCGGGTGCAACATTCCACATGCTTTACTAACACCCTCCCGGCTTGGAGAGTCAGTCCCTTTAACCTCCTGTTTGGCCCAGTTTGCAATTTCTGTGGAAGATGAACAGGAATAGCGAGAACCAATGAGAGACTAGCTGGAGGTGTCTGGACCGGCAAATTTAACTCTCATTTCCCACCAGGAAGAGGAATTAACCAAAGGCTCAGCTTACCGTGCCGGAACCAGATTAGGGCCTGAAGCCATCCTGCGGTGTTGCGGCCAGCTCAAAAGAAAGCGAGTTGAAGAAAGGAGCTCAGGGGCACTGTAATTCACAAACCTGCAGAGTTATAAATGACAGCTATCGTCCAAAAATATACTGAAGTAAGGCTGCCAAGAGGACTTGAAAGCGGGGCAGAATTGCAGGAAACCGATTTCAGGAGGTAGACTGGAATTGCATTGAAAGCATAGGAAAAGAGGCAGAACGTCCACAATGATGCACTTGGCCAAAAAGGGCGTATGCGTTTTTTCCTGAATATATTCAGGAAAAAACGCATACGCCCTTTTTGGCCAACCAAGCAAGCTTGCAAAGGAAATCTGCACTACAATGAAGTCTCACTTCCCCCCGGTCAAAAGGGCCATCTGAAAAAAGTGTAAAATCCAGAAAGGCAGGACAGGCCATGGAGAACTGGGAGCCTTTTTATGCTGATGGGAGGGATGTAAATTACCAACAGCCACTCGGGAGAAGTGTATGGTGTTTCCTGAAACATCTAAAAAACAAAGCAACAGAGCCTAGGGCACTTCCACTTATGGTCCTATAGCTTAGGGAAATTAAAATCAAAAAGACACAGCCACCCCAAAGTTTGGGACGCCTCTGTTTACAAGAACCTCATTTACCGTACAAGTTCAATATCACAGAAAGTGAAAAATGGATAAAGAAGTTGTGGTACTTACGTACAATGCAGTATCACTCAACAATGAAATCTATGTCATCAGGCCCGTAGCAGCATAATGAGTGGATTCAGGTACGA
The DNA here is from genome assembly GCF_039906515.1 of Pseudorca crassidens. Taxonomy (NCBI): domain Eukaryota; kingdom Metazoa; phylum Chordata; class Mammalia; order Artiodactyla; family Delphinidae; genus Pseudorca; species Pseudorca crassidens. The sequence continues at coordinate 1,287,573 of NW_027136299.1, forward strand.
TGATTCTAACTGAAATAAGTCACACAGAAAAAGAAACATCATAAGATATCAGTAATACACGGAATGTAAACTTGGCTACACAGGAACTGAATTACAGAACAGAACAGGGTCTCAAATTTAGAAAACCAACTTATGCTTGCTTAAGGGTAAAGGTGAGTTGGGGTGCTGCATAAAACCAGAGATTGAAATGAGCACAGATAAAGTTCCTTAAGCCAAATATGGAATAGACAAGAGCTACTCCTTGCTCAACGAAATGGACTCAACACCGCATATTAAACGCCTAAGAATGTACCTGACTAGTAAGTATCTTAAAACCTATGGATTGCTATGTCTCCGAAAGAGAATCAAGCATGTGTACAGGGGCATAAACGCAGCAGTGATAGGATTGGAGAGGTTCAGTGAGCAAATGAAGACCCTTTGAAGTCATATTGCATGGTACCCATTCCACGGGTTTCAACTACCCAGGTTTAAGGTATTCTACCTTCAGCTAAAACATGCATGTGGAAACTAGAGTATGATCAACCATGTGATCGGGAAACATGTTCAAATATGTCTCAGTTTTCGTACCCTGGTACTCGGGTGCAACATTCCAGACGCTTTACTAACACCCTCCCGGCTTTGAGAGTCAGTCCCTTTAACCTCCTGTTTGGCCCAGTTTGCAATTTCTGTGGAAGATGAACAGGAATAGCAAGAACCAATGAGAGACTAGCTGGAGGTGTCTGGACGGGCAAATTTAACTCTCATTTCCCACCAGGAAGAGGAATTAACCAAAGGCTCAGCGTGCCGTGCCGGAACCAGATTAGGGCCTGAAGCCATCCTGCGGTGTTGCGGCCAGGTCACAAGAAAGCGAGTTGAAGAAAGGAGCTCAGGGGCACTGTAATTCACAAACCTGCAGAGTTATAAATGACAGCTATCGTCCAAAAATATACTGAAGTAAGGCTGCCAAGAGGACTTGAAAATGGGGCAGAATTGCAGGAGACCGATTTCAGGAGGTAGACTGGAATTGCATTGAAAGCATAGGAAAAGAGGCAGAACGTCCACAATGATGCACTTGGCCAAAAAGGGCGTATGCGTTTTTTCCTGAATATATTCAGGAAAAAACGCATACGCCCTTTTTGGCCAACCAAGCAAGCTTGCAAAGGAAATCTGCACTACAATGAAGTCTCACTTCCCCCCGGTCAAAAGGGCCATCTGAAAAAAGTGTAAAATCCAGAAAGGCAGGACAGGCCATGGAGAACTGGGAGCCTTGTTATGCTGATGGGAGGGATGTAAATTACCAACAGCCACTCGGGAGAAGTGTATGGTGTTTCCTGAAACATCTAAAAAACAAAGCAACAGAGCCTAGGGCACTTCCACTTATGGTCCTATAGCTTAGGGAAATTAAAATCAAAAAGACACAGCCACCCCAAAGTTTGGGACGCCTCTGTTTACAAGAACCTCATTTACCGTACAAGTTCAATATCACAGAAAGTGAAAAATGGATAAAGAAGTTGTGGTACTTACGTACAATGCAGTATCACTCAACAATGAAATCTATGTCATCAGGCCCGTAGCAGCATAATGAGTGGATTCAGGTACGATGATTCTAACTGAAATAAGTCACACAGAAAAAGAAACATCATAAGATATCACTAATACACAGAATGTAAACTTGGCTACACAGGAACTGAATTCCAAAACAGAACAGGGTCTCAAATTTAGAAAACCAACTTATGCTTGCTTAAGCGGAAAGGTGAGTTGGGGTGCTGCATAAAACCAGAGATTGAAATGAGCACAGATAAAGTTCCTTAAGCCAAATATGGAATAGACAAGAGCTACTCCTTGCTCAACGAAATGGACTCAACACCCCATATTAAATGCCTAAGAATGTACCTGACTAGTAAGTATCTTAAAACCTATGGATTGCTATGCCTCCAAAAGAGAATCAAGCGTCTGTACAGGGGGATAAACGCAGCAGTGATAGGATTGGAGAAGTTCGGTGAGCAAATGAAGACCCTTTGAAGTCATATTGCATGGTACCCATTACACGGGTCTCAACTCTCCAGGTTTAAGGTATTCTTCCTTCAGCTAAAACATGCATGTGGAACCCAGAGTATGATCAACCGTGTGAACGGGAGACGTGTTCAAATATGTCTCAGTTTTCCTCCCCTGGTACTCGGGTGCAACATTCCAGACGCTTTACTAACACCCTCCCGACTTGGAGAGTCAGTCCCTTTAACCTCCTGTTTGGCCCAGTTTGCAATTTCTGCGGAAGATGAACAGGAATAGCGAGAACCAATGAGAGACTAGCTGGAGGTGTCTGGACGGGCAAATTTAACTCTCATTTCCCACCAGGAAGAGGAATTAACCAAAGGCTCAGCTTGCCGTGCCGGAACCAGATTAGGGCCTGAAGCCATCCTGCGGTGTTGCGGCCAGCTCAAAAGAAAGCGAGTTGAAGAAAGGAGCTCAGGGGCACTGTAATTCACAAACCTGCAGAGTTATAAATGACAGCTATCGTCCAAAAATATACTGAAGTAAGGCTGCCAAGAGGACTTGAAAGCGGGGCAGAATTGCAGGAAACCGATTTCAGGAGGTAGACTGGAATTGCATTGAAAGCATAGGAAAAGAGGCAGAACGTCCACAATGATGCACTTGGCCAAAAAGGGCGTATGCGTTTTTTCCTGAATATATTCAGGAAAAAACGCATACGCCCTTTGTGGCCAACCAAGCAAGCTTACAAAGGAAATCTGCACTACAATGAAGTCTCACTTCCCCCCGGTCAAAAAGGCCATCTGAAAAAAGTGTAAAATCCAGAAAGGCAGGACAGGCCATGGAGAACTGGGAGCCTTTTTATGCTGATGGGAGGGATGTAAATTACCAACAGCCACTCGGGAGAAGTGTATGGTGTTTCCTGAAACATCTAAAAAACAAAGCAACAGAGCCTAGGGCACTTCCACTTATGGTCCTATAGCTTAGGGAAATTAAAATCAAAAAGACACAGCCACCCCAAAGTTTGGGACGCCTCTGTTTACAAGAACCTCATTTACCGTACAAGTTCAATATCACAGAAAGTGAAAAATGGATAAAGAAGTTGTGGTACTTACGTACAATGCAGTATCACTCAACAATGAAATCTATGTCATCAGGCCCGTAGCAGCATAATGAGTGGATTCAGGTACGATGATTCTAACTGAAATAAGTCACACAGAAAAAGAAACATCATAAGATATCACTAATACACAGAATGTAAACTTGGCTACACAGGAACTGAATTCCAGAACAGAACAGGGTCTCAAATTTAGAAAACCAACTTATGCTTGCTTAAGCGGAAAGGTGAGTTGGGGTGCTGCATAAAACCAGAGATTGAAATGAGCACAGATAAAGTTCCTTAAGCCAAATATGGAATAGACAAGAGCTACTCCTTGCTCAACGAAATGGACTCAACACCCCATATTAAATGCCTAAGAATGTACCTGACTAGTAAGTATCTTAAAACCTATGGATTGCTATGTCTCCAAAAGAGAATCAAGCGTCTGTACAGGGGGATAAACGCAGCAGTGATAGGATTGGAGAAGTTCGGTGAGCAAATGAAGACCCTTTGAAGTCATATTGCATGGTACCCATTACACGGGTCTCAACTCTCCAGGTTTAAGGTATTCTTCCTTCAGCTAAAACATGCATGTGGAACCCAGAGTATGATCAACCGTGTGAACGGGAGACGTGTTCAAATATGTCTCAGTTTTCCTCCCCTGGTACTCGGGTGCAACATTCCAGACGCTTTACTAACACCCTCCCGACTTGGAGAGTCAGTCCCTTTAACCTCCTGTTTGGCCCAGTTTGCAATTTCTGCGGAAGATGAACAGGAATAGCGAGAACCAATGAGAGACTAGCTGGAGGTGTCTGGACGGGCAAATTTAACTCTCATTTCCCACCAGGAAGAGGAATTAACCAAAGGCTCAGCTTGCCGTGCCGGAACCAGATTAGGGCCTGAAGCCATCCTGCGGTGTTGCGGCCAGCTCTAAAGAAAGCGAGTTGAAGAAAGGAGCTCAGGGGCACTGTAATTCACAAACCTGCAGAGTTATAAATGACAGCTATCGTCCAAAAATATACTGAAGTAAGGCTGCCAAGAGGACTTGAAAGCGGGGCAGAATTGCAGGAAACCGATTTCAGGAGGTAGACTGGAATTGCATTGAAAGCATAGGAAAAGAGGCAGAACGTCCACAATGATGCACTTGGCCAAAAAGGGCGTATGCGTTTTTTCCTGAATATATTCAGGAAAAAACGCATACGCACTTTTCGGCCAACCAAGCAAGCTTGCAAAGGAAATCTGCACTACAATGAAGTCTCACTTCCCCCCGGTCAAAAGGGCCATCTGAAAAAAGTGTAAAATCCAGAAAGGCAGGACAGGCCATGGAGAACTGGGAGCCTTGTTATGCTGATGGGCGGGATGTAAATTGCCAACAGACACTCGGGAGAAGTGTATGGTGTTTCCTGAAACATCTAAAAAACAAAGCAACAGAGCCTAGGGCACTTCCACTTATGGTCCTATAGCTTAGGGAAATTAAAATCAAAAAGACACAGCCACCCCAAAGTTTGGGACGCCTCTGTTTACAAGAACCTCGTTTACAGTACAAGTTCAACATCGCAGAAAGTGAAAAATGGATAAAGAAGTTGTGGTATTTACTTACAAAGCAATATCACTCAGCAATGAAATCTATGTCATCAGGCCCTTAGCAGCACAATGAGTGGATTCAGGTATGATGATTCTAACTGAAATAAGTCACACAGAAAAAGAAACATCATAAGATATCAGTAATACACGGAATGTAAACTTGGCTACACAGGAACTGAATTACAGAACAGAACAGGGTCTCAAATTTAGAAAACCAACTTATGCTTGCTTAAGGGTAAAGGTGAGTTGGGGTGCTGCATAAAACCAGAGATTGAAATGAGCACAGATAAAGTTCCTTAAGCCAAATATGGAATAGACAAGAGCTACTCCTTGCTCAACGAAATGGACTCAACACCGCATATTAAACGCCTAAGAATGTACCTGACTAGTAAGTATCTTAAAACCTATGGATTGCTATGTCTCCGAAAGAGAATCAAGCATGTGTACAGGGGCATAAACGCAGCAGTGATAGGATTGGAGAGGTTCGGTGAGCAAATGAAGACCCTTTGAAGTCATATTGCATGGTACCCATTCCACGGGTTTCAACTACCCAGGTTTAAGGTATTCTACCTTCAGCTAAAACATGCATGTGGAAACTAGAGTATGATCAACCATGTGATCGGGAAACGTGTTCAAATATGTCTCAGTTTTCGTACCCTGGTACTCGGGTGCAACATGCCAGACGCTTTACTAACACCCTCCCCACTTGGAGAGTCAGTCCCTTTAACCTCCTGTTTGGCCCAGTTTGCAATTTCTGTGGAAGATGAACAGGAATAGCGAGAACCAATGAGAGACTAGCTGGAGGTGTCTGGACGGGCAAATTTAACTCATTTCCCACCAGGAAGAGGAATTAACCAAAGGCTCAGCTTGCCGTGCCGGAACCAGATTAGGACCTGAAGCCATCCTGCGGTGTTGCGGCCAGCTCAAAAGAAAGCGAGTTGAAGAAAGGAGCTCAGGGGCACTGTAATTCACAAACCTGCAGAGTTATAAATGACAGCTATCGTCCAAAAATATAACTGAAGTAAGGCTGCCAAGAGGACTTGAAAGCGGGGCAGAATTGCAGGAAACCGATTTCAGGAGGTAGACTGGAATTGCATTGAAAGCATAGGAAAAGAGGCAGAACGTCCACAATGATGCACTTGGCCAAAAAGGGCGTATGCGTTTTTTCCTGAATATATTCAGGAAAAAACGCATACGCCCTTTTTGGCCAACCAAGCAAGCTTGCAAAGGAAATCTGCACTACAATGAAGTCTCACTTCCCCCCGGTCAAAAGGGCCATCTGAAAAAAGTGTAAAATCCAGAAAGGCAGGACAGGCCATGGAGAACTGGGAGCCTTGTTATGCTGATGGGCGGGATGTAAATTGCCAACAGCCACTCAGGAGAAGTGTATGGTGTTTCCTGAAACATCTAAAAAACAAAGCAACAGAGCCTAGGGCACTTCCACTTATGGTCCTATAGCTTAGGGAAATTAAAATCAAAAAGACACAGCCACCCCAAAGTTTGGGACGCCTCTGTTTACAAGAACCTCATTTACCGTACAAGTTCAATATCACAGAAAGTGAAAAATGGATAAAGAAGTTGTGGTACTTACGTACAATGCAGTATCACTCAACAATGAAATCTATGTCATCAGGCCCGTAGCAATATAATGAGTGGATTCAGGTACGATGATTCTAACTGAAATAAGTCACACAGAAAAAGAAACATCATAAGATATCACTAATACACAGAATGTAAACTTGGCTACACAGGAACTGAATTCCAAAACAGAACAGGGTCTCAAATTTAGAAAACCAACTTATGCTTGCTTAAGGGGAAAGGTGAGTTGGGGTGCTGCATAAAACCAGAGATTGAAATGAGCACAGATAAAGTTCCTTAAGCCAAATATGGAATAGACAAGAGCTACTCCTTGCTCAACGAAATGGACTCAACACCCCATATTAAATGCCTAAGAATGTACCTGACTAGTAAGTATCTTAAAACCTATGGATTGCTATGTCTCCAAAAGAGAATCAAGCGTCTGTACAGGGGGATAAATGCAGCAGTGATAGGATTGGAGAAGTTCGGTGAGCAAATGAAGACCCTTTGAAGTCATATTGCATGGTACCCATTCCACGGGTCTCAACTCTCCAGGTTTAAGGTATTCTTCCTTCAGCTAAAATATGCATGTGGAACCCAGAGTATGATCAACCGTGTGAACGGGAGACGTGTTCAAATATGTCTCAGTTTTCCTCCCCTGGTACTCGGGTGCAACATTCCAGACGCTTTACTAACACCCTCCCGACTTGGAGAGTCAGTCCCTTTAACCTCCTGTTTGGCCCAGTTTGCAATTTCTGCGGAAGATGAACAGGAATAGCGAGAACCAATGAAAGACTAGCTGGAGGTGTCTGGACGGGCAAATTTAACTCTCATTTCCCACCAGGAAGAGGAATTAACCAAAGGCTCAGCTTGCCGTGCCGGAACCAGATTAGGGCCTGAAGCCATCCTGTGGTGTTGCGGCCAGCTCAAAAGAAAGCGAGTTGAAGAAAGGAGCTCAGGGGCACTGTAATTCACAAACCTGCAGAGTTATAAATGACAGCTATCGTCCAAAAATATACTGAAGTAAGGCTGCCAAGAGGACTTGAAAGCGGGGCAGAATTGCAGGAAACCGATTTCAGGAGGTAGACTGGAATTGCATTGAAAGCATAGGAAAAGAGGCAGAACGTCCACAATGATGCACTTGGCCAAAAAGGGCGTATGCGTTTTTTCCTGAATATATTCAGGAAAAAACGCATACGCCCTTTTTGGCCAACCAAGCAAGCTTGCAAAGGAAATCTGCACTACAATGAAGTCTCACTTCCCCCCGGTCAAAAGGGCCATCTGAAAAAAGTGTAAAATCCAGAAAGGCAGGACAGGCCATGGAGAACTGGGAGCCTTGTTATGCTGATGGGCGGGATGTAAATTGCCAACAGCCACTCGGGAGAAGTGTATGGTGTTTCCTGAAACATCTAAAAAACAAAGCAACAGAGCCTAGGGCACTTCCACTTATGGTCCTATAGCTTAGGGAAATTAAAATCAAAAAGACACAGCCACCCCAAAGTTTGGGACGCCTCTGTTTACAAGAACCTCGTTTACAGTACAAGTTCAACATCGCAGAAAGTGAAAAATGGATAAAGAAGTTGTGGTATTTACTTACAAAGCAATATCACTCAGCAATGAAATCTATGTCATCAGGCCCTTAGCAGCACAATGAGTGGATTCAGGTATGATGATTCTAACTGAAATAAGTCACACAGAAAAAGAAACATCATAAGATATCAGTAATACACGGAATGTAAACTTGGCTACACAGGAACTGAATTACAGAACAGAACAGGGTCTCAAATTTAGAAAACCAACTTATGCTTGCTTAAGGGTAAAGGTGAGTTGGGGTGCTGCATAAAACCAGAGATTGAAATGAGCACAGATAAAGTTCCTTAAGCCAAATATGGAATAGACAAGAGCTACTCCTTGCTCAACGAAATGGACTCAACACCGCATATTAAACGCCTAAGAATGTACCTGACTAGTAAGTATCTTAAAACCTATGGATTGCTATGTCTCCGAAAGAGAATCAAGCATGTGTACAGGGGCATAAACGCAGCAGTGATAGGATTGGAGAGGTTCGGTGAGCAAATGAAGACCCTTTGAAGTCATATTGCATGGTACCCATTCCACGGGTTTCAACTACCCAGGTTTAAGGTATTCTACCTTCAGCTAAAACATGCATGTGGAAACTAGAGTATGATCAACCATGTGATCGGGAAACATGTTCAAATATGTCTCAGTTTTCGTACCCTGGTACTCGGGTGCAACATTCCAGACGCTTTACTAACACCCTCCCGGCTTTGAGAGTCAGTCCCTTTAACCTCCTGTTTGGCCCAGTTTGCAATTTCTGTGGAAGATGAACAGGAATAGCAAGAACCAATGAGAGACTAGCTGGAGGTGTCTGGACGGGCAAATTTAACTCTCATTTCCCACCAGGAAGAGGAATTAACCAAAGGCTCAGCGTGCCGTGCCGGAACCAGATTAGGGCCTGAAGCCATCCTGCGGTGTTGCGGCCAGGTCACAAGAAAGCGAGTTGAAGAAAGGAGCTCAGGGGCACTGTAATTCACAAACCTGCAGAGTTATAAATGACAGCTATCGTCCAAAAATATACTGAAGTAAGGCTGCCAAGAGGACTTGAAAACGGGGCAGAATTGCAGGAGACCGATTTCAGGAGGTAGACTGGAATTGCATTGAAAGCATAGGAAAAGAGGCAGAACGTCCACAATGATGCACTTGGCCAAAAAGGGCGTATGCGTTTTTTCCTGAATATATTCAGGAAAAAACGCATACGCCCTTTTTGGCCAACCAAGCAAGCTTGCAAAGGAAATCTGCACTACAATGAAGTCTCACTTCCCCCCGGTCAAAAGGGCCATCTGAAAAAAGTGTAAAATCCAGAAAGGCAGGACAGGCCATGGAGAACTGGGAGCCTTGTTATGCTGATGGGAGGGATGTAAATTACCAACAGCCACTCGGGAGAAGTGTATGGTGTTTCCTGAAACATCTAAAAAACAAAGCAACAGAGCCTAGGGCACTTCCACTTATGGTCCTATAGCTTAGGGAAATTAAAATCAAAAAGACACAGCCACCCCAAAGTTTGGGACGCCTCTGTTTACAAGAACCTCATTTACCGTACAAGTTCAATATCACAGAAAGTGAAAAATGGATAAAGAAGTTGTGGTACTTACGTACAATGCAGTATCACTCAACAATGAAATCTATGTCATCAGGCCCGTAGCAGCATAATGAGTGGATTCAGGTACGATGATTCTAACTGAAATAAGTCACACAGAAAAAGAAACATCATAAGATATCACTAATACACAGAATGTAAACTTGGCTACACAGGAACTGAATTCCAAAACAGAACAGGGTCTCAAATTTAGAAAACCAACTTATGCTTGCTTAAGCGGAAAGGTGAGTTGGGGTGCTGCATAAAACCAGAGATTGAAATGAGCACAGATAAAGTTCCTTAAGCCAAATATGGAATAGACAAGAGCTACTCCTTGCTCAACGAAATGGACTCAACACCCCATATTAAATGCCTAAGAATGTACCTGACTAGTAAGTATCTTAAAACCTATGGATTGCTATGTCTCCAAAAGAGAATCAAGCGTCTGTACAGGGGGATAAACGCAGCAGTGATAGGATTGGAGAAGTTCGGTGAGCAAATGAAGACCCTTTGAAGTCATATTGCATGGTACCCATTACACGGGTCTCAACTCTCCAGGTTTAAGGTATTCTTCCTTCAGCTAAAACATGCATGTGGAACCCAGAGTATGATCAACCGTGTGAACGGGAGACGTGTTCAAATATGTCTCAGTTTTCCTCCCCTGGTACTCGGGTGCAACATTCCAGACGCTTTACTAACACCCTCCCGACTTGGAGAGTCAGTCCCTTTAACCTCCTGTTTGGCCCAGTTTGCAATTTCTGCGGAAGATGAACAGGAATAGCGAGAACCAATGAGAGACTAGCTGGAGGTGTCTGGACGGGCAAATTTAACTCTCATTTCCCACCAGGAAGAGGAATTAACCAAAGGCTCAGCTTGCCGTGCCGGAACAAGATTAGGGCCTGAAGCCATCCTGCGGTGTTGCGGCCAGCTCAAAAGAAAGCGAGTTGAAGAAAGGAGCTCAGGGGCACTGTAATTCACAAACCTGCAGAGTTATAAATGACAGCTATCGTCCAAAAATATACTGAAGTAAGGCTGCCAAGAGGACTTGAAAGCGGGGCAGAATTGCAGGAAACCGATTTCAGGAGGTAGACTGGAATTGCATTGAAAGCATAGGAAAAGAGGCAGAACGTCCACAATGATGCACTTGGCCAAAAAGGGCGTATGCGTTTTTTCCTGAATATATTCAGGAAAAAACGCATACGCCCTTTGTGGCCAACCAAGCAAGCTTGCAAAGGAAATCTGCACTACAATGAAGTCTTACTTCCCCCCGGTCAAAAAGGCCATCTGAAAAAAGTGTAAAATCCAGAAAGGCAGGACAGGCCATGGAGAACTGGGAGCCTTTTTATGCTGATGGGAGGGATGTAAATTACCAACAGCCACTCGGGAGAAGTGTATGGTGTTTCCTGAAACATCTAAAAAACAAAGCAACAGAGCCTAGGGCACTTCCACTTATGGTCCTATAGCTTAGGGAAATTAAAATCAAAAAGACACAGCCACCCCAAAGTTTGGGACGCCTCTGTTTACAAGAACCTCATTTACCGTACAAGTTCAATATCACAGAAAGTGAAAAATGGATAAAGAAGTTGTGGTACTTACGTACAATGCAGTATCACTCAACAATGAAATCTATGTCATCAGGCCCGTAGCAGCATAATGAGTGGATTCAGGTACGATGATTCTAACTGAAATAAGTCACACAGAAAAAGAAACATCATAAGATATCACTAATACACAGAATGTAAACTTGGCTACACAGGAACTGAATTCCAGAACAGAACAGGGTCTCAAATTTAGAAAACCAACTTATGCTTGCTTAAGCGGAAAGGTGAGTTGGGGTGCTGCATAAAACCAGAGATTGAAATGAGCACAGATAAAGTTCCTTAAGCCAAATATGGAATAGACAAGAGCTACTCCTTGCTCAACGAAATGGACTCAACACCCCATATTAAATGCCTAAGAATGTACCTGACTAGTAAGTATCTTAAAACCTATGGATTGCTATGTCTCCAAAAGAGAATCAAGCGTCTGTACAGGGGGATAAACGCAGCAGTGATAGGATTGGAGAAGTTCGGTGAGCAAATGAAGACCCTTTGAAGTCATATTGCATGGTACCCATTCCACGGGTCTCAACTCTCCAGGTTTAAGGTATTCTTCCTTCAGCTAAAACATGCATGTGGAACCCAGAGTATGATCAACCGTGTGAACGGGAGACGTGTTCAAATATGTCTCAGTTTTCCTCCCCTGGTACTCGGGTGCAACATTCCAGACGCTTTACTAACACCCTCCCGACTTGGAGAGTCAGTCCCTTTAACCTCCTGTTTGGCCCAGTTTGCAATTTCTGCGGAAGATGAACAGGAATAGCGAGAACCAATGAGAGACTAGCTGGAGGTGTCTGGACGGGCAAATTTAACTCTCATTTCCCACCAGGAAGAGGAATTAACCAAAGGCTCAGCTTGCCGTGCCGGAACCAGATTAGGGCCTGAAGCCATCCTGCGGTGTTGCGGCCAGCTCTAAAGAAAGCGAGTTGAAGAAAGGAGCTCAGGGGCACTGTAATTCACAAACCTGCAGAGTTATAAATGACAGCTATCGTCCAAAAATATACTGAAGTAAGGCTGCCAAGAGGACTTGAAAGCGGGGCAGAATTGCAGGAAACCGATTTCAGGAGGTAGACTGGAATTGCATTGAAAGCATAGGAAAAGAGGCAGAACGTCCACAATGATGCACTTGGCCAAAAAGGGCGTATGCGTTTTTTCCTGAATATATTCAGGAAAAAACGCATACGCACTTTTCGGCCAACCAAGCAAGCTTGCAAAGGAAATCTGCACTACAATGAAGTCTCACTTCCCCCCGGTCAAAAGGGCCATCTGAAAAAAGTGTAAAATCCAGAAAGGCAGGACAGGCCATGGAGAACTGGGAGCCTTGTTATGCTGATGGGCGGGATGTAAATTGCCAACAGACACTCGGGAGAAGTGTATGGTGTTTCCTGAAACATCTAAAAAACAAAGCAACAGAGCCTAGGGCACTTCCACTTATGGTCCTATAGCTTAGGGAAATTAAAATCAAAAAGACACAGCCACCCCAAAGTTTGGGACGCCTCTGTTTACAAGAACCTCGTTTACAGTACAAGTTCAACATCGCAGAAAGTGAAAAATGGATAAAGAAGTTGTGGTATTTACTTACAAAGCAATATCACTCAGCAATGAAATCTATGTCATCAGGCCCTTAGCAGCACAATGAGTGGATTCAGGTATGATGATTCTAACTGAAATAAGTCACACAGAAAAAGAAACATCATAAGATATCAGTAATACACGGAATGTAAACTTGGCTACACAGGAACTGAATTACAGAACAGAACAGGGTCTCAAATTTAGAAAACCAACTTATGCTTGCTTAAGGGTAAAGGTGAGTTGGGGTGCTGCATAAAACCAGAGATTGAAATGAGCACAGATAAAGTTCCTTAAGCCAAATATGGAATAGACAAGAGCTACTCCTTGCTCAACGAAATGGACTCAACACCGCATATTAAACGCCTAAGAATGTACCTGACTAGTAAGTATCTTAAAACCTATGGATTGCTATGTCTCCGAAAGAGAATCAAGCATGTGTACAGGGGCATAAACGCAGCAGTGATAGGATTGGAGAGGTTCGGTGAGCAAATGAAGACCCTTTGAAGTCATATTGCATGGTACCCATTCCACGGGTTTCAACTACCCAGGTTTAAGGTATTCTACCTTCAGCTAAAACATGCATGTGGAAACTAGAGTATGATCAACCATGTGATCGGGAAACGTGTTCAAATATGTCTCAGTTTTCGTACCCTGGTACTCGGGTGCAACATGCCAGACGCTTTACTAACACCCTCCCCACTTGGAGAGTCAGTCCCTTTAACCTCCTGTTTGGCCCAGTTTGCAATTTCTGTGGAAGATGAACAGGAATAGCGAGAACCAATGAGAGACTAGCTGGAGGTGTCTGGACGGGCAAATTTAACTCATTTCCCACCAGGAAGAGGAATTAACCAAAGGCTCAGCTTGCCGTGCCGGAACCAGATTAGGACCTGAAGCCATCCTGCGGTGTTGCGGCCAGCTCAAAAGAAAGCGAGTTGAAGAAAGGAGCTCAGGGGCACTGTAATTCACAAACCTGCAGAGTTATAAATGACAGCTATCGTCCAAAAATATAACTGAAGTAAGGCTGCCAAGAGGACTTGAAAGCGGGGCAGAATTGCAGGAAACCGATTTCAGGAGGTAGACTGGAATTGCATTGAAAGCATAGGAAAAGAGGCAGAACGTCCACAATGATGCACTTGGCCAAAAAGGGCGTATGCGTTTTTTCCTGAATATATTCAGGAAAAAACGCATACGCCCTTTTTGGCCAACCAAGCAAGCTTGCAAAGGAAATCTGCACTACAATGAAGTCTCACTTCACCCCGGTCAAAAGGGCCATCTGAAAAAAGTGTAAAATCCAGAAAGGCAGGACAGGCCATGGAGAACTGGGAGCCTTGTTATGCTGATGGGCGGGATGTAAATTGCCAACAGCCACTCAGGAGAAGTGTATGGTGTTTCCTGAAACATCTAAAAAACAAAGTAACAGAGCCTAGGGCACTTCCACTTATGGTCCTATAGCTTAGGGAAATTAAAATCAAAAAGACACAGCCACCCCAAAGTTTGGGACGCCTCTGTTTACAAGAACCTCATTTACCGTACAAGTTCAATATCACAGAAAGTGAAAAATGGATAAAGAAGTTGTGGTACTTACGTACAATGCAGTATCACTCAACAATGAAATCTATGTCATCAGGCCCGTAGCAACATAATGAGTGGATTCAGGTACGATGATTCTAACTGAAATAAGTCACACAGAAAAAGAAATATCATAAGATATCACTAATACACAGAATGTAAACTTGGCTACACAGGAACTGAATTCCAAAACAGAACAGGGTCTCAAATTTAGAAAACCAACTTATGCTTGCTTAAGGGTAAAGGTGAGTTGGGGTGCTGCATAAAACCAGAGATTGAAATGAGCACAGATAAAGTTCCTTAAGCCAAATATGGAATAGACAAGAGCTACTCCTTGCTCAACGAAATGGACTCAACACCCCATATTAAATGCCTAAGAATGTACCTGACTAGTAAGTATCTTAAAACCTATGGATTGCTATGTCTCCAAAAGAGAATCAAGCGTCTGTACAGGGTGATAAACGCAGCAGTGATAGGATTGGAGAAGTTCGGTGAGCAAATGAAGACCCTTTGAAGTCATATTGCATGGTACCCATTCCACGGGTCTCAACTCTCCAGGTTTAAGGTATTCTTCCTTCAGCTAAAACATGCATGTGGAACCCAGAGTATGATCAACCGTGTGAACGGGAGACGTGTTCAAATATGTCTCAGTTTTCCTCCCCTGGTACTCGGGTGCAACATTCCAGATGCTTTACTAACACCCTCCCGACTTGGAGAGTCAGTCCCTTTAACCTCCTGTTTGGCCCAGTTTGCAATTTCTGCGGAAGATGAACAGGAATAGCGAGAACCAATGAGAGACTAGCTGGAGGTGTCTGGACGGGCAAATTTAACTCTCATTTCCCACCAGGAAGAGGAATTAACCAAAGGCTCAGCGTGCCGTGCCGGAACCAGATTAGGGCCTGAAGCCATCCTGCGGTGTTGCGGCCAGCTCAAAAGAAAGCGAGTTGAAGAAAGGAGCTCAGGGGCACTGTAATTCACAAACCTGCAGAGTTATAAATGACAGCTATCGTCCAAAAATATACTGAAGTAAGGCTGCCAAGAGGACTTGAAAGCGGGGCAGAATTGCAGGAAACCGATTTCAGGAGGTAGACAGGAATTGCATTGAAAGCATAGGAAAAGAGGCAGAACGTCCACAATGATGCACTTGGCCAAAAAGGGCGTATGCGTTTTTTCCTGAATATATTCAGGAAAAAACGCATACGCCCTTTTTGGCCAACCAAGCAAGCTTGCAAAGGAAATCTGCACTACAATGAAGTCTCACTTCCCCCCGGTCAAAAGGGCCATCTGAAAAAAGTGTAAAATCCAGAAAGGCAGGACAGGCCATGGAGAACTGGGAGCCTTGTTATGCTGATGGGCGGGATGTAAATTGCCAACAGACACTCGGGAGAAGTGTATGGTGTTTCCTGAAACATCTAAAAAACAAAGCAACAGAGCCTAGGGCACTTCCACTTATGGTCCTATAGCTTAGGGAAATTAAAATCAAAAAGACACAGCCACCCCAAAGTTTGGGACGCCTCTGTTTACAAGAACCTCGTTTACAGTACAAGTTCAACATCGCAGAAAGTGAAAAATGGATAAAGAAGTTGTGGTATTTACTTACAAAGCAATATCACTCAGCAATGAAATCTATGTCATCAGGCCCTTAGCAGCACAATGAGTGGATTCAGGTATGATGATTCTAACTGAAATAAGTCACACAGAAAAAGAAACATCATAAGATATCAGTAATACACGGAATGTAAACTTGGCTACACAGGAACTGAATTACAGAACAGAACAGGGTCTCAAATTTAGAAAACCAACTTATGCTTGCTTAAGGGTAAAGGTGAGTTGGGGTGCTGCATAAAACCAGAGATTGAAATGAGCACAGATAAAGTTCCTTAAGCCAAATATGGAATAGACAAGAGCTACTCCTTGCTCAACGAAATGGACTCAACACCGCATATTAAACGCCTAAGAATGTACCTGACTAGTAAGTATCTTAAAACCTATGGATTGCTATGTCTCTGAAAGAGAATCAAGCATGTGTACAGGGGCATAAACGCAGCAGTGATAGGATTGGAGAGGTTCGGTGAGCAAATGAAGACCCTTTGAAGTCATATTGCATGGTACCCATTCCACGGGTTTCAACTACCCAGGTTTAAGGTATTCTACCTTCAGCTAAAACATGAATGTGGAAACTAGAGTATGATCAACCATGTGATCGGGAAACGTGTTCAAATATGTCTCAGTTTTCGTACCCTGGTACTCGGGTGCAACATGCCAGACGCTTTACTAACACCCTCCCGACTTGGAGAGTCAGTCCCTTTAACCTCCTGTTTGGCCCAGTTTGCAATTTCTGTGGAAGATGAACAGGAATAGCGAGAACCAATGAGAGACTAGCTGGAGGTGTCTGGACGGGCAAATTTAACTCTCATTTCCCACCAGGAAGAGGAATTAACCAAAGGCTCATCTTGCCGTGCCGGAAGAAGATTAGGGCCTGAAGCCATCCTGCGGTGTTGCGGCCAGCTCAAAAGAAAGCGAGTTGAAGAAAGGAGCTCAGGGGCACTGTAATTCACAAACCTGCAGAGTTATAAATGACAGCTATCGTCCAAAAATATACTGAAGTAAGGCTGCCAAGAGGACTTGAAAGCGGGGCAGAATTGCAGGAAACCGATTTCAGGAGGTAGACTGGAATTGCATTGAAAGCATAGGAAAAGAGGCAGAACGTCCACAATGATGCACTTGGCCAAAAAGGGCGTATGCGTTTTTTCCTGAATATATTCAGGAAAAAACGCATACGCCCTTTTTGGCCAACCAAGCAAGCTTGCAAAGGAAATCTGCACTACAATGAAGTCTCACTTCCCCCCGGTCAAAAGGGCCATCTGAAAAAAGTGTAAAATCCAGAAAGGCAGGACAGGCCATGGAGAACTGGGAGCCTTGTTATGCTGATGGGCGGGATGTAAATTGCCAACAGCCACTCGGGAGAATTGTATGGTGTTTCCTGAAACATCTAAAAAACAAAGCAACAGAGCCTAGGGCACTTCCACTTATGGTCCTATAGCTTAGGGAAATTAAAATCAAAAAGACACAGCCACCCCAAAGTTTGGGACGCCTCTGTTTACAAGAACCTCATTTACCATACAAGTTCAATATCACAGAAAGTGAAAAATGGATAAAGAAGTTGTGGTACTTACGTACAATGCAGTATCACTCAACAATGAAATCTATGTCATCAGGCCCGTAGCAGCATAATGAGTGGATTCAGGTACGATGATTCTAACTGAAATAAGTCACACAGAAAAAGAAACATCATAAGATATCACTAATACACAGAATGTAAACTTGGCTACACAGGAACTGAATTCCAAAACAGAACAGGGTCTCAAATTTAGAAAACCAACTTATGCTTGCTTAAGGGGAAAGGTGAGTTGGGGTGCTGCATAAAACCAGAGATTGAAATGAGCACAGATAAAGTTCCTTAAGCCAAATATGGAATAGACAAGAGCTACTCCTTGCTCAACGAAATGGACTCAACACCCCATATTAAATGCCTAAGAATGTACCTGACTAGTAAGTATCTTAAAACCTATGGATTGCTATGTCTCCAAAAGAGAATCAAGCGTCTGTACAGGGGGATAAACGCAGCAGTGATAGGATTGGAGAAGTTCGGTGAGCAAATGAAGACCCTTTGAAGTCATATTGCATGGTACCCATTCCACGGGTCTCAACTCTCCAGGTTTAAGGTATTCTTCCTTCAGCTAAAACATGCATGTGGAACCAGAGTATGATCAACCATGTGAACGGGAGACGTGTTCAAATATGTCTCAGTTTTCCTCCCCTGGTACTCGGGTGCAACATTCCAGATGCTTTACTAACACCCTCCCGACTTGGAGAGTCAGTCCCTTTAACCTCCTGTTTGGCCCAGTTTGCAATTTCTGCGGAAGATGAACAGGAATAGCGAGAACCAATGAGAGACTAGCTGGAGGTGTCTGGACGGGCAAATTTAACTCTCATTTCCCACCAGGAAGAGGAATTAACCAAAGGCTCAGCGTGCCGTGCCGGAACCAGATTAGGGCCTGAAGCCATCCTGCGGTGTTGCGGCCAGGTCACAAGAAAGCGAGTTGAAGAAAGGAGCTCAGGGGCACTGTAATTCACAAACCTGCAGAGTTATAAATGACAGCTATCGTCCAAAAATATACTGAAGTAAGGCTGCCAAGAGGACTTGAAAGCGGGGCAGAATTGCAGGAAACCGATTTCAGGAGGTAGACTGGAATTGCATTGAAAGCATAGGAAAAGAGGCAGAACGTCCACAATGATGCACTTGGCCAAAAAGGGCGTATGCGTTTTTTCCTGAATATATTCAGGAAAAAACGCATACACCCTTTTTGGCCAACCAAGCAAGCTTGCAAAGGAAATCTGCACTACAATGAAGTCTCACTTCCCCCCGGTCAAAAGGGCCATCTGAAAAAAGTGTAAAATCCAGAAAGGCAGGACAGGCCATGGAGAACTGGGAGCCTTGTTATGCTGATGGGCGGGATGTAAATTGCCAACAGACACTCGGGAGAAGTGTATGGTGTTTCCTGAAACATCTAAAAAACAAAGCAACAGAGCCTAGGGCACTTCCACTTATGGTCCTATAGCTTAGGGAAATTAAAATCAAAAAGACACAGCCACCCCAAAGTTTGGGACGCCTCTGTTTACAAGAACTTCATTTACAGTACAAGTTCAACATCGCAGAAAGTGAAAAATGGATAAAGAAGTTGTGGTATTTACTTACAAAGCAATATCACTCAGCAATGGAATCTATGTCATCAGGCCCTTAGCAGCACAATGAGTGGATTCAGGTATGATGATTCTAGCTGAAATAAGTCACACAGAAAAAGAAACATCATAAGATATCAGTAATACACGGAATGTAAACTTGGCTACACAGGAACTGAATTACAGAACAGAACAGGGTCTCAAATTTAGAAAACCAACTTATGCTTGCTTAAGGGTAAAGGTGAGTTGGGGTGCTGCATAAAACCAGAGATTGAAATGAGCACAGATAAAGTTCCTTAAGCCAAATATGGAATAGACAAGAGCTACTCCTTGCTCAACGAAATGGACTCAACACCGCATATTAAACGCCTAAGAATGTACCTGACTAGTAAGTATCTTAAAACCTATGGATTGCTATGTCTCCAAAAGAGAATCAAGCATGTGTACAGGGGTATAAATGCAGCAGTGATAGGATTGGAGAAGTTCGGTGAGCAAATGAAGACCCTTTGAAGTCATATTGCATGGTACCCATTCCACGGGTCTCAACTCTCCAGGTTTAAGGTATTCTTCCTTCAGCTAAAACATGCATGTGGAACCCAGAGTATGATCAACCGTGTGAACGGGAGACGTGTTCAAATATGTCTCAGTTTTCCTCCCCTGGTACTCGGGTGCAACATTCCAGACGCTTTACTAACACTCTCCCGACTTGGAGAGTCAGTCCCTTTAACCTCCTGTTTGGCCCAGTTTGCAATTTCTGCGGAAGATGAACAGGAATAGCGAGAACCAATGAGAGACTAGCTGGAGGTGTCTGGACGGGCAAATTTAACTCTCATTTCCCACCAGGAAGAGGAATTAACCAAAGGCTCAGCTTGCCGTGCCGGAACCAGATTAGGGCCTGAAGCCATCCTGCGGTGTTGCGGCCAGCTCAAAAGAAAGCGAGTTGAAGAAAGGAGCTCAGGGGCACTGTAATTCACAAACCTGCAGAGTTATAAATGACAGCTATCGTCCAAAAATATACTGAAGTAAGGCTGCCAAGAGGACTTGAAAGCGGGGCAGAATTGCAGGAAACCGATTTCAGGAGGTAGACTGGAATTGCATTGAAAGCATAGGAAAAGAGGCAGAACGTCCACAATGATGCACTTGGCCAAAAAGGGCGTATGCGTTTTTTCCTGAATATATTCAGGAAAAAACGCATACGCCCTTTTTGGCCAACCAAGCAAGCTTGCAAAGGAAATCTGCACTACAATGAAGTCTCACTTCCCCCCGGTCAAAAGGGCCATCTGAAAAAAGTGTAAAATCCAGAAAGGCAGGACAGGCCATGGAGAACTGGGAGCCTTGTTATGCTGATGGGCGGGATGTAAATTGCCAACAGCCACTCGGGAGAAGTGTATGGTGTTTCCTGAAACATCTAAAAAACAAAGCAACAGAGCCTAGGGCACTTCCACTTATGGTCCTATAGCTTAGGGAAATTAAAATCAAAAAGACACAGCCACCCCAAAGTTTGGGACGCCTCTGTTTACAAGAACCTCATTTACCGTACAAGTTCAATATCACAGAAAGTGAAAAATGGATAAAGAAGTTGTGGTACTTACGTACAATGCAGTATCACTCAACAATGAAATCTATGTCATCAGGCCCGTAGCAGCATAATGAGTGGATTCAGGTACGATGATTCTAACTGAAATAAGTCACACAGAAAAAGAAACATCATATGATATCACTAATACACAGAATGTAAACTTGGCTACACAGGAACTGAATTCCAAAACAGAACAGGGTCTCAAATTTAGAAAACCAACTTATGCTTGCTTAAGCGGAAAGGTGAGTTGGGGTGCTGCATAACAGCAGAGATTGAAATGAGCACAGATAAAGTTCCTTAAGCCAAATATGGAATAGATAAGAGCTACTCCTTGCTCAACGAAATGGACTCAACACCCCATATTAAATGCCTAAGAATGTACCTGACTAGTAAGTATCTTAAAACCTATGGATTGCTATGTCTCCGAAAGAGAATCAAGCGTCTGTACAGGGGGATAAACACAGCAGTGATAGGATTGGAGAAGTTCGGTGAGCAAATGAAGACCCTTTGAAGTCATATTGCATGGTACCCATTACACGGGTCTCAACTCTCCAGGTTTAAGGTATTCTTCCTTCAGCTAAAACATGCATGTGGAACCCAGAGTATGATCAACCGTGTGAACGGGAGACGTGTTCAAATATGTCTCAGTTTTCCTCCCCTGGTACTCGGGTGCAACATTCCAGACGCTTTACTAACACCCTCCCGACTTGGAGAGTCAGTCCCTTTAACCTCCTGTTTGGCCCAGTTTGCAATTTCTGCGGAAGATGAACAGGAATAGCGAGAACCAATGAGAGACTAGCTGGAGGTGTCTGGACGGGCAAATTTAACTCTCATTTCCCACCAGGAAGAGGAATTAACCAAAGGCTCAGCGTGCCGTGCCGGAGCCAGATTAGGGCCTGAAGCCATCCTGCGGTGTTGCGGCCAGCTCAAAAGAAAGCGAGTTGAAGAAAGGAGCTCAGGGGCACTGTAATTCACAAACCTGCAGAGTTATAAATGACAGCTATCGTCCAAAAATATACTGAAGTAAGGCTGCCAAGAGGACTTGAAAGCGGGGCAGAATTGCAGGAAACCGATTTCAGGAGGTAGACTGGAATTGCATTGAAAGCATAGGAAAAGAGGCAGAACGTCCACAATGATGCACTTGGCCAAAAAGGGCGTATGCGTTTTTTCCTGAATATATTCAGGAAAAAACGCATACGCCCTTTTTGGCCAACCAAGCAAGCTTGCAAATGAAATCTGCACTACAATGAAGTCTCACTTCCCCCCGGTCAAAAGGGCCATCTGAAAAAAGTGTAAAATCCAGAAAGGCAGGACAGGCCATGGAGAACTGGGAGCCTTGTTATGCTGATGGGCGGGATGTAAATTGCCAACAGCCACTCGGGAGAAGTGTATGGTGTTTCCTGAAACATCTAAAAAACAAAGCAACAGAGCCTAGGGCACTTCCACTTATGGTCCTATAGCTTAGGGAAATTAAAATCAAAAAGACACAGCCACCCCAAAGTTTGGGACGCCTCTGTTTACAAGAACCTCGTTTACAGTACAAGTTCAACATCGCAGAAAGTGAAAAATGGATAAAGAAGTTGTGGTATTTACTTACAAAGCAATATCACTCAGCAATGAAATCTATGTCATCAGGCCCTTAGCAGCACAATGAGTGGATTCAGGTATGATGATTCTAACTGATATAAGTCACACAGAAAAAGAAACATCATAAGATATCAGTAATACACGGAATGTAAACTTGGCTACACAGGAACTGAATTACAGAACAGAACAGGGTCTCAAATTTAGAAAACCAACTTATGCTTGCTTAAGGGTAAAGGTGAGTTGGGGTGCTGCATAAAACCAGAGATTGAAATGAGCACAGATAAAGTTCCTTAAGCCAAATATGGAATAGACAAGAGCTACTCCTTGCTCAATGAAATGGACTCAACACCGCATATTAAACGCCTAAGAATGTACCTGACTAGTAAGTATCTTAAAACCTATGGATTGCTATGTCTCCGAAAGAGAATCAAGCATGTGTACAGGGGCATAAACGCAGCAGTGATAGGATTGGAGAGGTTCGGTGAGCAAATGAAGACCCTTTGAAGTCATATTGCATGGTACCCATTCCACGGGTTTCAACTACCCAGGTTTAAGGTATTCTACCTTCAGCTAAAACATGCATGTGGAAACTAGAGTATGATCAACCATGTGATCGGGAAACGTGTTCAAATATGTCTCAGTTTTCGTACCCTGGTACTCGGGTGCAACATTCCAGACGCTTTACTAACACCCTCCCGACTTGGAGAGTCAGCCCCTTTAACCTCCTGTTTGGCCCAGTTTGCAATTTCTGTGGAAGATGAACAGGAATAGCGAGAACCAATGAGAGACTAGCTGGAGGTGTCTGGACGGGCAAATTTAACTCTCATTTCCCACCAGGAAGAGGAATTAACCAAAGGCTCAGCTTGCCGTGCCGGAACCAGATTAGGGCCTGAAGCCATCCTGCGGTGTTGCGGCCAGGTCACAAGAAAGCGAGTTGAAGAAAGGAGCTCAGGGGCACTGTAATTCACAAACCTGCAGAGTTATAAATGACAGCTATCGTCCAAAAATATACTGAAGTAAGGCTGCCAAGAGGACTTGAAAGCGGGGCAGAATTGCAGGAAACCGATTTCAGGAGGTAGACTGGAATTGCATTGAAAGCATAGGAAAAGAGGCAGAACGTCCACAATGATGCACTTGGCCAAAAAGGGCGTATGCGTTTTTTCCTGAATATATTCAGGAAAAAACGCATACGCCCTTTTTGGCCAACCAAGCAAGCTTGCAAAGGAAATCTGCACTACAATGAAGTCTCACTTCCCCCCAGTCAAAAGGGCCATCTGAAAAAAGTGTAAAATCCAGAAAGGCAGGACAGGCCATGGAGAACTGGGAGCCTTGTTATGCTGATGGGCGGGATGTAAATTGCCCACAGCCACTCGGGAGAAGTGTATGGTGTTTCCTGAAACATCTAAAAAACAAAGCAACAGAGCCTAGGGCACTTCCACTTATGGTCCTATAGCTTAGGGAAATTAAAATCAAAAAGACACAGCCACCCCAAAGTTTGGGACGCCTCTGTTTACAAGAACCTCGTTTACAGTACAAGTTCAACATCGCAGAAAGTGAAAAATGGATAAAGAAGTTGTGGTATTTACTTACAAAGCAATATCACTCAGCAATGAAATCTATGTCATCAGGCCCTTAGCAGCACAATGAGTGGATTCAGGTATGATGATTCTAACTGAAATAAGTCACACAGAAAAAGAAACATCATAAGATATCAGTAATACACGGAATGTAAACTTGGCTACACAGGAACTGAATTACAGAACAGAACAGGGTCTCAAATTTAGAAAACCAACTTATGCTTGCTTAAGGGTAAAGGTGAGTTGGGGTGCTGCATAAAACCAGAGATTGAAATGAGCACAGATAAAGTTCCTTAAGCCAAATATGGAATAGACAAGAGCTACTCCTTGCTCAACGAAATGGACTCAACACCGCATATTAAACGCCTAAGAATGTACCTGACTAGTAAGTATCTTAAAACCTATGGATTGCTATGTCTCCGAAAGAGAATCAAGCATGTGTACAGGGGCATAAACGCAGCAGTGATAGGATTGGAGAGGTTCGGTGAGCAAATGAAGACCCTTTGAAGTCATATTGCATGGTACCCATTCCACGGGTTTCAACTACCCAGGTTTAAGGTATTCTACCTTCAGCTAAAACATGCATGTGGAAACTAGAGTATGATCAACCATGTGATCGGGAAACATGTTCAAATATGTCTCAGTTTTCGTACCCTGGTACTCGGGTGCAACATTCCAGACGCTTTACTAACACCCTCCCGGCTTTGAGAGTCAGTCCCTTTAACCTCCTGTTTGGCCCAGTTTGCAATTTCTGTGGAAGATGAACAGGAATAGCAAGAACCAATGAGAGACTAGCTGGAGGTGTCTGGACGGGCAAATTTAACTCTCATTTCCCACCAGGAAGAGGAATTAACCAAAGGCTCAGCGTGCCGTGCCGGAACCAGATTAGGGCCTGAAGCCATCCTGCGGTGTTGCGGCCAGGTCACAAGAAAGCGAGTTGAAGAAAGGAGCTCAGGGGCACTGTAATTCACAAACCTGCAGAGTTATAAATGACAGCTATCGTCCAAAAATATACTGAAGTAAGGCTGCCAAGAGGACTTGAAAACGGGGCAGAATTGCAGGAGACCGATTTCAGGAGGTAGACTGGAATTGCATTGAAAGCATAGGAAAAGAGGCAGAACGTCCACAATGATGCACTTGGCCAAAAAGGGCGTATGCGTTTTTTCCTGAATATATTCAGGAAAAAACGCATACGCCCTTTTTGGCCAACCAAGCAAGCTTGCAAAGGAAATCTGCACTACAATGAAGTCTCACTTCCCCCCGGTCAAAAAGGCCATCTGAAAAAAGTGTAAAATCCAGAAAGGCAGGACAGGCCATGGAGAACTTGGAGCCTTTTTATGCTGATGGGAGGGATGTAAATTACCAACAGCCACTCGGGAGAAGTGTATGGTGTTTCCTGAAACATCTAAAAAACAAAGCAACAGAGCCTAGGGCACTTCCACTTATGGTCCTATAGCTTAGGGAAATTAAAATCAAAAAGACACAGCCACCCCAAAGTTTGGGACGCCTCTGTTTACAAGAACCTCATTTACCGTACAAGTTCAATATCACAGAAAGTGAAAAATGGATAAAGAAGTTGTGGTACTTACGTACAATGCAGTATCACTCAACAATGAAATCTATGTCATCAGGCCCGTAGCAGCATAATGAGTGGATTCAGGTACGATGATTCTAACTGAAATAAGTCACACAGAAAAAGAAACATCATAAGATATCACTAATACACAGAATGTAAACTTGGCTACACAGGAACTGAATTCCAAAACAGAACAGGGTCTCAAATTTAGAAAACCAACTTATGCTTGCTTAAGGGGAAAGGTGAGTTGGGGTGCTGCATAAAACCAGAGATTGAAATGAGCACAGATAAAGTTCCTTAAGCCAAATATGGAATAGACAAGAGCTACTCCTTGCTCAACGAAATGGACTCAACACCCCATATTAAATGCCTAAGAATGTACCTGACTAGTAAGTATCTTAAAACCTATGGATTGCTATGCCTCCAAAAGAGAATCAAGCGTCTGTACAGGGGGATAAACGCAGCAGTGATAGGATTGGAGAAGTTCGGTGAGCAAATGAAGACCCTTTGAAGTCATATTGCATGGTACCCATTACACGGGTCTCAACTCTCCAGGTTTAAGGTATTCTTCCTTCAGCTAAAACATGCATGTGGAACCCAGAGTATGATCAACCGTGTGAACGGGAGACGTGTTCAAATATGTCTCAGTTTTCCTCCCCTGGTACTCGGGTGCAACATTCCAGACGCTTTACTAACACCCTCCCGACTTGGAGAGTCAGTCCCTTTAACCTCCTGTTTGGCCCAGTTTGCAATTTCTGCGGAAGATGAACAGGAATAGCGAGAACCAATGAGAGACTAGCTGGAGGTGTCTGGACGGGCAAATTTAACTCTCATTTCCCACCAGGAAGAGGAATTAACCAAAGGCTCAGCTTGCCGTGCCGGAACCAGATTAGGGCCTGAAGCCATCCTGCGGTGTTGCGGCCAGCTCAAAAGAAAGCGAGTTGAAGAAAGGAGCTCAGGGGCACTGTAATTCACAAACCTGCGGAGTTATAAATGACAGCTATCGTCCAAAAATATACTGAAGTAAGGCTGCCAAGAGGACTTGAAAGCGGGGCAGAATTGCAGGAAACCGATTTCAGGAGGTAGACTGGAATTGCATTGAAAGCATAGGAAAAGAGGCAGAACGTCCACAATGATGCACTTGGCCAAAAAGGGCGTATGCGTTTTTTCCTGAATATATTCAGGAAAAAACGCATACGCCCTTTTCGGCCAACCAAGCAAGCTTGCAAAGGAAATCTGCACTACAATGAAGTCTCACTTCCCCCCGGTCAAAAGGGCCATCTGAAAAAAGTGTAAAATCCAGAAAGGCAGGACAGGCCATGGAGAACTGGGAGCCTTGTTATGCTGATGGGCGGGATGTAAATTGCCAACAGACACTCGGGAGAAGTGTATGGTGTTTCCTGAAACATCTAAAAAACAAAGCAACAGAGCCTAGGGCACTTCCACTTATGGTCCTATAGCTTAGGGAAATTAAAATCAAAAAGACACAGCCACCCCAAAGTTTGGGACGCCTCTGTTTACAAGAACCTCGTTTACAGTACAAGTTCAACATCGCAGAAAGTGAAAAATGGATAAAGAAGTTGTGGTATTTACTTACAAAGCAATATCACTCAGCAATGAAATCTATGTCATCAGGCCCTTAGCAGCACAATGAGTGGATTCAGGTATGATGATTCTAACTGAAATAAGTCACACAGAAAAAGAAACATCATAAGATATCAGTAATACACGGAATGTAAACTTGGCTACACAGGAACTGAATTACAGAACAGAACAGGGTCTCAAATTTAGAAAACCAACTTATGCTTGCTTAAGGGTAAAGGTGAGTTGGAGTGCTGCATAAAACCAGAGATTGAAATGAGCACAGATAAAGTTCCTTAAGCCAAATATGGAATAGACAAGAGCTACTCCTTGCTCAACGAAATGGACTCAACACCGCATATTAAACGCCTAAGAATGTACCTGACTAGTAAGTATCTTAAAACCTATGGATTGCTATGTCTCCGAAAGAGAATCAAGCATGTGTACAGGGGCATAAACGCAGCAGTGATAGGATTGGAGAGGTTCGGTGAGCAAATGAAGACCCTTTGAAGTCATATTGCATGGTACCCATTCCACGGGTTTCAACTACCCAGGTTTAAGGTATTCTTCCTTCAGCTAAAACATGCATGTGGAAACTAGAGTATGATCAACCATGTGATCGGGAAACGTGTTCAAATATGTCTCAGTTTTCGTACCCTGGTACTCGGGTGCAACATTCCAGACGCTTTACTAACACCCTCCCGACTTGGAGAGTCAGTCCCTTTAACCTCCTGTTTGGCCCAGTTTGCAATTTCTGTGGAAGATGAACAGGAATAGCGAGAACCAATGAGAGACTAGCTGGAGGTGTCTGGACGGGCAAATTTAACTCTCATTTCCCACCAGGAAGAGGAATTAACCAAAGGCTCAGCTTGCCGTGCCGGAACCAGATTAGGGCCTGAAGCCATCCTGCGGTGTTGCGGCCAGCTCTAAAGAAAGCGAGTTGAAGAAAGGAGCTCAGGGGCACTGTAATTCACAAACCTGCAGAGTTATAAATGACAGCTATCGTCCAAAAATATAACTGAAGTAAGGCTGCCAAGAGGACTTGAAAGCGGGGCAGAATTGCAGGAAACCGATTTCAGGAGGTAGACTGGAATTGCATTGAAAGCATAGGAAAAGAGGCAGAACGTCCACAATGATGCACTTGGCCAAAAAGGGCGTATGCGTTTTTTCCTGAATATATTCAGGAAAAAACTCATACGCCCTTTTTGGCCAACCAAGCAAGCTTGCAAAGGAAATCTGCACTACAATGAAGTCTCACTTCCCCCCGGTCAAAAGGGCCATCTGAAAAAAGTGTAAAATCCAGAAAGGCAGGACAGGCCATGGAGAACTGGGAGCCTTTTTATGCTGATGGGCGGGATGTAAATTACCAACAGCCACTCGGGAGAAGTGTATGGTGTTTCCTGAAACATCTAAAAAACAAAGCAACAGAGCCTAGGGCACTTCCACTTATGGTCCTATAGCTTAGGGAAATTAAAATCAAAAAGACACAGCCACCCCAAAGTTTGGGACGCCTCTGTTTACAAGAACCTCATTTACCGTACAAGTTCAATATCACAGAAAGTGAAAAATGGATAAAGAAGTTGTGGTACTTACGTACAATGCAGTATCACTCAACAATGAAATCTATGTCATCAGGCCCGTAGCAGCATAATGAGTGGATTCAGGTACGATGATTCTAACTGAAATAAGTCACACAGAAAAAGAAACATCATAAGATATCACTAATACACAGAATGTAAACTTGGCTACACAGGAACTGAATTCCAAAACAGAACAGGGTCTCAAATTTAGAAAACCAACTTATGCTTGCTTAAGGGGAAAGGTGAGTTGGGGTGCTGCATAAAACCAGAGATTGAAATGAGCACAGATAAAGTTCCTTAAGCCAAATATGGAATAGACAAGAGCTACTCCTTGCTCAACGAAATGGACTCAACACCCCATATTAAATGCCTAAGAATGTACCTGACTAGTAAGTATCTTAAAACCTATGGATTGCTATGCCTCCAAAAGAGAATCAAGCGTCTGTACAGGGGGATAAACGCAGCAGTGATAGGATTGGAGAAGTTCGGTGAGCAAATGAAGACCCTTTGAAGTCATATTGCATGGTACCCATTACACGGGTCTCAACTCTCCAGGTTTAAGGTATTCTTCCTTCAGCTAAAACATGCATGTGGAACCCAGAGTATGATCAACCGTGTGAACGGGAGACGTGTTCAAATATGTCTCAGTTTTCCTCCCCTGGTACTCGGGTGCAACATTCCAGACGCTTTACTAACACCCTCCCGACTTGGAGAGTCAGTCCCTTTAACCTCCTGTTTGGCCCAGTTTGCAATTTCTGCGGAAGATGAACAGGAATAGCGAGAACCAATGAGAGACTAGCTGGAGGTGTCTGGACGGGCAAATTTAACTCTCATTTCCCACCAGGAAGAGGAATTAACCAAAGGCTCAGCTTGCCGTGCCGGAACAAGATTAGGGCCTGAAGCCATCCTGCGGTGTTGCGGCCAGCTCAAAAGAAAGCGAGTTGAAGAAAGGAGCTCAGGGGCACTGTAATTCACAAACCTGCAGAGTTATAAATGACAGCTATCGTCCAAAAATATACTGAAGTAAGGCTGCCAAGAGGACTTGAAAGCGGGGCAGAATTGCAGGAAACCGATTTCAGGAGGTAGACTGGAATTGCATTGAAAGCATAGGAAAAGAGGCAGAACGTCCACAATGATGCACTTGGCCAAAAAGGGCGTATGCGTTTTTTCCTGAATATATTCAGGAAAAAACGCATACGCCCTTTTCGGCCAACCAAGCAAGCTTGCAAAGGAAATCTGCACTACAATGAAGTCTCACTTCCCCCCGGTCAAAAGGGCCATCTGAAAAAAGTGTAAAATCCAGAAAGGCAGGACAGGCCATGGAGAACTGGGAGCCTTGTTATGCTGATGGGCGGGATGTAAATTGCCAACAGACACTCGGGAGAAGTGTATGGTGTTTCCTGAAACATCTAAAAAACAAAGCAACAGAGCCTAGGGCACTTCCACTTATGGTCCTATAGCTTAGGGAAATTAAAATCAAAAAGACACAGCCACCCCAAAGTTTGGGACGCCTCTGTTTACAAGAACCTCGTTTACAGTACAAGTTCAACATCGCAGAAAGTGAAAAATGGATAAAGAAGTTGTGGTATTTACTTACAAAGCAATATCACTCAGCAATGAAATCTATGTCATCAGGCCCTTAGCAGCACAATGAGTGGATTCAGGTATGATGATTCTAACTGAAATAAGTCACACAGAAAAAGAAACATCATAAGATATCAGTAATACACGGAATGTAAACTTGGCTACACAGGAACTGAATTACAGAACAGAACAGGCTCTCAAATTTAGAAAACCAACTTATGCTTGCTTAAGGGTAAAGGTGAGTTGGGGTGCTGCATAAAACCAGAGATTGAAATGAGCACAGATAAAGTTCCTTAAGCCAAATATGGAATAGACAAGAGCTACTCCTTGCTCAACGAAATGGACTCAACACCGCATATTAAACGCCTAAGAATGTACCTGACTAGTAAGTATCTTAAAACCTATGGATTGCTATGTCTCCGAAAGAGAATCAAGCATGTGTACAGGGGCATAAACGCAGCAGTGATAGGATTGGAGAGGTTCGGTGAGCAAATGAAGACCCTTTGAAGTCATATTGCATGGTACCCATTCCACGGGTTTCAACTACCCAGGTTTAAGGTATTCTTCCTTCAGCTAAAACATGCATGTGGAAACTAGAGTATGATCAACGATGTGATCGGGAAACGTGTTCAAATATGTCTCAGTTTTCGTACCCTGGTACTCGGGTGCAACATTCCAGACGCTTTACTAACACCCTCCCGACTTGGAGAGTCAGTCCCTTTAACCTCCTGTTTGGCCCAGTTTGCAATTTCTGTGGAAGATGAACAGGAATAGCGAGAACCAATGAGAGACTAGCTGGAGGTGTCTGGACGGGCAAATTTAACTCTCATTTCCCACCAGGAAGAGGAATTAACCAAAGGCTCAGCTTGCCGTGCCGGAACCAGATTAGGGCCTGAAGCCATCCTGCGGTGTTGCGGCCAGCTCTAAAGAAAGCGAGTTGAAGAAAGGAGCTCAGGGGCACTGTAATTCACAAACCTGCAGAGTTATAAATGACAGCTATCGTCCAAAAATATAACTGAAGTAAGGCTGCCAAGAGGACTTGAAAGCGGGGCAGAATTGCAGGAAACCGATTTCAGGAGGTAGACTGGAATTGCATTGAAAGCATAGGAAAAGAGGCAGAACGTCCACAATGATGCACTTGGCCAAAAAGGGCGTATGCGTTTTTTCCTGAATATATTCAGGAAAAAACGCATACGCCCTTTTTGGCCAACCAAGCAAGCTTGCAAAGGAAATCTGCACTACAATGAAGTCTCACTTCCCCCCGGTCAAAAGGGCCATCTGAAAAAAGTGTAAAATCCAGAAAGGCAGGACAGGCCATGGAGAACTGGGAGCCTTGTTATGCTGATGGGCGGGATGTAAATTACCAACAGCCACTCGGGAGAAGTGTATGGTGTTTCCTGAAACATCTAAAAAACAAAGCAACAGAGCCTAGGGCACTTCCACTTATGGTCCTATAGCTTAGGGAAATTAAAATCAAAAAGACACAGCCACGCCAAAGTTTGGGACGCCTCTGTTTACAAGAACCTCATTTACCGTACAAGTTCAATATCACAGAAAGTGAAAAATGGATAAAGAAGTTGTGGTACTTACGTACAATGCAGTATCACTCAACAATGAAATCTATGTCATCAGGCCCGTAGCAGCATAATGAGTGGATTCAGGTACGATGATTCTAACTGAAATAAGTCACACAGAAAAAGAAACATCATAAGATATCAGTAATACACGGAATGTAAACTTGGCTACACAGGAACTGAATTACAGAACAGAACAGGGTCTCAAATTTAGAAAACCAACTTATGCTTGCTTAAGGGGAAAGGTGAGTTGGGGTGCTGCATAAAACCAGAGATTGAAATGAGCACAGATAAAGTTCCTTAAGCCAAATATGGAATAGACAAGAGCTACTCCTTGCTCAACGAAATGGACTCAACACCCCATATTAAATGCCTAAGAATGTACCTGACTAGTAAGTATCTTAAAACCTATGGATTGCTATGCCTCCAAAAGAGAATCAAGCGTCTGTACAGGGGGATAAACGCAGCAGTGATAGGATTGGAGAAGTTCGGTGAGCAAATGAAGACCCTTTGAAGTCATATTGCATGGTACCCATTACACGGGTCTCAACTCTCCAGGTTTAAGGTATTCTTCCTTCAGCTAAAACATGCATGTGGAACCCAGAGTATGATCAACCGTGTGAACGGGAGACGTGTTCAAATATGTCTCAGTTTTCCTCCCCTGGTACTCGGGTGCAACATTCCAGACGCTTTACTAACACCCTCCCGACTTGGAGAGTCAGTCCCTTTAACCTCCTGTTTGGCCCAGTTTGCAATTTCTGCGGAAGATGAACAGGAATAGCGAGAACCAATGAGAGACTAGCTGGAGGTGTCTGGACGGGCAAATTTAACTCTCATTTCCCACCAGGAAGAGGAATTAACCAAAGGCTCAGCTTGCCGTGCCGGAACAAGATTAGGGCCTGAAGCCATCCTGCGGTGTTGCGGCCAGCTCAAAAGAAAGCGAGTTGAAGAAAGGAGCTCAGGGGCACTGTAATTCACAAACCTGCAGAGTTATAAATGACAGCTATCGTCCAAAAATATACTGAAGTAAGGCTGCCAAGAGGACTTGAAAGCGGGGCAGAATTGCAGGAAACCGATTTCAGGAGGTAGACTGGAATTGCATTGAAAGCATAGGAAAAGAGGCAGAACGTCCACAATGATGCACTTGGCCAAAAAGGGCGTATGCGTTTTTTCCTGAATATATTCAGGAAAAAACGCATACGCCCTTTTCGGCCAACCAAGCAAGCTTGCAAAGGAAATCTGCACTACAATGAAGTCTCACTTCCCCCCGGTCAAAAGGGCCATCTGAAAAAAGTGTAAAATCCAGAAAGGCAGGACAGGCCATGGAGAACTGGGAGCCTTGTTATGCTGATGGGCGGGATGTAAATTGCCAACAGACACTCGGGAGAAGTGTATGGTGTTTCCTGAAACATCTAAAAAACAAAGCAACAGAGCCTAGGGCACTTCCACTTATGGTCCTATAGCTTAGGGAAATTAAAATCAAAAAGACACAGCCACCCCAAAGTTTGGGACGCCTCTGTTTACAAGAACCTCGTTTACAGTACAAGTTCAACATCGCAGAAAGTGAAAAATGGATAAAGAAGTTGTGGTATTTACTTACAAAGCAATATCACTCAGCAATGAAATCTATGTCATCAGGCCCTTAGCAGCACAATGAGTGGATTCAGGTATGATGATTCTAACTGAAATAAGTCACACAGAAAAAGAAACATCATAAGATATCAGTAATACACGGAATGTAAACTTGGCTACACAGGAACTGAATTACAGAACAGAACAGGCTCTCAAATTTAGAAAACCAACTTATGCTTGCTTAAGGGTAAAGGTGAGTTGGGGTGCTGCATAAAACCAGAGATTGAAATGAGCACAGATAAAGTTCCTTAAGCCAAATATGGAATAGACAAGAGCTACTCCTTGCTCAACGAAATGGACTCAACACCGCATATTAAACGCCTAAGAATGTACCTGACTAGTAAGTATCTTAAAACCTATGGATTGCTATGTCTCCGAAAGAGAATCAAGCATGTGTACAGGGGCATAAACGCAGCAGTGATAGGATTGGAGAGGTTCGGTGAGCAAATGAAGACCCTTTGAAGTCATATTGCATGGTACCCATTCCACGGGTTTCAACTACCCAGGTTTAAGGTATTCTTCCTTCAGCTAAAACATGCATGTGGAAACTAGAGTATGATCAACCATGTGATCGGGAAACGTGTTCAAATATGTCTCAGTTTTCGTACCCTGGTACTCGGGTGCAACATTCCAGACGCTTTACTAACACCCTCCCGACTTGGAGAGTCAGTCCCTTTAACCTCCTGTTTGGCCCAGTTTGCAATTTCTGTGGAAGATGAACAGGAATAGCGAGAACCAATGAGAGACTAGCTGGAGGTGTCTGGACGGGCAAATTTAACTCTCATTTCCCACCAGGAAGAGGAATTAACCAAAGGCTCAGCTTGCCGTGCCGGAACCAGATTAGGGCCTGAAGCCATCCTGCGGTGTTGCGGCCAGCTCTAAAGAAAGCGAGTTGAAGAAAGGAGCTCAGGGGCACTGTAATTCACAAACCTGCAGAGTTATAAATGACAGCTATCGTCCAAAAATATAACTGAAGTAAGGCTGCCAAGAGGACTTGAAAGCGGGGCAGAATTGCAGGAAACCGATTTCAGGAGGTAGACTGGAATTGCATTGAAAGCATAGGAAAAGAGGCAGAACGTCCACAATGATGCACTTGGCCAAAAAGGGCGTATGCGTTTTTTCCTGAATATATTCAGGAAAAAACGCATACGCCCTTTTTGGCCAACCAAGCAAGCTTGCAAAGGAAATCTGCACTACAATGAAGTCTCACTTCCCCCCGGTCAAAAGGGCCATCTGAAAAAAGTGTAAAATCCAGAAAGGCAGGACAGGCCATGGAGAACTGGGAGCCTTGTTATGCTGATGGGCGGGATGTAAATTACCAACAGCCACTCGGGAGAAGTGTATGGTGTTTCCTGAAACATCTAAAAAACAAAGCAACAGAGCCTAGGGCACTTCCACTTATGGTCCTATAGCTTAGGGAAATTAAAATCAAAAAGACACAGCCACGCCAAAGTTTGGGACGCCTCTGTTTACAAGAACCTCATTTACCGTACAAGTTCAATATCACAGAAAGTGAAAAATGGATAAAGAAGTTGTGGTACTTACGTACAATGCAGTATCACTCAACAATGAAATCTATGTCATCAGGCCCGTAGCAGCATAATGAGTGGATTCAGGTACGATGATTCTAACTGAAATAAGTCACACAGAAAAAGAAACATCATAAGATATCAGTAATACACGGAATGTAAACTTGGCTACACAGGAACTGAATTACAGAACAGAACAGGGTCTCAAATTTAGAAAACCAACTTATGCTTGCTTAAGGGGAAAGGTGAGTTGGGGTGCTGCATAAAACCAGAGATTGAAATGAGCACAGATAAAGTTCCTTAAGCCAAATATGGAATAGACAAGAGCTACTCCTTGCTCAACGAAATGGACTCAACACCGCATATTAAACGCCTAAGAATGTACCTGACTAGTAAGTATCTTAAAACCTATGGATTGCTATGTCTCCGAAAGAGAATCAAGCATGTGTACAGGGGCATAAACGCAGCAGTGATAGGATTGGAGAGGTTCGGTGAGCAAATGAAGACCCTTTGAAGTCATATTGCATGGTACCCATTCCACGGGTTTCAACTACCCAGGTTTAAGGTATTCTACCTTCAGCTAAAACATGCATGTGGAAACTAGAGTATGATCAACCATGTGATCGGGAAATGTGTTCAAATATGTCTCAGTTTTCGTACCCTGGTACTCGGGTGCAACATTCCAGACGCTTTACTAACACCCTCCCGGCTTTGAGAGTCAGTCCCTTTAACCTCCTGTTTGGCCCAGTTTGCAATTTCTGTGGAAGATGAACAGGAATAGCGAGAACCAATGAGAGACTAGCTGGAGGTGTCTGGACGGGCAAATTTAACTCTCATTTCCCACCAGGAAGAGGAATTAACCAAAGGCTCAGCGTGCCGTGCCGGAACCAGATTAGGGCCTGAAGCCATCCTGCGGTGTTGCGGCCAGCTCAAAAGAAAGCGAGTTGAAGAAAGGAGCTCAGGGGCACTGTAATTCACAAACCTGCAGAGTTATAAATGACAGCTATCGTCCAAAAATATACTGAAGTAAGGCTGCCAAGAGGACTTGAAAGCGGGGCAGAATTGCAGGAAACCGATTTCAGGAGGTAGACTGGAATTGCATTGAAAGCATAGGAAAAGAGGCAGAACGTCCACAATGATGCACTTGGCCAAAAAGGGCGTATGCGTTTTTTCCTGAATATATTCAGGAAAAAACGCATACGCCCTTTTTGGCCAACCAAGCAAGCTTGCAAAGGAAATCTGCACTACAATGAAGTCTCACTTCCCCCCGGTCAAAAAGGCCATCTGAAAAAAGTGTAAAATCCAGAAAGGCAGGACAGGCCATGGAGAACTGGGAGCCTTTTTATGCTGATGGGAGGGATGTAAATTACCAACAGCCACTCGGGAGAAGTGTATGGTGTTTCCTGAAACATCTAAAAAACAAAGCAACAGAGCCTAGGGCACTTCCACTTATGGTCCTATAGCTTAGGGAAATTAAAATCAAAAAGACACAGCCACCCCAAAGTTTGGGACGCCTCTGTTTACAAGAACCTCATTTACCGTAGAAGTTCAATATCACAGAAAGTGAAAAATGGATAAAGAAGTTGTGGTACTTACGTACAATGCAGTATCACTCAACAATGAAATCTATGTCATCAGGCCCATAGCAGCATAATGAGTGGATTCAGGTACGATGATTCTAACTGAAATAAGTCACACAGAAAAAGAAACATCATAAGATATCACTAATACACAGAATGTAAACTTGGCTACACAGGAACTGAATTCCAAAACAGAACAGGGTCTCAAATTTAGAAAACCAACTTATGCTTGCTTAAGGGGAAAGGTGAGTTGGGGTGCTGCATAAAACCAGAGATTGAAATGAGCACAGATAAAGTTCCTTAAGCCAAATATGGAATAGACAAGAGCTACTCCTTGCTCAACGAAATGGACTCAACACCCCATATTAAATGCCTAAGAATGTACCTGACTAGTAAGTATCTTAAAACCTATGGATTGCTATGTCTCCAAAAGAGAATCAAGCGTCTGTACAGGGGGATAAACGCAGCAGTGATAGGATTGGAGAAGTTCGGTGAGCAAATGAAGACCCTTTGAAGTCATATTGCATGGTACCCATTACACGGGTCTCAACTCTCCAGGTTTAAGGTATTCTTCCTTCAGCTAAAACATGCATGTGGAACCCAGAGTATGATCAACCGTGTGAACGGGAGACGTGTTCAAATATGTCTCAGTTTTCCTCCCCTGGTACTCGGGTGCAACATTCCAGACGCTTTACTAACACCCTCCCGACTTGGAGAGTCAGTCCCTTTAACCTCCTGTTTGGCCCAGTTTGCAATTTCTGCGGAAGATGAACAGGAATAGCGAGAACCAATGAGAGACTAGCTGGAGGTGTCTGGACGGGCAAATTTAACTCTCATTTCCCACCAGGAAGAGGAATTAACCAAAGGCTCAGCTTGCCGTGCCGGAACAAGATTAGGGCCTGAAGCCATCCTGCGGTGTTGCGGCCAGCTCAAAAGAAAGCGAGTTGAAGAAAGGAGCTCAGGGGCACTGTAATTCACAAACCTGCAGAGTTATAAATAACAGCTATTGTCCAAAAATATACTGAAGTAAGGCTGCCAAGAGGACTTGAAAGCGGTGCAGAATTGCAGGAAACCGATTTCAGGAGGTAGACTGGAATTGCATTGAAAGCATAGGAAAAGAGGCAGAACGTCCACAATGATGCACTTGGCCAAAAAGGGCGTATGCGTTTTTTCCTGAATATATTCAGGAAAAAACGCATACGCCCTTTTTGGCCAACCAAGCAAGCTTGCAAAGGAAATCTGCACAACAATGAAGTCTCACTTCCCCCCAGTCAAAAGGGCCATCTGAAAAAAGTGTAAAATCCAGAAAGGCAGGACAGGCCATGGAGAACTGGGAGCCTTGTTATGCTGATGGGCGGGATGTAAATTGCCCACAGCCACTCGGGAGAAGTGTATGGTGTTTCCTGAAACATCTAAAAAACAAAGCAACAGAGCCTAGGGCACTTCCACTTATGGTCCTATAGCTTAGGGAAATTAAAATCAAAAAGACACAGCCACCCCAAAGTTTGGGACGCCTCTGTTTACAAGAACCTCGTTTACAGTACAAGTTCAACATCGCAGAAAGTGAAAAATGGATAAAGAAGTTGTGGTATTTACTTACAAAGCAATATCACTCAGCAATGAAATCTATGTCATCAGGCCCTTAGCAGCACAATGAGTGGATTCAGGTATGATGATTCTAACTGAAATAAGTCACACAGAAAAAGAAACATCATAAGATATCAGTAATACACGGAATGTAAACTTGGCTACACAGGAACTGAATTACAGAACAGAACAGGGTCTCAAATTTAGAAAACCAACTTATGCTTGCTTAAGGGTAAAGGTGAGTTGGGGTGCTGCATAAAACCAGAGATTGAAATGAGCACAGATAAAGTTCCTTAAGCCAAATATGGAATAGACAAGAGCTACTCCTTGCTCAACGAAATGGACTCAACACCGCATATTAAACGCCTAAGAATGTACCTGACTAGTAAGTATCTTAAAACCTATGGATTGCTATGTCTCCGAAAGAGAATCAAGCATGTGTACAGGGGCATAAACGCAGCAGTGATAGGATTGGAGAGGTTCGGTGAGCAAATGAAGACCCTTTGAAGTCATATTGCATGGTACCCATTCCACGGGTTTCAACTACCCAGGTTTAAGGTATTCTACCTTCAGCTAAAACATGCATGTGGAAACTAGAGTATGATCAACCATGTGATCGGGAAACGTGTTCAAATATGTCTCAGTTTTCGTACCCTGGTACTCGGGTGCAACATTCCAGACGCTTTACTAACACCCTCCCGACTTGGAGAGTCAGCCCCTTTAACCTCCTGTTTGGCCCAGTTTGCAATTTCTGTGGAAGATGAACAGGAATAGCGAGAACCAATGAGAGACTAGCTGGAGGTGTCTGGACGGGCAAATTTAACTCTCATTTCCCACCAGGAAGAGGAATTAACCAAAGGCTCAGCTTGCCGTGCCGGAACCAGATTAGGGCCTGAAGCCATCCTGCGGTGTTGCGGCCAGGTCACAAGAAAGCGAGTTGAAGAAAGGAGCTCAGGGGCACTGTAATTCACAAACCTGCAGAGTTATAAATGACAGCTATCGTCCAAAAATATACTGAAGTAAGGCTGCCAAGAGGACTTGAAAGCGGGGCAGAATTGCAGGAAACTGATTTCAGGAGGTAGACTGGAATTGCATTGAAAGCATAGGAAAAGAGGCAGAACGTCCACAATGATGCACTTGGCCAAAAAGGGCATATGCGTTTTTTCCTGAATATATTCAGGAAAAAACGCATACGCCCTTTTTGGCCAACCAAGCAAGCTTGCAAAGGAAATCTGCACTACAATGAAGTCTCACTTCCCCCCGGTCAAAAGGGCCATTTGAAAAAAGTGTAAAATCCAGAAAGGCAGGACAGGCCATGGAGAACTGGGAGCCTTGTTATGCTGATGGGCGGGATGTAAATTGCCAACAGACACTCGGGAGAAGTGTATGGTGTTTCCTGAAACATCTAAAAAACAAAGCAACAGAGCCTAGAGCACTTCCACTTATGGTCCTATAGCTTAGGGAAATTTAAATCTAAAAGACACAGCCACCCCAAAGTTTGGGACGCCTCTGTTTACAAGAACCTCGTTTACAGTACAAGTTCAACATCGCAGAAAGTGAAAAATGGATAAAGAAGTTGTGGTATTTACTTACAAAGCAATATCACTCAGCAATGAAATCTATGTCATCAGGCCCTTAGCAGCACGATGAGTGGATTCAGGTATGATGATTCTAACTGAAATAAGTCACACAGAAAAAGAAACATCATAAGATATCAGTAATACACGGAATGTAAACTTGGCTACACAGGAACTGAATTACAGAACAGAACAGGGTCTCAAATTTAGAAAACCAACTTATGCTTGCTTAAGGGTAAAGGTGAGTTGGGGTGCTGCATAAAACCAGAGATTGAAATGAGCACAGATAAAGTTCCTTAAGCCAAATATGGAATAGACAAGAGCTACTCCTTGCTCAACGAAATGGACTCAACACCGCATATTAAACGCCTAAGAATGTACCTGACTAGTAAGTATCTTAAAACCTATGGATTGCTATGTCTCCGAAAGAGAATCAAGCATGTGTACAGGGGCATAAACGCAGCAGTGATAGGATTGGAGAGGTTCGGTGAGCAAATGAAGACCCTTTGAAGTCATATTGCATAGTACCCATTCCACGGGTTTCAACTACCCAGGTTTAAGGTATTCTTCCTTCAGCTAAAACATGCATGTGGAACCTAGAGTACGATCAACCATGTGATCGGGAAACGTGTTCAAATATGTCTCAGTTTTCGTACCCTGGTACTCGGGTGCAACATTCCAGACGTTTTACTAACACCCTCCCGACTTGGAGAGTCAGTCCCTTTAACCTCCTGTTTGGCCCAGTTTGCAATTTCTGCGGAAGATGAACAGGAATAGCGAGAACCAATGAGAGACTAGCTGGAGGTGTCTGGACGGGCAAATTTAACTCTCATTTCCCACCAGGAAGAGGAATTAACCAAAGGCTCAGCGTGCCGTGCCGGAACCAGATTAGGGCCTGAAGCCATCCTGCGGTGTTGCGGCCAGGTCACAAGAAAGCGAGTTGAAGAAAGGAGCTCAGGGACACTGTAATTCACAAACCTGCAGAGTTATAAACGACAGCTATCGTCCAAAAATATACTGAAGTAAGGCTGCCAAGAGGACTTGAAAGCGGGGCAGAATTGCAGGAAACCGATTTCAGGAGGTAGACTGGAATTGCATTGAAAGCATAGGAAAAGAGGCAGAACGTCCACAATGATGCACTTGGCCAAAAAGGGCGTATGCGTTTTTTCCTGAATATATTCAGGAAAAAACGCATACGCCCTTTTTGGCCAACCAAGCAAGCTTGCAAAGGAAATCTGCACTACAATGAAGTCTCACTTCCCCCCGGTCAAAAGGGCCATCTGAAAAAAGTGTAAAATCCAGAAAGGCAGGGCAGGCCATGGAGAACTGGGAGCCTTGTTATGCTGATGGGAGGGATGTAAATTGCCAACAGACACTCGGGAGAAGTGTATGGTGTTTCCTGAAACATCTAAAAAACAAAGCAACAGAGCCTAGGGCACTTCCACTTATGGTCCTATAGCTTAGGGAAATTAAAATCAAAAAGACACAGCCACCCCAAAGTTTGGGACGCCTCTGTTTACAAGAACCTCATTTACCGTACAAGTTCAATATCACAGAAAGTGAAAAATGGATAAAGAAGTTGTGGTACTTACGTACAATGCAGTATCACTCAACAATGAAATCTATGTCATCAGGCCCGTAGCAGCATAATGAGTGGATTCAGGTACGATGATTCTAACTGAAATAAGTCACACAGAAAAAGAAACATCATAAGATATCAGTAATACACAGAATGTAAACTTGGCTACACAGGAACTGAATTACAGAACAGAACAGGCTCTCAAATTTAGAAAACCAACTTATGCTTGCTTAAGGGGAAAGGTGAGTTGGGGTGCTGCATAAAACCAGAGATTGAAATGAGCACAGATAAAGTTCCTTAAGCCAAATATGGAATAGACAAGAGCTACTCCTTGCTCAACGAAATGGACTCAACACCGCATATTAAACGCCTAAGAATGTACCTGACTAGTAAGTATCTTAAAACCTATGGATTGCTATGTCTCCGAAAGAGAATCAAGCATGTGTACAGGGGCATAAACGCAGCAGTGATAGGATTGGAGAGGTTCGGTGAGCAAATGAAGACCCTTTGAAGTCATATTGCATGGTACCCATTACACGGGTCTCAACTCTCCAGGTTTAAGGTATTCTTCCTTCAGCTAAAACATGCATGTGGAACCCAGAGTATGATCAACCGTTTGAACGGGAGACGTGTTCAAATATGTCTCAGTTTTCCTCCCCTGGTACTCGGGTGCAACATTCCAGATGCTTTACTAACACCCTCCCGACTTGGAGAGTCAGTCCCTTTAACCTCCTGTTTGGCCCAGTTTGCAATTTCTGCAGAAGATGAACAGGAATAGCGAGAACCAATGAGAGACTAGCTGGAGGTGTCTGGACGGGCAAATTTAACTCTCATTTCCCACCAGGAAGAGGAATTAACCAAAGGCTCAGCGTGCCGTGCCAGAACCAGATTAGGGCCTGAAGCCATCCTGCGGTGTTGCGGCCAGCTCAAAAGAAAGCGAGTTGAAGAAAGGAGCTCAGGGGCACTGTAATTCACAAACCTGCAGAGTTATAAATGACAGCTATCGTCCAAAAATATACTGAAGTAAGGCTGCCAAGAGGACTTGAAAGCGGTGCAGAATTGCAGGAAACCGATTTCAGGAGGTAGACTGGAATTGCATTGAAAGCATAGGAAAAGAGGCAGAACGTCCACAATGATGCACTTGGCCAAAAAGGGCATATGCGTTTTTTCCTGAATATATTCAGGAAAAAACGCATCCGCCCATTTTGGCCAACCAAGCAAGCTTGCAAAGGAAATCTGCACTACAATGAAGTCTCACTTCCCCCCGGTCAAAAGGGCCATCTGAAAAAAGTGTAAAATCCAGAAAGGCAGGACAGGCCATGGAGAACTGGGAGCCTTGTTATGCTGATGGGCGGGATGTAAATTGCCAACAGCCACTCGGGAGAAGTGTATGGTGTTTCCTGAAACATCTAAAAAACAAAGCAACAGAGCCTAGGGCACTTCCGCTTATGGTCCTATAGATTAGGGAAATTAAAATCAAAAAGACACAGCCACCCCAAAGTTTGGGACGCCTCTGTTTACAAGAACCTCGTTTACAGTACAAGTTCAACATCGCAGAAAGTGAAAAATGGATAAAGAAGTTGTGGTATTTACTTACAAAGCAATATCACTCAGCAATGAAATCTATGTCATCAGGCCCTTAGCAGCACAATGAGTGGATTCAGGTATGATGATTCTAACTGATATAAGTCACACAGAAAATGAAACATCATAAGATATCAGTAATACACGGAATGTAAACTTGGCTACACAGGAACTGAATTACAGAACAGAACAGGCTCTCAAATTTAGAAAACCAACTTATGCTTGCTTAAGGGTAAAGGTGAGTTGGGGTGCTGCATAAAACCAGAGATTGAAATGAGCACAGATAAAGTTCCTTAAGCCAAATATGGAATAGACAAGAGCTACTCCTTGCTCAACGAAATGGACTCAACACCGCATATTAAACGCCTAAGAATGTACCTGACTAGTAAGTATCTTAAAACCTATGGATTGCTATGTCTCCGAAAGAGAATCAAGCATGTGTACAGGGGCATAAACGCAGCAGTGATAGGATTGGAGAGGTTCGGTGAGCAAATGAAGACCCTTTGAAGTCATATTGCATGGTACCCATTCCACGGGTTTCAACTACCCAGGTTTAAGGTATTCTACCTTCAGCTAAAACATGCATGTGGGAACTAGAGTATGATCAACCATGTGATCGGGAAACGTGTTCAAATATGTCTCAGTTTTCGTACCCTGGTACTCGGGTGCAACATTCCAGACGCTTTACTAACACCCTCCCGGCTTTGAGAGTCAGTCCCTTTAACGTCCTGTTTGGCCCAGTTTGCAATTTCTGTGGAAGATGAACAGGAATAGCGAGAA
Organism: Pseudorca crassidens; assembly: GCF_039906515.1. Classification (NCBI taxonomy): domain Eukaryota; kingdom Metazoa; phylum Chordata; class Mammalia; order Artiodactyla; family Delphinidae; genus Pseudorca; species Pseudorca crassidens. The sequence continues at coordinate 1,330,927 of NW_027136299.1, forward strand.
CCAATGAGAGACTAGCTGGAGGTGTCTGGACGGGCAAATTTAACTCTCATTTCCCACCAGGAAGAGGACTTAACCAAAGGCTCAGTGTGCCGTGCCGGAACCAGATTAGGGCCTGAAGCCATCCTGCGGTGTTGCGGCCAGGTCACAAGAAAGCGAGTTGAAGAAAGGAGCTCAGGGGCACTGTAATTCACAAACCTGCAGAGTTATAAATGACAGCTATCGTCCAAAAATATACTGAAGTAAGGCTGCCAAGAGGACTTGAAAGCGGGGCAGAATTGCAGGAAACCGATTTCAGGAGGTAGACTGGAATTGCATTGAAAGCATAGGAAAAGAGGCAGAACGTCCACAATGATGCACTTGGCCAAAAAGGGCGTATGCGTTTTTTCCTGAATATATTCAGGAAAAAACGCATACGCCCTTTTTGGCCAACCAAGCAAGCTTGCAAAGGAAATCTGCACTACAATGAAGTCTCACTTCCCCCCGGTCAAAAGGGCCATCTGAAAAAAGTGTAAAATCCAGAAAGGCAGGACAGGCCATGGAGAACTGGGAGCCTTGTTATGCTGATGGGCGGGATGTAAATTGCCAACAGCCACTCGGGAGAAGTGTATGGTGTTTCCTGAAACATCTAAAAAACAAAGCAACAGAGCCTAGGGCACTTCCACTTATGGTCCTATAGCTTAGGGAAATTAAAATCAAAAAGACACAGCCACCCCAAAGTTTGGGACGCCTCTGTTTACAAGAACCTCATTTACCGTACAAGTTCAATATCACAGAAAGTGAAAAATGGATAAAGAAGTTGTGGTACTTACGTACAATGCAGTATCACTCAACAATGAAATCTATGTCATCAGGCCCGTAGCAGCATAATGAGTGGATTCAGGTACGATGATTCTAACTGAAATAAGTCACACAGAAAAAGAAACATCATAAGATATCACTAATACACAGAATGTAAACTTGGCTACACAGGAACTGAATTCCAAAACAGAACAGGGTCTCAAATTTAGAAAACCAACTTATGCTTGCTTAAGGGGAAAGGTGAGTTGGGGTGCTGCATAAAACCAGAGATTGAAATGAGCACAGATAAAGTTCCTTAAGCCAAATATGGAATAGACAAGAGCTACTCCTTGCTCAACGAAATGGACTCAACACCCCATATTAAATGCCTAAGAATGTACCTGACTAGTAAGTATCTTAAAACCTATGGATTGCTGTGTCTCCAAAAGAGAATCAAGCGTCTGTACAGGGTGATAAACGCAGCAGTGATAGGATTGGAGAAGTTCGGTGAGCAAATGAAGACCCTTTGAAGTCATATTGCATAGTACCCATTACACGGGTCTCAACTCTCCAGGTTTAAGGTATTCTTCCTTCAGCTAAAATATGCATGTGGAACCCAGAGTATGATCAACCATGTGAACGGGAGACATGTTCAAATATGTCTCAGTTTTCCTCCCCTGGTACTCGGGTGCAACATTCCAGACGCTTTACTAACACCCTCCCGACTTGGAGAGTCAGTCCCTTTAACCTCCTGTTTGGCCCAGTTTGCAATTTCTGCGGAAGATGAACAGGAATAGCGAGAACCAATGAAAGACTAGCTGGAGGTGTCTGGACGGGCAAATTTAACTCTCATTTCCCACCAGGAAGAGGAATTAACCAAAGGCTCAGCTTGCCATGCCGGAACCAGATTAGGGCCTGAAGCCATCCTGTGGTGTTGCGGCCAGCTCAAAAGAAAGCGAGTTGAAGAAAGGAGCTCAGGGGCACTGTAATTCACAAACCTGCAGAGTTATAAATGACAGCTATCGTCCAAAAATATACTGAAGTAAGGCTGCCAAGAGGACTTGAAAGCGGGGCAGAATTGCAGGAAACCGATTTCAGGAGGTAGACTGGAATTGCATTGAAAGCATAGGAAAAGAGGCAGAACGTCCACAATGATGCACTTGGCCAAAAAGGGCGTATGCGTTTTTTCCTGAATATATTCAGGAAAAAACGCATACGCCCTTTTTGGCCAACCAAGCAAGCTTGCAAAGGAAATCTGCACTACAATGAAGTCTCACTTCCCCCCGGTCAAAAGGGCCATCTGAAAAAAGTGTAAAATCCAGAAAGGCAGGACAGGCCATGGAGAACTGGGAGCCTTGTTATGCTGATGGGCGGGATGTAAATTACCCACAGCCACTCGGGAGAAGTGTATGGTGTTTCCTGAAACATCTAAAAAACAAAGCAACAGAGCCTAGGGCACTTCCACTTATGGTCCTATAGCTTAGGGAAATTAAAATCAAAAAGACACAGCCACCCCAAAGTTTGGGACGCCTCTGTTTACAAGAACCTCGTTTACAGTACAAGTTCAACATCGCAGAAAGTGAAAAATGGATAAAGAAGTTGTGGTATTTACTTACAAAGCAATATCACTCAGCAATGAAATCTATGTCATCAGGCCCTTAGCAGCACAATGAGTGGATTCAGGTATGATGATTCTAACTGAAATAAGTCACACAGAAAAAGAAACATCATAAGATATCAGTAATACACGGAATGTAAACTTGGCTACACAGGAACTGAATTACAGAACAGAACAGGGTCTCAAATTTAGAAAACCAACTTAGGCTTGCTTAAGGGGAAAGGTGAGTTGGGGTGCTGCATAAAACCAGAGATTGAAATGAGCACAGATAAAGTTCCTTAAGCCAAATATGGAATAGACAAGAGCTACTCCTTGCTCAACGAAATGGACTCAAAACCGCATATTAAACGCCTAAGAATGTACCTGACTAGTAAGTATCTTAAAACCTATGGATTGCTATGTCTCCGAAAGAGAATCAAGCATGTGTACAGGGGCATAAACGCAGCAGTGATAGGATTGGAGAGGTTCGGTGAGCAAATGAAGACCCTTTGAAGTCATATTGCATGGTACCCATTCCACGGGTTTCAACTACCCAGGTTTAAGGTATTCTACCTTCAGCTAAAACATGCATGTGGAAACTAGAGTATGATCAACCATGTGATCGGGAAACATGTTCAAATATGTCTCAGTTTTCGTACCCAGGTACTCGGGTGCAACATTCCAGACGCTTTACTAACACCCTCCCGGCTTTGAGAGTCAGTCCCTTTAACCTCCTGTTTGGCCCAGTTTGCAATTTCTGTGGAAGATGAACAGGAATAGCAAGAGCCAATGAGAGACTAGCTGGAGGTGTCTGGACGGGCAAATTTAACTCTCATTTCCCACCAGGAAGAGGAATTAACCAAAGGCTCAGCGTGCCGTGCCGGAACCAGATTACGGCCTGAAGCCATCCTGCGGTGTTGCGGCCAGGTCACAAGAAAGCGAGTTGAAGAAAGGAGCTCAGGGGCACTGTAATTCACAAACCTGCAGAGTTATAAATGACAGCTATCGTCCAAAAATATACTGAAGTAAGGCTGCCAAGAGGACTTGAAAACGGGGCAGAATTGCAGGAGACCGATTTCAGGAGGTAGACTGGAATTGCATTGAAAGCATAGGAAAAGAGGCAGAACGTCCACAATGATGCACTTGGCCAAAAAGGGCGTATGCGTTTTTTCCTGAATATATTCAGGAAAAAACGCATACGCCCTTTTTGGCCAACCAAGCAAGCTTGCAAAGGAAATCTGCACTACAATGAAGTCTCACTTCCCCCCGGTCAAAAAGGCCATCTGAAAAAAGTGTAAAATCCAGAAAGGCAGGACAGGCTATGGAGAACTTGGAGCCTTTTTATGCTGATGGGAGGGATGTAAATTACCAACAGCCACTCGGGAGAAGTGTATGGTGTTTCCTGAAACATCTAAAAAACAAAGCAACAGAGCCTAGGGCACTTCCACTTATGGTCCTATAGCTTAGGGAAATTAAAATCAAAAAGACACAGCCACCCCAAAGTTTGGGACGCCTCTGTTTACAAGAACCTCATTTACCGTACAAGTTCAATATCACAGAAAGTGAAAAATGGATAAAGAAGTTGTGGTACTTACGTACAATGCAGTATCACTCAACAATGAAATCTATGTCATCAGGCCCGTAGCAGCATAATGAGTGGATTCAGGTACGATGATTCTAACTGAAATAAGTCACACAGAAAAAGAAACATCATAAGATATCACTAATACACAGAATGTAAACTTGGCTACACAGGAACTGAATTCCAAAACAGAACAGGGTCTCAAATTTAGAAAACCAACTTAGGCTTGCTTAAGGGGAAAGGTGAGTTGGGGTGCTGCATAAAACCAGAGATTGAAATGAGCACAGATAAAGTTCCTTAAGCCAAATATGGAATAGACAAGAGCTACTCCTTGCTCAACGAAATGGACTCAACACCCCATATTAAATGCCTAAGAATGTACCTGACTAGTAAGTATCTTAAAACCTATGGATTGCTATGCCTCCAAAAGAGAATCAAGCGTCTGTACAGGGGGATAAACGCAGCAGTGATAGGATTGGAGAAGTTCGGTGAGCAAATGAAGACCCTTTGAAGTCATATTGCATGGTACCCATTCCACGGGTCTCAACTCTCCAGGTTTAAGGTATTCTTCCTTCAGCTAAAACATGCATGTGGAACCCAGAGTATGATCAACCGTGTGAACGGGAGACGTGTTCAAATATGTCTCAGTTTTCCTCCCCTGGTACTCGGGTGCAACATTCCAGACGCTTTACTAACACCCTCCCGACTTGGAGAGTCAGTCCCTTTAACCTCCTGTTTGGCCCAGTTTGCAATTTCTGCGGAAGATGAACAGGAATAGCGAGAACCAATGAGAGACTAGCTGGAGGTGTCTGGACGGGCAAATTTAACTCTCATTTCCCACCAGGAAGAGGAATTAACCAAAGGCTCAGCTTGCCGTGCCGGAACCAGATTAGGGCCTGAAGCCATCCTGCGGTGTTGCGGCCAGCTCAAAAGAAAGCGAGTTGAAGAAAGGAGCTCAGGGGCACTGTAATTCACAAACCTGCAGAGTTATAAATGACAGCTATCGTCCAAAAATATACTGAAGTAAGGCTGCCAAGAGGACTTGAAAGCGGGGCAGAATTGCAGGAAACCGATTTCAGGAGGTAGACTGGAATTGCATTGAAAGCATAGGAAAAGAGGCAGAACGTCCACAATGATGCACTTGGCCAAAAAGGGCGTATGCGTTTTTTCCTGAATATATTCAGGAAAAAACGCATACGCCCTTTTCGGCCAACCAAGCAAGCTTGCAAAGGAAATCTGCACTACAATGAAGTCTCACTTCCCCCCGGTCAAAAGGGCCATCTGAAAAAAGTGTAAAATCCAGAAAGGCAGGACAGGCCATGGAGAACTGGGAGCCTTGTTATGCTGATGGGCGGGATGTAAATTGCCAACAGACACTCGGGAGAAGTGTATGGTGTTTCCTGAAACATCTAAAAAACAAAGCAACAGAGCCTAGGGCACTTCCACTTATGGTCCTATAGCTTAGGGAAATTAAAATCAAAAAGACACAGCCACCCCAAAGTTTGGGACGCCTCTGTTTACAAGAACCTCGTTTACAGTACAAGTTCAACATCGCAGAAAGTGAAAAATGGATAAAGAAGTTGTGGTATTTACTTACAAAGCAATATCACTCAGCAATGAAATCTATGTCATCAGGCCCTTAGCAGCACAATGAGTGGATTCAGGTATGATGATTCTAACTGAAATAAGTCACACAGAAAAAGAAACATCATAAGATATCAGTAATACACGGAATGTAAACTTGGCTACACAGGAACTGAATTACAGAACAGAACAGGGTCTCAAATTTAGAAAACCAACTTATGCTTGCTTAAGGGTAAAGGTGAGTTGGGGTGCTGCATAAAACCAGAGATTGAAATGAGCACAGATAAAGTTCCTTAAGCCAAATATGGAATAGACAAGAGCTACTCCTTGCTCAACGAAATGGACTCAACACCGCATATTAAACGCCTAAGAATGTACCTGACTAGTAAGTATCTTAAAACCTATGGATTGCTATGTCTCCGAAAGAGAATCAAGCATGTGTACAGGGGCATAAACGCAGCAGTGATAGGATTGGAGAGGTTCGGTGAGCAAATGAAGACCCTTTGAAGTCATATTGCATGGTACCCATTCCACGGGTTTCAACTACCCAGGTTTAAGGTATTCTTCCTTCAGCTAAAACATGCATGTGGAAACTAGAGTATGATCAACCATGTGATCGGGAAACGTGTTCAAATATGTCTCAGTTTTCGTACCCTGGTACTCGGGTGCAACATTCCAGACGCTTTACTAACACTCTCCCGACTTGGAGAGTAAGCGCCTTTAACCTCCTGTTTGGCCCAGTTTGCAATTTCTGCGGAAGATGAACAGGAATAGGGAGAACCAATGAGAGACTAGCTGGAGGTGTCTGGACGGGCAAATTTAACTCTCATTTCCCACCAGGAAGAGGAAATAACCAAAGGCTCAGCGTGCCGTGCCGGAACCAGATTAGGGCCTGAAGCCATCCTGCGGTGTTGCGGCCAGCTCTAAAGAAAGCGAGTTGAAGAAAGGAGCTCAGGGGCACTGTAATTCACAAACCTGCAGAGTTATAAATGACAGCTATCGTCCAAAAATATAACTGAAGTAAGGCTGCCAAGAGGACTTGAAAGCGGGGCAGAATTGCAGGAAACCGATTTCAGGAGGTAGACTGGAATTGCATTGAAAGCATAGGAAAAGAGGCAGAACGTCCACAATGATGCACTTGGCCAAAAAGGGCGTATGCGTTTTTTCCTGAATATATTCAGGAAAAAACGCATACGCCCTTTTTGGCCAACCAAGCAAGCTTGCAAAGGAAATCTGCACTACAATGAAGTCTCACTTCCCCCCGGTCAAAAGGGCCATCTGAAAAAAGTGTAAAATCCAGAAAGGCAGGACAGGCCATGGAGAACTGGGAGCCTTGTTATGCTGATGGGCGGGATGTAAATTACCAACAGCCACTCGGGAGAAGTGTATGGTGTTTCCTGAAACATCTAAAAAACAAAGCAACAGAGCCTAGGGCACTTCCACTTATGGTCCTATAGCTTAGGGAAATTAAAATCAAAAAGACACAGCCACCCCAAAGTTTGGGACGCCTCTGTTTACAAGAACCTCATTTACCGTACAAGTTCAATATCACAGAAAGTGAAAAATGGATAAAGAACTTGTGGTACTTACGTACAATGCAGTATCACTCAACAATGAAATCTATGTCATCAGGCCCGTAGCAGCATAATGAGTGGATTCAGGTACGATGATTCTAACTGAAATAAGTCACACAGAAAAAGAAACATCATAAGATATCAGTAATACACGGAATGTAAACTTGGCTACACAGGAACTGAATTACAGAACAGAACAGGGTCTCAAATTTAGAAAACCAACTTATGCTTGCTTAAGGGTAAAGGTGAGTTGGGGTGCTGCATAAAACCAGAGATTGAAATGAGCACAGATAAAGTTCCTTAAGCCAAATATGGAATAGACAAGAGCTACTCCTTGCTCAACGAAATGGACTCAACACCGCATATTAAACGCCTAAGAATGTACCTGACTAGTAAGTATCTTAAAACCTATGGATTGCTATGTCTCCGAAAGAGAATCAAGCATGTGTACAGGGGCATAAACGCAGCAGTGATAGGATTGGAGAGGTTCGGTGAGCAAATGAAGACCCTTTGAAGTCATATTGCATGGTACCCATTCCACGGGTTTCAACTACCCAGGTTTAAGGTATTCTACCTTCAGCTAAAACATGCATGTGGAAACTAGAGTATGATCAACCATGTGATCGGGAAATGTGTTCAAATATGTCTCAGTTTTCGTACCCTGGTACTCGGGTGCAACATTCCAGACGCTTTACTAACACCCTCCCGGCTTTGAGAGTCAGTCCCTTTAACCTCCTGTTTGGCCCAGTTTGCAATTTCTGTGGAAGATGAACAGGAATAGCGAGAACCAATGAGAGACTAGCTGGAGGTGTCTGGACGGGCAAATTTAACTCTCATTTCCCACCAGGAAGAGGAATTAACCAAAGGCTCAGCGTGCCGTGCCGGAACCAGATTAGGGCCTGAAGCCATCCTGCGGTGTTGCGGCCAGGTCACAAGAAAGTGAGTTGAAGAAAGGAGCTCAGGGGCACTGTAATTCACAAACCTGCAGAGTTATAAATGACAGCTATCGTCCAAAAATATACTGAAGTAAGGCTGCCAAGAGGAGTTGAAAACGGGGCAGAATTGCAGGAAACCGATTTCAGGAGGTAGACTGGAATTGCATTGAAAGCATAGGAAAAGAGGCAGAACGTCCACAATGATGCACTTGGCCAAAAAGGGCGTATGCGTTTTTTCCTGAATATATTCAGGAAAAAACGCATACGCCCTTTTTGGCCAACCAAGCAAGCTTGCAAAGGAAATCTGCACTACAATGAAGTCTCACTTCCCCCCGGTCAAAAAGGCCATCTGAAAAAAGTGTAAAATCCAGAAAGGCAGGACAGGCCATGGAGAACTGGGAGCCTTTTTATGCTGATGGGAGGGATGTAAATTACCAACAGCCACTCGGGAGAAGTGTATGGTGTTTCCTGAAACATCTAAAAAACAAAGCAACAGAGCCTAGGGCACTTCCACTTATGGTCCTATAGCTTAGGGAAATTAAAATCAAAAAGACACAGCCACCCCAAAGTTTGGGACGCCTCTGTTTACAAGAACCTCATTTACCGTAGAAGTTCAATATCACAGAAAGTGAAAAATGGATAAAGAAGTTGTGGTACTTACGTACAATGCAGTATCACTCAACAATGAAATCTATGTCATCAGGCCCGTAGCAGCATAATGAGTGGATTCAGGTACGATGATTCTAACTGAAATAAGTCACACAGAAAAAGAAACATCATAAGATATCACTAATACACAGAATGTAAACTTGGCTACACAGGAACTGAATTCCAAAACAGAACAGGGTCTCAAATTTAGAAAACCAACTTATGCTTGCTTAAGCGGAAAGGTGAGTTGGGGTGCTGCATAAAACCAGAGATTGAAATGAGCACAGATAAAGTTCCTTAAGCCAAATATGGAATAGACAAGAGCTACTCCTTGCTCAACGAAATGGACTCAACACCCCATATTAAATGCCTAAGAATGTACCTGACTAGTAAGTATCTTAAAACCTATGGATTGCTATGTCTCCAAAAGAGAATCAAGCGTCTGTACAGGGGGATAAACGCAGCAGTGATAGGATTGGAGAAGTTCGGTGAGCAAATGAAGACCCTTTGAAGTCATATTGCATGGTACCCATTACACGGGTCTCAACTCTCCAGGTTTAAGGTATTCTTCCTTCAGCTAAAACATGCATGTGGAACCCAGAGTATGATCAACCGTGTGAACGGGAGACGTGTTCAAATATGTCTCAGTTTTCCTCCCCTGGTACTCGGGTGCAACATTCCAGACGCTTTACTAACACCCTCCCGACTTGGAGAGTCAGCCCCTTTAACCTCCTGTTTGGCCCAGTTTGCAATTTCTGTGGAAGATGAACAGGAATAGCGAGAACCAATGAGAGACTAGCTGGAGGTGTCTGGACGGGCAAATTTAACTCTCATTTCCCACCAGGAAGAGGAATTAACCAAAGGCTCAGCTTGCCGTGCCGGAACCAGATTAGGGCCTGAAGCCATCCTGCGGTGTTGCGGCCAGGTCACAAGAAAGCGAGTTGAAGAAAGGAGCTCAGGGGCACTGTAATTCACAAACCTGCAGAGTTATAAATGACAGCTATCGTCCAAAAATATACTGAAGTAAGGCTGCCAAGAGGACTTGAAAGCGGGGCAGAATTGCAGGAAACCGATTTCAGGAGGTAGACTGGAATTGCATTGAAAGCATAGGAAAAGAGGCAGAACGTCCACAATGATGCACTTGGCCAAAAAGGGCATATGCGTTTTTTCCTGAATATATTCAGGAAAAAACGCATACGCCCTTTTTGGCCAACCAAGCAAACTTGCAAAGGAAATCTGCACTACAATGAAGTCTCACTTCCCCCCGGTCAAAAGGGCCATTTGAAAAAAGTGTAAAATCCAGAAAGGCAGGACAGGCCATGGAGAACTGGGAGCCTTGTTATGCTGATGGGCGGGATGTAAATTGCCAACAGACACTCGGGAGAAGTGTATGGTGTTTCCTGAAACATCTAAAAAACAAAGCAACAGAGCCTAGAGCACTTCCACTTATGGTCCTATAGCTTAGGGAAATTTAAATCTAAAAGACACAGCCACCCCAAAGTTTGGGACGCCTCTGTTTACAAGAACCTCGTTTACAGTACAATTTCAACATCGCAGAAAGTGAAAAATGGATAAAGAAGTTGTGGTATTTACTTACAAAGCAATATCACTCAGCAATGAAATCTATGTCATCAGGCCCTTAGCAGCACGATGAGTGGATTCAGGTATGATGATTCTAACTGAAATAAGTCACACAGAAAAAGAAACATCATAAGATATCAGTAATACACGGAATGTAAACTTGGCTACACAGGAACTGAATTACAGAACAGAACAGGGTCTCAAATTTAGAAAACCAACTTATGCTTGCTTAAGGGTAAAGGTGAGTTGGGGTGCTGCATAAAACCAGAGATTGAAATGAGCACAGATAAAGTTCCTTAAGCCAAATATGGAATAGACAAGAGCTACTCCTTGCTCAACGAAATGGACTCAACACCGCATATTAAACGCCTAAGAATGTACCTGACTAGTAAGTATCTTAAAACCTATGGATTGCTATGTCTCCGAAAGAGAATCAAGCATGTGTACAGGGGCATAAACGCAGCAGTGATAGGATTGGAGAGGTTCGGTGAGCAAATGAAGACCCTTTGAAGTCATATTGCATAGTACCCATTCCACGGGTTTCAACTACCCAGGTTTAAGGTATTCTTCCTTCAGCTAAAACATGCATGTGGAACCTAGAGTACGATCAACCATGTGATCGGGAAACGTGTTCAAATATGTCTCAGTTTTCGTACCCTGGTACTCGGGTGCAACATTCCAGACGCTTTACTAACACCCTCCCGACTTGGAGAGTCAGTCCCTTTAACCTCCTGTTTGGCCCAGTTTGCAATTTCTGCGGAAGATGAACAGGAATAGCGAGAACCAATGAGAGACTAGCTGGAGGTGTCTGGACGGGCAAATTTAACTCTCATTTCCCACCAGGAAGAGGAATTAACCAAAGGCTCAGCGTGCCGTGCCGGAACCAGATTAGGGCCTGAAGCCATCCTGCGGTGTTGCGGCCAGGTCACAAGAAAGCGAGTTGAAGAAAGGAGCTCAGGGGCACTGTAATTCACAAACCTGCAGAGTTATAAACGACAGCTATCGTCCAAAAATATACTGAAGTAAGGCTGCCAAGAGGACTTGAAAGCGGGGCAGAATTGCAGGAAACCGATTTCAGGAGGTAGACTGGAATTGCATTGAAAGCATAGGAAAAGAGGCAGAACGTCCACAATGATGCACTTGGCCAAAAAGGGCGTATGCGTTTTTTCCTGAATATATTCAGGAAAAAACGCATACGCCCTTTTTGGCCAACCAAGCAAGCTTGCAAAGGAAATCTGCACTACAATGAAGTCTCACTTCCCCCCGGTCAAAAGGGCCATCTGAAAAAAGTGTAAAATCCAGAAAGGCAGGGCAGGCCATGGAGAACTGGGAGCCTTGTTATGCTGATGGGAGGGATGTAAATTGCCAACAGACACTCAGGAGAAGTGTATGGTGTTTCCTGAAACATCTAAAAAACAAAGCAACAGAGCCTAGGGCACTTCCACTTATGGTCCTATAGCTTAGGGAAATTAAAATCAAAAAGACACAGCCACCCCAAAGTTTGGGACGCCTCTGTTTACAAGAACCTCATTTACCGTACAAGTTCAATATCACAGAAAGTGAAAAATGGATAAAGAAGTTGTGGTACTTACGTACAATGCAGTATCACTCAACAATGAAATCTATGTCATCAGGCCCGTAGCAGCATAATGAGTGGATTCAGGTACGATGATTCTAACTGAAATAAGTCACACAGAAAAAGAAACATCATAAGATATCACTAATACACAGAATGTAAACTTGGCTACACAGGAACTGAATTCCAAAACAGAACAGGGTCTCAAATTTAGAAAACCAACTTATGCTTGCTTAAGGGGAAAGGTGAGTTGGGGTGCTGCATAAAACCAGAGATTGAAATGAGCACAGATAAAGTTCCTTAAGCCAAATATGGAATAGACAAGAGCTACTCCTTGCTCAACGAAATGGACTCAACACCGCATATTAAACGCCTAAGAATGTACCTGACTAGTAAGTATCTTAAAACCTATGGATTGCTATGTCTCCGAAAGAGAATCAAGCATGTGTACAGGGGCATAAACGCAGCAGTGATAGGATTGGAGAGGTTCGGTGAGCAAATGAAGACCCTTTGAAGTCATATTGCATGGTACCCATTACACGGGTCTCAACTCTCCAGGTTTAAGGTATTCTTCCTTCAGCTAAAACATGCATGTGGAACCCAGAGTATGATCAACCGTTTGAACGGGAGACGTGTTCAAATATGTCTCAGTTTTCCTCCCCTGGTACTCGGGTGCAACATTCCAGATGCTTTACTAACACCCTCCCGACTTGGAGAGTCAGTCCCTTTAACCTCCTGTTTGGCCCAGTTTGCAATTTCTGCAGAAGATGAACAGGAATAGCGAGAACCAATGAGAGACTAGCTGGAGGTGTCTGGACGGGCAAATTTAACTCTCATTTCCCACCAGGAAGAGGAATTAACCAAAGGCTCAGCGTGCCGTGCCAGAACCAGATTAGGGCCTGAAGCCATCCTGCGGTGTTGCGGCCAGCTCAAAAGAAAGCGAGTTGAAGAAAGGAGCTCAGGGGCACTGTAATTCACAAACCTGCAGAGTTATAAATGACAGCTATCGTCCAAAAATATACTGAAGTAAGGCTGCCAAGAGGACTTGAAAGCGGTGCAGAATTGCAGGAAACCGATTTCAGGAGGTAGACTGGAATTGCATTGAAAGCATAGGAAAAGAGGCAGAACGTCCACAATGATGCACTTGGCCAAAAAGGGCATATGCGTTTTTTCCTGAATATATTCAGGAAAAAACGCATCCGCCCATTTTGGCCAACCAAGCAAGCTTGCAAAGGAAATCTGCACTACAATGAAGTCTCACTTCCCCCCGGTCAAAAGGGCCATCTGAAAAAAGTGTAAAATCCAGAAAGGCAGGACAGGCCATGGAGAACTGGGAGCCTTGTTATGCTGATGGGCGGGATGTAAATTGCCAACAGCCACTCGGGAGAAGTGTATGGTGTTTCCTGAAACATCTAAAAAACAAAGCAACAGAGCCTAGGGCACTTCCACTTATGGTCCTATAGATTAGGGAAATTAAAATCAAAAAGACACAGCCACCCCAAAGTTTGGGACGCCTCTGTTTACAAGAACCTCGTTTACAGTACAAGTTCAACATCGCAGAAAGTGAAAAATGGATAAAGAAGTTGTGGTATTTACTTACAAAGCAATATCACTCAGCAATGAAATCTATGTCATCAGGCCCTTAGCAGCACAATGAGTGGATTCAGGTATGATGATTCTAACTGATATAAGTCACACAGAAAAAGAAACATCATAAGATATCAGTAATACACGGAATGTAAACTTGGCTACACAGGAACTGAATTACAGAACAGAACAGGGTCTCAAATTTAGAAAACCAACTTATGCTTGCTTAAGGGTAAAGGTGAGTTGGGGTGCTGCATAAAACCAGAGATTGAAATGAGCACAGATAAAGTTCCTTAAGCCAAATATGGAATAGACAAGAGCTACTCCTTGCTCAACGAAATGGACTCAACACCGCATATTAAACGCCTAAGAATGTACCTGACTAGTAAGTATCTTAAAACCTATGGATTGCTATGTCTCCGAAAGAGAATCAAGCATGTGTACAGGGGCATAAACGCAGCAGTGATAGGATTGGAGAAGTTCGGTGAGCAAATGAAGACCCTTTGAAGTCATATTGCATGGTACCCATTCCACGGGTTTCAACTACCCAGGTTTAAGGTATTCTACCTTCAGCTAAAACATGCATGTGGAAACTAGAGTATGATGAACCATGTGATCGGGAAACGTGTTCAAATATGTCTCAGTTTTCGTACCCTGGTACTCGGGTGCAACATTCCAGACGCTTTACTAACACCCTCCCGACTTGGAGAGTCAGTCCCTTTAACCTCCTGTTTGGCCCAGTTTGCAATTTCTGTGGAAGATGAACAGGAATAGCGAGAACCAATGAGAGACTAGCTGGAGGTGTCTGGACGGGCAAATTTAACTCTCATTTCCCACCAGGAAGAGGAATTAACCAAAGGCTCAGCTTGCCGTGCCGGAACCAGATTAGGGCCTGAAGCCATCCTGCGGTGTTGCGGCCAGCTCAAAAGAAAGCGAGTTGAAGAAAGGAGCTCAGGGGCACTGTAATTCACAAACCTGCAGAGTTATAAATGACAGCTATCGTCCAAAAATATACTGAAGTAAGGCTGCCAAGAGGACTTGAAAGCGGGGCAGAATTGCAGGAAACCGATTTCAGGAGGTAGACTGGAATTGCATTGAAAGCATAGGAAAAGAGGCAGAACGTCCACAATGATGCACTTGGCCAAAAAGGGCGTATGCGTTTTTTCCTGAATATATTCAGGAAAAAACGCATACGCCCTTTTTGGCCAACCAAGCAAGCTTGCAAAGGAAATCTGCACTACAATGAAGTCTCACTTCCCCCCGGTCAAAAGGGCCATCTGAAAAAAGTGTAAAATCCAGAAAGGCAGGACAGGCCATGGAGAACTGGGAGCCTTGTTATGCTGATGGGCGGGATGTAAATTGCCAACAGCCACTCGGGAGAAGTGTATGGTGTTTCCTGAAACATCTAAAAAACAAAGCAACAGAGCCTAGGGCACTTCCACTTATGGTCCTATAGCTTAGGGAAATTAAAATCAAAAAGACACAGCCACCCCAAAGTTTGGGACGCCTCTGTTTACAAGAACCTCGTTTACAGTACAAGTTCAACATCGCAGAAAGTGAAAAATGGATAAAGAAGTTGTGGTATTTACTTAAAAAGCAATATCACTCAGCAATGAAATCTATGTCATCAGGCCCTTAGCAGCACAATGAGTGGATTCAGGTATGATGATTCTAACTGAAATAAGTCACACAGAAAAAGAAACATCATAAGATATCAGTAATACACGGAATGTAAACTTGGCTACACAGGAACTGAATTCCAAAACAGAACAGGGTCTCAAATTTAGAAAACCAACTAATGCTTGCTTAAGGGGAAAGGTGAGTTGGGGTGCTGCATAAAACCAGAGATTGAAATGAGCACAGATAAAGTTCCTTAAGCCAAATATGGAATAGACAAGAGCTACTCCTTGCTCAACGAAATGGACTCAACACCGCATATTAAACGCCTAAGAATGTACCTGACTAGTAAGTATCTTAAAACCTATGGATTGCTATGTCTCCGAAAGAGAATCAAGCATGTGTACAGGGGCATAAACGCAGCAGTGATAGGATTGGAGAGGTTCGGTGAGCAAATGAAGACCCTTTGAAGTCATATTGCATGGTACCCATTCCACGGGTCTCAACTCTCCAGGTTTAAGGTATTCTTCCTTCAGCTAAAACATGCATGTGGAACCCAGAGTATGATCAACCGTGTGAACGGAGACGTGTTCAAATATGTCTCAGTTTTGGTCCCCTGGTACTCGGGTGCAACATTCCTGACACTTTACTAACACTCTCCCCACTTGGAGAGTCAGCGCCTTTAACCTCCTGTTTGGCCCAGTTTGCAATTTCTGTGGAAGATGAACAGGAATAGCGAGAACCAATGAGAGACTAGCTGGAGGTGTCTGGACGGGCAAATTTAACTCTCATTTCCCACCAGGAAGAGGAATTAACCAAAGGCTCAGCTTGCCGTGCTGGAACCAGATTAGGGCCTGAAGCCATCCTGCGGTGTTGCGGCCAGCTCAAAAGAAAGCGAGTTGAAGAAAGGAGCTCAGGGGCACTGTAATTCACAAACCTGCAGAGTTATAAATGACAGCTATCGTCCAAAAATATACTGAAGTAAGGCTGCCAAGAGGACTTGAAAGCGGGGCAGAATTGCAGGAAACCGATTTCAGGAGGTAGACTGGAATTGCATTGAAAGCATAGGAAAAGAGGCAGAACGTCCACAATGATGCACTTGGCCAAAAAGGGCGTATGCGTTTTTTCCTGAATATATTCAGGAAAAAACGCATACGCCCTTTTTGGCCAACCAAGCAAGCTTGCAAAGGAAATCTGCACTACAATGAAGTCTCACTTCCCCCCGGTCAAAAGGGCCATCTGAAAAAAGTGTAAAATCCAGAAAGGCAGGACAGGCCATGGAGAACTGGGAGCCTTGTTATGCTGATGGGCGGGATGTAAATTGCCAACAGACACTCGGGAGAAGTGTATGGTGTTTCCTGAAACATCTAAAAAACAAAGCAACAGAGCCTAGGGCACTTCCACTTATGGTCCTATAGCTTAGGGAAATTAAAATCAAAAAGACACAGCCACCCCAAAGTTTGGGACGCCTCTGTTTACAAGAACCAAATTTACCGTACAAGTTCAATATCACAGAAAGTGAAAAATGGATAAAGAAGTTGTGGTACTTACGTACAATGCAGTATCACTCAACAATGAAATCTATGTCATCAGGCCCGTAGCAGCATAATGAGTGGATTCAGGTACGATGATTCTAACTGAAATAAGTCACACAGAAAAAGAAACATCATAAGATATCACTAATACACAGAATGTAAACTTGGCTACACAGGAACTGAATTCCAAAACAGAACAGGGTCTCAAATTTAGAAAACCAACTTATGCTTGCTTAAGGGGAAAGGTGAGTTGGGGTGCTGCATAAAACCAGAGATTGAAATGAGCACAGATAAAGTTCCTTAAGCCAAATATGGAATAGACAAGAGCTACTCCTTGCTCAACGAAATGGACTCAACACCCCATATTAAATGCCTAAGAATGTACCTGACTAGTAAGTATCTTAAAACCTATGGATTGCTATGTCTCCAAAAGAGAATCAAGCGTCTGTACAGGGGGATAAACGCAGCAGTGATAGGATTGGAGAAGTTCGGTGAGCAAATGAAGACCCTTTGAAGTCATATTGCATGGTACCCATTCCACGGGTCTCAACTCTCCAGGTTTAAGGTATTCTTCCTTCAGCTAAAACATGCATGTGGAACCCAGAGTATGATCAACCGTGTGAACGGGAGACGTGTTCAAATATGTCTCAGTTTTCCTCCCCTGGTACTCGGGTGCAACATTCCAGACGCTTTACTAACACCCTCCCGACTTGGAGAGTCAGTCCCTTTAACCTCCTGTTTGGCCCAGTTTGCAATTTCTGCGGAAGATGAACAGGAATAGCGAGAACCAATGAGAGACTAGCTGGAGGTGTCTGGACGGGCAAATTTAACTCTCATTTCCCACCAGGAAGAGGAATTAACCAAAGGCTCAGCGTGCCGTGCCGGAACCAGATTAGGGCCTGAAGCCATCCTGCGGTGTTGCGGCCAGCTCAAAAGAAAGCGAGTTGAAGAAAGGAGCTCAGGGGCACTGTAATTCACAAACCTGCAGAGTTATAAATGACAGCTATCGTCCAAAAATATACTGAAGTAAGGCTGCCAAGAGGACTTGAAAGCGGGGCAGAATTGCAGGAAACCGATTTCAGGAGGTAGACTGGAATTGCATTGAAAGCATAGGAAAAGAGGCAGAACGTCCACAATGATGCACTTGGCCAAAAAGGGCGTATGCGTTTTTTCCTGAATATATTCAGGAAAAAACGCATACGCCCTTTTTGGCCAACCAAGCAAGCTTGCAAAGGAAATCTGCACTACAATGAAGTCTCACTTCCCCCCGGTCAAAAGGGCCATCTGAAAAAAGTGTAAAATCCAGAAAGGCAGGACAGGCCATGGAGAACTGGGAGCCTTGTTATGCTGATGGGCGGGATGTAAATTGCCAACAGACACTCGGGAGAAGTGTATGGTGTTTCCTGAAACATCTAAAAAACAAAGCAACAGAGCCTAGGGCACTTCCACTTATGGTCCTATAGCTTAGGGAAATTAAAATCAAAAAGACACAGCCACCCCAAAGTTTGGGACGCCTCTGTTTACAAGAACCTCGTTTACAGTACAAGTTCAACATCGCAGAAAGTGAAAAATGGATAAAGAAGTTGTGGTATTTACTTAAAAAGCAATATCACTCAGCAATGAAATCTATGTCATCAGGCCCTTAGCAGCACAATGAGTGGATTCAGGTATGATGATTCTAACTGAAATAAGTCACACAGAAAAAGAAACATCATAAGATATCAGTAATACACGGAATGTAAACTTGGCTACACAGGAACTGAATTCCAAAACAGAACAGGGTCTCAAATTTAGAAAACCAACTTATGCTTGCTTAAGGGTAAAGGTGAGTTGGGGTGCTGCATAAAACCAGAGATTGAAATGAGCACAGATAAAGTTCCTTAAGCCAAATATGGAATAGACAAGAGCTACTCCTTGCTCAACGAAATGGACTCAACACCGCATATTAAACGCCTAAGAATGTACCTGACTAGTAAGTATCTTAAAACCTATGGATTGCTATGTCTCCGAAAGAGAATCAAGCATGTGTACAGGGGCATAAACGCAGCAGTGATAGGATTGGAGAGGTTCGGTGAGCAAATGAAGACCCTTTGAAGTCATATTGCATGGTACCCATTCCACGGGTCTCAACTCTCCAGGTTTAAGGTATTCTTCCTTCAGCTAAAACATGCATGTGGAACCCAGAGTATGATCAACCGTGTGAACGGAGACGTGTTCAAATATGTCTCAGTTTTGGTCCCCTGGTACTCGGGTGCAACATTCCTGACACTTTACTAACACTCTCCCCACTTGGAGAGTCAGCGCCTTTAACCTCCTGTTTGGCCCAGTTTGCAATTTCTGTGGAAGATGAACAGGAATAGCGAGAACCAATGAGAGACTAGCTGGAGGTGTCTGGACGGGCAAATTTAACTCTCATTTCCCACCAGGAAGAGGAATTAACCAAAGGCTCAGCTTGCCGTGCCGGAACCAGATTAGGGCCTGAAGCCATCCTGCGGTGTTGCGGCCAGCTCAAAAGAAAGCGAGTTGAAGAAAGGAGCTCAGGGGCACTGTAATTCACAAACCTGCAGAGTTATAAATGACAGCTATCGTCCAAAAATATACTGAAGTAAGGCTGCCAAGAGGACTTGAAAGCGGGGCAGAATTGCAGGAAACCGATTTCAGGAGGTAGACTGGAATTGCATTGAAAGCATAGGAAAAGAGGCAGAACGTCCACAATGATGCACTTGGCCAAAAAGGGCGTATGCGTTTTTTCCTGAATATATTCAGGAAAAAACGCATACGCCCTTTTTGGCCAACCAAGCAAGCTTGCAAAGGAAATCTGCACTACAATGAAGTCTCACTTCCCCCCGGTCAAAAGGGCCATCTGAAAAAAGTGTAAAATCCAGAAAGGCAGGACAGGCCATGGAGAACTGGGAGCCTTGTTATGCTGATGGGCGGGATGTAAATTGCCAACAGACACTCGGGAGAAGTGTATGGTGTTTCCTGAAACATCTAAAAAACAAAGCAACAGAGCCTAGGGCACTTCCACTTATGGTCCTATAGCTTAGGGAAATTAAAATCAAAAAGACACAGCCACCCCAAAGTTTGGGACGCCTCTGTTTACAAGAACCAAATTTACCGTACAAGTTCAATATCACAGAAAGTGAAAAATGGATAAAGAAGTTGTGGTACTTACGTACAATGCAGTATCACTCAACAATGAAATCTATGTCATCAGGCCCGTAGCAGCATAATGAGTGGATTCAGGTACGATGATTCTAACTGAAATAAGTCACACAGAAAAAGAAACATCATAAGATATCACTAATACACAGAATGTAAACTTGGCTACACAGGAACTGAATTCCAAAACAGAACAGGGTCTCAAATTTAGAAAACCAACTTATGCTTGCTTAAGGGGAAAGGTGAGTTGGGGTGCTGCATAAAACCAGAGATTGAAATGAGCACAGATAAAGTTCCTTAAGCCAAATATGGAATAGACAAGAGCTACTCCTTGCTCAACGAAATGGACTCAACACCCCATATTAAATGCCTAAGAATGTACCTGACTAGTAAGTATCTTAAAACCTATGGATTGCTATGTCTCCAAAAGAGAATCAAGCGTCTGTACAGGGGGATAAACGCAGCAGTGATAGGATTGGAGAAGTTCGGTGAGCAAATGAAGACCCTTTGAAGTCATATTGCATGGTACCCATTCCACGGGTCTCAACTCTCCAGGTTTAAGGTATTCTTCCTTCAGCTAAAACATGCATGTGGAACCCAGAGTATGATCAACCGTGTGAACGGGAGACGTGTTCAAATATGTCTCAGTTTTCCTCCCCTGGTACTCGGGTGCAACATTCCAGACGCTTTACTAACACCCTCCCGACTTGGAGAGTCAGTCCCTTTAACCTCCTGTTTGGCCCAGTTTGCAATTTCTGCGGAAGATGAACAGGAATAGCGAGAACCAATGAGAGACTAGCTGGAGGTGTCTGGACGGGCAAATTTAACTCTCATTTCCCACCAGGAAGAGGAATTAACCAAAGGCTCAGCGTGCCGTGCCGGAACCAGATTAGGGCCTGAAGCCATCCTGCGGTGTTGCGGCCAGCTCAAAAGAAAGCGAGTTGAAGAAAGGAGCTCAGGGGCACTGTAATTCACAAACCTGCAGAGTTATAAATGACAGCTATCGTCCAAAAATATACTGAAGTAAGGCTGCCAAGAGGACTTGAAAGCGGGGCAGAATTGCAGGAAACCGATTTCAGGAGGTAGACTGGAATTGCATTGAAAGCATAGGAAAAGAGGCAGAACGTCCACAATGATGCACTTGGCCAAAAAGGGCGTATGCGTTTTTTCCTGAATATATTCAGGAAAAAACGCATACGCCCTTTTTGGCCAACCAAGCAAGCTTGCAAAGGAAATCTGCACTACAATGAAGTCTCACTTCCCCCCGGTCAAAAGGGCCATCTGAAAAAAGTGTAAAATCCAGAAAGGCAGGACAGGCCATGGAGAACTGGGAGCCTTGTTATGCTGATGGGCGGGATGTAAATTGCCAACAGCCACTCGGGAGAAGTGTATGGTGTTTCCTGAAACATCTAAAAAACAAAGCAACAGAGCCTAGGGCACTTCCACTTATGGTCCTATAGCTTAGGGAAATTAAAATCAAAAAGACACAGCCACCCCAAAGTTTGGGACGCCTCTGTTTACAAGAACCTCGTTTACAGTACAAGTTCAACATCGCAGAAAGTGAAAAATGGATAAAGAAGTTGTGGTATTTACTTAAAAAGCAATATCACTCAGCAATGAAATCTATGTCATCAGGCCCTTAGCAGCACAATGAGTGGATTCAGGTATGATGATTCTAACTGAAATAAGTCACACAGAAAAAGAAACATCATAAGATATCAGTAATACACGGAATGTAAACTTGGCTACACAGGAACTGAATTCCAAAACAGAACAGGGTCTCAAATTTAGAAAACCAACTTATGCTTGCTTAAGGGTAAAGGTGAGTTGGGGTGCTGCATAAAACCAGAGATTGAAATGAGCACAGATAAAGTTCCTTAAGCCAAATATGGAATAGACAAGAGCTACTCCTTGCTCAACGAAATGGACTCAACACCGCATATTAAACGCCTAAGAATGTACCTGACTAGTAAGTATCTTAAAACCTATGGATTGCTATGTCTCCGAAAGAGAATCAAGCATGTGTACAGGGGCATAAACGCAGCAGTGATAGGATTGGAGAGGTTCGGTGAGCAAATGAAGACCCTTTGAAGTCATATTGCATGGTACCCATTCCACGGGTCTCAACTCTCCAGGTTTAAGGTATTCTTCCTTCAGCTAAAACATGCATGTGGAACCCAGAGTATGATCAACCGTGTGAACGGAGACGTGTTCAAATATGTCTCAGTTTTGGTCCCCTGGTACTCGGGTGCAACATTCCTGACACTTTACTAACACTCTCCCCACTTGGAGAGTCAGCGCCTTTAACCTCCTGTTTGGCCCAGTTTGCAATTTCTGTGGAAGATGAACAGGAATAGCGAGAACCAATGAGAGACTAGCTGGAGGTGTCTGGACGGGCAAATTTAACTCTCATTTCCCACCAGGAAGAGGAATTAACCAAAGGCTCAGCTTGCCGTGCCGGAACCAGATTAGGGCCTGAAGCCATCCTGCGGTGTTGCGGCCAGCTCAAAAGAAAGCGAGTTGAAGAAAGGAGCTCAGGGGCACTGTAATTCACAAACCTGCAGAGTTATAAATGACAGCTATCGTCCAAAAATATACTGAAGTAAGGCTGCCAAGAGGACTTGAAAGCGGGGCAGAATTGCAGGAAACCGATTTCAGGAGGTAGACTGGAATTGCATTGAAAGCATAGGAAAAGAGGCAGAACGTCCACAATGATGCACTTGGCCAAAAAGGGCGTATGCGTTTTTTCCTGAATATATTCAGGAAAAAACGCATACGCCCTTTTTGGCCAACCAAGCAAGCTTGCAAAGGAAATCTGCACTACAATGAAGTCTCACTTCCCCCCGGTCAAAAGGGCCATCTGAAAAAAGTGTAAAATCCAGAAAGGCAGGACAGGCCATGGAGAACTGGGAGCCTTGTTATGCTGATGGGCGGGATGTAAATTGCCAACAGACACTCGGGAGAAGTGTATGGTGTTTCCTGAAACATCTAAAGAACAAAGCAACAGAGCCTAGGGCACTTCCACTTATGGTCCTATAGCTTAGGGAAATTAAAATCAAAAAGACACAGCCACCCCAAAGTTTGGGACGCCTCTGTTTACAAGAACCAAATTTACCGTACAAGTTCAATATCACAGAAAGTGAAAAATGGATAAAGAAGTTGTGGTACTTACGTACAATGCAGTATCACTCAACAAGGAAATCTATGTCATCAGGCCCGTAGCAGCATAATGAGTGGATTCAGGTACGATGATTCTAACTGAAATAAGTCACACAGAAAAAGAAACATCATAAGATATCACTAATACACAGAATGTAAACTTGGCTACACAGGAACTGAATTCCAAAACAGAACAGGGTCTCAAATTTAGAAAACCAACTTATGCTTGCTTAAGGGGAAAGGTGAGTTGGGGTGCTGCATAAAACCAGAGATTGAAATGAGCACAGATAAAGTTCCTTAAGCCAAATATGGAATAGACAAGAGCTACTCCTTGCTCAACGAAATGGACTCAACACCCCATATTAAATGCCTAAGAATGTACCTGACTAGTAAGTATCTTAAAACCTATGGATTGCTATGTCTCCAAAAGAGAATCAAGCGTCTGTACAGGGGGATAAACGCAGCAGTGATAGGATTGGAGAAGTTCGGTGAGCAAATGAAGACCCTTTGAAGTCATATTGCATGGTACCCATTCCACGGGTCTCAACTCTCCAGGTTTAAGGTATTCTTCCTTCAGCTAAAACATGCATGTGGAACCCAGAGTATGATCAACCGTGTGAACGGGAGACGTGTTCAAATATGTCTCAGTTTTCCTCCCCTGGTACTCGGGTGCAACATTCCAGACGCTTTACTAACACCCTCCCGACTTGGAGAGTCAGTCCCTTTAACCTCCTGTTTGGCCCAGTTTGCAATTTCTGCGGAAGATGAACAGGAATAGCGAGAACCAATGAGAGACTAGCTGGAGGTGTCTGGACGGGCAAATTTAACTCTCATTTCCCACCAGGAAGAGGAATTAACCAAAGGCTCAGCGTGCCGTGCCGGAACCAGATTAGGGCCTGAAGCCATCCTGCGGTGTTGCGGCCAGCTCAAAAGAAAGCGAGTTGAAGAAAGGAGCTCAGGGGCACTGTAATTCACAAACCTGCAGAGTTATAAATGACAGCTATCGTCCAAAAATATACTGAAGTAAGGCTGCCAAGAGGACTTGAAAGCGGGGCAGAATTGCAGGAAACCGATTTCAGGAGGTAGACTGGAATTGCATTGAAAGCATAGGAAAAGAGGCAGAACGTCCACAATGATGCACTTGGCCAAAAAGGGCGTATGCGTTTTTTCCTGAATATATTCAGGAAAAAACGCATACGCCCTTTTTGGCCAACCAAGCAAACTTGCAAAGGAAATCTGCACTACAATGAAGTCTCACTTCCCCCCGGTCAAAAGGGCGATCTGAAAAAAGTGTAAAATCCAGAAAGGCAGGACAGGCCATGGAGAACTGGGAGCCTTGTTATGCTGATGGGCGGGATGTAAATTGCCAACAGCCACTCGGGAGAAGTGTATGGTGTTTCCTGAAACATCTAAAAAACAAAGCAACAGAGCCTAGGGCACTTCCACTTATGGTCCTATAGCTTAGGGAAATTAAAATCAAAGAGACACAGCCACCCCAAAGTTTGGGACGCCTCTGTTTACAAGAACCTCGTTTACAGTACAAGTTCAACATCGCAGAAAGTGAAAAATGGATAAAGAAGTTGTGGTATTTACTTAAAAAGCAATATCACTCAGCAATGAAATCTATGTCATCAGGCCCTTAGCAGCACAATGAGTGGATTCAGGTATGATGATTCTAACTGAAATAAGTCACACAGAAAAAGAAACATCATAAGATATCAGTAATACATGGAATGTAACCTTGGCTACACAGGAACTGAATTCCAAAACAGAACAGGGTCTCAAATTTAGAAAACCAACTTATGCTTGCTTAAGGGGAAAGGTGAGTTGGGGTGCTGCATAAAACCAGAGATTGAAATGAGCACAGATAAAGTTCCTTAAGCCAAATATGGAATAGACAAGAGCTACTCCTTGCTCAACGAAATGGACTCAACACCGCATATTAAACGCCTAAGAATGTACCTGACTAGTAAGTATCTTAAAACCTATGGATTGCTATGTCTCCAAAAGAGAATCAAGCATGTGTACAGGGGCATAAACGCAGCAGTGATAGGATTGGAGAGGTTCGGTGAGCAAATGAAGACCCTTTGAAGTCATATTGCATGGTACCCATTCCACGGGTCTCAACTCTCCAGGTTTAAGGTATTCTTCCTTCAGCTAAAACATGCATGTGGAACCCAGAGTATGATCAACCGTGTGAACGGGAGACGTGTTCAAATATGTCTCAGTTTTGGTCCCCTGGTACTCGGGTGCAACATTCCTGACGCTTTACTAACTCTCCCCACTTGGAGAGTCAGGGCCTTTAACCTCCTGTTTGGCCCAGTTTGCAATTTCTGCGGAAGATGAACAGGAATAGGGAGAACCAATGAGAGACTAGCTGGAGGTGTCTCAACGGGCAAATTTAACTCTCATTTCCCACCAGGAAGAGGAAATAACCAAAGGCTCAGCGTGCCGTGCCGGAACAAGATTAGGGCCTGAAGCCATCCTGCGGTGTTGCTGCCAGCTCAAAAGAAAGAGAGTTGAAGAAAGGAGCTCAGGGGCACTGTAATTCACAAACCTGCAGAGTTATAAATGACAGCTATCGTCCAAAAATATACTGAAGTAAGGCTGCCAAGAGGACTTGAAAGCGGGGCAGAATTGCAGGAAACCGATTTCAGGAGGTAGACTGGAATTGCATTGAAAGCATAGGAAAAGAGGCAGAACGTCCACAATGATGCACTTGGCCAAAAAGGGCGTATGCGTTTTTTCCTGAATATATTCAGGAAAAAACGCATACGCCCTTTTTGGCCAACCAAGCAAGCTTGCAAAGGAAATCTGCACTACAATGAAGTCTCACTTCCCCCCGGTCAAAAGGGCCATCTGAAAAAAGTGTAAAATCCAGAAAGGCAGGACAGGCCATGGAGAACTGGGAGCCTTGTTATGCTGATGGGCGGGATGTAAATTGCCAACAGCCACTCGGGAGAAGTGTATGGTGTTTCCTGAAACATCTAAAAAACAAAGCAACAGAGCCTAGGGCACTTCCGCTTATGGTCCTATAGATTAGGGAAATTAAAATCAAAAAGACACAGCCACCCCAAAGTTTGGGACGCCTCTGTTTACAAGAACCTCGTTTACAGTACAAGTTCAACATCGCAGAAAGTGAAAAATGGATAAAGAAGTTGTGGTATTTACTTACAAAGCAATATCACTCAGCAATGAAATCTATGTCATCAGGCCCTTAGCAGCACAATGAGTGGATTCAGGTATGATGATTCTAACTGATATAAGTCACACAGAAAAAGAAACATCATAAGATATCAGTAATACACGGAATGTAAACTTGGCTACACAGGAACTGAATTACAGAACAGAACAGGGTCTCAAATTTAGAAAACCAACTTATGCTTGCTTAAGGGTAAAGGTGAGTTGGGGTGCTGCATAAAACCAGAGATTGAAATGAGCACAGATAAAGTTCCTTAAGCCAAATATGGAATAGACAAGAGCTACTCCTTGCTCAACGAAATGGACTCAACACCGCATATTAAACGCCTAAGAATGTACCTGACTAGTAAGTATCTTAAAACCTATGGATTGCTATGTCTCCGAAAGAGAATCAAGCATGTGTACAGGGGCATAAACGCAGCAGTGATAGGATTGGAGAGGTTCGGTGAGCAAATGAAGACCCTTTGAAGTCATATTGCATGGTACCCATTCCACGGGTTTCAACTACCCAGGTTTAAGGTATTCTACCTTCAGCTAAAACATGCATGTGGGAACTAGAGTATGATCAACCATGTGATCGGGAAACGTGTTCAAATATGTCTCAGTTTTCGTACCCTGGTACTCGGGTGCAACATTCCAGACGCTTTACTAACACCCTCCCGGCTTTGAGAGTCAGTCCCTTTAACGTCCTGTTTGGCCCAGTTTGCAATTTCTGTGGAAGATGAACAGGAATAGCGAGAACCAATGAGAGACTAGCTGGAGGTGTCTGGACGGGCAAATTTAACTCTCATTTCCCACCAGGAAGAGGACTTAACCAAAGGCTCAGTGTGCCGTGCCGGAACCAGATTAGGGCCTGAAGCCATCCTGCGGTGTTGCGGCCAGGTCACAAGAAAGCGAGTTGAAGAAAGGAGCTCAGGGGCACTGTAATTCACAAACCTGCAGAGTTATAAATGACAGCTATCGTCCAAAAATATACTGAAGTAAGGCTGCCAAGAGGACTTGAAAGCGGGGCAGAATTGCAGGAAACCGATTTCAGGAGGTAGACTGGAATTGCATTGAAAGCATAGGAAAAGAGGCAGAACGTCCACAATGATGCACTTGGCCAAAAAGGGCGTATGCGTTTTTTCCTGAATATATTCAGGAAAAAACGCATACGCCCTTTTTGGCCAACCAAGCAAGCTTGCAAAGGAAATCTGCACTACAATGAAGTCTCACTTCCCCCCGGTCAAAAGGGCCATCTGAAAAAAGTGTAAAATCCAGAAAGGCAGGACAGGCCATGGAGAACTGGGAGCCTTGTTATGCTGATGGGCGGGATGTAAATTGCCAACAGCCACTCGGGAGAAGTGTATGGTGTTTCCTGAAACATCTAAAAAACAAAGCAACAGAGCCTAGGGCACTTCCACTTATGGTCCTATAGCTTAGGGAAATTAAAATCAAAAAGACACAGCCACCCCAAAGTTTGGGACGCCTCTGTTTACAAGAACCTCATTTACCGTACAAGTTCAATATCACAGAAAGTGAAAAATGGATAAAGAAGTTGTGGTACTTACGTACAATGCAGTATCACTCAACAATGAAATCTATGTCATCAGGCCCGTAGCAGCATAATGAGTGGATTCAGGTACGATGATTCTAACTGAAATAAGTCACACAGAAAAAGAAACATCATAAGATATCACTAATACACAGAATGTAAACTTGGCTACACAGGAACTGAATTCCAAAACAGAACAGGGTCTCAAATTTAGAAAACCAACTTAGGCTTGCTTAAGGGGAAAGGTGAGTTGGGGTGCTGCATAAAACCAGAGATTGAAATGAGCACAGATAAAGTTCCTTAAGCCAAATATGGAATAGACAAGAGCTACTCCTTGCTCAACGAAATGGACTCAACACCCCATATTAAATGCCTAAGAATGTACCTGACTAGTAAGTATCTTAAAACCTATGGATTGCTGTGTCTCCAAAAGAGAATCAAGCGTCTGTACAGGGTGATAAACGCAGCAGTGATAGGATTGGAGAAGTTCGGTGAGCAAATGAAGACCCTTTGAAGTCATATTGCATGGTACCCATTACACGGGTCTCAACTCTCCAGGTTTAAGGTATTCTTCCTTCAGCTAAAATATGCATGTGGAACCCAGAGTATGATCAACCATGTGAACGGGAGACATGTTCAAATATGTCTCAGTTTTCCTCCCCTGGTACTCGGGTGCAACATTCCAGACGCTTTACTAACACCCTCCCGACTTGGAGAGTCAGTCCCTTTAACCTCCTGTTTGGCCCAGTTTGCAATTTCTGCGGAAGATGAACAGGAATAGCGAGAACCAATGAAAGACTAGCTGGAGGTGTCTGGACGGGCAAATTTAACTCTCATTTCCCACCAGGAAGAGGAATTAACCAAAGGCTCAGCTTGCCATGCCGGAACCAGATTAGGGCCTGAAGCCATCCTGTGGTGTTGCGGCCAGCTCAAAAGAAAGCGAGTTGAAGAAAGGAGCTCAGGGGCACTGTAATTCACAAACCTGCAGAGTTATAAATGACAGCTATCGTCCAAAAATATACTGAAGTAAGGCTGCCAAGAGGACTTGAAAGCGGGGCAGAATTGCAGGAAACCGATTTCAGGAGGTAGACTGGAATTGCATTGAAAGCATAGGAAAAGAGGCAGAACGTCCACAATGATGCACTTGGCCAAAAAGGGCGTATGCGTTTTTTCCTGAATATATTCAGGAAAAAACGCATACGCCCTTTTTGGCCAACCAAGCAAGCTTGCAAAGGAAATCTGCACTACAATGAAGTCTCACTTCCCCCCGGTCAAAAGGGCCATCTGAAAAAAGTGTAAAATCCAGAAAGGCAGGACAGGCCATGGAGAACTGGGAGCCTTGTTATGCTGATGGGCGGGATGTAAATTGCCCACAGCCACTCGGGAGAAGTGTATGGTGTTTCCTGAAACATCTAAAAAACAAAGCAACAGAGCCTAGGGCACTTCCACTTATGGTCCTATAGCTTAGGGAAATTAAAATCAAAAAGACACAGCCACCCCAAAGTTTGGGACGCCTCTGTTTACAAGAACCTCGTTTACAGTACAAGTTCAACATCGCAGAAAGTGAAAAATGGATAAAGAAGTTGTGGTATTTACTTACAAAGCAATATCACTCAGCAATGAAATCTATGTCATCAGGCCCTTAGCAGCACAATGAGTGGATTCAGGTATGATGATTCTAACTGAAATAAGTCACACAGAAAAAGAAACATCATAAGATATCAGTAATACACGGAATGTAAACTTGGCTACACAGGAACTGAATTACAGAACAGAACAGGGTCTCAAATTTAGAAAACCAACTTAGGCTTGCTTAAGGGGAAAGGTGAGTTGGGGTGCTGCATAAAACCAGAGATTGAAATGAGCACAGATAAAGTTCCTTAAGCCAAATATGGAATAGACAAGAGCTACTCCTTGCTCAACGAAATGGACTCAAAACCGCATATTAAACGCCTAAGAATGTACCTGACTAGTAAGTATCTTAAAACCTATGGATTGCTATGTCTCCGAAAGAGAATCAAGCATGTGTACAGGGGCATAAACGCAGCAGTGATAGGATTGGAGAGGTTCGGTGAGCAAATGAAGACCCTTTGAAGTCATATTGCATGGTACCCATTCCACGGGTTTCAACTACCCAGGTTTAAGGTATTCTACCTTCAGCTAAAACATGCATGTGGAAACTAGAGTATGATCAACCATGTGATCGGGAAACATGTTCAAATATGTCTCAGTTTTCGTACCCTGGTACTCGGGTGCAACATTCCAGACGCTTTACTAACACCCTCCCGGCTTTGAGAGTCAGTCCCTTTAACCTCCTGTTTGGCCCAGTTTGCAATTTCTGTGGAAGATGAACAGGAATAGCAAGAGCCAATGAGAGACTAGCTGGAGGTGTCTGGACGGGCAAATTTAACTCTCATTTCCCACCAGGAAGAGGAATTAACCAAAGGCTCAGCGTGCCGTGCCGGAACCAGATTACGGCCTGAAGCCATCCTGCGGTGTTGCGGCCAGGTCACAAGAAAGCGAGTTGAAGAAAGGAGCTCAGGGGCACTGTAATTCACAAACCTGCAGAGTTATAAATGACAGCTATCGTCCAAAAATATACTGAAGTAAGGCTGCCAAGAGGACTTGAAAACGGGGCAGAATTGCAGGAGACCGATTTCAGGAGGTAGACTGGAATTGCATTGAAAGCATAGGAAAAGAGGCAGAACGTCCACAATGATGCACTTGGCCAAAAAGGGCGTATGCGTTTTTTCCTGAATATATTCAGGAAAAAACGCATACGCCCTTTTTGGCCAACCAAGCAAGCTTGCAAAGGAAATCTGCACTACAATGAAGTCTCACTTCCCCCCGGTCAAAAAGGCCATCTGAAAAAAGTGTAAAATCCAGAAAGGCAGGACAGGCTATGGAGAACTTGGAGCCTTTTTATGCTGATGGGAGGGATGTAAATTACCAACAGCCACTCGGGAGAAGTGTATGGTGTTTCCTGAAACATCTAAAAAACAAAGCAACAGAGCCTAGGGCACTTCCACTTATGGTCCTATAGCTTAGGGAAATTAAAATCAAAAAGACACAGCCACCCCAAAGTTTGGGACGCCTCTGTTTACAAGAACCTCATTTACCGTACAAGTTCAATATCACAGAAAGTGAAAAATGGATAAAGAAGTTGTGGTACTTACGTACAATGCAGTATCACTCAACAATGAAATCTATGTCATCAGGCCCGTAGCAGCATAATGAGTGGATTCAGGTACGATGATTCTAACTGAAATAAGTCACACAGAAAAAGAAACATCATAAGATATCACTAATACACAGAATGTAAACTTGGCTACACAGGAACTGAATTCCAAAACAGAACAGGGTCTCAAATTTAGAAAACCAACTTAGGCTTGCTTAAGGGGAAAGGTGAGTTGGGGTGCTGCATAAAACCAGAGATTGAAATGAGCACAGATAAAGTTCCTTAAGCCAAATATGGAATAGACAAGAGCTACTCCTTGCTCAACGAAATGGACTCAACACCCCATATTAAATGCCTAAGAATGTACCTGACTAGTAAGTATCTTAAAACCTATGGATTGCTATGCCTCCAAAAGAGAATCAAGCGTCTGTACAGGGGGATAAACGCAGCAGTGATAGGATTGGAGAAGTTCGGTGAGCAAATGAAGACCCTTTGAAGTCATATTGCATGGTACCCATTACACGGGTCTCAACTCTCCAGGTTTAAGGTATTCTTCCTTCAGATAAAACATGCATGTGGAACCCAGAGTATGATCAACCGTGTGAACGGGAGATGTGTTCAAATATGTCTCAGTTTTCCTCCCCTGGTACTCGGGTGCAACATTCCAGACGCTTTACTAACACCCTCCCGACTTGGAGAGTCAGTCCCTTTAACCTCCTGTTTGGCCCAGTTTGCAATTTCTGCGGAAGATGAACAGGAATAGCGAGAACCAATGAGAGACTAGCTGGAGGTGTCTGGACGGGCAAATTTAACTCTCATTTCCCACCAGGAAGAGGAATTAACCAAAGGCTCAGCTTGCCGTGCCGGAACCAGATTAGGGCCTGAAGCCATCCTGCGGTGTTGCGGCCAGCTCAAAAGAAAGCGAGTTGAAGAAAGGAGCTCAGGGGCACTGTAATTCACAAACCTGCAGAGTTATAAATGACAGCTATCGTCCAAAAATATACTGAAGTAAGGCTGCCAAGAGGACTTGAAAGCGGGGCAGAATTGCAGGAAACCGATTTCAGGAGGTAGACTGGAATTGCATTGAAAGCATAGGAAAAGAGGCAGAACGTCCACAATGATGCACTTGGCCAAAAAGGGCGTATGCGTTTTTTCCTGAATATATTCAGGAAAAAACGCATACGCCCTTTTCGGCCAACCAAGCAAGCTTGCAAAGGAAATCTGCACTACAATGAAGTCTCACTTCCCCCCGGTCAAAAGGGCCATCTGAAAAAAGTGTAAAATCCAGAAAGGCAGGACAGGCCATGGAGAACTGGGAGCCTTGTTATGCTGATGGGCGGGATGTAAATTGCCAACAGACACTCGGGAGAAGTGTATGGTGTTTCCTGAAACATCTAAAAAACAAAGCAACAGAGCCTAGGGCACTTCCACTTATGGTCCTATAGCTTAGGGAAATTAAAATCAAAAAGACACAGCCACCCCAAAGTTTGGGACGCCTCTGTTTACAAGAACCTCGTTTACAGTACAAGTTCAACATCGCAGAAAGTGAAAAATGGATAAAGAAGTTGTGGTATTTACTTACAAAGCAATATCACTCAGCAATGAAATCTATGTCATCAGGCCCTTAGCAGCACAATGAGTGGATTCAGGTATGATGATTCTAACTGAAATAAGTCACACAGAAAAAGAAACATCATAAGATATCAGTAATACACGGAATGTAAACTTGGCTACACAGGAACTGAATTACAGAACAGAACAGGGTCTCAAATTTAGAAAACCAACTTATGCTTGCTTAAGGGTAAAGGTGAGTTGGGGTGCTGCATAAAACCAGAGATTGAAATGAGCACAGATAAAGTTCCTTAAGCCAAATATGGAATAGACAAGAGCTACTCCTTGCTCAACGAAATGGACTCAACACCGCATATTAAACGCCTAAGAATGTACCTGACTAGTAAGTATCTTAAAACCTATGGATTGCTATGTCTCCGAAAGAGAATCAAGCATGTGTACAGGGGCATAAACGCAGCAGTGATAGGATTGGAGAGGTTCGGTGAGCAAATGAAGACCCTTTGAAGTCATATTGCATGGTACCCATTCCACGGGTTTCAACTACCCAGGTTTAAGGTATTCTTCCTTCAGCTAAAACATGCATGTGGAAACTAGAGTATGATCAACCATGTGATCGGGAAACGTGTTCAAATATGTCTCAGTTTTCGTACCCTGGTACTCGGGTGCAACATTCCAGACGCTTTACTAACACTCTCCCGACTTGGAGAGTCAGCGCCTTTAACCTCCTGTTTGGCCCAGTTTGCAATTTCTGCGGAAGATGAACAGGAATAGGGAGAACCAATGAGAGACTAGCTGGAGGTGTCTGGACGGGCAAATTTAACTCTCATTTCCCACCAGGAAGAGGAAATAACCAAAGGCTCAGCGTGCCGTGCCGGAACCAGATTAGGGCCTGAAGCCATCCTGCGGTGTTGCGGCCAGCTCTAAAGAAAGCGAGTTGAAGAAAGGAGCTCAGGGGCACTGTAATTCACAAACCTGCAGAGTTATAAATGACAGCTATCGTCCAAAAATATAACTGAAGTAAGGCTGCCAAGAGGACTTGAAAGCGGGGCAGAATTGCAGGAAACCGATTTCAGGAGGTAGACTGGAATTGCATTGAAAGCATAGGAAAAGAGGCAGAACGTCCACAATGATGCACTTGGCCAAAAAGGGCGTATGCGTTTTTTCCTGAATATATTCAGGAAAAAACGCATACGCCCTTTTTGGCCAACCAAGCAAGCTTGCAAAGGAAATCTGCACTACAATGAAGTCTCACTTCCCCCCGGTCAAAAGGGCCATCTGAAAAAAGTGTAAAATCCAGAAAGGCAGGACAGGCCATGGAGAACTGGGAGCCTTGTTATGCTGATGGGCGGGATGTAAATTACCAACAGCCACTCGGGAGAAGTGTATGGTGTTTCCTGAAACATCTAAAAAACAAAGCAACAGAGCCTAGGGCACTTCCACTTATGGTCCTATAGCTTAGGGAAATTAAAATCAAAAAGACACAGCCACCCCAAAGTTTGGGACGCCTCTGTTTACAAGAACCTCATTTACCGTACAAGTTCAATATCACAGAAAGTGAAAAATGGATAAAGAACTTGTGGTACTTACGTACAATGCAGTATCACTCAACAATGAAATCTATGTCATCAGGCCCGTAGCAGCATAATGAGTGGATTCAGGTACGATGATTCTAACTGAAATAAGTCACACAGAAAAAGAAACATCATAAGATATCAGTAATACACGGAATGTAAACTTGGCTACACAGGAACTGAATTACAGAACAGAACAGGGTCTCAAATTTAGAAAACCAACTTATGCTTGCTTAAGGGTAAAGGTGAGTTGGGGTGCTGCATAAAACCAGAGATTGAAATGAGCACAGATAAAGTTCCTTAAGCCAAATATGGAATAGACAAGAGCTACTCCTTGCTCAACGAAATGGACTCAACACCGCATATTAAACGCCTAAGAATGTACCTGACTAGTAAGTATCTTAAAACCTATGGATTGCTATGTCTCCGAAAGAGAATCAAGCATGTGTACAGGGGCATAAACGCAGCAGTGATAGGATTGGAGAGGTTCGGTGAGCAAATGAAGACCCTTTGAAGTCATATTGCATGGTACCCATTCCACGGGTTTCAACTACCCAGGTTTAAGGTATTCTACCTTCAGCTAAAACATGCATGTGGAAACTAGAGTATGATCAACCATGTGATCGGGAAATGTGTTCAAATATGTCTCAGTTTTCGTACCCTGGTACTCGGGTGCAACATTCCAGACGCTTTACTAACACCCTCCCGGCTTTGAGAGTCAGTCCCTTTAACCTCCTGTTTGGCCCAGTTTGCAATTTCTGTGGAAGATGAACAGGAATAGCGAGAACCAATGAGAGACTAGCTGGAGGTGTCTGGACGGGCAAATTTAACTCTCATTTCCCACCAGGAAGAGGAATTAACCAAAGGCTCAGCGTGCCGTGCCGGAACCAGATTAGGGCCTGAAGCCATCCTGCGGTGTTGCGGCCAGGTCACAAGAAAGTGAGTTGAAGAAAGGAGCTCAGGGGCACTGTAATTCACAAACCTGCAGAGTTATAAATGACAGCTATCGTCCAAAAATATACTGAAGTAAGGCTGCCAAGAGGAGTTGAAAACGGGGCAGAATTGCAGGAAACCGATTTCAGGAGGTAGACTGGAATTGCATTGAAAGCATAGGAAAAGAGGCAGAACGTCCACAATGATGCACTTGGCCAAAAAGGGCGTATGCGTTTTTTCCTGAATATATTCAGGAAAAAACGCATACGCCCTTTTTGGCCAACCAAGCAAGCTTGCAAAGGAAATCTGCACTACAATGAAGTCTCACTTCCCCCCGGTCAAAAAGGCCATCTGAAAAAAGTGTAAAATCCAGAAAGGCAGGACAGGCCATGGAGAACTGGGAGCCTTTTTATGCTGATGGGAGGGATGTAAATTACCAACAGCCACTCGGGAGAAGTGTATGGTGTTTCCTGAAACATCTAAAAAACAAAGCAACAGAGCCTAGGGCACTTCCACTTATGGTCCTATAGCTTAGGGAAATTAAAATCAAAAAGACACAGCCACCCCAAAGTTTGGGACGCCTCTGTTTACAAGAACCTCATTTACCGTAGAAGTTCAATATCACAGAAAGTGAAAAATGGATAAAGAAGTTGTGGTACTTACGTACAATGCAGTATCACTCAACAATGAAATCTATGTCATCAGGCCCGTAGCAGCATAATGAGTGGATTCAGGTACGATGATTCTAACTGAAATAAGTCACACAGAAAAAGAAACATCATAAGATATCACTAATACACAGAATGTAAACTTGGCTACACAGGAACTGAATTCCAAAACAGAACAGGGTCTCAAATTTAGAAAACCAACTTATGCTTGCTTAAGCGGAAAGGTGAGTTGGGGTGCTGCATAAAACCAGAGATTGAAATGAGCACAGATAAAGTTCCTTAAGCCAAATATGGAATAGACAAGAGCTACTCCTTGCTCAACGAAATGGACTCAACACCCCATATTAAATGCCTAAGAATGTACCTGACTAGTAAGTATCTTAAAACCTATGGATTGCTATGTCTCCAAAAGAGAATCAAGCGTCTGTACAGGGGGATAAACGCAGCAGTGATAGGATTGGAGAAGTTCGGTGAGCAAATGAAGACCCTTTGAAGTCATATTGCATGGTACCCATTACACGGGTCTCAACTCTCCAGGTTTAAGGTATTCTTCCTTCAGCTAAAACATGCATGTGGAACCCAGAGTATGATCAACCGTGTGAACGGGAGACGTGTTCAAATATGTCTCAGTTTTCCTCCCCTGGTACTCGGGTGCAACATTCCAGACGCTTTACTAACACCCTCCCGACTTGGAGAGTCAGCCCCTTTAACCTCCTGTTTGGCCCAGTTTGCAATTTCTGTGGAAGATGAACAGGAATAGCGAGAACCAATGAGAGACTAGCTGGAGGTGTCTGGACGGGCAAATTTAACTCTCATTTCCCACCAGGAAGAGGAATTAACCAAAGGCTCAGCTTGCCGTGCCGGAACCAGATTAGGGCCTGAAGCCATCCTGCGGTGTTGCGGCCAGGTCACAAGAAAGCGAGTTGAAGAAAGGAGCTCAGGGGCACTGTAATTCACAAACCTGCAGAGTTATAAATGACAGCTATCGTCCAAAAATATACTGAAGTAAGGCTGCCAAGAGGACTTGAAAGCGGGGCAGAATTGCAGGAAACCGATTTCAGGAGGTAGACTGGAATTGCATTGAAAGCATAGGAAAAGAGGCAGAACGTCCACAATGATGCACTTGGCCAAAAAGGGCATATGCGTTTTTTCCTGAATATATTCAGGAAAAAACGCATACGCCCTTTTTGGCCAACCAAGCAAGCTTGCAAAGGAAATCTGCACTACAATGAAGTCTCACTTCCCCCCGGTCAAAAGGGCCATTTGAAAAAAGTGTAAAATCCAGAAAGGCAGGACAGGCCATGGAGAACTGGGAGCCTTGTTATGCTGATGGGCGGGATGTAAATTGCCAACAGACACTCGGGAGAAGTGTATGGTGTTTCCTGAAACATCTAAAAAACAAAGCAACAGAGCCTAGAGCACTTCCACTTATGGTCCTATAGCTTAGGGAAATTTAAATCTAAAAGACACAGCCACCCCAAAGTTTGGGACGCCTCTGTTTACAAGAACCTCGTTTACAGTACAATTTCAACATCGCAGAAAGTGAAAAATGGATAAAGAAGTTGTGGTATTTACTTACAAAGCAATATCACTCAGCAATGAAATCTATGTCATCAGGCCCTTAGCAGCACGATGAGTGGATTCAGGTATGATGATTCTAACTGAAATAAGTCACACAGAAAAAGAAACATCATAAGATATCAGTAATACACGGAATGTAAACTTGGCTACACAGGAACTGAATTACAGAACAGAACAGTGTCTCAAATTTAGAAAACCAACTTATGCTTGCTTAAGGGTAAAGGTGAGTTGGGGTGCTGCATAAAACCAGAGATTGAAATGAGCACAGATAAAGTTCCTTAAGCCAAATATGGAATAGACAAGAGCTACTCCTTGCTCAACGAAATGGACTCAACACCGCATATTAAACGCCTAAGAATGTACCTGACTAGTAAGTATCTTAAAACCTATGGATTGCTATGTCTCCGAAAGAGAATCAAGCATGTGTACAGGGGCATAAACGCAGCAGTGATAGGATTGGAGAGGTTCGGTGAGCAAATGAAGACCCTTTGAAGTCATATTGCATAGTACCCATTCCACGGGTTTCAACTACCCAGGTTTAAGGTATTCTTCCTTCAGCTAAAACATGCATGTGGAACCTAGAGTACGATCAACCATGTGATCGGGAAACGTGTTCAAATATGTCTCAGTTTTCGTACCCTGGTACTCGGGTGCAACATTCCAGACGCTTTACTAACACCCTCCCGACTTGGAGAGTCAGTCCCTTTAACCTCCTGTTTGGCCCAGTTTGCAATTTCTGCGGAAGATGAACAGGAATAGCGAGAACCAATGAGAGACTAGCTGGAGGTGTCTGGACGGGCAAATTTAACTCTCATTTCCCACCAGGAAGAGGAATTAACCAAAGGCTCAGCGTGCCGTGCCGGAACCAGATTAGGGCCTGAAGCCATCCTGCGGTGTTGCGGCCAGGTCACAAGAAAGCGAGTTGAAGAAAGGAGCTCAGGGGCACTGTAATTCACAAACCTGCAGAGTTATAAACGACAGCTATCGTCCAAAAATATACTGAAGTAAGGCTGCCAAGAGGACTTGAAAGCGGGGCAGAATTGCAGGAAACCGATTTCAGGAGGTAGACTGGAATTGCATTGAAAGCATAGGAAAAGAGGCAGAACGTCCACAATGATGCACTTGGCCAAAAAGGGCGTATGCGTTTTTTCCTGAATATATTCAGGAAAAAACGCATACGCCCTTTTTGGCCAACCAAGCAAGCTTGCAAAGGAAATCTGCACTACAATGAAGTCTCACTTCCCCCCGGTCAAAAGGGCCATCTGAAAAAAGTGTAAAATCCAGAAAGGCAGGGCAGGCCATGGAGAACTGGGAGCCTTGTTATGCTGATGGGCGGGATGTAAATTGCCAACAGCCACTCGGGAGAAGTGTATGGTGTTTCCTGAAACATCTAAAAAACAAAGCAACAGAGCCTAGGGCACTTCCACTTATGGTCCTATAGCTTAGGGAAATTAAAATCAAAAAGACACAGCCACCCCAAAGTTTGGGACGCCTCTGTTTACAAGAACCTCATTTACCGTACAAGTTCAATATCACAGAAAGTGAAAAATGGATAAAGAAGTTGTGGTACTTACGTACAATGCAGTATCACTCAACAATGAAATCTATGTCATCAGGCCCGTAGCAGCATAATGAGTGGATTCAGGTACGATGATTCTAACTGAAATAAGTCACACAGAAAAAGAAACATCATAAGATATCACTAATACACAGAATGTAAACTTGGCTACACAGGAACTGAATTCCAAAACAGAACAGGGTCTCAAATTTAGAAAACCAACTTATGCTTGCTTAAGGGGAAAGGTGAGTTGGGGTGCTGCATAAAACCAGAGATTGAAATGAGCACAGATAAAGTTCCTTAAGCCAAATATGGAATAGACAAGAGCTACTCCTTGCTCAACGAAATGGACTCAACACCGCATATTAAACGCCTAAGAATGTACCTGACTAGTAAGTATCTTAAAACCTATGGATTGCTATGTCTCCGAAAGAGAATCAAGCATGTGTACAGGGGCATAAACGCAGCAGTGATAGGATTGGAGAGGTTCGGTGAGCAAATGAAGACCCTTTGAAGTCATATTGCATGGTACCCATTACACGGGTCTCAACTCTCCAGGTTTAAGGTATTCTTCCTTCAGCTAAAACATGCATGTGGAACCCAGAGTATGATCAACCGTTTGAACGGGAGTCGTGTTCAAATATGTCTCAGTTTTCCTCCCCTGGTACTCGGGTGCAACATTCCAGATGCTTTACTAACACCCTCCCGACTTGGAGAGTCAGTCCCTTTAACCTCCTGTTTGGCCCAGTTTGCAATTTCTGCAGAAGATGAACAGGAATAGCGAGAACCAATGAGAGACTAGCTGGAGGTGTCTGGACGGGCAAATTTAACTCTCATTTCCCACCAGGAAGAGGAATTAACCAAAGGCTCAGCGTGCCGTGCCAGAACCAGATTAGGGCCTGAAGCCATCCTGCGGTGTTGCGGCCAGCTCAAAAGAAAGCGAGTTGAAGAAAGGAGCTCAGGGGCACTGTAATTCACAAACCTGCAGAGTTATAAATGACAGCTATCGTCCAAAAATATACTGAAGTAAGGCTGCCAAGAGGACTTGAAAGCGGTGCAGAATTGCAGGAAACCGATTTCAGGAGGTAGACTGGAATTGCATTGAAAGCATAGGAAAAGAGGCAGAACGTCCACAATGATGCACTTGGCCAAAAAGGGCATATGCGTTTTTTCCTGAATATATTCAGGAAAAAACGCATCCGCCCATTTTGGCCAACCAAGCAAGCTTGCAAAGGAAATCTGCACTACAATGAAGTCTCACTTCCCCCCGGTCAAAAGGGCCATCTGAAAAAAGTGTAAAATCCAGAAAGGCAGGACAGGCCATGGAGAACTGGGAGCCTTGTTATGCTGATGGGCGGGATGTAAATTGCCAACAGCCACTCGGGAGAAGTGTATGGT
Organism: Pseudorca crassidens; assembly: GCF_039906515.1. Lineage (NCBI taxonomy): Eukaryota > Metazoa > Chordata > Mammalia > Artiodactyla > Delphinidae > Pseudorca > Pseudorca crassidens. The sequence goes on from NW_027136299.1 coordinate 1,371,035, forward strand.
GTTTCCTGAAACATCTAAAAAACAAAGCAACAGAGCCTAGGGCACTTCCACTTATGGTCCTATAGATTAGGGAAATTAAAATCAAAAAGACACAGCCACCCCAAAGTTTGGGACGCCTCTGTTTACAAGAACCTCGTTTACAGTACAAGTTCAACATCGCAGAAAGTGAAAAATGGATAAAGAAGTTGTGGTATTTACTTACAAAGCAATATCACTCAGCAATGAAATCTATGTCATCAGGCCCTTAGCAGCACAATGAGTGGATTCAGGTATGATGATTCTAACTGATATAAGTCACACAGAAAAAGAAACATCATAAGATATCAGTAATACACGGAATGTAAACTTGGCTACACAGGAACTGAATTACAGAACAGAACAGGGTCTCAAATTTAGAAAACCAACTTATGCTTGCTTAAGGGTAAAGGTGAGTTGGGGTGCTGCATAAAACCAGAGATTGAAATGAGCACAGATAAAGTTCCTTAAGCCAAATATGGAATAGACAAGAGCTACTCCTTGCTCAACGAAATGGACTCAACACCGCATATTAAACGCCTAAGAATGTACCTGACTAGTAAGTATCTTAAAACCTATGGATTGCTATGTCTCCGAAAGAGAATCAAGCATGTGTACAGGGGCATAAACGCAGCAGTGATAGGATTGGAGAGGTTCGGTGAGCAAATGAAGACCCTTTGAAGTCATATTGCATGGTACCCATTCCACGGGTTTCAACTACCCAGGTTTAAGGTATTCTACCTTCAGCTAAAACATGCATGTGGAAACTAGAGTATGATGAACCATGTGATCGGGAAACGTGTTCAAATATGTCTCAGTTTTCGTACCCTGGTACTCGGGTGCAACATTCCAGACGCTTTACTAACACCCTCCCGACTTGGAGAGTCAGTCCCTTTAACCTCCTGTTTGGCCCAGTTTGCAATTTCTGTGGAAGATGAACAGGAATAGCGAGAACCAATGAGAGACTAGCTGGAGGTGTCTGGACGGGCAAATTTAACTCTCATTTCCCACCAGGAAGAGGAATTAACCAAAGGCTCAGCTTGCCGTGCCGGAACCAGATTAGGGCCTGAAGCCATCCTGCGGTGTTGCGGCCAGCTCAAAAGAAAGCGAGTTGAAGAAAGGAGCTCAGGGGCACTGTAATTCACAAACCTGCAGAGTTATAAATGACAGCTATCGTCCAAAAATATACTGAAGTAAGGCTGCCAAGAGGACTTGAAAGCGGGGCAGAATTGCAGGAAACCGATTTCAGGAGGTAGACTGGAATTGCATTGAAAGCATAGGAAAAGAGGCAGAACGTCCACAATGATGCACTTGGCCAAAAAGGGCGTATGCGTTTTTTCCTGAATATATTCAGGAAAAAACGCATACGCCCTTTTTGGCCAACCAAGCAAGCTTGCAAAGGAAATCTGCACTACAATGAAGTCTCACTTCCCCCCGGTCAAAAGGGCCATCTGAAAAAAGTGTAAAATCCAGAAAGGCAGGACAGGCCATGGAGAACTGGGAGCCTTGTTATGCTGATGGGCGGGATGTAAATTGCCAACAGCCACTCGGGAGAAGTGTATGGTGTTTCCTGAAACATCTAAAAAACAAAGCAACAGAGCCTAGGGCACTTCCACTTATGGTCCTATAGCTTAGGGAAATTAAAATCAAAAAGACACAGCCACCCCAAAGTTTGGGACGCCTCTGTTTACAAGAACCTCGTTTACAGTACAAGTTCAACATCGCAGAAAGTGAAAAATGGATAAAGAAGTTGTGGTATTTACTTAAAAAGCAATATCACTCAGCAATGAAATCTATGTCATCAGGCCCTTAGCAGCACAATGAGTGGATTCAGGTATGATGATTCTAACTGAAATAAGTCACACAGAAAAAGAAACATCATAAGATATCAGTAATACACGGAATGTAAACTTGGCTACACAGGAACTGAATTCCAAAACAGAACAGGGTCTCAAATTTAGAAAACCAACTAATGCTTGCTTAAGGGTAAAGGTGAGTTGGGGTGCTGCATAAAACCAGAGATTGAAATGAGCACAGATAAAGTTCCTTAAGCCAAATATGGAATAGACAAGAGCTACTCCTTGCTCAACGAAATGGACTCAACACCGCATATTAAACGCCTAAGAATGTACCTGACTAGTAAGTATCTTAAAACCTATGGATTGCTATGTCTCCGAAAGAGAATCAAGCATGTGTACAGGGGCATAAACGCAGCAGTGATAGGATTGGAGAGGTTCGGTGAGCAAATGAAGACCCTTTGAAGTCATATTGCATGGTACCCATTCCACGGGTCTCAACTCTCCAGGTTTAAGGTATTCTTCCTTCAGCTAAAACATGCATGTGGAACCCAGAGTATGATCAACCGTGTGAACGGAGACGTGTTCAAATATGTCTCAGTTTTGGTCCCCTGGTACTCGGGTGCAACATTCCTGACACTTTACTAACACTCTCCCCACTTGGAGAGTCAGCGCCTTTAACCTCCTGTTTGGCCCAGTTTGCAATTTCTGTGGAAGATGAACAGGAATAGCGAGAACCAATGAGAGACTAGCTGGAGGTGTCTGGACGGGCAAATTTAACTCTCATTTCCCACCAGGAAGAGGAATTAACCAAAGGCTCAGCTTGCCGTGCTGGAACCAGATTAGGGCCTGAAGCCATCCTGCGGTGTTGCGGCCAGCTCAAAAGAAAGCGAGTTGAAGAAAGGAGCTCAGGGGCACTGTAATTCACAAACCTGCAGAGTTATAAATGACAGCTATCGTCCAAAAATATACTGAAGTAAGGCTGCCAAGAGGACTTGAAAGCGGGGCAGAATTGCAGGAAACCGATTTCAGGAGGTAGACTGGAATTGCATTGAAAGCATAGGAAAAGAGGCAGAACGTCCACAATGATGCACTTGGCCAAAAAGGGCGTATGCGTTTTTTCCTGAATATATTCAGGAAAAAACGCATACGCCCTTTTTGGCCAACCAAGCAAGCTTGCAAAGGAAATCTGCACTACAATGAAGTCTCACTTCCCCCCGGTCAAAAGGGCCATCTGAAAAAAGTGTAAAATCCAGAAAGGCAGGACAGGCCATGGAGAACTGGGAGCCTTGTTATGCTGATGGGCGGGATGTAAATTGCCAACAGCCACTCGGGAGAAGTGTATGGTGTTTCCTGAAACATCTAAAAAACAAAGCAACAGAGCCTAGGGCACTTCCACTTATGGTCCTATAGCTTAGGGAAATTAAAATCAAAAAGACACAGCCACCCCAAAGTTTGGGACGCCTCTGTTTACAAGAACCAAATTTACCGTACAAGTTCAATATCACAGAAAGTGAAAAATGGATAAAGAAGTTGTGGTACTTACGTACAATGCAGTATCACTCAACAATGAAATCTATGTCATCAGGCCCGTAGCAGCATAATGAGTGGATTCAGGTACGATGATTCTAACTGAAATAAGTCACACAGAAAAAGAAACATCATAAGATATCACTAATACACAGAATGTAAACTTGGCTACACAGGAACTGAATTCCAAAACAGAACAGGGTCTCAAATTTAGAAAACCAACTTATGCTTGCTTAAGGGGAAAGGTGAGTTGGGGTGCTGCATAAAACCAGAGATTGAAATGAGCACAGATAAAGTTCCTTAAGCCAAATATGGAATAGACAAGAGCTACTCCTTGCTCAACGAAATGGACTCAACACCCCATATTAAATGCCTAAGAATGTACCTGACTAGTAAGTATCTTAAAACCTATGGATTGCTATGTCTCCAAAAGAGAATCAAGCGTCTGTACAGGGGGATAAACGCAGCAGTGATAGGATTGGAGAAGTTCGGTGAGCAAATGAAGACCCTTTGAAGTCATATTGCATGGTACCCATTCCACGGGTCTCAACTCTCCAGGTTTAAGGTATTCTTCCTTCAGCTAAAACATGCATGTGGAACCCAGAGTATGATCAACCGTGTGAACGGGAGACGTGTTCAAATATGTCTCAGTTTTCCTCCCCTGGTACTCGGGTGCAACATTCCAGACGCTTTACTAACACCCTCCCGACTTGGAGAGTCAGTCCCTTTAACCTCCTGTTTGGCCCAGTTTGCAATTTCTGCGGAAGATGAACAGGAATAGCGAGAACCAATGAGAGACTAGCTGGAGGTGTCTGGACGGGCAAATTTAACTCTCATTTCCCACCAGGAAGAGGAATTAACCAAAGGCTCAGCGTGCCGTGCCGGAACCAGATTAGGGCCTGAAGCCATCCTGCGGTGTTGCGGCCAGCTCAAAAGAAAGCGAGTTGAAGAAAGGAGCTCAGGGGCACTGTAATTCACAAACCTGCAGAGTTATAAATGACAGCTATCGTCCAAAAATATACTGAAGTAAGGCTGCCAAGAGGACTTGAAAGCGGGGCAGAATTGCAGGAAACCGATTTCAGGAGGTAGACTGGAATTGCATTGAAAGCATAGGAAAAGAGGCAGAACGTCCACAATGATGCACTTGGCCAAAAAGGGCGTATGCGTTTTTTCCTGAATATATTCAGGAAAAAACGCATACGCCCTTTTTGGCCAACCAAGCAAGCTTGCAAAGGAAATCTGCACTACAATGAAGTCTCACTTCCCCCCGGTCAAAAGGGCCATCTGAAAAAAGTGTAAAATCCAGAAAGGCAGGACAGGCCATGGAGAACTGGGAGCCTTGTTATGCTGATGGGCGGGATGTAAATTGCCAACAGCCACTCGGGAGAAGTGTATGGTGTTTCCTGAAACATCTAAAAAACAAAGCAACAGAGCCTAGGGCACTTCCACTTATGGTCCTATAGCTTAGGGAAATTAAAATCAAAAAGACACAGCCACCCCAAAGTTTGGGACGCCTCTGTTTACAAGAACCTCGTTTACAGTACAAGTTCAACATCGCAGAAAGTGAAAAATGGATAAAGAAGTTGTGGTATTTACTTAAAAAGCAATATCACTCAGCAATGAAATCTATGTCATCAGGCCCTTAGCAGCACAATGAGTGGATTCAGGTATGATGATTCTAACTGAAATAAGTCACACAGAAAAAGAAACATCATAAGATATCAGTAATACACGGAATGTAAACTTGGCTACACAGGAACTGAATTCCAAAACAGAACAGGGTCTCAAATTTAGAAAACCAACTTATGCTTGCTTAAGGGTAAAGGTGAGTTGGGGTGCTGCATAAAACCAGAGATTGAAATGAGCACAGATAAAGTTCCTTAAGCCAAATATGGAATAGACAAGAGCTACTCCTTGCTCAACGAAATGGACTCAACACCGCATATTAAACGCCTAAGAATGTACCTGACTAGTAAGTATCTTAAAACCTATGGATTGCTATGTCTCCGAAAGAGAATCAAGCATGTGTACAGGGGCATAAACGCAGCAGTGATAGGATTGGAGAGGTTCGGTGAGCAAATGAAGACCCTTTGAAGTCATATTGCATGGTACCCATTCCACGGGTCTCAACTCTCCAGGTTTAAGGTATTCTTCCTTCAGCTAAAACATGCATGTGGAACCCAGAGTATGATCAACCGTGTGAACGGAGACGTGTTCAAATATGTCTCAGTTTTGGTCCCCTGGTACTCGGGTGCAACATTCCTGACACTTTACTAACACTCTCCCCACTTGGAGAGTCAGCGCCTTTAACCTCCTGTTTGGCCCAGTTTGCAATTTCTGTGGAAGATGAACAGGAATAGCGAGAACCAATGAGAGACTAGCTGGAGGTGTCTGGACGGGCAAATTTAACTCTCATTTCCCACCAGGAAGAGGAATTAACCAAAGGCTCAGCTTGCCGTGCCGGAACCAGATTAGGGCCTGAAGCCATCCTGCGGTGTTGCGGCCAGCTCAAAAGAAAGCGAGTTGAAGAAAGGAGCTCAGGGGCACTGTAATTCACAAACCTGCAGAGTTATAAATGACAGCTATCGTCCAAAAATATACTGAAGTAAGGCTGCCAAGAGGACTTGAAAGCGGGGCAGAATTGCAGGAAACCGATTTCAGGAGGTAGACTGGAATTGCATTGAAAGCATAGGAAAAGAGGCAGAACGTCCACAATGATGCACTTGGCCAAAAAGGGCGTATGCGTTTTTTCCTGAATATATTCAGGAAAAAACGCATACGCCCTTTTCGGCCAACCAAGCAAGCTTGCAAAGGAAATCTGCACTACAATGAAGTCTCACTTCCCCCCGGTCAAAAGGGCCATCTGAAAAAAGTGTAAAATCCAGAAAGGCAGGACAGGCCATGGAGAACTGGGAGCCTTGTTATGCTGATGGGCGGGATGTAAATTGCCAACAGACACTCGGGAGAAGTGTATGGTGTTTCCTGAAACATCTAAAAAACAAAGCAACAGAGCCTAGGGCACTTCCACTTATGGTCCTATAGCTTAGGGAAATTAAAATCAAAAAGACACAGCCACCCCAAAGTTTGGGACGCCTCTGTTTACAAGAACCAAATTTACCGTACAAGTTCAATATCACAGAAAGTGAAAAATGGATAAAGAAGTTGTGGTACTTACGTACAATGCAGTATCACTCAACAATGAAATCTATGTCATCAGGCCCGTAGCAGCATAATGAGTGGATTCAGGTACGATGATTCTAACTGAAATAAGTCACACAGAAAAAGAAACATCATAAGATATCACTAATACACAGAATGTAAACTTGGCTACACAGGAACTGAATTCCAAAACAGAACAGGGTCTCAAATTTAGAAAACCAACTTATGCTTGCTTAAGGGGAAAGGTGAGTTGGGGTGCTGCATAAAACCAGAGATTGAAATGAGCACAGATAAAGTTCCTTAAGCCAAATATGGAATAGACAAGAGCTACTCCTTGCTCAACGAAATGGACTCAACACCCCATATTAAATGCCTAAGAATGTACCTGACTAGTAAGTATCTTAAAACCTATGGATTGCTATGTCTCCAAAAGAGAATCAAGCGTCTGTACAGGGGGATAAACGCAGCAGTGATAGGATTGGAGAAGTTCGGTGAGCAAATGAAGACCCTTTGAAGTCATATTGCATGGTACCCATTCCACGGGTCTCAACTCTCCAGGTTTAAGGTATTCTTCCTTCAGCTAAAACATGCATGTGGAACCCAGAGTATGATCAACCGTGTGAACGGGAGACGTGTTCAAATATGTCTCAGTTTTCCTCCCCTGGTACTCGGGTGCAACATTCCAGACGCTTTACTAACACCCTCCCGACTTGGAGAGTCAGTCCCTTTAACCTCCTGTTTGGCCCAGTTTGCAATTTCTGCGGAAGATGAACAGGAATAGCGAGAACCAATGAGAGACTAGCTGGAGGTGTCTGGACGGGCAAATTTAACTCTCATTTCCCACCAGGAAGAGGAATTAACCAAAGGCTCAGCGTGCCGTGCCGGAACCAGATTAGGGCCTGAAGCCATCCTGCGGTGTTGCGGCCAGCTCAAAAGAAAGCGAGTTGAAGAAAGGAGCTCAGGGGCACTGTAATTCACAAACCTGCAGAGTTATAAATGACAGCTATCGTCCAAAAATATACTGAAGTAAGGCTGCCAAGAGGACTTGAAAGCGGGGCAGAATTGCAGGAAACCGATTTCAGGAGGTAGACTGGAATTGCATTGAAAGCATAGGAAAAGAGGCAGAACGTCCACAATGATGCACTTGGCCAAAAAGGGCGTATGCGTTTTTTCCTGAATATATTCAGGAAAAAACGCATACGCCCTTTTTGGCCAACCAAGCAAGCTTGCAAAGGAAATCTGCACTACAATGAAGTCTCACTTCCCCCCGGTCAAAAGGGCCATCTGAAAAAAGTGTAAAATCCAGAAAGGCAGGACAGGCCATGGAGAACTGGGAGCCTTGTTATGCTGATGGGCGGGATGTAAATTGCCAACAGCCACTCGGGAGAAGTGTATGGTGTTTCCTGAAACATCTAAAAAACAAAGCAACAGAGCCTAGGGCACTTCCACTTATGGTCCTATAGCTTAGGGAAATTAAAATCAAAAAGACACAGCCACCCCAAAGTTTGGGACGCCTCTGTTTACAAGAACCTCGTTTACAGTACAAGTTCAACATCGCAGAAAGTGAAAAATGGATAAAGAAGTTGTGGTATTTACTTAAAAAGCAATATCACTCAGCAATGAAATCTATGTCATCAGGCCCTTAGCAGCACAATGAGTGGATTCAGGTATGATGATTCTAACTGAAATAAGTCACACAGAAAAAGAAACATCATAAGATATCAGTAATACACGGAATGTAAACTTGGCTACACAGGAACTGAATTCCAAAACAGAACAGGGTCTCAAATTTAGAAAACCAACTTATGCTTGCTTAAGGGGAAAGGTGAGTTGGGGTGCTGCATAAAACCAGAGATTGAAATGAGCACAGATAAAGTTCCTTAAGCCAAATATGGAATAGACAAGAGCTACTCCTTGCTCAACGAAATGGACTCAACACCGCATATTAAACGCCTAAGAATGTACCTGACTAGTAAGTATCTTAAAACCTATGGATTGCTATGTCTCCGAAAGAGAATCAAGCATGTGTACAGGGGCATAAACGCAGCAGTGATAGGATTGGAGAGGTTCGGTGAGCAAATGAAGACCCTTTGAAGTCATATTGCATGGTACCCATTCCACGGGTCTCAACTCTCCAGGTTTAAGGTATTCTTCCTTCAGCTAAAACATGCATGTGGAACCCAGAGTATGATCAACCGTGTGAACGGAGACGTGTTCAAATATGTCTCAGTTTTGGTCCCCTGGTACTCGGGTGCAACATTCCTGACACTTTACTAACACTCTCCCCACTTGGAGAGTCAGCGCCTTTAACCTCCTGTTTGGCCCAGTTTGCAATTTCTGTGGAAGATGAACAGGAATAGCGAGAACCAATGAGAGACTAGCTGGAGGTGTCTGGACGGGCAAATTTAACTCTCATTTCCCACCAGGAAGAGGAATTAACCAAAGGCTCAGCTTGCCGTGCCGGAACCAGATTAGGGCCTGAAGCCATCCTGCGGTGTTGCGGCCAGCTCAAAAGAAAGCGAGTTGAAGAAAGGAGCTCAGGGGCACTGTAATTCACAAACCTGCAGAGTTATAAATGACAGCTATCGTCCAAAAATATACTGAAGTAAGGCTGCCAAGAGGACTTGAAAGCGGGGCAGAATTGCAGGAAACCGATTTCAGGAGGTAGACTGGAATTGCATTGAAAGCATAGGAAAAGAGGCAGAACGTCCACAATGATGCACTTGGCCAAAAAGGGCGTATGCGTTTTTTCCTGAATATATTCAGGAAAAAACGCATACGCCCTTTTTGGCCAACCAAGCAAGCTTGCAAAGGAAATCTGCACTACAATGAAGTCTCACTTCCCCCCGGTCAAAAGGGCCATCTGAAAAAAGTGTAAAATCCAGAAAGGCAGGACAGGCCATGGAGAACTGGGAGCCTTGTTATGCTGATGGGCGGGATGTAAATTGCCAACAGACACTCGGGAGAAGTGTATGGTGTTTCCTGAAACATCTAAAGAACAAAGCAACAGAGCCTAGGGCACTTCCACTTATGGTCCTATAGCTTAGGGAAATTAAAATCAAAAAGACACAGCCACCCCAAAGTTTGGGACGCCTCTGTTTACAAGAACCAAATTTACCGTACAAGTTCAATATCACAGAAAGTGAAAAATGGATAAAGAAGTTGTGGTACTTACGTACAATGCAGTATCACTCAACAAGGAAATCTATGTCATCAGGCCCGTAGCAGCATAATGAGTGGATTCAGGTACGATGATTCTAACTGAAATAAGTCACACAGAAAAAGAAACATCATAAGATATCACTAATACACAGAATGTAAACTTGGCTACACAGGAACTGAATTCCAAAACAGAACAGGGTCTCAAATTTAGAAAACCAACTTATGCTTGCTTAAGGGGAAAGGTGAGTTGGGGTGCTGCATAAAACCAGAGATTGAAATGAGCACAGATAAAGTTCCTTAAGCCAAATATGGAATAGACAAGAGCTACTCCTTGCTCAACGAAATGGACTCAACACCCCATATTAAATGCCTAAGAATGTACCTGACTAGTAAGTATCTTAAAACCTATGGATTGCTATGTCTCCAAAAGAGAATCAAGCGTCTGTACAGGGGGATAAACGCAGCAGTGATAGGATTGGAGAAGTTCGGTGAGCAAATGAAGACCCTTTGAAGTCATATTGCATGGTACCCATTCCACGGGTCTCAACTCTCCAGGTTTAAGGTATTCTTCCTTCAGCTAAAACATGCATGTGGAACCCAGAGTATGATCAACCGTGTGAACGGGAGACGTGTTCAAATATGTCTCAGTTTTCCTCCCCTGGTACTCGGGTGCAACATTCCAGACGCTTTACTAACACCCTCCCGACTTGGAGAGTCAGTCCCTTTAACCTCCTGTTTGGCCCAGTTTGCAATTTCTGCGGAAGATGAACAGGAATAGCGAGAACCAATGAGAGACTAGCTGGAGGTGTCTGGACGGGCAAATTTAACTCTCATTTCCCACCAGGAAGAGGAATTAACCAAAGGCTCAGCGTGCCGTGCCGGAACCAGATTAGGGCCTGAAGCCATCCTGCGGTGTTGCGGCCAGCTCAAAAGAAAGCGAGTTGAAGAAAGGAGCTCAGGGGCACTGTAATTCACAAACCTGCAGAGTTATAAATGACAGCTATCGTCCAAAAATATACTGAAGTAAGGCTGCCAAGAGGACTTGAAAGCGGGGCAGAATTGCAGGAAACCGATTTCAGGAGGTAGACTGGAATTGCATTGAAAGCATAGGAAAAGAGGCAGAACGTCCACAATGATGCACTTGGCCAAAAAGGGCGTATGCGTTTTTTCCTGAATATATTCAGGAAAAAACGCATACGCCCTTTTTGGCCAACCAAGCAAACTTGCAAAGGAAATCTGCACTACAATGAAGTCTCACTTCCCCCCGGTCAAAAGGGCCATCTGAAAAAAGTGTAAAATCCAGAAAGGCAGGACAGGCCATGGAGAACTGGGAGCCTTGTTATGCTGATGGGCGGGATGTAAATTGCCAACAGCCACTCGGGAGAAGTGTATGGTGTTTCCTGAAACATCTAAAAAACAAAGCAACAGAGCCTAGGGCACTTCCACTTATGGTCCTATAGCTTAGGGAAATTAAAATCAAAGAGACACAGCCACCCCAAAGTTTGGGACGCCTCTGTTTACAAGAACCTCGTTTACAGTACAAGTTCAACATCGCAGAAAGTGAAAAATGGATAAAGAAGTTGTGGTATTTACTTAAAAAGCAATATCACTCAGCAATGAAATCTATGTCATCAGGCCCTTAGCAGCACAATGAGTGGATTCAGGTATGATGATTCTAACTGAAATAAGTCACACAGAAAAAGAAACATCATAAGATATCAGTAATACATGGAATGTAACCTTGGCTACACAGGAACTGAATTCCAAAACAGAACAGGGTCTCAAATTTAGAAAACCAACTTATGCTTGCTTAAGGGGAAAGGTGAGTTGGGGTGCTGCATAAAACCAGAGATTGAAATGAGCACAGATAAAGTTCCTTAAGCCAAATATGGAATAGACAAGAGCTACTCCTTGCTCAACGAAATGGACTCAACACCGCATATTAAACGCCTAAGAATGTACCTGACTAGTAAGTATCTTAAAACCTATGGATTGCTATGTCTCCAAAAGAGAATCAAGCATGTGTACAGGGGCATAAACGCAGCAGTGATAGGATTGGAGAGGTTCGGTGAGCAAATGAAGACCCTTTGAAGTCATATTGCATGGTACCCATTCCACGGGTCTCAACTCTCCAGGTTTAAGGTATTCTTCCTTCAGCTAAAACATGCATGTGGAACCCAGAGTATGATCAACCGTGTGAACGGGAGACGTGTTCAAATATGTCTCAGTTTTGGTCCCCTGGTACTCGGGTGCAACATTCCTGACGCTTTACTAACTCTCCCCACTTGGAGAGTCAGGGCCTTTAACCTCCTGTTTGGCCCAGTTTGCAATTTCTGCGGAAGATGAACAGGAATAGGGAGAACCAATGAGAGACTAGCTGGAGGTGTCTCAACGGGCAAATTTAACTCTCATTTCCCACCAGGAAGAGGAATTAACCAAAGGCTCAGCGTGCCGTGCCGGAACAAGATTAGGGCCTGAAGCCATCCTGCGGTGTTGCTGCCAGCTCAAAAGAAAGAGAGTTGAAGAAAGGAGCTCAGGGGCACTGTAATTCACAAACCTGCAGAGTTATAAATGACAGCTATCGTCCAAAAATATACTGAAGTAAGGCTGCCAAGAGGACTTGAAAGCGGGGCAGAATTGCAGGAAACCGATTTCAGGAGGTAGACTGGAATTGCATTGAAAGCATAGGAAAAGAGGCAGAACGTCCACAATGATGCACTTGGCCAAAAAGGGCGTATGCGTTTTTTCCTGAATATATTCAGGAAAAAACGCATACGCCCTTTTTGGCCAACCAAGCAAGCTTGCAAAGGAAATCTGCACTACAATGAAGTCTCACTTCCCCCCGGTCAAAAGGGCCATCTGAAAAAAGTGTAAAATCCAGAAACGCAGGACAGGCCATGGAGAACTGGGAGCATTTTTATGCTGATGGGAGGGATGTAAATTGCCAACAGCCACTCGGGAGAAGTGTATGGTGTTTCCTGAAACATCTAAAAAACAAAGCAACAGAGCCTAGGGCACTTCCACTTATGGTCCTATAGCTTAGGGAAATTAAAATCAAAAAGACACAGCCACCCCAAAGTTTGGGACGCCTCTGTTTACAAGAACCTCATTTACCGTACAAGTTCAATATCACAGAAAGTGAAAAATGGATAAAGAAGTTGTGGTACTTACGTACAATGCAGTATCACTCAACAATGAAATCTATGTCATCAGGCCCATAGCAGCATAATGAGTGGATTCAGGTACGATGATTCTAACTGAAATAAGTCACACAGAAAAAGAAACATCATAAGATATCACTAATACACAGAATGTAAACTTGGCTACACAGGAACTGAATTCCAAAACAGAACAGGGTCTCAAATTTAGAAAACCAACTTATGCTTGCTTAAGGGGAAAGGTGAGTTGGGGTGCTGCATAAAACCAGAGATTGAAATGAGCACAGATAAAGTTCCTTAAGCCAAATATGGAATAGACAAGAGCTACTCCTTGCTCAACGAAATGGACTCAACACCCCATATTAAATGCCTAAGAATGTACCTGACTAGTAAGTATCTTAAAACCTATGGATTGCTATGTCTCCAAAAGAGAATCAAGCGTCTGTACAGGGGGATAAACGCAGCAGTGATAGGATTGGAGAAGTTCGGTGAGCAAATGAAGACCCTTTGAAGTCATATTGCATGGTACCCATTACACGGGTCTCAACTCTCCAGGTTTAAGGTATTCTTCCTTCAGCTAAAACATGCATGTGGAACCCAGAGTATGATCAACCGTGTGAACGGGAGACGTGTTCAAATATGTCTCAGTTTTCCTCCCCTGGTACTCGGGTGCAACATTCCAGACGCTTTACTAACACCCTCCCGACTTGGAGAGTCAGTCCCTTTAACCTCCTGTTTGGCCCAGTTTGCAATTTCTGCGGAAGATGAACAGGAATAGCGAGAACCAATGAGAGACTAGCTGGAGGTGTCTGGACGGGCAAATTTAACTCTCATTTCCCACCAGGAAGAGGAATTAACCAAAGGCTCAGCTTGCCGTGCCGGAACCAGATTAGGGCCTGAAGCCATCCTGCGGTGTTGCGGCCAGCTGAAAAGAAAGCGAGTTGAAGAAAGGAGCTCAGGGGCACTGTAATTCACAAACCTGCAGAGTTATAAATGACAGCTATCGTCCAAAAATATACTGAAGTAAGGCTGCCAAGAGGACTTGAAAGCGGGGCAGAATTGCAGGAAACCGATTTCAGGAGGTAGACTGGAATTGCATTGAAAGCATAGGAAAAGAGGCAGAACGTCCACAATGATGCACTTGGCCAAAAAGGGCGTATGCGTTTTTTCCTGAATATATTCAGGAAAAAACGCATACGCCCTTTTTGGCCAACCAAGCAAACTTGCAAAGGAAATCTGCACTACAATGAAGTCTCACTTCCCCCCGGTCAAAAGGGCCATCTGAAAAAAGTGTAAAATCCAGAAAGGCAGGACAGGCCATGGAGAACTGGGAGCCTTGTTATGCTGATGGGCGGGATGTAAATTGCCAACAGACACTCGGGAGAAGTGTATGGTGTTTCCTGAAACATCTAAAAAACAAAGCAACAGAGCCTAGGGCACTTCCACTTATGGTCCTATAGCTTAGGGAAATTAAAATCAAAAAGACACAGCCACCCCAAAGTTTGGGACGCCTCTGTTTACAAGAACCTTGTTTACAGTACAAGTTCAACATCGCAGAAAGTGAAAAATGGATAAAGAAGTTGTGGTATTTACTTACAAAGCAATATCACTCAGCAATGGAATCTATGTCATCAGGCCCTTAGCAGCACAATGAGTGGATTCAGGTATGATGATTCTAACTGATATAAGTCACACAGAAAAAGAAACATCATAAGATATCAGTAATACACGGAATGTAAACTTGGCTACACAGGAACTGAATTACAGAACAGAACAGGGTCTCAAATTTAGAAAACCAACTTATGCTTGCTTAAGGGTAAAGGTGAGTTGGGGTGCTGCATAAAACCAGAGATTGAAATGAGCACAGATAAAGTTCCTTAAGCCAAATATGGAATAGACAAGAGCTACTCCTTGCTCAACGAAATGGACTCAACACCGCATATTAAACGCCTAAGAATGTACCTGACTAGTAAGTATCTTAAAACCTATGGATTGCTATGTCTCCGAAAGAGAATCAAGCATGTGTACAGGGGCATAAACGCAGCAGTGATAGGATTGGAGAGGTTCGGTGAGCAAATGAAGACCCTTTGAAGTCATATTGCATGGTACCCATTCCACGGGTTTCAACTACCCAGGTTTAAGGTATTCTACCTTCAGCTAAAACATGCATGTGGAAACTAGAGTATGATCAACCATGTGATCGGGAAACGTGTTCAAATATGTCTCAGTTTTCGTACCCTGGTACTCGGGTGCAACATTCCAGACGCTTTACTAACACCCTCCCGACTTGGAGAGTCAGTCCCTTTAACCTCCTGTTTGGCCCAGTTTGCAATTTCTGTGGAAGATGAACAGGAATAGCGAGAACCAATGAGAGACTAGCTGGAGGTGTCTGGACGGGCAAATTTAACTCTCATTTCCCACCAGGAAGTGGAATTAACCAAAGGCTCAGCTTGCCGTGCCGGAACCAGATTAGGGCCTGAAGCCATCCTGCGGTGTTGCGGCCAGCTCAAAAGAAAGCGAGTTGAAGAAAGGAGCTCAGGGGCACTGTAATTCACAAACCTGCAGAGTTATAAATGACAGCTATCGTCCAAAAATATACTGAAGTAAGGCTGCCAAGAGGACTTGAAAGCGGGGCAGAATTGCAGGAAACCGATTTCAGGAGGTAGACTGGAATTGCATTGAAAGCATAGGAAAAGAGGCAGAACGTCCACAATGATGCACTTGGCCAAAAAGGGCGTATGCGTTTTTTCCTGAATATATTCAGGAAAAAACTCATACGCCCTTTTTGGCCAACCAAGCAAGCTTGCAAAGGAAATCTGCACTACAATGAAGTCTCACTTCCCCCCGGTCAAAAGGGCCATCTGAAAAAAGTGTAAAATCCAGAAAGGCAGGACAGGCCATGGAGAACTGGGAGCCTTTTTATGCTGATGGGAGGGATGTAAATTGCCAACAGACACTCGGGAGAAGTGTATGGTGTTTCCTGAAACATCTAAAAAACAAAGCAACAGAGCCTAGGGCACTTCCACTTATGGTCCTATAGATTAGGGAAATTAAAATCAAAAAGACACAGCCACCCCAAAGTTTGGGTCGCCTCTGTTTACAAGAACCTCGTTTACAGTACAAGTTCAACATCGCAGAATGTGAAAAATGGATAAAGAAGTTGTGGTATTTACTTACAAAGCAATATCACTCAGCAATGAAATCTATGTCATCAGGCCCTTAGCAGCACAATGAGTGGATTCAGGTATGATGATTCTAACTGAAATAAGTCACACAGAAAATGAAACATCATAAGATATCAGTAATACACGGAATGTAAACTTGGCTACACAGGAACTGAATTACAGAACAGAACAGGGTCTCAAATTTAGAAAACCAACTTATGCTTGCTTAAGGGTAAAGGTGAGTTGGGGTGCTGCATAAAACCAGAGATTGAAATGAGCACAGATAAAGTTCCTTAAGCCAAATATGAAATAGACAAGAGCTACTCCTTGCTCAACGAAATGGACTCAACACCGCATATTAAACGCCTAAGAATGTACCTGACTAGTAAGTATCTTAAAACCTATGGATTGTTATGTCTCCGAAAGAGAATCAAGCATGTGTACAGGGGCATAAACGCAGCAGTGATAGGATTGGAGAGGTTCGGTGAGCAAATGAAGACCCTTTGAAGTCATATTGCATGGTACCCATTCCACGGGTTTCAACTACCCAGGTTTAAGGTATTCTACCTTCAGCTAAAACATGCATGTGGAAACTAGAGTATGATCAACCATGTGATCGGGAAACGTGTTCAAATATGTCTCAGTTTTCGTACCCTGGTACTCGGGTGCAACATTCCAGACGCTTTACTAACACCCTCCCGACTTGGAGAGTCAGTCCCTTTAACCTCCTGTTTGGCCCAGTTTGCAATTTCTGTGGAAGATGAACAGGAATAGCGAGAACCAATGAGAGACTAGCTGGAGGTGTCTGGACGGGCAAATTTAACTCTCATTTCCCACCAGGAAGAGGAATTAACCAAAGGCTCAGCTTGCCGTGCCGGAACCAGATTAGGGCCTGAAGCCATCCTGCGGTGTTGCGGCCAGGTCACAAGAAAGCGAGTTGAAGAAAGGAGCTCAGGGGCACTGTAATTCACAAACCTGCAGAGTTATAAATGACAGCTATCGTCCAAAAATATACTGAAGTAAGGCTGCCAAGAGGACTTGAAAGCGGGGCAGAATTGCAGGAAACCGATTTCAGGAGGTAGACTGGAATTGCATTGAAAGCATAGGAAAAGAGGCAGAACGTCCACAATGATGCACTTGGCCAAAAAGGGCGTATGCGTTTTTTCCTGAATATATTCAGGAAAAAACGCATACGCCCTTTTTGGCCAACCAAGCAAGCTTGCAAAGGAAATCTGCACTACAATGAAGTCTCACTTCCCCCCGGTCAAAAGGGCCATCTGAAACAATTGTAAAATCCAGAAAGGCAGGACAGGCCATGGAGAACTGGGAGCCTTGTTATGCTGATGGGAGGGATGTAAATTGCCAACAGACACTCGGGAGAAGTGTATGGTGTTTCCTGAAACATCTAAAAAACAAAGCAACAGAGCCTAGGACACTTCCACTTATGGTCCTATAGATTAGGGAAATTAAAATCCAAAAGACACAGCCACCCCAAAGTTTGGGACGCCTCTGTTTACAAGAACCTCATTTACAGTACAAGTTCAACATCGCAGAAAGTGAAAAATGGATAAAGAAGTTGTGGTATTTACTTACAAAGCAATATCACTCAGCAATGAAATCTATGTCATCAGGCCCTTAGCAGCACAATGAGTGGATTCTGGTACGATGATTCTAACTGAAATAAGTCACACAGAAAAAGAAACATCATAAGATATCAGTAATACACGGAATGTAAACTTGGCTACACAGGAACTGAATTACAGAACAGAACAGGGTCTCAAATTTAGAAAACCAACTTATGCTTGCTTAAGGGGAAAGGTGAGTTGGGGTGCTGCATAAAACCAGAGATTGAAATGAGCACAGATAAAGTTCCTTAAGCCAAATATGGAATAGACAAGAGCTACTCCTTGCTCAACGAAATGGACTCAACACCGCATATTAAACACCTAAGAATGTACCTGACTAGTAAGTATCTTAAAACCTATGGATTGCTATGTCTCCGAAAGAGAATCAAGCATGTGTACAGGGGCATAAACGCAGCAGTGATAGGATTGGAGAGGTTCGGTGAGCAAATGAAGACCCTTTGAAGTCATATTGCATGGTACCCATTCCACGGGTTTCAACTACCCAGGTTTAAGGTATTCTACCTTCAGCTAAAACATGCATGTGGAAACTAGAGTATGATCAACCATGTGATCGGGAAACGTGTTCAAATATGTCTCAGTTTTCGTACCCTGGTACTCGGGTGCAACATTCCAGACGCTTTACTAACACCCTCCCGACTTGGAGAGTCAGTCCCTTTAACCTCCTGTTTGGCCCAGTTTGCAATTTCTGTGGAAGATGAACAGGAATAGCGAGAACCAATGAGAGACTAGCTGGAGGTGTCTGGACGGGCAAATTTAACTCTCATTTCCCACCAGGAAGAGGAATTAACCAAAGGCTCAGCTTGCCGTGCCGGAACCAGATTAGGGCCTGAAGCCATCCTGCGGTGTTGCGGCCAGGTCACAAGAAAGCGAGTTGAAGAAAGGAGCTCAGGGGCACTGTAATTCACAAACCTGCAGAGTTATAAATGACAGCTATCGTCCAAAAATATACTGAAGTAAGGCTGCCAAGAGGACTTGAAAGCGGGGCAGAATTGCAGGAAACCGATTTCAGGAGGTAGACTGGAATTGCATTGAAAGCATAGGAAAAGAGGCAGAACGTCCACAATGATGCACTTGGCCAAAAAGGGCGTATGCGTTTTTTCCTGAATATATTCAGGAAAAAACGCATACGCCCTTTTTGGCCAACCAAGCAAGCTTGCAAAGGAAATCTGCACTACAATGAAGTCTCACTTCCCCCCGGTCAAAAGGGCCATCTGAAAAAAGTGTAAAATCCAGAAAGGCAGGACAGGCCATGGAGAACTGGGAGCCTTTTTATGCTGATGGGAAGGATGTAAATTGCCAACAGACACTCGGGAGAAGTGTATGGTGTTTCCTGAAACATCTAAAAAACAAAGCAACAGAGCCTAGGGCACTTTCACTTATGGTCCTATAGCTTAGGGAAATTAAAATCAAAAAGACACAGCCACCCCAAAGTTTGGGACGCCTCTGTTTACAAGAACCTCATTTACCGTACAAGTTCAATATCACAGAAAGTGAAAAATGGATAAAGAAGTTGTGGTACTTACGTACAATGCAGTATCACTCAACAATGAAATCTATGTCATCAGGCCCGTAGCAGCATAATGAGTGGATTCAGGTACGATGATTCTAACTGAAATAAGTCACACAGAGAAAGAAACATCATAAGATATCACTAATACACAGAATGTAAACTTGGCTACACAGGAACTGAATTCCAAAACAGAACAGGGTCTCAAATTTAGAAAACCAACTTATGCTTGCTTAAGGGGAAAGGTGAGTTGGGGTGCTGCATAAAACCAGAGATTGAAATGAGCACAGATAAAGTTCCTTAAGCCAAATATGGAATAGACAAGAGCTACTCCTTGCTCAACGAAATGGACTCAACACCCCATATTAAATGCTTAAGAATGTACCTGACTAGTAAGTATCTTAAAACCTATGGATTGCTATGTCTCCAAAAGAGAATCAAGCGTCTGTACAGGGTGATAAACGCAGCAGTGATAGGATTGGAGAAGTTCGGTGAGCAAATGAAGACCCTTTGAAGTCATATTGCATGGTACCCATTACATGGGTCTCAACTCTCCAGGTTTAAGGTATTCTTCCTTCAGCTAAAACATGCATGTGGAACCCAGAGTATGATCAACCGTGTGAACGGGAGACGTGTTCAAATATGTCTCAGTTTTCCTTCCCTGGTACTCGGGTGCAACATTCCAGATGCTTTACTAACACCCTCCCGACTTGGAGAGTCAGTCCCTTTAACCACCTGTTTGGCCCAGTTTGCAATTTCTGTGGAAGATGAACAGGAATAGCGAGAACCAATGAGAGACTAGCTGGAGGTGTCTGGACGGGCAAATTTAACTCTCATTTCCCACCAGGAAGAGCAATTAACCAAAGGCTCAGCGTGCCGTGCCGGAACCAGATTAAGGCCTGAAGCCATCCTGCGGTGTTGCGGCCAGCTCAAAAGAAAGCGAGTTGAAGAAAGGAGCTCAGGGGCACTGTAATTCACAAACCTGCAGAGTTATAAATGACAGCTATCGTCCAAAAATATACTGAAGTAAGGCTGCCAAGAGGACTTGAAAGCGGGGCAGAATTGCAGGAAACCGATTTCAGGAGGTAGACTGGAATTGCATTGAAAGCATAGGAAAAGAGGCAGAACGTCCACAATGATGCACTTGGCCAAAAAGGGCATATGCGTTTTTTCCTGAATATATTCAGGAAAAAACGCATATGCCCTTTTTGGCCAACCAAGCAAACTTGCAAAGGAAATCTGCACTACAATGAAGTCTCACTTCCCCCCGGTCAAAAGGGCCATCTGAAAAAAGTGTAAAATCCAGAAAGGCAGGACAGGCCATGGAGAACTGGGAGCCTTGTTATGCTGATGGGCGGGATGTAAATTGCCAACAGCCACTCGGGAGAAGTGTATGGTGTTTCCTGAAACATCTAAAAAACAAAGCAACAGAGCCTAGGGCACTTCCACTTATGGTCCTATAGCTTAGGGAAATTAAAATCAAAAAGACACAGCCACCCCAAAGTTTGGGACGCCTCTGTTTACAAGAACCTCGTTTACAGTACAAGTTCAACATCGCAGAAAGTGAAAAATGGATAAAGAAGTTGTGGTATTTACTTACAAAGCAATATCACTCAGCAATGAAATCTATGTCATCAGGCCCTTAGCAGCACAATGAGTGGATTCAGGTATGATGATTCTAACTGAAATAAGTCACACAGAAAAAGAAACATCATAAGATATCAGTAATACATGGAATGTAAACTTGGCTACACAGGAACTGAATTACAGAACAGAACAGGGTCTCAAATTTAGAAAACCAACTTATGCTTGCTTAAGGGGAAAGGTGAGTTGGGGTGCTGCATAAAACCAGAGATTGAAATGAGCACAGATAAAGTTCCTTAAGCCAAATATGGAATAGACAAGAGCTCCTCCTTGCTCAACGAAATGGACTCAACACCGCATATTAAACGCCTAAGAATGTACCTGACTAGTAAGTATCTTAAAACCTATGGATTGCTATGTCTCCGAAAGAGAATCAAGCATGTGTACAGGGGCATAAACGCAGCAGTGATAGGATTGGAGAGGTTCGGTGAGCAAATGAAGACCCTTTGAAGTCATATTGCATGGTACCCATTCCACGGGTTTCAACTACCCAGGTTTAAGGTATTCTACCTTCAGCTAAAACATGCATGTGGAAACTAGAGTATGATCAACCATGTGATCGGGAAACGTGTTCAAATATGTCTCAGTTTTCGTACCCTGGTACTCGGGTGCAACATGCCAGACGCTTTACTAACACCCTCCCGACTTGGAGAGTCAGTCCCTTTAACCTCCTGTTTGGCCCAGTTTGCAATTTCTGTGGAAGATGAACAGGAATAGCGAGAACCAATGAGAGACTAGCTGGAGGTGTCTGGACGGGCAAATTTAACTCTCATTTCCCACCAGGAAGAGGAATTAACCAAAGGCTCAGCTTGCCGTGCCGGAACAAGATTAGGGCCTGAAGCCATCCTGCGGTGTTGCGGCCAGCTCAAAAGAAAGCGAGTTGAAGAAAGGAGCTCAGGGGCACTGTAATTCACAAACCTGCAGAGTTATAAATGACAGCTATCGTCCAAAAATATAACTGAAGCAAGGCTGCCAAGAGGACTTGAAAGCGGGGCAGAATTGCAGGAAACCGATTTCAGGAGGTAGACTGGAATTGCATTGAAAGCATAGGAAAAGAGGCAGAACGTCCACAATGATGCACTTGGCCAAAAAGGGCGTATGCGTTTTTTCCTGAATATATTCAGGAAAAAACGCATACGCCCTTTTTGGCCAACCAAGCAAGCTTGCAAAGGAAATCTGCACTACAATGAAGTCTCACTTCCCCCCGGTCAAAAGGGCCATCTGAAAAAAGTGTAAAATCCAGAAAGGCAGGACAGGCCATGGAGAACTGGGAGCCTTGTTATGCTGATGGGCGGGATGTAAATTGCCAACAGCCACTCGGGAGAAGTGTATGGTGTTTCCTGAAACATCTAAAAAACAAAGCAACAGAGCCTAGGGCACTTCCACTAATGGTCCTATAGCTTAGGGAAATTAAAATCAAAAAGACACAGCCACCCCAAAGTTTGGGACGCCTCTGTTTACAAGAACCTCATTTACCATACAAGTTCAATATCACAGAAAGTGAAAAATGGATAAAGAAGTTGTGGTACTTACGTACAATGCAGTATCACTCAACAATGAAATCTATGTCATCAGGCCCGTAGCAGCATAATGAGTGGATTCAGGTACGATGATTCTAACTGAAATAAGTCACACAGAAAAAGAAACATCATAAGATATCACTAATACACAGAATGTAAACTTGGCTACACAGGAACTGAATTCCAAAACAGAACAGGGTCTCAAATTTAGAAAACCAACTTATGCTTGCTTAAGGGGAAAGGTGAGTTGGGGTGCTGCATAAAACCAGAGATTGAAATGAGCACAGATAAAGTTCCTTAAGCCAAATATGGAATAGACAAGAGCTACTCCTTGCTCAACGAAATGGACTCAACACCCCATATTAAATGCCTAAGAATGTACCTGACTAGTAAGTATCTTAAAACCTATGGATTGCTATGTCTCCAAAAGAGAATCAAGCGTCTGTACAGGGTGATAAACGCAGCAGTGATAGGATTGGAGAAGTTCGGTGAGCAAATGAAGACCCTTTGAAGTCATATTGCATGGTACCCATTCCACGGGTCTCAACTCTCCAGGTTTAAGGTATTCTTCCTTCAGCTAAAACATGCATGTGGAACCCAGAGTATGATCAACCGTGTGAACGGGAGACGTGTTCAAATATGTCTCAGTTTTCCTCCCCTGGTACTCGGGTGCAACATTCCAGATGCTTTACTAACACCCTCCCGACTTGGAGAGTCAGTCCCTTTAACCTCCTGTTTGGCCCAGTTTGCAATTTCTGCGGAAGATGAACAGGAATAGCGAGAACCAATGAGAGACTAGCTGGAGGTGTCTGGACGGGCAAATTTAACTCTCATTTCCCACCAGGAAGAGGAATTAACCAAAGGCTCAGCGTGCCGTGCCGGAACCAGATTAGGGCCTGAAGCCATCCTGCGGTGTTGCGGCCAGCTCAAAAGAAAGCGAGTTGAAGAAAGGAGCTCAGGGGCACTGTAATTCACAAACCTGCAGAGTTATAAATGACAGCTATCGTCCAAAAATATACTGAAGTAAGGCTGCCAAGAGGACTTGAAAGCGGGGCAGAATTGCAGGAAACCGATTTCAGGAGGTAGACTGGAATTGCATTGAAAGCATAGGAAAAGAGGCAGAACGTCCACAATGATGCACTTGGCCAAAAAGGGTGTATGCGTTTTTTCCTGAATATATTCAGGAAAAAACGCATACGCCCTTTTTGGCCAACCAAGCAAGCTTGCAAAGGAAATCTGCACTACAATGAAGTCTCACTTCCCCCCGGTCAAAAGGGCCATCTGAAAAAAGTGTAAAATCCAGAAAGGCAGGACAGGCCATGGAGAACTGGGAGCCTTGTTATGCTGATGGGAGGGATGTAAATTGCCAACAGACACTCGGGAGAAGTGTATGGTGTTTCCTGAAACATCTAAAAAACAAAGCAACAGAGCCTAGGGCACTTCCACTTATGGTCCTATAGCTTAGGGAAATTAAAATAAAAAAGACACAGCCACCCCAAAGTTTGGGACGCCTCTGTTTACAAGAACCTCGTTTACAGTACAAGTTCAACATCGCAGAAAGTGAAAAATGGATAAAGAAGTTGTGGTATTTACTTACAAAGCAATATCACTCAGCAATGAAATCTATGTCATCAGGCCCTTAGCAGCACAATGAGTGGATTCAGGTATGATGATTCTAACTGAAATAAGTCACACAGAAAAAGAAACATCATAAGATATCAGTAATACATGGAATGTAAACTTGGCTACACAGGAACTGAATTACAGAACAGAACAGGGTCTCAAATTTAGAAAACCAACTTATGCTTGCTTAAGGGGAAAGGTGAGTTGGGGTGCTGCATAAAACCAGAGATTGAAATGAGCACAGATAAAGTTCCTTAAGCCAAATATGGAATAGACAAGAGCTCCTCCTTGCTCAACGAAATGGACTCAACACCGCATATTAAACGCCTAAGAATGTACCTGACTAGTAAGTATCTTAAAACCTATGGATTGCTATGTCTCCGAAAGAGAATCAAGCATGTGTACAGGGGCATAAACGCAGCAGTGATAGGATTGGAGAGGTTCGGTGAGCAAATGAAGACCCTTTGAAGTCATATTGCATGGTACCCATTCCACGGGTTTCAACTACCCAGGTTTAAGGTATTCTACCTTCAGCTAAAACATGCATGTGGAAACTAGAGTATGATCAACCATGTGATCGGGAAACGTGTTCAAATATGTCTCAGTTTTCGTACCCTGGTACTCGGGTGCAACATGCCAGACGCTTTACTAACACCCTCCCGACTTGGAGAGTCAGTCCCTTTAACCTCCTGTTTGGCCCAGTTTGCAATTTCTGTGGAAGATGAACAGGAATAGCGAGAACCAATGAGAGACTAGCTGGAGGTGTCTGGACGGGCAAATTTAACTCTCATTTCCCACCAGGAAGAGGAATTAACCAAAGGCTCAGCTTGCCGTGCCGGAACAAGATTAGGGCCTGAAGCCATCCTGCGGTGTTGCGGCCAGCTCAAAAGAAAGCGAGTTGAAGAAAGGAGCTCAGGGGCACTGTAATTCACAAACCTGCAGAGTTATAAATGACAGCTATCGTCGAAAAATATAACTGAAGTAAGGCTGCCAAGAGGACTTGAAAGCGGGGCAGAATTGCAGGAAACCGATTTCAGGAGGTAGACTGGAATTGCATTGAAAGCATAGGAAAAGAGGCAGAACGTCCACAATGATGCACTTGGCCAAAAAGGGCATATGCGTTTTTTCCTGAATATATTCAGGAAAAAACGCATACGCCCTTTTTGGCCAACCAAGCAAGCTTGCAAAGGAAATCTGCACTACAATGAAGTCTCACTTCCCCCCGGTCAAAAGGGCCATCTGAAAAAAGTGTAAAATCCAGAAAGGCAGGACAGGCCATGGAGAACTGGGAGCCTTGTTATGCTGATGGGCGGGATGTAAATTGCCAACAGCCACTCGGGAGAAGTGTATGGTGTTTCCTGAAACATCTAAAAAACAAAGCAACAGAGCCTAGGGCACTTCCACTTATGGTCCTATAGCTTAGGGAAATTAAAATCAAAAAGACACAGCCACCCCAAAGTTTGGGACGCCTCTGTTTACAAGAACCTCATTTACCATACAAGTTCAATATCACAGAAAGTGAAAAATGGATAAAGAAGTTGTGGTACTTACGTACAATGCAGTATCACTCAACAATGAAATCTATGTCATCAGGCCCGTAGCAGCATAATGAGTGGATTCAGGTACGATGATTCTAACTGAAATAAGTCACACAGAAAAAGAAACATCATAAGATATCACTAATACACAGAATGTAAACTTGGCTACACAGGAACTGAATTCCAAAACAGAACAGGGTCTCAAATTTAGAAAACCAACTTATGCTTGCTTAAGGGGAAAGGTGAGTTGGGGTGCTGCATAAAACCAGAGATTGAAATGAGCACAGATAAAGTTCCTTAAGCCAAATATGGAATAGACAAGAGCTACTCCTTGCTCAACGAAATGGACTCAACACCCCATATTAAATGCCTAAGAATGTACCTGACTAGTAAGTATCTTAAAACCTATGGATTGCTATGTCTCCAAAAGAGAATCAAGCGTCTGTACAGGGTGATAAACGCAGCAGTGATAGGATTGGAGAAGTTCGGTGAGCAAATGAAGACCCTTTGAAGTCATATTGCATGGTACCCATTCCACGGGTCTCAACTCTCCAGGTTTAAGGTATTCTTCCTTCAGCTAAAACATGCATGTGGAACCCAGAGTATGATCAACCGTGTGAACGGGAGACGTGTTCAAATATGTCTCAGTTTTCCTCCCCTGGTACTCGGGTGCAACATTCCAGATGCTTTACTAACACCCTCCCGACTTGGAGAGTCAGTCCCTTTAACCTCCTGTTTGGCCCAGTTTGCAATTTCTGCGGAAGATGAACAGGAATAGCGAGAACCAATGAGAGACTAGCTGGAGGTGTCTGGACGGGCAAATTTAACTCTCATTTCCCACCAGGAAGAGGAATTAACCAAAGGCTCAGCGTGCCGTGCCGGAACCAGATTAGGGCCTGAAGCCATCCTGCGGTGTTGCGGCCAGCTCAAAAGAAAGCGAGTTGAAGAAAGGAGCTCAGGGGCACTGTAATTCACAAACCTGCAGAGTTATAAATGACAGCTATCGTCCAAAAATATACTGAAGTAAGGCTGCCAAGAGGACTTGAAAGCGGGGCAGAATTGCAGGAAACCGATTTCAGGAGGTAGACTGGAATTGCATTGAAAGCATAGGAAAAGAGGCAGAACGTCCACAATGATGCACTTGGCCAAAAAGGGTGTATGCGTTTTTTCCTGAATATATTCAGGAAAAAACGCATACGCCCTTTTTGGCCAACCAAGCAAGCTTGCAAAGGAAATCTGCACTACAATGAAGTCTCACTTCCCCCCGGTCAAAAGGGCCATCTGAAAAAAGTGTAAAATCCAGAAAGGCAGGACAGGCCATGGAGAACTGGGAGCCTAGTTATGCTGATGGGAGGGATGTAAATTGCCAACAGACACTCGGGAGAAGTGTATGGTGTTTCCTGAAACATCTAAAAAACAAAGCAACAGAGCCTAGGGCACTTCCACTTATGGTCCTATAGCTTAGGGAAATTAAAATAAAAAAGACACAGCCACCCCAAAGTTTGGGACGCCTCTGTTTACAAGAACCTCGTTTACAGTACAAGTTCAACATCGCAGAAAGTGAAAAATGGATAAAGAAGTTGTGGTATTTACTTACAAAGCAATATCACTCAGCAATGAAATCTATGTCATCAGGCCCTTAGCAGCACAATGAGTGGATTCAGGTATGATGATTCTAACTGAAATAAGTCACACAGAAAAAGAAACATCATAAGATATCAGTAATACATGGAATGTAAACTTGGCTACACAGGAACTGAATTACAGAACAGAACAGGGTCTCAAATTTAGAAAACCAACTTATGCTTGCTTAAGGGTAAAGGTGAGTTGGGGTGCTGCATAAAACCAGAGATTGAAATGAGCACAGATAAAGTTCCTTAAGCCAAATATGGAATAGACAAGAGCTCCTCCTTGCTCAACGAAATGGACTCAACACCGCATATTAAACGCCTAAGAATGTACCTGACTAGTAAGTATCTTAAAACCTATGGATTGCTATGTCTCCGAAAGAGAATCAAGCATGTGTACAGGGGCATAAACGCAGCAGTGATAGGATTGGAGAGGTTCGGTGAGCAAATGAAGACCCTTTGAAGTCATATTGCATGGTACCCATTCCACGGGTTTCAACTACCCAGGTTTAAGGTATTCTACCTTCAGCTAAAACATGCATGTGGAAACTAGAGTATGATCAACCATGTGATCGGGAAACGTGTTCAAATATGTCTCAGTTTTCCTCCCCTGGTACTCGGGTGCAACATTCCAGATGCTTTACTAACACCCTCCCGACTTGGAGAGTCAGTCCCTTTAACCTCCTGTTTGGCCCAGTTTGCAATTTCTGCGGAAGATGAACAGGAATAGCGAGAACCAATGAGAGACTAGCTGGAGGTGTCTGGACGGGCAAATTTAACTCTCATTTCCCACCAGGAAGAGGAATTAACCAAAGGCTCAGCGTGCCATGCCGGAACCAGATTAGGGCCTGAAGCCATCCTGCGGTGTTGCGGCCAGCTCAAAAGAAAGCGAGTTGAAGAAAGGAGCTCAGGGGCACTGTAATTCACAAACTGCAGAGTTATAAATGACAGCTATCGTCCAAAAATATACTGAAGTAAGGCTGCCAAGAGGACTTGAAAGCGGGGCAGAATTGCAGGAAACCGATTTCAGGAGGTAGACTGGAATTGCATTGAAAGCATAGGAAAAGAGGCAGAACGTCCACAATGATGCACTTGGCCAAAAAGGGTGTATGCGTTTTTTCCTGAATATATTCAGGAAAAAACGCATACGCCCTTTTTGGCCAACCAAGCAAGCTTGCAAAGGAAATCTGCACTACAATGAAGTCTCACTTCCCCCCGGTCAAAAGGGCCATCTGAAAAAAGTGTAAAATCCAGAAAGGCAGGACAGGCCATGGAGAACTGGGAGCCTTGTTATGCTGATGGGCGGGATGTAAATTGCCAACAGCCATTCGGGAGAAGTGTATGGTGTTTCCTGAAACATCTAAAAAACAAAGCAACAGAGCCTAGGGCACTTCCACTTATGGTCCTATAGCTTAGGGAAATTAAAATCAAAAAGACACAGCCACCCCAAAGTTTGGGACGCCTCTGTTTACAAGAACCTCATTTACCATACAAGTTCAATATCACAGAAAGTGAAAAATGGATAAAGAAGTTGTGGTACTTACGTACAATGCAGTATCACTCAACAATGAAATCTATGTCATCAGGCCCGTAGCAGCATAATGAGTGGATTCAGGTACGATGATTCTAACTGAAATAAGTCACACAGAAAAAGAAACATCATAAGATATCACTAATACACAGAATGTAAACTTGGCTACACAGGAACTGAATTCCAAAACAGAACAGGGTCTCAAATTTAGAAAACCAACTTATGCTTGCTTAAGGGGAAAGGTGAGTTGGGGTGCTGCATAAAACCAGAGATTGAAATGAGCACAGATAAAGTTCCTTAAGCCAAATATGGAATAGACAAGAGCTACTCCTTGCTCAACGAAATGGACTCAACACCCCATATTAAATGCCTAAGAATGTACCTGACTAGTAAGTATCTTAAAACCTATGGATTGCTATGTCTCCAAAAGAGAATCAAGCGTCTGTACAGGGTGATAAACGCAGCAGTGA
The DNA here is from genome assembly GCF_039906515.1 of Pseudorca crassidens. NCBI lineage: Eukaryota > Metazoa > Chordata > Mammalia > Artiodactyla > Delphinidae > Pseudorca > Pseudorca crassidens. The sequence continues at coordinate 1,400,126 of NW_027136299.1, forward strand.
TAGGATTGGAGAAGTTCGGTGAGCAAATGAAGACCCTTTGAAGTCATATTGCATGGTACCCATTCCACGGGTCTCAACTCTCCAGGTTTAAGGTATTCTTCCTTCAGCTAAAACATGCATGTGGAACCCAGAGTATGATCAACCGTGTGAACGGGAGACGTGTTCAAATATGTCTCAGTTTTCCTCCCCTGGTACTCGGGTGCAACATTCCAGATGCTTTACTAACACCCTCCCGACTTGGAGAGTCAGTCCCTTTAACCTCCTGTTTGGCCCAGTTTGCAATTTCTGCGGAAGATGAACAGGAATAGCGAGAACCAATGAGAGACTAGCTGGAGGTGTCTGGACGGGCAAATTTAACTCTCATTTCCCACCAGGAAGAGGAATTAACCAAAGGCTCAGCGTGCCGTGCCGGAACCAGATTAGGGCCTGAAGCCATCCTGCGGTGTTGCGGCCAGCTCAAAAGAAAGCGAGTTGAAGAAAGGAGCTCAGGGGCACTGTAATTCACAAACCTGCAGAGTTATAAATGACAGCTATCGTCCAAAAATATACTGAAGTAAGGCTGCCAAGAGGACTTGAAAGCGGGGCAGAATTGCAGGAAACCGATTTCAGGAGGTAGACTGGAATTGCATTGAAAGCATAGGAAAAGAGGCAGAACGTCCACAATGATGCACTTGGCCAAAAAGGGTGTATGCGTTTTTTCCTGAATATATTCAGGAAAAAACGCATACGCCCTTTTTGGCCAACCAAGCAAGCTTGCAAAGGAAATCTGCACTACAATGAAGTCTCACTTCCCCCCGGTCAAAAGGGCCATCTGAAAAAAGTGTAAAATCCAGAAAGGCAGGACAAGCCATGGAGAACTGGGAGCCTTGTTATGCTGATGGGCGGGATGTAAATTGCCAAGAGACACTCGGGAGAAGTGTATGGTGTTTCCTGAAACATCTAAAAAACAAAGCAACAGAGCCTAGGGCACTTCCACTTATGGTCCTATAGATTAGGGAAATTAAAATCAAAAAGACACAGCCACCCCAAAGTTTGGGACGCCTCTGTTTACAAGAACCTCGTTTACAGTACAAGTTCAACATCGCAGAAAGTGAAAAATGGATAAAGAAGTTGTGGTATTTACTTACAAAGCAATATCACTCAGCAATGAAATCTATGTCATCAGGCCCTTAGCAGCACAATGAGTGGATTCAGGTATGATGATTCTAACTGATATAAGTCACACAGAAAAAGAAACATCATAAGATATCAGTAATACACGGAATGTAAACTTGGCTACACAGGAACTGAATTACAGAACAGAACAGGGTCTCAAATTTAGAAAACCAACTTATGCTTGCTTAAGGGTAAAGGTGAGTTGGGGTGCTGCATAAAACCAGAGATTGAAATGAGCACAGATAAAGTTCCTTAAGCCAAATATGGAATAGACAAGAGCTACTCCTTGCTCAACGAAATGGACTCAACACCGCATATTAAACGCCTAAGAATGTACCTGACTAGTAAGTATCTTAAAACCTATGGATTGCTATGTCTCCGAAAGAGAATCAAGCATGTGTACAGGGGCATAAACGCAGCAGTGATAGGATTGGAGAGGTTCGGTGAGCAAATGAAGACCCTTTGAAGTCATATTGCATGGTACCCATTCCACGGGTTTCAACTACCCATGTTTAAGGTATTCTAACTTCAGCTAAAACATGCATGTGGAAACTAGAGTATGATCAACCATGTGATCGGGAAACGTGTTCAAATATGTCTCAGTTTTCGTACCCTGGTACTCGGGTGCAACATTCCAGACGGTTTACTAACACCCTCCCGACTTGGAGAGTCAGTCCCTTTAACCTCCTGTTTGGCCCAGTTTGCAATTTCTGTGGAAGATGAACAGGAATAGCGAGAACCAATGAGAGACTAGCTGGAGGTGTCTGGACGGGCAAATTTAACTCTCATTTCCCACCAGGAAGAGGAATTAACCAAAGGCTCAGCTTGCCGTGCCGGAACCAGATTAGGGCCTGAAGCCATCCTGCGGTGTTGCTGCCAGCTCAAAAGAAAGCGAGTTGAAGAAAGGAGCTCAGGGGCACTGTAATTCACAAACCTGCAGAGTTATAAATGACAGCTATCGTCCAAAAATATACTGAAGTAAGGCTGCCAAGAGGACTTGAAAGCGGGGCAGAATTGCAGGAAACCGATTTCAGGAGGTAGACTGGAATTGCATTGAAAGCATAGGAAAAGAGGCAGAACGTCCACAATGATGCACTTGGCCAAAAAGGGCGTATGCGTTTTTTCCTGAATATATTCAGGAAAAAACGCATACGCCCTTTTTGGCCAACCAAGCAAGCTTGCAAAGGAAATCTGCACTACAATGAAGTCTCACTTCCCCCCGGTCAAAAGGGCCATCTGAAAAAAGTGTAAAATCCAGAAAGGCAGGACAGGCCATGGAGAACTGGGAGCCTTGTTATGCTGATGGGCGGGATGTAAATTGCCAACAGACACTCGGGAGAAGTGTATGGTGTTTCCTGAAACATCTAAAAAACAAAGCAACAGAGCCTAGGGCACTTCCACTTATGGTCCTATAGCTTAGGGAAATTAAAATCAAAAAGACACAGCCACCCCAAAGTTTGGGACGCCTCTGTTTACAAGAACCTCATTTACCGTACAAGTTCAATATCACAGAAAGTGAAAAATGGATAAAGAACTTGTGGTACTTACGTACAATGCAGTATCACTCAACAATGAAATCTATGTCATCAGGCCCGTAGCAGCATAATGAGTGGATTCAGGTACGATGATTCTAACTGAAATAAGTCACACAGAAAAAGAAACATCATAAGATATCACTAATACACAGAATGTAAACTTGGCTACACAGGAACTGAATTCCAAAACAGAACAGGGTCTCAAATTTAGAAAACCAACTTAGGCTTGCTTAAGGGGAAAGGTGAGTTGGGGTGCTGCATAAAACCAGAGATTGAAATGAGCACAGATAAAGTTCCTTAAGCCAAATATGGAATAGACAAGAGCTACTCCTTGCTCAACGAAATGGACTCAACACCCCATATTAAATGCCTAAGAATGTACCTGACTAGTAAGTATCTTAAAACCTATGGATTGCTATGTCTCCAAAAGAGAATCAAGCGTCTGTACAGGGGGATAAACGCAGCAGTGATAGGATTGGAGAAGTTCGGTGAGCAAATGAAGACCCTTTGAAGTCATATTGCATGGTACCCATTACACGGGTCTCAACTCTCCAGGTTTAAGGTATTCTTCCTTCAGCTAAAACATGCATGTGGAACCCAGAGTATGATCAACCGTGTGAACGGGAGACGTGTTCAAATATGTCTCAGTTTTCCTCCCCTGGTACTCGGGTGCAACATTCCAGACGCTTTACTAACACCCTCCCGACTTGGAGAGTCAGTCCCTTTAACCTCCTGTTTGGCCCAGTTTGCAATTTCTGCGGAAGATGAACAGGAATAGCGAGAACCAATGAGAGACTAGCTGGAGGTGTCTGGACGGGCAAATTTAACTCTCATTTCCCACCAGGAAGAGGAATTAACCAAAGGCTCAGCGTGCCGTGCCGGAACCAGATTAGGGCCTGAAGCCATCCTGCGGTGTTGCGGCCAGCTCAAAAGAAAGCGAGTTGAAGAAAGGAGCTCAGGGGCACTGTAATTCACAAACCTGCAGAGTTATAAATGACAGCTATCGTCCAAAAATATACTGAAGTAAGGCTGCCAAGAGGACTTGAAAGCGGGGCAGAATTGCAGGAAACCGATTTCAGGAGGTAGACTGGAATTGCATTGAAAGCATAGGAAAAGAGGCAGAACGTCCACAATGATGCACTTGGCCAAAAAGGGCGTATGCGTTTTTTCCTGAATATATTCAGGAAAAAACGCATACGCCCTTTTTGGCCAACCAAGCAAGCTTGCAAAGGAAATCTGCACTACAATGAAGTCTCACTTCCCCCCGGTCAAAAGGGCCATCTGAAAAAAGTGTAAAATCCAGAAAGGCAGGACAGGCCATGGAGAACTGTGAGCCTTTTTATGCTGATGGGAGGGAGGTAAATTGCCAACAGATACTCGGGAGAAGTGTATGGTGTTTCCTGAAACATCTAAAAAACAAAGCAACAGAGCCTAGGGCACTTCCACTTATGGTCCTATAGCTTAGGGAAATTAAAATCAAAAAGACACAGCCACCCCAAAGTTTGGGACGCCTCTGTTTACAAGAACCTCGTTTACAGTACAAGTTCAACATCGCAGAAAGTGAAAAATGGATAAAGAAGTTGTGGTATTTACTTACAAAGCAATATCACTCAGCAATGAAATCTATGTCATCAGGCCCTTAGCAGCACAATGAGTGGATTCAGGTATGATGATTCTAACTGATATAAGTCACACAGAAAAAGAAACATCATAAGATATCAGTAATACACGGAATGTAAACTTGGCTACACAGGAACTGAATTACAGAACAGAACAGGGTCTCAAATTTAGAAAACCAACTTATGCTTGCTTAAGGGTAAAGGTGAGTTGGGGTGCTGCATAAAACCAGAGATTGAAATGAGCACAGATAAAGTTCCTTAAGCCAAATATGGAATAGACAAGAGCTACTCCTTGCTCAACGAAATGGACTCAACACCGCATATTAAACGCCTAAGAATGTACCTGACTAGTAAGTATCTTAAAACCTATGGATTGCTATGTCTCCGAAAGAGAATCAAGCATGTGTACAGGGGCATAAACACAGCAGTGATAGGATTGGAGAGGTTCGGTGAGCAAATGAAGACACTTTGAAGTCATATTGCATGGTACCCATTCCACGGGTCTCAACTCTCCAGGTTTAAGGTATTCTTCCTTCAGCTAAAACATGCATGTGGAACCCAGAGTATGATCAACCGTGTGAACGGGAGACGTGTTCAAATATGTCTCAGTTTTGGTCCCCTGGTACCAGGGTGCAACATTCCAGACGCTTTACTAACACTCTCCCCACTTGGAGAGTCAGCGCCTTTAACCTCCTGTTTGGCCCAGTTTGCAATTTCTGCGGAAGATGAACAGGAATAGGGAGAACCAATGAGAGACTAGCTGGAGGTGTCTGGACGGGCAAATTTAACTCTCATTTCCCACCAGGAAGAGGAAATAACCAAAGGCTCAGCGTGCCGTGCCGGAACCAGATTAGGGCCTGAAGCCATCCTGCGGTGTTGCGGCCAGGTCACCAGAAAGCGAGTTGAAGAAAGGAGCTCAGGGGCACTGTAATTCACAAACCTGCAGAGTTATAAATGACAGCTATCGTCCAAAAATATACTGAAGTAAGGCTGCCAAGAGGACTTGAAAGCGGGGCAGAATTGCAGGAAACCGATTTCAGGAGGTAGACTGGAATTGCATTGAAAGCATAGGAAAAGAGGCAGAACGTCCACAATGATGCACTTGGCCAAAAAGGGCGTATGCGTTTTTTCCTGAATATATTCAGGAAAAAACGCATACGCCCTTTTTGGCCAACCAAGCAAACTTGCAAAGGAAATCTGCACTACAATGAAGTCTCACTTCCCCCCGGTCAAAAGGGCCATCTGAAAAAAGTGTAAAATCCAGAAAGGCAGGACAGGCCATGGAGAACTGGGAGCCTTGTTATGCTGATGGGCGGGATGTAAATTGCCAACAGATACTCGGGAGAAGTGTATGGTGTTTCCTGAAACATCTAAAAAACAAAGCAACAGAGCCTAGGGCACTTCCACTTATGGTCCTATAGATTAGGGAAATTAAAATCAAAAAGACACAGCCACCCCAAAGTTTGGGACGCCTCTGTTTACAAGAACCTCGTTTACAGTACAAGTTCAACATCGCAGAAAGTGAAAAATGGATAAAGAAGTTGTGGTATTTACTTACAAAGCAATATCACTCAGCAATGAAATCTATGTCATCAGGCCCTTAGCAGCACAATGAGTGGATTCAGGTATGATGATTCTAACTGAAATAAGTCACACAGAAAAAGAAACATCATAAGATATCAGTAATACACGGAATGTAAACTTGGCTACACAGGAACTGAATTACAGAACAGAACAGGGTCTCAAATTTAGAAAACCAACTTATGCTTGCTTAAGGGTAAAGGTGAGTTGGGGTGCTGCATAAAACCAGAGATTGAAATGAGCACAGATAAAGTTCCTTAAGCCAAATATGGAATAGACAAGAGCTACTCCTTGCTCAACGAAATGGACTCAACACCGCATATTAAACGCCTAAGAATGTACCTGACTAGTAAGTATCTTAAAACCTATGGATTGCTATGTCTCCGAAAGAGAATCAAGCATGTGTACAGGGGCATAAACGCAGCAGTGATAGGATTGGAGAGGTTCGGTGAGCAAATGAAGACCCTTTGAAGTCATATTGCATGGTACCCATTCCACGGGTCTCAACTCTCCAGGTTTAAGGTATTCTTCCTTCAGCTAAAACATGCATGTGGAACCCAGAGTATGATCAACCGTGTGAACGGACACGTGTTCAAATATGTCTCAGTTTTGGTCCCCTGGTACTCGGGTGCAACATTCCTGACACTTTACTAACACTCTCCCCACTTGGAGAGTCAGCGCCTTTAACCTCCTGTTTGGCCCAGTTTGCAATTTCTGCGGAAGATGAACAGGAATAGGGAGAACCAATGAGAGACTAGCTGGAGGTGTCTGGACGGGCAAATTTAACTCTCATTTCCCACCAGGAAGAGGAAATAACCAAAGGCTCAGCGTGCCGTGCCGGAACAAGATTAGGGCCTGAAGCCATCCTGCGGTGTTGCGGCCAGCTCAAAAGAAAGCGAGTTGAAGAAAGGAGCTCAGGGGCACTGTAATTCACAAACCTGCAGAGTTATAAATGACAGCTATCGTCCAAAAATATACTGAAGTAAGGCTGCCAAGAGGACTTGAAAGCGGGGCAGAATTGCAGGAAACCGATTTCAGGAGGTAGACTGGAATTGCATTGAAAGCATAGGAAAAGAGGCAGAACGTCCACAATGATGCACTTGGCCAAAAAGGGCGTATGCGTTTTTTCCTGAATATATTCAGGAAAAAACGCATACACCCTTTTTGGCCAACCAAGCAAACTTGCAAAGGAAATCTGCACTACAATGAAGTCTCACTTCCCCCCGGTCAAAAGGGCCATCTGAAAAAAGTGTAAAATCCAGAAAGGCAGGACAGGCCATGGAGAACTGGGAGCCTTGTTATGCTGATGGGCGGGATGTAAATTGCCAACAGACACTCGGGAGAAGTGTATGGTGTTTCCTGAAACATCTAAAAAACAAAGCAACAGGGCCTAGGGCACTTCCACTTATGGTCCTATAGCTTAGGGAAATTAAAATCAAAAAGACACAGCCACCCCAAAGTTTGGGACGCCTCTGTTTACAAGAACCTCGTTTACCGTACAAGTTCAATATCGCAGAAAGTGAAAAATGGATAAAGAACTTGTGGTACTTACGTACAATGCAGTATCACTCAGCAATGAAATCTATGTCATTAGGCCCGTAGCAGCATAATGAGTGGATTCAGGTACGATGATTCTAACTGAAATAAGTCACACAGAAAAAGAAACATCATAAGATATCACTAATACACGGAATGTAAACTTGGCTACACAGGAACTGAATTCCAAAACAGAACAGGGTCTCAAATTTAGAAAACCAACTTATGCTTGCTTAAGGGGAAAGGTGAGTTGGGGTGCTGCATAAAACCAGAGATTGAAATGAGCACAGATAAAGTTCCTTAAGCCAAATATGGAATAGACAAGAGCTACTCCTTGCTCAACGAAATGGACTCAACACCCCATATTAAACGCCTAAGAATGTACCTGACTAGTAAGTATCTTAAAACCTATGGATTGCTATGTCTCCAAAAGAGAATCAAGCATGTGTACAGGGGCATAAACGCAGCAGTGATAGGATTGGAGAGGTTCGGTGAGCAAATGAAGACCCTTTGAAGTCATATTGCATGGTACCCATTCCACGGGTCTCAACTCTCCAGGTTTAAGGTATTCTTCCTTCAGCTAAAACATGCATGTGGAACCCAGAGTATGATCAACGGTGTGAACGGGAGACGTGTTCAAATATGTCTCAGTTTTGGTCCCCTGGTACTCGGGTGCAACATTCCTGACGCTTTACTAACTCTCCCCTCTTGGAGAGTCAGGGCCTTTAACCTCCTGTTTGGCCCAGTTTGCAATTTCTGCGGAAGATGAACAGGAATAGGGAGAACCAATGAGAGACTAGCTGGAGGTGTCTCGACGGGCAAATTTAACTCTCATTTCCCACCAGGAAGAGGAAATAACCAAAGGCTCAGCGAGCCGTGCCGGAACAAGATTAGGGCCTGAAGCCATCCTGCGGTGTTGCTGCCAGCTCAAAAGAAAGAGAGTTGAAGAAAGGAGCTCAGGGGCACTGTAATTCACAAACCTGCAGAGTTATAAATGACAGCTATCGTCCAAAAATATACTGAAGTAAGGCTGCCAAGAGGACTTGAAAGCGGGGCAGAATTGCAGGAAACCGATTTCAGGAGGTAGACTGGAATTGCATTGAAAGCATAGGAAAAGAGGCAGAACGTCCACAATGATGCACTTGGCCAAAAAGGGCGTATGCGTTTTTTCCTGAATATATTCAGGAAAAAACGCATACGCCCTTTTTGGCCAACCAAGCAAGCTTGCAAAGGAAATCTGCACTACAATGAAGTCTCACTTCCCCCAGGTCAAAAGGGCCATCTGAAAAAAGTGTAAAATGCAGAAAGGCAGGACAGGCCATGGAGAACTGGGAGCCTTTTTATGCTGATGGGAGGGATGTAAATTGCCAACAGCCACTCGGGAGAAGTGTATGGTGTTTCCTGAAACATCTAAAAAACAAAGCAACAGAGCCTAGGGCACTTCCACTTATGGTCCTATAGCTTAGGGAAATTAAAATCAAAAAGACACAGCCACCCCAAAGTTTGGGACGCCTCTGTTTACAAGAACCTCATTTACCGTACAAGTTCAATATCACAGAAAGTGAAAAGTGGATAAAGAAGTTGTGGTACTTACGTACAATGCAGTATCACTCAGCAATGAAATCTATGTCATCAGGCCCGTAGCAGCATAATGAGTGGATTCAGGTACGATGATTCTAACTGAAATAAGTCACACAGAAAAAGAAACATCATAAGATATCACTAATACACAGAATGTAAACTTGGCTACACAGGAACTGAATTCCAAAACAGAACAGGGTCTCAAATTTAGAAAACCAACTTATGCTTGCTTAAGGGGAAAGGTGAGTTGGGGTGCTGCATAAAACCAGAGATTGAAATGAGCACAGATAAAGTTCCTTAAGCCAAATATGGAATAGACAAGAGCTACTCCTTGCTCAACGAAATGGACTCAACACCCCATATTAAATGCCTAAGAATGTACCTGACTAGTAAGTATCTTAAAACCTATGGATTGCTATGTCTCCAAAAGAGAATCAAGCGTCTGTACAGGGGGATAAACGCAGCAGTGATAGGATTGGAGAAGTTCGGTGAGCAAATGAAGACCCTTTGAAGTCATATTGCATGGTACCCATTACACGGGTCTCAACTCTCCAGGTTTAAGGTATTCTTCCTTCAGCTAAAACATGCATGTGGAACCCAGAGTATGATCAACCGTGTGAACGGGAGACGTGTTCAAATATGTCTCAGTTTTCCTCCCCTGGTACTCGGGTGCAACATTCCAGACGCTTTACTAACACCCTCCCGACTTGGAGAGTCAGTCCCTTTAACCTCCTGTTTGGCCCAGTTTGCAATTTCTGCGGAAGATGAACAGGAATAGCGAGAACCAATGAGAGACTAGCTGGAGGTGTCTGGACGGGCAAATTTAACTCTCATTTCCCACCAGGAAGAGGAATTAACCAAAGGCTCAGCTTGCCGTGCCGGAACCAGATTAGGGCCTGAAGCCATCCTGCGGTGTTGCGGCCAGCTCAAAAGAAAGCGAGTTGAAGAAAGGAGCTCAGGGGCACTGTAATTCACAAACCTGCAGAGTTATAAATGACAGCTATCGTCCAAAAATATACTGAAGTAAGGCTGCCAAGAGGACTTGAAAGCGGGGCAGAATTGCAGGAAACCGATTTCAGGAGGTAGACTGGAATTGCATTGAAAGCATAGGAAAAGAGGCAGAACGTCCACAATGATGCACTTGGCCAAAAAGGGCGTATGCGTTTTTTCCTGAATATATTCAGGAAAAAACGCATACGCCCTTTTTGGCCAACCAAGCAAACTTGCAAAGGAAATCTGCACTACAATGAAGTCTCACTTCCCCCCGGTCAAAAGGGCCATCTGAAAAAAGTGTAAAATCCAGAAAGGCAGGACAGGCCATGGAGAACTGGGAGCCTTGTTATGCTGATGGGCGGGATGTAAATTGCCAACAGACACTCGGGAGAAGTGTATGGTGTTTCCTGAAACATCTAAAAAACAAAGCAACAGAGCCTAGGGCACTTCCACTTATGGTCCTATAGCTTAGGGAAATTAAAATCAAAAAGACACAGCCACCCCAAAGTTTGGGACGCCTCTGTTTACAAGAACCTCGTTTACAGTACAAGTTCAACATCGCAGAAAGTGAAAAATGGATAAAGAAGTTGTGGTATTTACTTACAAAGCAATATCACTCAGCAATGGAATCTATGTCATCAGGCCCTTAGCAGCACAATGAGTGGATTCAGGTATGATGATTCTAACTGATATAAGTCACACAGAAAAAGAAACATCATAAGATATCAGTAATACACGGAATGTAAACTTGGCTACACAGGAACTGAATTACAGAACAGAACAGGGTCTCAAATTTAGAAAACCAACTTATGCTTGCTTAAGGGTAAAGGTGAGTTGGGGTGCTGCATAAAACCAGAGATTGAAATGAGCACAGATAAAGTTCCTTAAGCCAAATATGGAATAGACAAGAGCTACTCCTTGCTCAACGAAATGGACTCAACACCGCATATTAAACGCCTAAGAATGTACCTGACTAGTAAGTATCTTAAAACCTATGGATTGCTATGTCTCCGAAAGAGAATCAAGCATGTGTACAGGGGCATAAACGCAGCAGTGATAGGATTGGAGAGGTTCGGTGAGCAAATGAAGACCCTTTGAAGTCATATTGCATGGTACCCATTCCACGGGTTTCAACTACCCAGGTTTAAGGTATTCTACCTTCAGCTAAAACATGCATGTGGAAACTAGAGTATGATCAACCATGTGATCGGGAAACGTGTTCAAATATGTCTCAGTTTTCGTACCCTGGTACTCGGGTGCAACATTCCAGACGCTTTACTAACACCCTCCCGACTTGGAGAGTCAGTCCCTTTAACCTCCTGTTTGGCCCAGTTTGCAATTTCTGTGGAAGATGAACAGGAATAGCGAGAACCAATGAGAGACTAGCTGGAGGTGTCTGAACGGGCAAATTGAACTCTCATTTCCCACCAGGAAGAGGAATTAACCAAAGGCTCAGCTTGCCGTGCCGGAACCAGATTAGGGCCTGAAGCCATCCTGCGGTGTTGCGGCCAGCTCAAAAGAAAGCGAGTTGAAGAAAGGAGCTCAGGGGCACTGTAATTCACAAACCTGCAGAGTTATAAATGACAGCTATCGTCCAAAAATATACTGAAGTAAGGCTGCCAAGAGGACTTGAAAGCGGGGCAGAATTGCAGGAAACCGATTTCAGGAGGTAGACTGGAATTGCATTGAAAGCATAGGAAAAGAGGCAGAACGTCCACAATGATGCACTTGGCCAAAAAGGGCGTATGCGTTTTTTCCTGAATATATTCAGGAAAAAACGCATACGCCCTTTTTGGCCAACCAAGCAAGCTTGCAAAGGAAATCTGCACTACAATGAAGTCTCACTTCCCCCCGGTCAAAAGGGCCATCTGAAAAAAGTGTAAAATCCAGAAAGGCAGGACAGGCCATGGAGAACTGGGAGCCTTTTTATGCTGATGGGTGGGATGTAAATTGCCAACAGCCACTCGGGAGAAGTGTATGGTGTTTCCTGAAACATCTAAAAAACAAAGCAACAGAGCCTAGGGCACTTCCACTTATGGTCCTATAGCTTAGGGAAATTAAAATCAAAAAGACACAGCCACCCCAAAGTTTGGGACGCCTCTGTTTACAAGAACCTCATTTACCGTACAAGTTCAATATCACAGAAAGTGAAAAATGGATAAAGAAGTTGTGGTACTTACGTACAATGCAGTATCACTCAACAATGAAATCTATGTCATCAGGCCCGTAGCAGCATAATGAGTGGATTCAGGTACGATGATTCTAACTGAAATAAGTCACACAGAAAAAGAAACATCATAAGATATCACTAATACACAGAATGTAAACTTGGCTACACAGGAACTGAATTCCAAAACAGAACAGGGTCTCAAATTTAGAAAACCAACTTATGCTTGCTTAAGGGGAAAGGTGAGTTGGGGTGCTGCATAAAACCAGAGATTGAAATGAGCACAGATAAAGTTCCTTAAGCCAAATATGGAATAGACAAGAGCTACTCCTTGCTCAACGAAATGGACTCAACACCCCATATTAAATGCCTAAGAATGTACCTGACTAGTAAGTATCTTAAAACCTATGGATTGCTATGTCTCCAAAAGAGAATCAAGCGTCTGTACAGGGGGATAAACGCAGCAGTGATAGGATTGGAGAAGTTCGGTGAGCAAATGAAGACCCTTTGAAGTCATATTGCATGGTACCCATTACACGGGTCTCAACTCTCCAGGTTTAAGGTATTCTTCCTTCAGCTAAAACATGCATGTGGAACCCAGAGTATGATCAACCGTGTGAACAGGAGATGTGTTCAAATATGTCTCAGTTTTCCTCCCCTGGTACTCGGGTGCAACATTCCAGACGCTTTACTAACACCCTCCCGACTTGGAGAGTCAGTCCCTTTAACCTCCTGTTTGGCCCAGTTTGCAATTTCTGTGGAAGAGGAACAGGAATAGCGAGAACCAATGAGAGACTAGCTGGAGGTGTCTGGACGGGCAAATTTAACTCTCATTTCCCACCAGGAAGAGGAATTAACCAAAGGCTCAGCGTGCCGTGCCGGAACCAGATTAGGGCCTGAAGCCATCCTGCGGTGTTGCGGCCAGCTCAAAAGAAAGCGAGTTGAAGAAAGGAGCTCAGGGGCACTGTAATTCACAAACCTGCAGAGTTATAAATGACAGCTATCGTCCAAAAATATACTGAAGTAAGGCTGCCAAGAGGACTTGAAAGCGGTGCAGAATTGCAGGAAACCGATTTCAGGAGGTAGACTGGAATTGCATTGAAAGCATAGGAAAAGAGGCAGAACGTCCACAATGATGCACTTGGCCAAAAAGGGCGTATGCGTTTTTTCCTGAATATATTCAGGAAAAAACGCATACGCCCTTTTTGGCCAACCAAGCAAGCTTGCAAAGGAAATCTGCACTACAATGAAGTCTCACTTCCCCCCGGTCAAAAGGGCCATCTGAAAAAAGTGTAAAATCCAGAAAGGCAGGACAGGCCATGGAGAACTGGGAGCCTTGTTATGCTGATGGGCGGGATGTAAATTGCCAACAGACACTCGGGAGAAGTGTATGTTGTTTCCTGAAACATCTAAAAAACAAAGCAACAGAGCCTAGGGCACTTCCACTTATGGTCCTATAGCTTAGGGAAATTAAAATCAAAAAGACACAGCCACCCCAAAGTTTGGGACGCCTCTGTTTACAAGAACCTCGTTTACAGTACAAGTTCAACATCGCAGAAAGTGAAAAATGGATAAAGAAGTTGTGGTATTTACTTACAAAGCAATATCACTCAGCAATGAAATCTATGTCATCAGGCCCTTAGCAGCACAATGAGTGGATTCAGGTATGATGATTCTAACTGAAATAAGTCACACAGAAAAAGAAACATCATAAGATATCAGTAATACACGGAATGTAAACTTGGCTACACAGGAACTCAATTACAGAACAGAACAGGGTCTCAAAATTAGAAAACCAACTTATGCTTGCTTAAGGGTAAAGGTGAGTTGGGGTGCTGCATAAAACCAGAGATTGAAATGAGCACAGATAAAGTTCCTTAAGCCAAATATGGAATAGACAAGAGCTACTCCTTGCTCAACGAAATGGACTCAACACCGCATATTAAACGCCTAAGAATGTACCTGACTAGTAAGTATCTTAAAACCTATGGATTGCTATGTCTCCGAAAGAGAATCAAGCATGTGTACAGGGGCATAAACGCAGCAGTGATAGGATTGGAGAGGTTCGGTGAGCAAATGAAGACCCTTTGAAGTCATATTGCATGGTACCCATTCCACGGGTTTCAACTACCCAGGTTTAAGGTATTCTACCTTCAGCTAAAACATGCATGTGGAAACTAGAGTATGATCAACCATGTGATCGGGAAAAGTGTTCAAATATGTCTCAGTTTTCGTACCCTGGTACTCGGGTGCAACATTCCAGACGCTTTACTAACACCCTCACGACTTGGAGAGTCAGTCCCTTTAACCTCCTGTTTGGCCCAGTTTGCAATTTCTGTGGAAGATGAACAGGAATAGCGAGAACCAATGAGAGACTAGCTGGAGGTGTCTGGACGGGCAAATTTAACTCTCATTTCCCACCAGGAAGAGGAATTAACCAAAGGCTCAGCGTGCCGTGCCGGAACCAGATTAGGGCCTGAAGCCATCCTGCGGTGTTGCGGCCAGCTCAAAAGAAAGCGAGTTGAAGAAAGGAGCTCAGGGGCACTGTAATTCACAAACCTGCAGAGTTATAAATGACAGCTATCGTCCAAAAATATACTGAAGTAAGGCTGCCAAGAGGACTTGAAAGCGGGGCAGAATTGCAGGAAACCGATTTCAGGAGGTAGACTGGAATTGCATTGAAAGCATAGGAAAAGAGGCAGAACGTCCACAATGATGCACTTGGCCAAAAAGGGCGTATGCGTTTTTTCCTGAATATATTCAGGAAAAAACGCATACGCCCTTTTTGGCCAACCAAGCAAGCTTGCAAAGGAAATCTGCACTACAATGAAGTCTCACTTCCCCCCGGTCAAAAGGGCCATCTGAAAAAAGTGTAAAATCCAGAAAGGCAGGACAGGCCATGGAGAACTGGGAGCCTTGTTATGCTGATGGGTGGGATGTAAATTGCCAACAGCCACTCGGGAGAAGTGTATGGTGTTTCCTGAAACATCTAAAAAACAAAGCAACAGAGCCTAGGGCACTTCCACTTATGGTCCTATAGCTTAGGGAAATTAAAATCAAAAAGACACAGCCACCCCAAAGTTTGGGACGCCTCTGTTTACAAGAACCTCGTTTACAGTACAAGTTCAACATCGCAGAAAGTGAAAAATGGATAAAGAAGTTGTGGTACTTACGTACAATGCAGTATCACTCAACAATGAAATCTATGTCATCAGGCCCGTAGCAGCATAATGAGTGGATTCAGGTACGATGATTCTAACTGAAATAAGTCACACAGAAAAAGAAACATCATAAGATATCACTAATACACAGAATGTAAACTTGGCTACACAGGAACTGAATTCCAAAACAGAACAGGGTCTCAAATTTAGAAAACCAACTTATGCTTGCTTAAGGGGAAAGGTGAGTTGGGGTGCTGCATAAAACCAGAGATTGAAATGAGCACAGATAAAGTTCCTTAAGCCAAATATGGAATAGACAAGAGCTACTCCTTGCTCAACGAAATGGACTCAACACCCCATATTAAATGCCTAAGAATGTACCTGACTAGTAAGTATCTTAAAACCTATGGATTGCTATGTCTCCAAAAGAGAATCAAGCGTCTGTACAGGGGGATAAACGCAGCAGTGATAGGATTGGAGAAGTTCGGTGAGCAAATGAAGACCCTTTGAAGTCATATTGCATGGTACCCATTACACGGGTCTCAACTCTCCAGGTTTAAGGTATTCTTCCTTCAGCTAAAACATGCATGTGGAACACAGAGTATGATCAACCGTGTGAACAGGAGACATGTTCAAATATGTCTCAGTATTCCTCCCCTGGTACTCGGGTGCAACATTCCAGATGCTTTACTAACACCCTCCCGACTTGGAGAGTCAGTCCCTTTAACCTCCTGTTTGGCCCAGTTTGCAATTTCTGCGGAAGATGAACAGGAATAGCGAGAACCAATGAGAGACTAGCTGGAGGTGTCTGGACGGGCAAATTTAACTCTCATTTCCCACCAGGAAGAGGAATTAACCAAAGGCTCAGCTTACAGTGCCAGAACCAGATTAGGGCCTGAAGCCATCCTGCGGTGTTGCGGCCAGCTCAAAAGAAAGCGAGTTGAAGAAAGGAGCTCAGGGGCACTGTAATTCACAAACCTGCAGAGTTATAAATGACAGCTATCGTCCAAAAATATACTGAAGTAAGGCTGCCAAGAGGACTTGAAAGCGGGGCAGAATTGCAGGAAACTGATTTCAGGAGGTAGACTGGAATTGCATTGAAAGCATAGTGAAAGAGGCAAAACGTCCACAATGATGCACTTGGCCAAAAAGGGCGTATGCGTTTTTTCCTGAATATATTCAGGAAAAAACGCATACGCCCTTTTTGGCCAACCAAGCAAGCTTGCAAAGGAAATCTGCACTACAATGAAGTCTCACTTCCCCCCGGTCAAAAGGGCCATCTGAATAAAGTGTAAAATCCAGAAAGGCAGGACAGGCCATGGAGAACTGGGAGCCTTGTTATGCTGATGGGCGGGATGTAAATTGCCAACAGCCACTCGGGAGAAGTGTATGGTGTTTCCTGAAACATCTAAAAAACAAAGCAACAGAGCCTAGGGCACTTCCACTTATGGTCCTATAGCTTAGGGAAATTAAAATCAAAAAGACACAGCCACCCCAAAGTTTGGGACGCCTCTGTTTACAAGAACCTCATTTACCGTACAAGTTCAATATCACAGAAAGTGAAAAATGGATAAAGAAGTTGTGGTACTTACGTACAATGCAGTATCACTCAACAATGAAATCTATGTCATCAGGCCCGTAGCAGCATAATGAGTGGATTCAGGTACGATGATTCTAACTGAAATAAGTCACACAGAAAAAGAAACATCATAAGATATCACTAATACACAGAATGTAAACTTGGCTACACAGGAACTGAATTCCAAAACAGAACAGGGTCTCAAATTTAGAAAACCAACTTATGCTTGCTTAAGGGGAAAGGTGAGTTGGGGTGCTGCATAAAACCAGAGATTGAAATGAGCACAGATAAAGTTCCTTAAGCCAAATATGGAATAGACAAGAGCTACTCCTTGCTCAACGAAATGGACTCAACACCCCATATTAAATGCCTAAGAATGTACCTGACTAGTAAGTATCTTAAAACCTATGGATTGCTATGTCTCCAAAAGAGAATCAAGCGTCTGTACAGGGGGATAAATGCAGCAGTGATAGGATTGGAGAAGTTCGGTGAGCAAATGAAGACCCTTTGAAGTCATATTGCATGGTACCCATTACACGGGTCTCAACTCTCCAGGTTTAAGGTATTCTTCCTTCAGCTAAAACATGCATGTGGAACCCAGAGTATGATCAACCGTGTGAACGGGAGACGTGTTCAAATATGTCTCAGTTTTCCTCCCCTGGTACTCGGGTGCAACATTCCAGACGCTTTACTAACACCCTCCCGACTTGGAGAGTCAGTCCCTTTAACCTCCTGTTTGGCCCAGTTTGCAATTTCTGCGGAAGATGAACAGGAATAGCGAGAACCAATGAGAGACTAGCTGGAGGTGTCTGGACGGGCAAATTTAACTCTCATTTCCCACCAGGAAGAGGAATTAACCAAAGGCTCAGCTTGCCGTGCCGGAACCAGATTAGGGCCTGAAGCCATCCTGCGGTGTTGCGGCCAGCTCAACAGAAAGCGAGTTGAAGAAAGGAGCTCAGGGGCACTGTAATTCACAAACCTGCAGAGTTATAAATGACAGCTATCGTCCAAAAATATACTGAAGTAAGGCTGCCAAGAGGACTTGAAAGCGGGGCAGAATTGCAGGAAACCGATTTCAGGAGGTAGACTGGAATTGCATTGAAAGCATAGGAAAAGAGGCAGAACGTCCACAATGATGCACTTGGCCAAAAAGGGCGTATGCGTTTTTTCCTGAATATATTCAGGAAAAAACGCATACGCCCTTTTTGGCCAACCAAGCAAGCTTGCAAAGGAAATCTGCACTACAATGAAGTCTCACTTCCCCCCGGTCAAAAGGGCCATCTGAAAAAAGTGTAAAATCCAGAAAGGCAGAACAGGCCATGGAGAACTGGGAGCCTTGTTATGCTGATGGGCGGGATGTAAATTGCCAACAGACACTCGGGAGAAGTGTATGGTGTTTCCTGAAACATCTAAAAAACAAAGCAACAGAGCCTAGGGCACTTCCACTTATGGTCCTATAGCTTAGGGAAATTAAAATCAAAAAGACACAGCCACCCCAAAGTTTGGGACGCCTCTGTTTACAAGAACCTCGTTTACAGTACAAGTTCAACATCGCAGAAAGTGAAAAATGGATAAAGAAGTTGTGGTACTTACGTACAATGCAGTATCACTCAACAATGAAATCTATGTCATCAGGCCCGTAGCAGCATAATGAGTGGATTCAGGTACGATGATTCTAACTGAAATAAGTCACACAGAAAAAGAAACATCATAAGATATCACTAATACACAGAATGTAAACTTGGCTACACAGGAACTGAATTCCAAAACAGAACAGGGTCTCAAATTTAGAAAACCAACTTATGCTTGCTTAAGGGGAAAGGTGAGTTGGGGTGCTGCATAAAACCAGAGATTGAAATGAGCACAGATAAAGTTCCTTAAGCCAAATATGGAATAGACAAGAGCTACTCCTTGCTCAACGAAATGGACTCAACACCCCATATTAAATGCCTAAGAATGTACCTGACTAGTAAGTATCTTAAAACCTATGGATTGCTATGTCTCCGAAAGAGAATCAAGCATGTGTACAGGGGGATAAACGCAGCAGTGATAGGATTGGAGAGGTTCAGTGAGCAAATGAAGACCCTTTGAAGTCATATTGCATGGTACCCATTCCACGGGTTTCAACTACCCAGGTTTAAGGTATTCTACCTTCAGCTAAAACATGCATGTGGAAACTAGAGTATGATCAACCATGTGATCGGGAAACGTGTTCAAATATGTCTCAGTTTTCGTACCCTGGTACTCGGGTGCAACATTCCAGATGCTTTACTAACACCCTCCCGACTTGGAGAGTCAGTCCCTTTAACCTCCTGTTTGGCCCAGTTTGCAATTTCTGTGGAAGATGAACAGGAATAGCGAGAACCAATGAGAGACTAGCTGGAGGTGTCTGGACGGGCAAATTTAACTCTCATTTCCCACCAGGAAGAGGAATTAACCAAAGGCTCAGCTTGCCGTGCCGGAACCAGATTAGGGCCTGAAGCCATCCTGCGGTGTTGCGGCCAGGTCACAAGAAAGCGAGTTGAAGAAAGGAGCTCAGGGGCACTGTAATTCACAAACCTGCAGAGTTATAAATGACAGCTATCGTCCAAAAATATACTGAAGTAAGGCTGCCAAGAGGACTTGAAAGCGGGGCAGAATTGCAGGAAACCGATTTCAGGAGGTAGACTGGAATTGCATTGAAAGCATAGGAAAAGAGGCAGAACGTCCACAATGATGCACTTGGCCAAAAAGGGCGTATGCGTTTTTTCCTGAATATATTCAGGAAAAAACGCATACGCCCTTTTTGGCCAACCAAGCAAGCTTGCAAAGGAAATCTGCACTACAATGAAGTCTCACTTCCCCCCGGTCAAAAGGGCCATCTGAAAAAAGTGTAAAATCCAGAAAGGCAGGACAGGCCATGGAGAACTGGGAGCCTTGTTATGCTGATGGGCGGGATGTAAATTGCCAACAGACACTCGGGAGAAGTGTATGGTGTTTCCTGAAACATCTAAAAAACAAAGCAACAGAGCCTAGGGCACTTCCACTTATGGTCCTATAGCTTAGGGAAATTAAAATCAAAAAGACACAGCCACCCCAAAGTTTGGGACGCCTCTGTTTACAAGAACCTCATTTACCGTACAAGTTCAATATCACAGAAAGTGAAAAATGGATAAAGAAGTTGTGGTACTTACGTACAATGCAGTATCACTCAACAATGAAATCTATGTCATCAGGCCCGTAGCAGCATAATGAGTGGATTCAGGTACGATGATTCTAACTGAAATAAGTCACACAGAAAAAGAAACATCATAAGATATCACTAATACACAGAATGTAAACTTGGCTACACAGGAACTGAATTCCAAAACAGAACAGGGTCTCAAATTTAGAAAACCAACTTATGCTTGCTTAAGGGTAAAGGTGAGTTGGGGTGCTGCATAAAACCAGAGATTGAAATGAGCACAGATAAAGTTCCTTAAGCCAAATATGGAATAGACAAGAGCTACTCCTTGCTCAACGAAATGGACTCAACACCGCATATTAAACGCCTAAGAATGTACCTGACTAGTAAGTATCTTAAAACCTATGGATTGCTATGTCTCCAAAAGAAAATCAAGCGTCTGTACAGGGGGATAAACGCAGCAGTGATAGGATTGGAGAAGTTCGGTGAGCAAATGAAGACCCTTTGAAGTCATATTCCATAGTACCCATTCCACGGGTTTCAACTACCCAGGTTTAAGGTATTCTACCTTCAGCTAAAACATACATGTGGAAACTAGAGTATGATCAACCATGTGATCGGGAAACGTGTTCAAATATGTCTCAGTTTTCGTACCCTGGTACTCGGGTGCAACATTCCAGACGCTTTAATTACACCCTCCCGACTTGGAGAGTCAGTCCCTTTAACCTCCTGTTTGGCCCAGTTTGCAATTTCTGCGGAAGATGAACAGGAATAGCGAGAACCAATGAGAGACTAGCTGGAGGTGTCTGGACGGGCAAATTTAACTCTCATTTCCCACCAGGAAGAGGAATTAACCAAAGGCTCAGCTTGCCGTGCCGGAACCAGATTAGGGCCTGAAGCCATCCTGCAGTGTTGCGGCCAGCTCAAAAGAAAGCGAGTTGAAGAAAGGAGCTCAGGGGCACTGTAATTCACAAACCTGCAGAGTTATAAATGACAGCTATCGTCCAAAAATATACTGAAGTAAGGCTGCCAAGAGGACTTGAAAGCGGGGCAGAATTGCAGGAAACCGATTTCAGGAGGTAGACTGGAATTGCATTGAAAGCATAGGAAAAGAGGCAGAACGTCCACAATGATGCACTTGGCCAAAAAGGGCGTATGCGTTTTTTCCTGAATATATTCAGGAAAAAACGCATACGCCCTTTTTGGCCAACCAAGCAAGCTTGCAAAGGAAATCTGCACTACAATGAAGTCTCACTTCCCCCCGGTCAAAAGGGCCATCTGAAAAAAGTGTAAAATCCAGAAAGGCAGGACAGGCCATGGAGAACTGGGAGCCTTGTTATGCTGATGGGAGGGATGTAAATTGCCAACAGCCACTCGGGAGAAGTGTATGGTGTTTCCTGAAACATCTAAAAAACAAAGCAACAGAGCCTAGGGCACTTCCACTTATGGTCCTATAGCTTAGGGAAATTAAAATCAAAAAGACACAGCCACCCCAAAGTTTGGGACGCCTCTGTTTACAAGAACCTCATTTACCGTACAAGTTCAATATCACAGAAAGTGAAAAATGGATAAAGAAGTTGTGGTACTTACGTACAATGCAGTATCACTCAACAATGAAATCTATGTCATCAGGCCCGTAGCAGCATAATGAGTGGATTCAGGTACGATGATTCTAACTGAAATAAGTCACACAGAAAAAGAAACATCATAAGATATCACTAATACACAGAATGTAAACTTGGCTACACAGGAACTGAATTCCAAAACAGAACAGGGTCTCAAATTTAGAAAACCAACTTATGCTTGCTTAAGCGGAAAGGTGAGTTGGGGTGCTGCATAAAACCAGAGATTGAAATGAGCACAGATAAAGTTCCTTAAGCCAAATATGGAATAGACAAGAGCTACTCCTTGCTCAACGAAATGGACTCAACACCCCATATTAAATGCCTAAGAATGTACCTGACTAGTAAGTATCATAAAACCTATGGATTGCTATGTCTCCAAAAGAGAATCAAGCGTCTGTACAGGGGGATAAATGCAGCAGTGATAGGATTGGAGAAGTTCGGTGAGCAAATGAAGACCCTTTGAAGTCATATTGCATGGTACCCATTACACGGGTCTCAACTCTCCAGGTTTAAGGTATTCTTCCTTCAGCTAAAACATGCATGTGGGACCCAGAGTATGATCAACCGTGTGAATGGGAGACGTGTTCAAATATGTCTCAGTTTTCCTCCCCTGGTACTCGGGTGCAACATTCCAGACGCTTTACTAACACCCTCCCGACTTGGAGAGTCAGTCCCTTTAACCTCCTGTTTGGCCCAGTTTGCAATTTCTGCGGAAGATGAACAGGAATAGCGAGAACCAATGAGAGACTAGCTGGAGGTGTCTGGACGGGCAAATTTAACTCTCATTTCCCACCAGGAAGAGGAATTAACCAAAGGCTCAGCGTGCCGTGCCGGAACCAGATTAAGGCCTGAAGCCATCTTGCGGTGCTGCGGCCAGCTCAAAAGAAAGCGAGTTGAAGAAAGGAGCTCAGGGGCACTGTAATTCACAAACCTGCAGAGTTATAAATGACAGCTATCGTCCAAAAATATACTGAAGTAAGGCTGCCAAGAGGACTTGAAAGCGGGGCAGAATTGCAGGAAACCGATTTCAGGAGGTAGACTGGAATTGCATTGAAAGCATAGGAAAAGAGGCAGAACGTCCACAATGATGCACTTGGCCAAAAAGGGCGTATGCGTTTTTTCCTGAATATATTCAGGAAAAAACGCATACGCCCTTTTTGGCCAACCAAGCAAGCTTGCAAAGGAAATCTGCACTACAATGAAGTCTCACTTCCCCCCGGTCAAAAGGGCCATCTGAAAAAAGTGTAAAATCCAGAAAGGCAGGACAGGCCATGGAGAACTGGGAGCCTTGTTATGCTGATGGGCGGGATGTAAATTGCCAACAGACACTCGGGAGAAGTGTATGGTGTTTCCTGAAACATCTAAAAAACAAAGCAACAGAGCCTAGGGCACTTCCACTTATGGTCCTATAGCTTAGGGAAATTAAAATCAAAAAGACACAGCCACCCCAAAGTTTGGGACGCCTCTGTTTACAAGAACCTCATTTACCATAGAAGTTCAATATCACAGAAAGTGAAAAATGGATAAAGAAGTTGTGGTACTTACGTACAATGCAGTATCACTCAACAATGAAATCTATGTCATCAGGCCCGTAGCAGCATAATGAGTGGATTCAGGTACGATGATTCTAACTGAAATAAGTCACACAGAAAAAGAAACATCATAAGATATCACTAATACACAGAATGTAAACTTGGCTACACAGGAACTGAATTCCAAAACAGAACAGGGTCTCAAATTTAGAAAACCAACTTATGCTTGCTTAAGCGGAAAGGTGAGTTGGGGTGCTGCATAAAACCAGAGATTGAAATGAGCACAGATAAAGTTCCTTAAGCCAAATATGGAATAGACAAGAGCTACTCCTTGCTCAACGAAATGGACTCAACACCGCATATTAAACGCCTAAGAATGTACCTGACTAGTAAGTATCTTAAAACCTATGGATTGCTATGTCTCCGAAAGAGAATCAAGCATGTGTACAGGGGCATAAACGCAGCAGTGATAGGATTGGAGAGGTTCGGTGAGCAAATGAAGACCCTTTGAAGTCATATTGCATAGTAACCATTCCACGGGTTTCAACTACCCAGGTTTAAGGTATTCTTCCTTCAGCTAAAACATGCATGTGGAACCTAGAGTACGATCAACCATGTGATCGGGAAACGTGTTCAAATATGTCTCAGTTTTCCTCCCCTGGTACTCGGGTGCAACATTCCAGACGCTTTACTAACACCCTCCCGACTTGGAGAGTCAGTCCCTTTAACCTCCTGTTTGGCCCAGTTTGCAATTTCTGCGGAAGATGAACAGGAATAGCGAGAACCAATGAGAGACTAGCTGGAGGTGTCTGGACGGGCAAATTTAACTCTCATTTCCCACCAGGAAGAGGAATTAACCAAAGGCTCAGCGTGCCGTGCCGGAACCAGATTAGGGCCTGAAGCCATCCTGCGGTGTTGCGGCCAGCTCAAAAGAAAGCGAGTTGAAGAAAGGAGCTCAGGGGCACTGTAATTCACAAACCTGCAGAGTTATAAATGACAGCTATCGTCCAAAGATATACTGATGTAAGGCTGCCAAGAGGACTTGAAAGCGGGGCAGAATTGCAGGAAACCGATTTCAGGAGGTAGACTGGAATTGCATTGAAAGCATAGGAAAAGAGGCAGAACGTCCACAATGATGCACTTGGCCAAAAAGGGCGTATGCGTTTTTTCCTGAATATATTCAGGAAAAAACGCATACGCCCTTTTTGGCCAACCAAGCAAGCTTGCAAAGGAAATCTGCACTACAATGAAGTCTCACTTCCCCCCGGTCAAAAGGGCCATCTGAAAAAAGTGTAAAATCCAGAAAGGCAGGACAGGCCATGGAGAACTGGGAGCCTTGTTATGCTGATGGGAGGGATGTAAATTGCCAACAGACACTCGGGAGAAGTGTATGGTGTTTCCTGAAACATCTAAAAAACAAAGCAACAGAGCCTAGGGCACTTCCACTTATGGTCCTATAGATTAGGGAAATTAAAATCAAAAAGACACAGCCACCCCAAAGTTTGGGACGCCTCTGTTTACAAGAACCTCGTTTACAGTACAAGTTCAACATCGCAGAAAGTGAAAAATGGATAAAGAAGTTGTGGTATTTACTTACAAAGCAATATCACTCAGCAATGAAATCTATGTCATCAGGCCCTTAGCAGCACAATGAGTGGATTCAGGTATGATGATTCTAACTGAAATAAGTCACACAGAAAAAGAAACATCATAAGATATCAGTAATACACGGAATGTAAACTTGGCTACACAGGAACTGAATTACAGAACAGAACAGGGTCTCAAATTTAGAAAACCAACTTATGCTTGCTTAAGGGGAAAGGTGAGTTGGGGTGCTGCATAAAACCAGAGATTGAAATGAGCACAGATAAAGTTCCTTAAGCCAAATATGGAATAGACAAGAGCTACTCCTTGCTCAACGAAATGGACTCAACACCGCATATTAAACGCCTAAGAATGTACCTGACTAGTAAGTATCTTAAAACCTATGGATTGCTATGTCTCCAAAAGAGAATCAAGCGTCTGTACAGGGGGATAAACGCAGCAGTGATAGGATTGGAGAAGTTCGGTGAGCAAATGAAGACCCTTTGAAGTCATATTGCATGGTACCCATTACACGGGTCTCAACTCTCCAGGTTTAAGGTATTCTTCCTTCAGCTAAAACATGCATGTGGAACCCAGAGTATGATCAACCGTGTGAACGGGAGACGTGTTCAAATATGTCTCAGTTTTCCTCCCCTGGTACTCGGGTGCAACATTCCAGACGCTTTACTAACACCCTCCCGACTTGGAGAGTCAGTCCCTTTAACCTCCTGTTTGGCCCAGTTTGCAATTTCTGCGGAAGATGAACAGGAATAGCGAGAACCAATGAGAGACTAGCTGGAGGTGTCTGGACGGGCAAATTTAACTCTCATTTCCCACCAGGAAGAGGAATTAACCAAAGGCTCAGTGTGCCGTGCCAGAACCAGATTAGGGCCTGAAGCCATCCTGCGGTGTTGCGGCCAGCTCTAAAGAAAGCGAGTTGAAGAAAGGAGCTCAGGGGCACTGTAATTCACAAACCTGCAGAGTTATAAATGACAGCTATCGTCCAAAAATATACTGAAGTAAGGCTGCCAAGAGGACTTGAAAGCGGGGCAGAATTGCAGGAATCCGATTTCAGGAGGTAGACTGGAATTGCATTGAAAGCATAGGAAAAGAGGCAGAACGTCCACAATGATGCACTTGGCCAAAAAGGGCGTATGCGTTTTTTCCTGAATATATTCAGGAAAAAACGCATACGCCCTTTTTGGCCAACCAAGCAAGCTTGCAAAGGAAATCTGCACTACAATGAAGTCTCACTTCCCCCCGGTCAAAAGGGCCATCTGAAAAAAGTGTAAAATCCAGAAAGGCAGGACAGGCCATGGAGAACTGGGAGCCTTGTTATGCTGATGGGAGGGATGTAAATTGCCAACAGCCACTCGGGAGAAGTGTATGGTGTTTCCTGAAACATCTAAAAAACAAAGCAACAGAGCCTAGGGCACTTCCACTTATGGTCCTATAGCTTAGGGAAATTAAAATCAAAAAGACACAGCCACCCCAAAGTTTGGGACGCCTCTGTTTACAAGAACCTCATTTACCGTACAAGTTCAATATCACAGAAAGTGAAAAATGGATAAAGAAGTTGTGGTACTTACGTACAATGCAGTATCACTCAACAATGAAATCTATGTCATCAGGCCTGTAGCAGCATAATGAGTGGATTCAGGTACGATGATTCTAACTGAAATAAGTCACACAGAAAAAGAAACATCATAAGATATCACTAATACACAGAATGTAAACTTGGCTACACAGGAACTGAATTCCAAAACAGAACAGGGTCTCAAATTTAGAAAACCAACTTATGCTTGCTTAAGCGGAAAGGTGAGTTGGGGTGCTGCATAAAACCAGAGATTGAAATGAGCACAGATAAAGTTCCTTAAGCCAAATATGGAATAGACAAGAGCTACTCCTTGCTCAACGAAATGGACGCAACACCCCATATTAAATGCCTAAGAATGTACCTGACTAGTAAGTATCTTAAAACCTATGGATTGCTATGTCTCCAAAAGAGAATCAAGCGTCTGTACAGGGGGATAAATGCAGCAGTGATAGGATTGGAGAAGTTCGGTGAGCAAATGAAGACCCTTTGAAGTCATATTGCATGGTACCCATTACACGGGTCTCAACTCTCCAGGTTTAAGGTATTCTTCCTTCAGCTAAAACATGCATGTGGGACCCAGAGTATGATCAACCGTGTGAACGGGAGACGTGTTCAAATATGTCTCAGTTTTCCTCCCCTGGTACTCGGGTGCAACATTCCAGACGCTTTACTAACACCCTCCCGACTTGGAGAGTCAGTCCCTTTAACCTCCTGTTTGGCCCAGTTTGCAATTTCTGCGGAAGATGAACAGGAATAGCGAGAACCAATGAGAGACTAGCTGGAGGTGTCTGGACGGGCAAATTTAACTCTCATTTCCCACCAGGAAGAGGAATTAACCAAAGGCTCAGCTTGCCGTGCCGGAACCAGATTAGGGCCTGAAGCCATCCTGCGGTGTTGCGGCCAGCTCAAAAGAAAGCGAGTTGAAGAAAGGAGCTCAGGGGCACTGTAATTCACAAACCTGCAGAGTTATAAATGACAGCTATCGTCCAAAAATATACTGAAGTAAGGCTGCCAAGAGGACTTGAAAGCGGTGCAGAATTGCAGGAAACCGATTTCAGGAGGTAGACTGGAATTGCATTGAAAGCATAGGAAAAGAGGCAGAACGTCCACAATGATGCACTTGGCCAAAAAGGGCGTATGCGTTTTTTCCTGAATATATTCAGGAAAAAACGCATACGCCCTTTTTGGCCAACCAAGCAAGCTTGCAAAGGAAATCTGCACTACAATGAAGTCTCACTTCCCCCCGGTCAAAAGGGCCATCTGAAAAAAGTGTAAAATCCAGAAAGGCAGGACAGGCCATGGAGAACTGGGAGCCTTGTTATGCTGATGGGCGGGATGTAAATTGCAAACAGACACTCGGGAGAAGTGTATGGTGTTTCCTGAAACATCTAAAAAACAAAGCAACAGAGCCTAGGGCACTTCCACTTATGGTCCTATAGCTTAGGGAAATTAAAATCAAAAAGACACAGCCACCCCAAAGTTTGGGACGCCTCTGTTTACAAGAACCTCGTTTACAGTACAAGTTCAACATCGCAGAAAGTGAAAAATGGATAAAGAAGTTGTGGTATTTACTTACAAAGCAATATCACTCAGCAATGAAATCTATGTCATCAGGCCCTTAGCAGCACAATGAGTGGATTCAGGTATGATGATTCTAACTGAAATAAGTCACACAGAAAAAGAAACATCATAAGATATCAGTAATACACGGAATGTAAACTTGGCTACACAGGAACTGAATTACAGAACAGAACAGGGTCTCAAATTTAGAAAACCAACTTATGCTTGCTTAAGGGGAAAGGTGAGTTGGGGTGCTGCATAAAACCAGAGACTGAAATGAGCACAGATAAAGTTCCTTAAGCCAAATATGGAATAGACAAGAGCTACTCCTTGCTCAACGAAATGGACTCAACACCGCATATTAAACGCCTAAGAATGTACCTGACTAGTAAGTATCTTAAAACCTATGGATTGCTATGTCTCCGAAAGAGAATCAAGCATGTGTACAGGGGCATAAACGCAGCAGTGATAGGATTGGAGAGGTTCGGTGAGCAAATGAAGACCCTTTGAAGTCATATTGCATAGTACCCATTCCACGGGTTTCAACTACCCAGGTTTAAGGTATTCTTCCTTCAGCTAAAACATGCATGTGGAACCTAGAGTACGATCAACCATGTGATCGGGAAACGTGTTCAAATATGTCTCAGTTTTCGTACCCTTGTACTCGGGTGCAACATTCCAGACGCTTTACTTACACCCTCCCGACTTGGAGAGTCAGTCCCTTTAACCTCCTGTTTGGCCCAGTTTGCAATTTCTGCGGAAGATGAACAGGAATAGCGAGAACCAATGAGAGACTAGCTGGAGGTGTCTGGACGGGCAAATTTAACTCTCATTTCCCACCAGGAAGAGGAATTAACCAAAGGCTCAGCGTGCCGTGCCGGAACCAGATTAAGGCCTGAAGCCATCTTGCGGTGCTGCGGCCAGCTCAAAAGAAAGCGAGTTGAAGAAAGGAGCTCAGGGGCACTGTAATTCACAAACCTGCAGAGTTATAAATGACAGCTATCGTCCAAAAATATACTGAAGTAAGGCTGCCAAGAGGACTTGAAAGCGGGGCAGAATTGCAGGAAACCGATTTCAGGAGGTAGACTGGAATTGCATTGAAAGCATAGGAAAAGAGGCAGAACGTCCACAATGATGCACTTGGCCAAAAAGGGCGTATGCGTTTTTTCCTGAATATATTCAGGAAAAAACGCATACGCCCTTTTTGGCCAACCAAGCAAGCTTGCAAAGGAAATCTGCACTACAATGAAGTCTCACTTCCCCCCGGTCAAAAGGGCCATCTGAAAAAAGTGTAAAATCCAGAAAGGCAGGACAGGCCATGGAGAACTGGGAGCCTTGTTATGCTGATGGGCGGGATGTAAATTGCCAACAGACACTCGGGAGAAGTGTATGGTGTTTCCTGAAACATCTAAAAAACAAAGCAACAGAGCCTAGGGCACTTCCACTTATGGTCCTATAGCTTAGGGAAATTAAAATCAAAAAGACACAGCCACCCCAAAGTTTGGGACGCCTCTGTTTACAAGAACCTCATTTACCATAGAAGTTCAATATCACAGAAAGTGAAAAATGGATAAAGAAGTTGTGGTACTTACGTACAATGCAGTATCACTCAACAATGAAATCTATGTCATCAGGCCCGTAGCAGCATAATGAGTGGATTCAGGTACGATGATTCTAACTGAAATAAGTCACACAGAAAAAGAAACATCATAAGATATCACTAATACACAGAATGTAAACTTGGCTACACAGGAACTGAATTCCAAAACAGAACAGGGTCTCAAATTTAGAAAACCAACTTATGCTTGCTTAAGGGGAAAGGTGAGTTGGGGTGCTGCATAAAACCAGAGATTGAAATGAGCACAGATAAAGTTCCTTAAGCCAAATATGGAATAGACAAGAGCTACTCCTTGCTCAACGAAATGGACTCAACACCGCATATTAAACGCCTAAGAATGTACCTGACTAGTAAGTATCTTAAAACCTATGGATTGCTATGTCTCCGAAAGAGAATCAAGCATGTGTACAGGGGCATAAACGCAGCAGTGATAGGATTGGAGAGGTTCGGTGAGCAAATGAAGACCCTTTGAAGTCATATTGCATAGTAACCATTCCACGGGTTTCAACTACCCAGGTTTAAGGTATTCTTCCTTCAGCTAAAACATGCATGTGGAACCTAGAGTACGATCAACCATGTGATCGGGAAACGTGTTCAAATATGTCTCAGTTTTCCTCCCCTGGTACTCGGGTGCAACATTCCAGACGCTTTACTAACACCCTCCCGACTTGGAGAGTCAGTCCCTTTAACCCCCTGTTTGGCCCAGTTTGCAATTTCTGCGGAAGATGAACAGGAATAGCGAGAACCAATGAGAGACTAGCTGGAGGTGTCTGGACGGGCAAATTTAACTCTCATTTCCCACCAGGAAGAGGAATTAACCAAAGGCTCAGCGTGCCGTGCCGGAACCAGATTAGGGCCTGAAGCCATCCTGCGGTGTTGCGGCCAGCTCAAAAGAAAGCGAGTTGAAGAAAGGAGCTCAGGGGCACTGTAATTCACAAACCTGCAGAGGTATAAATGACAGCTATCGTCCAAAGATATACTGATGTAAGGCTGCCAAGAGGACTTGAAAGCGGGGCAGAATTGCAGGAAACCGATTTCAGGAGGTAAACTGGAATTGCATTGAAAGCATAGGAAAAGAGGCAGAACGTCCACAATGATGCACTTGGCCAAAAAGGGCGTATGCGTTTTTTCCTGAATATATTCAGGAAAAAACGCATACGCCCTTTTTGGCCAACCAAGCAAGCTTGCAAAGGAAATCTGCACTACAATGAAGTCTCACTTCCCCCCGGTCAAAAGGGCCATCTGAAAAAAGTGTAAAATCCAGAAAGGCAGGACAGGCCATGGAGAACTGGGAGCCTTTTTATGCTGATGGGAGGGATGTAAATTGCCAACAGACACTCGGGAGAAGTGTATGGTGTTTCCTGAAACATCTAAAAAACAAAGCAACAGAGCCTAGGGCACTTCCACTTATGGTCCTATAGATTAGGGAAATTAAAATCAAAAAGACACAGCCACCCCAAAGTTTGGGACGCCTCTGTTTACAAGAACCTCATGTACAGTACAAGTTCAACATCGCAGAAAGTGAAAAATGGATAAAGAAGTTGTGGTATTTACTTACAAAGCAATATCACTCAGCAATGAAGTCTATGTCATCAGGCCCTTAGCAGCACAATGAGTGGATTCAGGTATGATGATTCTAACTGAAATAAGTCACACAGAAAAAGAAACATCATAAGATATCAGTAATACACGGAATGTAAACTTGGCTACACAGGAACTGAATTACAGAACAGAACAGGGTCTCAAATTTAGAAAACCAACTTATGCTTGCTTAAGGGTAAAGGTGAGTTGGGGTGCTGCATAAAACCAGAGATTGAAATGAGCACAGATAAAGTTCCTTAAGCCAAATATGGAATAGACAAGAGCTACTCCTTGCTCAACGAAATGGACTCAACACCGCATATTAAACGCCTAAGAATGTACCTGACTAGTAAGTATCTTAAAACCTATGGATTGCTATGTCTCCGAAAGAGAATCAAGCATGTGTACAGGGGCATAAACGCAGCAGTGATAGGATTGGAGAGGTTCAGTGAGCAAATGAAGACCCTTTGAAGTCATATTGCATGGTACCCATTCCACGGGTTTCAACTACCCAGGTTTAAGGTATTCTACCTTCAGCTAAAACATGCATGTGGAAACTAGAGTATGATCAACCATGTGATCGGGAAACGTGTTGAAATATGTCTCAGTTTTCGTACCCTGGTACTCGGGTGCAACATTCCAGACGCTTTACTAACACCCTCCCGACTTGGAGAGTCAGTCCCTTTAACCTCCTGTTTGGCCCAGTTTGCAATTTCTGTGGAAGATGAACAGGAATAGCGAGAACCAATGAGAGACTAGCTGGAGGTGTCTGGACGGGCAAATTTAACTCTCATTTCCCACCAGGAAGAGGAATTAACCAAAGGCTCAGCTTGCCGTGCCGGAACCAGATTAGGGCCTGAAGCCATCCTGCGGTGTTGCGGCCAGCTCAACAGAAAGCGAGTTGAAGAAAGGAGCTCAGGGGCACTGTAATTCACAAACCTGCAGAGTTATAAATGACAGCTATCGTCCAAAAATATACTGAAGTAAGGCTGCCAAGAGGACTTGAAAGCGGGGCAGAATTGCAGGAAACCGATTTCAGGAGGTAGACTGGAATTGCATTGAAAGCATAGGAAAAGAGGCAGAACGTCCACAATGATGCACTTGGCCAAAAAGGGCGTATGCGTTTTTTCCTGAATATATTCAGGAAAAAACGCATACGCCCTTTTTGGCCAACCAAGCAAGCTTGCAAAGGAAATCTGCACTACAATGAAGTCTCACTTCCCCCCGGTCAAAAGGGCCATCTGAAAAAAGTGTAAAATCCAGAAAGGCAGGACAGGCCATGGAGAACTGGGAGCCTTGTTATGCTGATGGGCGGGATGTAAATTGCCAACAGACACTCGGGAGAAGTGTATGGTGTTTCCTGAAACATCTAAAAAACAAAGCAACAGAGCCTAGGGCACTTCCACTTATGGTCCTATAGCTTAGGGAAATTAAAATCAAAAAGACACAGCCACCCCAAAGTTTGGGACGCCTCTGTTTACAAGAACCTCATTTACCGTACAAGTTCAATATCACAGAAATTGAAAAATGGATAATGAAGTTGTGGTACTTACGTACAATGCAGTATCACTCAACAATGAAATCTATGTCATCAGGCCCGTAGCAGCATAATGAGTGGATTCAGGTACGATGATTCTAACTGAAATAAGTCACACAGAAAAAGAAACATCATAAGATATCACTAATACACAGAATGTAAACTTGGCTACACAGGAACTGAATTCCAAAACAGAACAGGGTCTCAAATTTAGAAAACCAACTTATGCTTGCTTAAGGGGAAAGGTGAGTTGGGGTGCTGCATAAAACCAGAGATTGAAATGAGCACAGATAAAGTTCCTTAAGCCAAATATGGAATAGACAAGAGCTACTCCTTGCTCAACGAAATGGACTCAACACCCCATATTAAATGCCTAAGAATGTACCTGACTAGTAAGTATCTTAAAACCTATGGATTGCTATGTCTCCAAAAGAGAATCAAGCGTCTGTACAGGGGGATAAACGCAGCAGTGATAGGATTGGAGAAGTTCGGTGAGCAAATGAAGACCCTTTGAAGTCATATTGCATGGTACCCATTACACGGGTCTCAACTCTCCAGGTTTAAGGTATTCTTCCTTCAGCTAAAACATGCATGTGGAACCCAGAGTATGATCAACCGTGTGAACGGGAGACGTGTTCAAATATGTCTCAGTTTTCCTCCCCTGGTACTCGGGTGCAACATTCCAGACGCTTTACTAACACCCTCCCGACTTGGAGAGTCAGTCCCTTTAACCTCCTGTTTGGCCCAGTTTGCAATTTCTGCGGAAGATGAACAGGAATAGCGAGAACCAATGAGAGACTAGCTGGAGGTGTCTGGACGGGCAAATTTAACTCTCATTTCCCACCAGGAAGAGGAATTAACCAAAGGCTCAGCGTGCCGTGCCGGAACCAGATTAAGGCCTGAAGCCATCCTGCGGTGTTGCGGCCAGCTCAAAAGAAAGCGAGTTGAAGAAAGGAGCTCAGGGGCACTGTAATTCACAAACCTGCAGAGTTATAAATGACAGCTATCGTCCAAAAATATACTGAAGTAAGGCTGCCAAGAGGACTTGAAAGCGGGGCAGAATTGCAGGAAACCGATTTCAGGAGGTAGACTGGAATTGCATTGAAAGCATAGGAAAAGAGGCAGAACGTCCACAATGATGCACTTGGCCAAAAAGGGCGTATGCGTTTTTTCCTGAATATATTCAGGAAAAAACGCATACGCCCTTTTTGGCCAACCAAGCAAGCTTGCAAAGGAAATCTGCACTACAATGAAGTCTCACTTCCCCCCGGTCAAAAGGGCCATCTGAAAAAAGTGTAAAATCCAGAAAGGCAGGACAGGCCATGGAGAACTGGGAGCCTTTTTATGCTGATGGGAGGGATGTAAATTGCCAACAGCCACTCGGGAGAAGTGTATGGTGTTTCCTGAAACATCTAAAAAACAAAGCAACAGAGCCTAGGGCACTTCCACTTATGGTCCTATAGCTTAGGGAAATTAAAATCCAAAAGACACAGCCACCCCAAAGTTTGGGACGCCTCTGTTTACAAGAACCTCATTTACCGTACAAGTTCAATATCACAGAAAGTGAAAAATGGATAAAGAATTTGTAGTACTTACGTACAATGCAGTATCACTCAACAATGAAATCTATGTCATCAGGCCCGTAGCAGCATAATGAGTGGATTCAGGTACGATGATTCTAACTGAAATAAGTCACACAGAAAAAGAAACATCATAAGATATCAGTAATACACGGAATGTAAACTTGGCTACACAGGAACTGAATTACAGAACAGAACAGGGTCTCAAATTTAGAAAACCAACTTATGCTTGCTTAAGGGGAAAGGTGAGTTGGGGTGCTGCATAAAACCAGAGACTGAAATGAGCACAGATAAAGTTCCTTAAGCCAAATATGGAATAGATAAGAGCTACTCCTTGCTCAACGAAATGGACTCAACACCGCATATTAAACGCCTAAGAATGTACCTGACTAGTAAGTATCTTAAAACCTATGGATTGCTATGTCTCCGAAAGAGAATCAAGCATGTGTACAGGGGCATAAACGCAGCAGTGATAGGATTGGAGAGGTTCAGTGAGCAAATGAAGACCCTTTGAAGTCATATTGCATGGTACCCATTCCACGGGTTTCAACTACCCAGGTTTAAGGTATTCTACCTTCAGCTAAAACATGCATGTGGAAACTAGAGTATGATCAACCATGTGATCGGGAAACGTGTTCAAATATGTCTCAGTTTTCGTACCCTGGTACTCGGGTGCAACATTCCAGACGCTTTAATAACACCCTCCCGACTTGGAGAGTCAGTCCCTTTAACCTCCTGTTTGGCCCAGTTTGCAATTTCTGTGGAAGATGAACAGGAATAGCGAGAACCAATGAGAGACTAGCTGGAGGTGTCTGGACGGGCAAATTTAACTCTCATTTCCCACCAGGAAGAGGAATTAACCAAAGGCTCAGCTTGCCGTGCCGGAACCAGATTAGGGCCTGAAGCCATCCTGCGGTGTTGCGGCCAGCTCAAAAGAAAGCGAGTTGAAGAAAGAAGCTCAGGGGCACTGTAATTCACAAACCTGCAGAGTTATAAATGACAGGTATCGTCCAAAAATATACTGAAGTAAGGCTGCCAAGAGGACTTGAAAGCGGGGCAGAATTGCAGGAAACCGATTTCAGGAGGTAGACTGGAATTGCATTGAAAGCATAGGAAAAGAGGCAGAACGTCCACAATGATGCACTTGGCCAAAAAGGGCGTATGCGTTTTTTCCTGAATATATTCAGGAAAAAACGCATACGCCCTTTTTGGCCAACCAAGCAAGCTTGCAAAGGAAATCTGCACTACAATGAAGTCTCACTTCCCCCCGGTCTAAAGGGCCATCTGAAAAAAGTGTAAAATCCAGAAAGGCAGGACAGGCCATGGAGAACTGGGAGCCTTGTTATGCTGATGGGCGGGATGTAAATTGCCAACAGCCACTCGGGAGAAGTGTATGGTGTTTCCTGAAACATCTAAAAAACAAAGCAACAGAGCCTAGGGCACTTCCACTTATGGTCCTATAGCTTAGGGAAATTAAAATCAAAAAGACACAGCCACCCCAAAGTTTGGGACGCCTCTGTTTACAAGAACCTCGTTTACAGTACAAGTTCAACATCGCAGAAAGTGAAAAATGGATAAAGAAGTTGTGGTATTTACTTACAAAGCAATATCACTCAGCAATGAAATCTATGTCATCAGGTCCTTAGCAGCACAATGAGTGGATTCAGGTATGATGATTCTAACTGAAATAAGTCACACAGAAAAAGAAACATCATAAGATATCAGTAATACACGGAATGTAAACTTGGCTACACAGGAACTGAATTACAGAACAGAACAGGGTCTCAAATTTAGAAAACCAACTTATGCTTGCTTAAGGGTAAAGGTGAGTTGGGGTGCTGCATAAAACCAGAGATTGAAATGAGCACAGATAAAGTTCCTTAAGCCAAATATGGAATAGACAAGAGCTACTCCTTGCTCAACGAAATGGACTCAACACCGCATATTAAACGCCTAAGAATGTACCTGACTAGTAAGTATCTTAAAACCTATGGATTGCTATGTCTCCGAAAGAGAATCAAGCATGTGTACAGGGGCATAAACGCAGCAGTGATAGGATTGGAGAGGTTCGGTGAGCAAATGAAGACCCTTTGAAGTCATATTGCATAGTACCCATTCCACGGGTTTCAACTACCCAGGTTTAAGGTATTCTTCCTTCAGCTAAAACATGCATGTGGAACCTAGAGTACGATCAACCATGTGATCGGGAAACGTGTTCAAATATGTCTCAGTTTTCGTACCCTGGTACTCGGGTGCAACATTCCAGACGCTTTACTTACACCCTCCCGACTTGGAGAGTCAGTCCCTTTAACCTCCTGTTTGGCCAAGTTTGCAATTTCTGCGGAAGATGAACAGGAATAGCGAGAACCAATGAGAGACTAGCTGGAGGTGTCTGGACGGGCAAATTTAACTCTCATTTCCCACCAGGAAGAGGAATTAACCAAAGGCTCAGTGTGCCGTGCCAGAACCAGATTAGGGCCTGAAGCCATCCTGCGGTGTTGCGGCCAGGTCACAAGAAAGCGAGTTGAAGAAAGGAGCTCAGGGGCACTGTAATTCACAAACCTGCAGAGTTATAAATGACAGCTATCGTCCAAAAATATACTGAAGTAAGGCTGCCAAGAGGACTTGAAAGCGGGGCAGAATTGCAGGAATCCGATTTCAGGAGGTAGACTGGAATTGCATTGAAAGCATAGGAAAAGAGGCAGAACGTCCACAATGATGCACTTGGCCAAAAAGGGCGTATGCGTTTTTTCCTGAATATATTCAGGAAAAAACGCATACGCCCTTTTTGGCCAACCAAACAAGCTTGCAAAGGAAATCAGCACTACAATGAAGTCTCACTTCCCCCCGGTCAAAAGGGCCATCTGAAAAAAGTGTAAAATCCAGAAAGGCAGGACAGGCCATGGAGAACTGGGAGCCTTGTTATGCTGATGGGAGGGATGTAAATTGCCAACAGCCACTCGGGAGAAGTGTATGGTGTTTCCTGAAACATCTAAAAAACAAAGCAACAGAGCCTAGGGCACTTCCACTTATGGTCCTATAGCTTAGGGAAA
Source organism: Pseudorca crassidens (assembly GCF_039906515.1). Lineage (NCBI taxonomy): Eukaryota > Metazoa > Chordata > Mammalia > Artiodactyla > Delphinidae > Pseudorca > Pseudorca crassidens. The sequence continues at coordinate 1,437,463 of NW_027136299.1, forward strand.
TTAAAATCAAAAAGACACAGCCACCCCAAAGTTTGGGACGCCTCTGTTTACAAGAACCTCATTTACCGTACAAGTTCAATATCACAGAAAGTGAAAAATGGATAAAGAAGTTGTGGTACTTACGTACAATGCAGTATCACTCAACAATGAAATCTATGTCATCAGGCCCGTAGCAGCATAATGAGTGGATTCAGGTACAATGATTCTAACTGAAATAAGTCACACAGAAAAAGAAACATCATAAGATATCACTAATACACAGAATGTAAACTTGGCTACACAGGAACTGAATTCCAAAACAGAACAGGGTCTCAAATTTAGAAAACCAACTTATGCTTGCTTAAGCGGAAAGGTGAGTTGGGGTGCTGCATAAAACCAGAGATTGAAATGAGCACAGATAAAGTTCCTTAAGCCAAATATGGAATAGACAAGAGCTACTCCTTGCTCAACGAAATGGACTCAACACCCCATATTAAATGCCTAAGAATGTACCTGACTAGTAAGTATCTTAAAACCTATGGATTGCTATGTCTCCAAAAGAGAATCAAGCGTCTGTACAGGGGGATAAATGCAGCAGTGATAGGATTGGAGAAGTTCGGTGAGCAAATGAAGACCCTTTGAAGTCATATTGCATGGTACCCATTACACGGGTCTCAACTCTCCAGGTTTAAGATATTCTTCCTTCAGCTAAAACATGCATGTGGGACCCAGAGTATGATCAACCGTGTGAACGGGAGACGTGTTCAAATATGTCTCAGTTTTCCTCCCCTGGTACTCGGGTGCAACATTCCAGACGCTTTACTAACACCCTCCCGACTTGGAGAGTCAGTCCCTTTAACCTCCTGTTTGGCCCAGTTTGCAATTTCTGCGGAAGATGAACAGGAATAGCGAGAACCAATGAGAGACTAGCTGGAGGTGTCTGGACGGGCAAATTTAACTCTCATTTCCCACCAGGAAGAGGAATTAACCAAAGGCTCAGCGTGCCGTGCCGGAACCAGATTAAGGCCTGAAACCATCTTGCGGTGCTGCGGCCAGCTCAAAAGAAAGCGAGTTGAAGAAAGGAGCTCAGGGGCACTGTAATTCACAAACCTGCAGAGTTATAAATGACAGCTATCGTCCAAAAATATACTGAAGTAAGGCTGCCAAGAGGACTTGAAAGCGGGGCAGAATTGCAGGAAACCGATTTCAGGAGGTAGACTGGAATTGCATTGAAAGAATAGGAAAAGAGGCAGAACGTCCACAATGATGCACTTGGCCAAAAAGGGCGTATGCGTTTTTTCCTGAATATATTCAGGAAAAAACGCATACGCCCTTTTTGGCCAACCAAGCAAGCTTGCAAAGGAAATCTGCACTACAATGAAGTCTCACTTCCCCCCGGTCAAAAGGGCCATCTGAAAAAAGTGTAAAATCCAGAAAGGCAGGACAGGCCATGGAGAACTGGGAGCCTTGTTATGCTGATGGGCGGGATGTAAATTGCCAACAGCCACTCGGGAGAAGTGTATGGTGTTTCCTGAAACATCTAAAAAACAAAGCAACAGAGCCTAGGGCACTTCCACTTATGGTCCTATAGCTTAGGGAAATTAAAATCAAAAAGACACAGCCACCCCAAAGTTTGGGACGCCTCTGTTTACAAGAACCTCGTTTACAGTACAAGTTCAACATCGCAGAAAGTGAAAAATGGATAAAGAAGTTGTGGTATTTACTTACAAAGCAATATCACTCAGCAATGAAATCTATGTCATCAGGCCCGTAGCAGCATAATGAGTGGATTCAGGTACGATGATTCTAACTGAAATAAGTCACACAGAAAAAGAAACATCATAAGATATCACTAATACACAGAATGTAAACTTGGCTACACAGGAACTGAATTCCAAAACAGAACAGGGTCTCAAATTTAGAAAACCAACTTATGCTTGCTTAAGGGGAAAGGTGAGTTGGGGTGCTGCATAAAACCAGAGATTGAAATGAGCACAGATAAAGTTCCTTAAGCCAAATATGGAATAGACAAGAGCTACTCCTTGCTCAACGAAATGGACTCAACACCCCATATTAAACGCCTAAGAATGTACCTGACTAGTAAGTATCTTAAAACCTATGGATTGCTATGTCTCCGAAAGAGAATCAAGCATGTGTACAGGGGCATAAACGCAGCAGTGATAGGATTGGAGAGGTTCGGTGAGCAAATGAAGACCCTTTGAAGTCATATTGCATGGTACCCATTACACGGGTCTCAACTCTCCAGGTTTAAGGTATTCTTCCTTCAGCTAAAACATGCATGTGGAACCCAGAGTATGATCAACCGTTTGAACGGGAGACGTGTTCAAATATGTCTCAGTTTTCCTCCCCTGGTACTCGGGTGCAACATTCCAGATGCTTTACTAACACCCTCCCGACTTGGAGAGTCAGTCCCTTTAACCTCCTGTTTGGCCCAGTTTGCAATTTCTGCGGAAGATGAACAGGAATAGCGAGAACCAATGAGAGACTAGCTGGAGGTGTCTGGACGGGCAAATTTAACTCTCATTTCCCACCAGGAAGAGGAATTAACCAAAGGCTCAGCTTGCCGTGCCGGAACCAGATTAGGGCCTGAAGCCATCCTGCGGTGTTGCGGCCAGCTCAAAAGAAAGCGAGTTGAAGAAAGAAGCTCAGGGGCACTGTAATTCACAAACCTGCAGAGTTATAAATGACAGGTATCGTCCAAAAATATACTGAAGTAAGGCTGCCAAGAGGACTTGAAAGCGGGGCAGAATTGCAGGAAACCGATTTCAGGAGGTAGACTGGAATTGCATTGAAAGCATAGGAAAAGAGGCAGAACGTCCACAATGATGCACTTGGCCAAAAAGGGCGTATGCGTTTTTTCCTGAATATATTCAGGAAAAAACGCATACGCCCTTTTTGGCCAACCAAGCAAGCTTGCAAAGGAAATCTGCACTACAATGAAGTCTCACTTCCCCCCGGTCTAAAGGGCCATCTGAAAAAAGTGTAAAATCCAGAAAGGCAGGACAGGCCATGGAGAACTGGGAGCCTTGTTATGCTGATGGGCGGGATGTAAATTGCCAACAGACACTCGGGAGAAGTGTATGGTGTTTCCTGAAACATCTAAAAAACAAAGCAACAGAGCCTAGGGCACTTCCACTTATGGTCCTATAGCTTAGGGAAATTAAAATCAAAAAGACACAGCCACCCCAAAGTTTGGGACGCCTCTGTTTACAAGAACCTCGTTTACAGTACAAGTTCAACATCGCAGAAAGTGAAAAATGGATAAAGAAGTTGTGGTATTTACTTACAAAGCAATATCACTCAGCAATGAAATCTATGTCATCAGGCCCTTAGCAGCACAATGAGTGGATTCAGGTATGATGATTCTAACTGAAATAAGTCACACAGAAAAAGAAACATCATAAGATATCAGTAATACACGGAATGTAAACTTGGCTACACAGGAACTGAATTACAGAACAGAACAGGGTCTCAAATTTAGAAAACCAACTTATGCTTGCTTAAGGGGAAAGGTGAGTTGGGGTGCTGCATAAAACCAGAGATTGAAATGAGCACAGATAAAGTTCCTTAAGCCAAATATGGAATAGACAAGAGCTACTCCTTGCTCAACGAAATGGACTCAACACCGCATATTAAACGCCTAAGAATGTACCTGACTAGTAAGTATCTTAAAACCTATGGATTGCTATGTCTCCGAAAGAGAATCAAGCATGTGTACAGGGGCATAAACGCAGCAGTGATAGGATTGGAGAGGTTCGGTGAGCAAATGAAGACCCTTTGAAGTCATATTGCATAGTACCCATTCCACGGGTTTCAACTACCCAGGTTTAAGGTATTCTTCCTTCAGCTAAAACATGCATGTGGAACCTAGAGTACGATCAACCATGTGATCGGGAAACGTGTTCAAATATGTCTCAGTTTTCGTACCCTGGTACTCGGGTGCAACATTCCAGACGCTTTACTTACACCCTCCCGACTTGGAGAGTCAGTCCCTTTAACCTCCTGTTTGGCCAAGTTTGCAATTTCTGCGGAAGATGAACAGGAATAGCGAGAACCAATGAGAGACTAGCTGGAGGTGTCTGGACGGGCAAATTTAACTCTCATTTCCCACCAGGAAGAGGAATTAACCAAAGGCTCAGTGTGCCGTGCCAGAACCAGATTAGGGCCTGAAGCCATCCTGCGGTGTTGCGGCCAGGTCACAAGAAAGCGAGTTGAAGAAAGGAGCTCAGGGGCACTGTAATTCACAAACCTGCAGAGTTATAAATGACAGCTATCGTCCAAAAATATACTGAAGTAAGGCTGCCAAGAGGACTTGAAAGCGGGGCAGAATTGCAGGAATCCGATTTCAGGAGGTAGACTGGAATTGCATTGAAAGCATAGGAAAAGAGGCAGAACGTCCACAATGATGCACTTGGCCAAAAAGGGCGTATGCGTTTTTTCCTGAATATATTCAGGAAAAAACGCATACGCCCTTTTTGGCCAACCAAACAAGCTTGCAAAGGAAATCAGCACTACAATGAAGTCTCACTTCCCCCCGGTCAAAAGGGCCATCTGAAAAAAGTGTAAAATCCAGAAAGGCAGGACAGGCCATGGAGAACTGGGAGCCTTGTTATGCTGATGGGAGGGATGTAAATTGCCAACAGCCACTCGGGAGAAGTGTATGGTGTTTCCTGAAACATCTAAAAAACAAAGCAACAGAGCCTAGGGCACTTCCACTTATGGTCCTATAGCTTAGGGAAATTAAAATCAAAAAGACACAGCCACCCCAAAGTTTGGGACGCCTCTGTTTACAAGAACCTCATTTACCGTACAAGTTCAATATCACAGAAAGTGAAAAATGGATAAAGAAGTTGTGGTACTTACGTACAATGCAGTATCACTCAACAATGAAATCTATGTCATCAGGCCCGTAGCAGCATAATGAGTGGATTCAGGTACAATGATTCTAACTGAAATAAGTCACACAGAAAAAGAAACATCATAAGATATCACTAATACACAGAATGTAAACTTGGCTACACAGGAACTGAATTCCAAAACAGAACAGGGTCTCAAATTTAGAAAACCAACTTATGCTTGCTTAAGCGGAAAGGTGAGTTGGGGTGCTGCATAAAACCAGAGATTGAAATGAGCACAGATAAAGTTCCTTAAGCCAAATATGGAATAGACAAGAGCTACTCCTTGCTCAACGAAATGGACTCAACACCCCATATTAAATGCCTAAGAATGTACCTGACTAGTAAGTATCTTAAAACCTATGGATTGCTATGTCTCCAAAAGAGAATCAAGCGTCTGTACAGGGGGATAAATGCAGCAGTGATAGGATTGGAGAAGTTCGGTGAGCAAATGAAGACCCTTTGAAGTCATATTGCATGGTACCCATTACACGGGTCTCAACTCTCCAGGTTTAAGGTATTCTTCCTTCAGCTAAAACATGCATGTGGGACCCAGAGTATGATCAACCGTGTGAACGGGAGACGTGTTCAAATATGTCTCAGTTTTCCTCCCCTGGTACTCGGGTGCAACATTCCAGACGCTTTACTAACACCCTCCCGACTTGGAGAGTCAGTCCCTTTAACCTCCTGTTTGGCCCAGTTTGCAATTTCTGCGGAAGATGAACAGGAATAGCGAGAACCAATGAGAGACTAGCTGGAGGTGTCTGGACGGGCAAATTTAACTCTCATTTCCCACCAGGAAGAGGAATTAACCAAAGGCTCAGCGTGCCGTGCCGGAACCAGATTAAGGCCTGAAGCCATCTTGCGGTGCTGCGGCCAGCTCAAAAGAAAGCGAGTTGAAGAAAGGAGCTCAGGGGCACTGTAATTCACAAACCTGCAGAGTTATAAATGACAGCTATCGTCCAAAAATATACTGAAGTAAGGCTGCCAAGAGGACTTGAAAGCGGGGCAGAATTGCAGGAAACCGATTTCAGGAGGTAGACTGGAATTGCATTGAAAGCATAGGAAAAGAGGCAGAACGTCCACAATGATGCACTTGGCCAAAAAGGGCGTATGCGTTTTTTCCTGAATATATTCAGGAAAAAACGCATACGCCCTTTTTGGCCAACCAAGCAAGCTTGCAAAGGAAATCTGCACTACAATGAAGTCTCACTTCCCCCCCGTCAAAAGGGCCATCTGAAAAAAGTGTAAAATCCAGAAAGGCAGGACAGGCCATGGAGAACTGGGAGCCTTGTTATGCTGATGGGCGGGATGTAAATTGCCAACAGCCACTCGGGAGAAGTGTATGGTGTTTCCTGAAACATCTAAAAAACAAAGCAACAGAGCCTAGGGCACTTCCACTTATGGTCCTATAGCTTAGGGAAATTAAAATCAAAAAGACACAGCCACCCCAAAGTTTGGGACGCCTCTGTTTACAAGAACCGCGTTTACAGTACAAGTTCAACATCGCAGAAAGTGAAAAATGGATAAAGAAGTTGTGGTATTTACTTACAAAGCAATATCACTCAGCAATGAAATCTATGTCATCAGGCCCGTAGCAGCATAATGAGTGGATTCAGGTACGATGATTCTAACTGAAATAAGTCACACAGAAAAAGAAACATCATAAGATATCACTAATACACAGAATGTAAACTTGGCTACACAGGAACTGAATTCCAAAACAGAACAGGGTCTCAAATTTAGAAAACCAACTTATGCTTGCTTAAGGGGAAAGGTGAGTTGGGGTGCTGCATAAAACCAGAGATTGAAATGAGCACAGATAAAGTTCCTTAAGCCAAATATGGAATAGACAAGAGCTACTCCTTGCTCAACGAAATGGACTCAACACCCCATATTAAACGCCTAAGAATGTACCTGACTAGTAAGTATCTTAAAACCTATGGATTGCTATGTCTCCGAAAGAGAATCAAGCATGTGTACAGGGGCATAAACGCAGCAGTGATAGGATTGGAGAGGTTCGGTGAGCAAATGAAGACCCTTTGAAGTCATATTGCATGGTACCCATTACACGGGTCTCAACTCTCCAGGTTTAAGGTATTCTTCCTTCAGCTAAAACATGCATGTGGAACCCAGAGTATGATCAACCGTTTGAACGGGAGACGTGTTCAAATATGTCTCAGTTTTCCTCCCCTGGTACTCGGGTGCAACATTCCAGACGCTTTACTAACACCCTCCCGACTTGGAGAGTCAGTCCCTTTAACCTCCTGTTTGGCACAGTTTGCAATTTCTGCGGAAGATGAACAGGAATAGCGAGAACCAATGAGAGACTAGCTGGAGGTGTCTGGACGGGCAAATTTAACTCTCATTTCCCACCAGGAAGAGGAATTAACCAAAGGCTCAGCGTGCCGTGCCGGAACCAGATTAGGGCCTGAAGCCATCCTGCGGTGTTGCGGCCAGCTCAAAAGAAAGCGAGTTGAAGAAAGGAGCTCAGGGGCACTGTAATTCACAAACCTGCAGAGTTATAAATGACAGCTATCGTCCAAAAATATACTGAAGTAAGGCTGCCAAGAGGACTTGAAAGCGGGGCAGAATTGCAGGAAACCGATTTCAGGAGGTAGACTGGAATTGCATTGAAAGCATAGGAAAAGAGGCAGAACGTCCACAATGATGCACTTGGCCAAAAAGGGCGTATGCGTTTTTTCCTGAATATATTCAGGAAAAAACGCATACGCCCTTTTTGGCCAACCAAGCAAGCTTGCAAAGGAAATCTGCACTACAATGAAGTCTCACTTCCCCCCGGTCAAAAGGGCCATCTGAAAAAAGTGTAAAATCCAGAAAGGCAGGACAGGCCATGGAGAACTGGGAGCCTTGTTATGCTGATGGGCGGCATGTAAATTGCCAACAGACACTCGGGAGAAGTGTATGGTGTTTCCTGAAACATCTAAAAAACAAAGCAACAGAGCCTAGGGCACTTCCACTTATGGTCCTATAGCTTAGGGAAATTAAAATCAAAAAGACACAGCCACCCCAAAGTTTGGGACGCCTCTGTTTACAAGAACCTCGTTTACAGTACAAGTTCAACATCGCAGAAAGTGAAAAATGGATAAAGAAGTTGTGGTATTTACTTACAAAGCAATATCACTCAGCAATGAAATCTATGTCATCAGGCCCTTAGCAGCACAATGAGTGGATTCAGGTATGATGATTCTAACTGATATAAGTCACACAGAAAAAGAAACATCATAAGATATCAGTAATACACGGAATGTAAACTTGGCTACACAGGAACTGAATTACAGAACAGAACAGGGTCTCAAATTTAGAAAACCAACTTATGCTTGCTTAAGGGTAAAGGTGAGTTGGGGTGCTGCATAAAACCAGAGATTGAAATGAGCACAGATAAAGTTCCTTAAGCCAAATATGGAATAGACAAGAGCTACTCCTTGCTCAACGAAATGGACTCAACACCGCATATTAAACGCCTAAGAATGTACCTGACTAGTAAGTATCTTAAAACCTATGGATTGCTATGTCTCCGAAAGAGAATCAAGCATGTGTACAGGGGCATAAACGCAGCAGTGATAGGATTGGAGAGGTTCGGTGAGCAAATGAAGACCCTTTGAAGTCATATTGCATGGTACCCATTCCACGGGTTTCAACTACCCAGGTTTAAGGTATTCTACCTTCAGCTAAAACATGCATGTGGAAACTAGAGTATGATCAACCATGTGATCGGGAAACGTGTTCAAATATGTCTCAGTTTTCGTACCCTGGTACTCGGGTGCAACATTCCAGACGCTTTACTAACACCCTCCCGACTTGGAGAGTCAGTCCCTTTAACCTCCTGTTTGGCCCAGTTTGCAATTTCTGTGGAAGATGAACAGGAATAGCGAGAACCAATGAGAGACTAGCTGGAGGTGTCTGGACGGGCAAATTTAACTCTCATTTCCCACCAGGAAGAGGAATTAACCAAAGGCTCAGCTTGCCGTGCCGGAACAAGATTAGGGCCTGAAGCCATCCTGCGGTGTTGCGGCCAGCTCAAAAGAAAGTGAGTTGAAGAAAGGAGCTCAGGGGCACTGTAATTCACAAACCTGCAGAGTTATAAATGACAGCTATCGTCCAAAAATATACTGAAGTAAGGCTGCCAAGAGGACTTGAAAGCGGGGCAGAATTGCAGGAATCCGATTTCAGGACGTAGACTGGAATTGCATTGAAAGCATAGGAAAAGAGGCAGAACGTCCACAATGATGCACTTGGCCAAAAAGGGCGTATGCGTTTTTTCCTGAATATATTCAGGAAAAAACGCATACGCCCTTTTTGGCCAACCAAGCAAGCTTGCAAAGGAAATCTGCACTACAATGAAGTCTCACTTCCCCCCAGTCAAAATGGCCATCTGAAAAAAGTGTAAAATCCAGAAAGGCAGGACAGGCCATGGAGAACTGGGAGCCTTGTTATGCTGATGGGCGGGATGTAAATTGCCAACAGCCACTCGGGAGAAGTGTATGGTGTTTCCTGAAACATCTAAAAAACAAAGCAACAGAGCCTAGGGCACTTCCACTTATGGTCCTATAGCTTAGGGAAATTAAAATCAAAAAGACACAGCCACCCCAAAGTTTTGGACGCCTCTGTTTACAAGAACCTCGTTTACAGTACAAGTTCAACATCGCAGAAAGTGAAAAATGGATAAAGAAGTTGTGGTACTTACGTACAATGCAGTATCACTCAACAATGAAATCTATGTCATCAGGCCCGTAGCAGCATAATGAGTGGATTCAGGTACGATGATTCTAACTGAAATAAGTCACACAGAAAAAGAAACATCATAAGATATCACTAATACACAGAATGTAAACTTGGCTACACAGGAACTGAATTCCAAAACAGAACAGGGTCTCAAATTTAGAAAACCAACTTATGCTTGCTTAAGGGTAAAGGTGAGTTGGGGTGCTGCATAAAACCAGAGATTGAAATGAGCACAGATAAAGTTCCTTAAGCCAAATATGGAATAGACAAGAGCTACTCCTTGCTCAACGAAATGGACTCAACATCCCATATTAAATGCCTAAGAATGTACCTGACTAATAAGTATCTTAAAACCTATGGATTGCTATGTCTCCAAAAGAGAATCAAGCGTCTGTACAGGGGGATAAACGCAGCAGTGATAGGATTGGAGAAGTTCGGTGAGCAAATGAAGACCCTTTGAAGTCATATTGCATGGTACCCATTACACGGGTCTCAACTCTCCAGGTTTAAGGTATTCTTCCTTCAGCTAAAACATGCATGTGGAACCCAGAGTATGATCAACCGTGTGAACAGGAGACGTGTTCAAATATGTCTCAGTATTCCTCCCCTGGTACTCGGGTGCAACATTCCAGATGCTTTACTAACACCCTCCCGACTTGGAGAGTCAGTCCCTTTAACCTCCTGTTTGGCCCAGTTTGCAATTTCTGCGGAAGATGAACAGGAATAGCGAGAACCAATGAGAGACTAGCTGGAGGTGTCTGGACGGGCAAATTTAACTCTCATTTCCCACCAGGAAGAGGAATTAACCAAAGGCTCAGCTTACAGTGCCGGAACCAGATTAGGGCCTGAAGCCATCCTGCGGTGTTGCGGCCAGGTCACAAGAAAGCGAGTTGAAGAAAGGAGCTCAGGGGCACTGTAATTCACAAACCTGCAGAGTTATAAATGACAGCTATCGTCCAAAAATATACTGAAGTAAGGCTGCCAAGAGGACTTGAAAGCGGGGCAGAATTGCAGGAAACCGATTTCAGGAGGTAGACTGGAATTGCATTGAAAGCATAGGAAAAGAGGCAGAACGTCCACAATGATGCACTTGGCCAAAAAGGGCGTATGCGTTTTTTCCTGAATATATTCAGGAAAAAACGCATACACCCTTTTTGGCCAACCTAGCAAACTTGCAAAGGAAATCTGCACTACAATGAAGTCTCACTTCCCCCCGGTCAAAAGGGCCATCTGAAAAAAGTGTAAAATCCAGAAACGTAGGACAGGCCATGGAGAACTGGGAGCCTTATTATGCTGATGGGAGGGATGTAAATTGCCAACAGCCACTCGGGAGAAGTGTATGGTGTTTCCTGAAACATCTAAAAAACAAAGCAACAGAGCCTAGGGCACTTCCACTTATGGTCCTATAGCTTAGGGAAATTAAAATCAAAAAGACACAGCCACCCCAAAGTTTTGGACGCCTCTGTTTACAAGAACCTCGTTTACAGTACAAGTTCAACATCGCAGAAAGTGAAAAATGGATAAAGAAGTTGTGGTACTTACGTACAATGCAGTATCACTCAACAATGAAATCTATGTCATCAGGCCCGTAGCAGCATAATGAGTGGATTCAGGTACGATGATTCTAACTGAAATAAGTCACACAGAAAAAGAAACATCATAAGATATCACTAATACACAGAATGTAAACTTGGCTACACAGGAACTGAATTCCAAAACAGAACAGGGTCTCAAATTTAGAAAACCAACTTATGCTTGCTTAAGGGGAAAGGTGAGTTGGGGTGCTGCATAAAACCAGAGATTGAAATGAGCACAGATAAAGTTCCTTAAGCCAAATATGGAATAGACAAGAGCTACTCCTTGCTCAACGAAATGGACTCAACATCCCATATTAAATGCCTAAGAATGTACCTGACTAATAAGTATCTTAAAACCTATGGATTGCTATGTCTCCAAAAGAGAATCAAGCGTCTGTACAGGGGGATAAACGCAGCAGTGATAGGATTGGAGAAGTTCGGTGAGCAAATGAAGACCCTTTGAAGTCATATTGCATGGTACCCATTACACGGGTCTCAACTCTCCAGGTTTAAGGTATTCTTCCTTCAGCTAAAACATGCATGTGGAACCCAGAGTATGATCAACCGTGTGAACAGGAGACGTGTTCAAATATGTCTCAGTATTCCTCCCCTGGTACTCGGGTGCAACATTCCAGATGCTTTACTAACACCCTCCCGACTTGGAGAGTCAGTCCCTTTAACCTCCTGTTTGGCCCAGTTTGCAATTTCTGCGGAAGATGAACAGGAATAGCGAGAACCAATGAGAGACTAGCTGGAGGTGTCTGGACGGGCAAATTTAACTCTCATTTCCCACCAGGAAGAGGAATTAACCAAAGGCTCAGCTTACAGTGCCGGAACCAGATTAGGGCCTGAAGCCATCCTGCGGTGTTGCGGCCAGGTCACAAGAAAGCGAGTTGAAGAAAGGAGCTCAGGGGCACTGTAATTCACAAACCTGCAGAGTTATAAATGACAGCTATCGTCCAAAAATATACTGAAGTAAGGCTGCCAAGAGGACTTGAAAGCGGGGCAGAATTGCAGGAAACCGATTTCAGGAGGTAGACTGGAATTGCATTGAAAGCATAGGAAAAGAGGCAGAACGTCCACAATGATGCACTTGGTCAAAAAGGGCGTATGCGTTTTTTCCTGAATATATTCAGGAAAAAACGCATACGCCCTTTTTGGCCAACCAAGCAAGCTTGCAAAGGAAATCTGCACTACAATGAAGTCTCACTTCCCCCCGGTCAAAAGGGCCATCTGAAAAAAGTGTAAAACCCAGAAAGGCAGGACAGACCATGGAGAACTGGGAGCCTTGTTATGCTCATGGGTGGGATGTAAATTGCCAACAGCCACTCGGGAGAAGTGTATGGTGTTTCCTGAAACATCTAAAAAACAAAGCAACAGAGCCTAGGGCACTTCCACTTATGGTCCTATAGCTTAGGGAAATTAAAATCAAAAAGACACAGCCACCCCAAAGTTTGGGACGCCTCTGTTTACAAGAACCTCATTTACCGTACAAGTTCAATATCACAGAAAGTGAAAAATGGATAAAGAAGTTGTGGTACTTACATACAATGCAGTATCACTCAACAATGAAATCTATGTCATCAGGCCCGTAGCAGCATAATGAGTGGATTCAGGTACGATGATTCTAACTGAAATAAGTCACACAGAAAAAGAAACATCATAAGATATCACTAATACACAGAATGTAAACTTGGCTACACAGGAACTGAATTCCAAAACAGAACAGGGTCTCAAATTTAGAAAACCAACTTATGCTTGCTTAAGGGGAAAGGTGAGTTGGGGTGCTGCATAAAACCAGAGATTGAAATGAGCACAGATAAAGTTCCTTAAGCCAAATATGGAATAGACAAGAGCTACTCCTTGCTCAACGAAATGGACTCAACACCCCATATTAAATGCCTAAGAATGTACCTGACTAGTAAGTATCTTAAAACCTATGGATTGCTATGTCTCCAAAAGAGAATCAAGCGTCTGTACAGGGGGATAAACGCAGCAGTGATAGGATTGGAGAAGTTCGGTGAGCAAATGAAGACCCTTTGAAGTCATATTGCATGGTACCCATTACACGGGTCTCAACTCTCCAGGTTTAAGGTATTCTTCCTTCAGCTAAAACATGCATGTGGAACCCAGAGTATGATCAACCGTGTGAACGGGAGACGTGTTCAAATATGTCTCAGTTTTCCTCCCCTGGTACTCGGGTGCAACATTCCAGACGCTTTACTAACACCCTCCCGACTTGGAGAGTCAGTTCCTTTAACCTCCTGTTTGGCCCAGTTTGCAATTTCTGCGGAAGATGAACAGGAATAGCGAGAACCAATGAGAGACTAGCTGGAGGTGTCTGGACGGGCAAATTTAACTCTCATTTCCCACCAGGAAGAGGAATTAACCAAAGGCGCAGCGTGCCGTGCCGGAACCAGATTAGGGCCTGAAGCCATCCTGCGGTGTTGCGGCCAGCTCAAAAGAAAGCGAGTTGAAGAAAGGAGCTCAGGGGCACTGTAATTCACAAACCTGCAGAGTTATAAATGACAGCTATCGTCCAAAAATATACTGAAGTAAGGCTGCCAAGAGGACTTGAAAGCGGGGCAGAATTGCAGGAAACCGATTTCAGGAGGTAGACTGGAATTGCATTGAAAGCATAGGAAAAGAGGCAGAACGTCCACAATGATGCACTTGGCCAAAAAGGGCGTATGCGTTTTTTCCTGAATATATTCAGGAAAAAACGCATACGCCCTTTTTGGCCAACCAAGCAAGCTTGCAAAGGAAATCTGCACTACAATGAAGTCTCACTTCCCCCCGGTCAAAAGGGCCATCTGAAAAAAGTGTAAAATCCAGAAAGGCAGGACAGGCCATGGAGAACTGGGAGCCTTGTTATGCTGATGGGCGGCATGTAAATTGCCAACAGACACTCGGGAGAAGTGTATGGTGTTTCCTGAAACATCTAAAAAACAAAGCAACAGAGCCTAGGGCACTTCCACTTATGGTCCTATAGCTTAGGGAAATTAAAATCAAAAAGACACAGCCACCCCAAAGTTTGGGACGCCTCTGTTTACAAGAACCTCGTTTACAGTACAAGTTCAACATCGCAGAAAGTGAAAAATGGATAAAGAAGTTGTGGTATTTACTTACAAAGCAATATCACTCAGCAATGAAATCTATGTCATCAGGCCCTTAGCAGCACAATGAGTGGATTCAGGTATGATGATTCTAACTGATATAAGTCACACAGAAAAAGAAACATCATAAGATATCAGTAATACACGGAATGTAAACTTGGCTACACAGGAACTGAATTACAGAACAGAACAGGGTCTCAAATTTAGAAAACCAACTTATGCTTGCTTAAGGGTAAAGGTGAGTTGGGGTGCTGCATAAAACCAGAGATTGAAATGAGCACAGATAAAGTTCCTTAAGCCAAATATGGAATAGACAAGAGCTACTCCTTGCTCAACGAAATGTACTCAACACCGCATATTAAACGCCTAAGAATGTACCTGACTAGTAAGTATCTTAAAACCTATGGCTTGCTATGTCTCCGAAAGAGAATCAAGCATGTGTACAGGGGCATAAACACAGCAGTGATAGGATTGGAGAGGTTCGGTGAGCAAATGAAGACCCTTTGAAGTCATATTGCATGGTACCCATTCCACGGGTTTCAACTACCCAGGTTTAAGGTATTCTACCTTCAGCTAAAACATGCATGTGGAAACTAGAGTATGATCAACCATGTGATCGGGAAACGTGTTCAAATATGTCTCAGTTTTCGTACCCTGGTACTCGGGTGCAACATTCCAGACGCTTTACTAACACCCTCCCGACTTGGAGAGTCAGTCCCTTTAACCTCCTGTTTGGCCCAGTTTGCAATTTCTGTGGAAGATGAACAGGAATAGCGAGAACCAATGAGAGACTAGCTGGAGGTGTGTGGACGGGCAAATTTAACTCTCATTTCCCACCAGGAAGAGGAATTAACCAAAGGCTCAGCTTGCCGTGCCGGAACAAGATTAGGGCCTAAAGCCATCCTGCGGTGTTGCGGCCAGCTCAAAAGAAAGCGAGTTGAAGAAAGGAGCTCAGGGGCACTGTAATTCACAAACCTGCAGAGTTATAAATGACAGCTATCGTCCAAAAATATACTGAAGTAAGGCTGCCAAGAGGACTTGAAAGCGGGGCAGAATTGCAGGAAGCCGATTTCAGGAGGTAGACTGGAATTGCATTGAAAGCATAGGAAAAGAGGCAGAACGTCCACAATGATGCACTTGGCCAAAAAGGGCGTATGCGTTTTTTCCTGAATATATTCAGGAAAAAACGCATACGCCCTTTTTGGCCAACCAAGCAAGCTTGCAAAGGAAATCTGCACTACAATGAAGTCTCACTTCCCCCCGGTCAAAAGGGCCATCTGAAACAAGTGTAAAATCCAGAAAGGCAGGGCAGGCCATGGAGAACTGGGAGCCTTGTTATGCTGATGGGCGGGATGTAAATTGCCAACAGACACTCGGGAGAAGTGTATGGTGTTTCCTGAAACATCTAAAAAACAAAGCAACAGAGCCTAGGGCACTTCCACTTATGGTCCTATAGCTTAGGGAAATTAAAATCAAAAAGACACAGCCACCCCAAAGTTTGGGACGCCTCTGTTTACAAGAACCTCATTTACCGTACAAGTTCAATATCACAGAAAGTGAAAAATGGATAAAGAAGTTGTGGTACTTACGTACAATGCAGTATCACTCAACAATGAAATCTATGTCATCAGGCCCATAGCAGCATAATGAGTGGATTCAGGTACGATGATTCTAACTGAAATAAGTCACACAGAAAAAGAAACATCATAAGATATCACTAATACACAGAATGTAAACTTGGCTACACAGGAACTGAATTCCAAAACAGAACAGGGTCTCAAATTTAGAAAACCAACTTATGCTTGCTTAAGGGGAAAGGTGAGTTGGGGTGCTGCATAAAACCAGAGATTGAAATGAGCACAGATAAAGTTCCTTAAGCCAAATATGGAATAGACAAGAGCTACTCCTTGCTCAACGAAATGGACTCAACACCCCATATTAAACGCCTAAGAATGTACCTGACTAGTAAGTATCTTAAAACCTATGGATTGCTATGTCTCCGAAAGAGAATCAAGCATGTGTACAGGGGCATAAACGCAGCAGTGATAGGATTGGAGAGGTTCGGTGAGCAAATGAAGACCCTTTGAAGTCATATTGCATGGTACCCATTACACGGGTCTCAACTCTCCAGGTTTAAGGTATTCTTCCTTCAGCTAAAACATGCATGTGGAACCCAGAGTATGATCAACCATTTGAACGGGAGACGTGTTCAAATATGTCTCAGTTTTCCTCCCCTGGTACTCGGGTGCAACATTCCAGACGCTTTACTAACACCCTCCCGACTTGGAGAGTCAGTCCCTTTAACCTCCTGTTTGGCACAGTTTGCAATTTCTGCAGAAGATGAACAGGAATAGCGAGAACCAATGAGAGACTAGCTGGAGGTGTCTGGACGGGCAAATTTAACTCTCATTTCCCACCAGGAAGAGGAATTAACCAAAGGCTCAGCGTGCCGTGCCGGAACCAGATTAGGGCCTGAAGCCATCCTGCGGTGTTGCGGCCAGCTCAAAAGAAAGCGAGTTGAAGAAAGGAGCTCAGGGGCACTGTAATTCACAAACCTGCAGAGTTATAAATGACAGCTATCGTCCAAAAATATACTGAAGTAAGGCTGCCAAGAGGACTTGAAAGCGGGGCAGAATTGCAGGAAACCGATTTCAGGAGGTAGACTGGAATTGCATTGAAAGCATAGGAAAAGAGGCAGAACGTCCACAATGATGCACTTGGCCAAAAAGGGCGTATGCGTTTTTTCCTGAATATATTCAGGAAAAAACGCATACGCCCTTTTTGGCCAACCAAGCAAGCTTGCAAAGGAAATCTGCACTACAATGAAGTCTCACTTCCCCCCGGTCAAAAGGGCCATCTGAAAAAAGTGTAAAATCCAGAAAGGCAGGACAGGCCATGGAGAACTGGGAGCCTTGTTATGCTGATGGGCGGGATGTAAATTGCCAACAGCCACTCGGGAGAAGTGTATGGTGTTTCCTGAAACATCTAAAAAACAAAGCAACAGAGCCTAGGGCACTTCCACTTATGGTCCTATAGCTTAGGGAAATTAAAATCAAAAAGACACAGCCACCCCAAAGTTTGGGACGCCTCTGTTTACAAGAACCTCGTTTACAGTACAAGTTCAACATCGCAGAAAGTGAAAAATGGATAAAGAAGTTGTGGTATTTACTTACAAAGCAATATCACTCAGCAATGGAATCTATGTCATCAGGCCCTTAGCAGCACAATGAGTGGATTCAGGTATGATGATTCTAACTGATATAAGTCACACAGAAAAAGAAACATCATAAGATATCAGTAATACACGGAATGTAAACTTGGCTACACAGGAACTGAATTACAGAACAGAACAGGTTCTCAAATTTAGAAAACCAACTTATGCTTGCTTAAGGGTAAAGGTGAGTTCGGGTGCTGCATAAAACCAGAGATTGAAATGAGCACAGATAAAGTTCCTTAAGCCAAATATGGAATAGACAAGAGCTACTCCTTGCTCAACGAAATGGACTCAACACCGCATATTAAACGCCTAAGAATGTACCTGACTAGTAAGTATCTTAAAACCTATGGATTGCTATGTCTCCGAAAGAGAATCAAGCATGTGTACAGGGGCATAAACACAGCAGTGATAGGATTGGAGAGGTTCGGTGAGCAAATGAAGACACTTTGAAGTCATATTGCATGGTACCCACTCCACGGGTCTCAACTCTGCAGGTTTAAGGTATTCTTCCTTCAGCTAAAACATGCATGTGGAACCCAGAGTATGATCAACCATTTGAACGGGAGACGTGTTCAAATATGTCTCAGTTTTCCTCCCCTGGTACTCGGGTGCAACATTCCAGACGCTTTACTAACACCCTCCCGACTTGGAGAGTCAGTCCCTTTAACCTCCTGTTTGGCACAGTTTGCAATTTCTGCAGAAGATGAACAGGAATAGCGAGAACCAATGAGAGACTAGCTGGAGGTGTCTGGACGGGCAAATTTAACTCTCATTTCCCACCAGGAAGAGGAAATAACCAAAGGCTCAGCGTGACGTGCCGGAACCAGATTAGGGCCTGAAGCCATCCTGCGGTGTTGCGGCCAGGTCACAAGAAAGCGAGTTGAAGAAAGGAGCTCAGGGGCACTGTAATTCACAAAACTGCAGAGTTATAAATGACAGCTATCGTCCAAAAATATACTGAAGTAAGGCTGCCAAGAGGACTTGAAAGCGGGGCAGAATTGCAGGAAACCGATTTCAGGAGGTAGACTGGAATTGCATTGAAAGCATAGGAAAAGAGGCAGAACGTCCACAATGATGCACTTGGCCAAAAAGGGCGTATGCGTTTTTTCCTGAATATATTCAGGAAAAAACGCATACGCCCTTTTTGGCCAACCAAGCAAGCTTGCAAAGGAAATCTGCACTACAATGAAGTCTCACTTCCCCCCGGTCAAAAGGGCCATCTGAAAAAAGTGTAAAATCCAGAAAGGCAGGACAGGCCATGGAGAACTGGGAGCCTTGTTATGCTGATGGGCGGGATGTAAATTGCCAACAGCCACTCGGGAGAAGTGTATGGTGTTTCCTGAAACATCTAAAAAACAAAGCAACAGAGCCTAGGGCACTTCCACTTATGGTCCTATAGCTTAGGGAAATTAAAATCAAAAAGACACAGCCACCCCAAAGTTTGGGACGCCTCTGTTTACAAGAACCTCGTTTACAGTACAAGTTCAACATCGCAGAAAGTGAAAAATGGATAAAGAAGTTGTGGTATTTACTTACAAAGCAATATCACTCAGCAATGGAATCTATGTCATCAGGCCCTTAGCAGCACAATGAGTGGATTCAGGTATGATGATTCTAACTGATATAAGTCACACAGAAAAAGAAACATCATAAGATATCAGTAATACACGGAATGTAAACTTGGCTACACAGGAACTGAATTACAGAACAGAACAGGTTCTCAAATTTAGAAAACCAACTTATGCTTGCTTAAGGGTAAAGGTGAGTTCGGGTGCTGCATAAAACCAGAGATTGAAATGAGCACAGATAAAGTTCCTTAAGCCAAATATGGAATAGACAAGAGCTACTCCTTGCTCAACGAAATGGACTCAACACCGCATATTAAACGCCTAAGAATGTACCTGACTAGTAAGTATCTTAAAACCTATGGATTGCTATGTCTCCGAAAGAGAATCAAGCATGTGTACAGGGGCATAAACACAGCAGTGATAGGATTGGAGAGGTTCGGTGAGCAAATGAAGACCCTTTGAAGTCATATTGCATGGTACCCACTCCACGGGTCTCAACTCTGCAGGTTTAAGGTATTCTTCCTTCAGCTAAAACATGCATGTGGAACCCAGAGTATGATCAACCATTTGAACGGGAGACGTGTTCAAATATGTCTCAGTTTTCCTCCCCTGGTACTCGGGTGCAACATTCCAGACGCTTTACTAACACCCTCCCGACTTGGAGAGTCAGTCCCTTTAACCTCCTGTTTGGCACAGTTTGCAATTTCTGCAGAAGATGAACAGGAATAGCGAGAACCAATGAGAGACTAGCTGGAGGTGTCTGGACGGGCAAATTTAACTCTCATTTCCCACCAGGAAGAGGAATTAACCAAAGGCTCAGCGTGCCGTGCCGGAACCAGATTAGGGCCTGAAGCCATCCTGCGGTGTTGCGGCCAGCTCAAAAGAAAGCGAGTTGAAGAAAGGAGCTCAGGGGCACTGTAATTCACAAACCTGCAGAGTTATAAATGACAGCTATCGTCCAAAAATATACTGAAGTAAGGCTGCCAAGAGGACTTGAAAGCGGGGCAGAATTGCAGGAAACCGATTTCAGGAGGTAGACTGGAATTGCATTGAAAGCATAGGAAAAGAGGCAGAACGTCCACAATGATGCACTTGGCCAAAAAGGGCGTATGCGTTTTTTCCTGAATATATTCAGGAAAAAACGCATACGCCCTTTTTGGCCAACCAAGCAAGCTTGCAAAGGAAATCTGCACTACAATGAAGTCTCACTTCCCCCCGGTCAAAAGGGCCATCTGAAAAAAGTGTAAAATCCAGAAAGGCAGGACAGGCCATGGAGAACTGGGAGCCTTGTTATGCTGATGGGCGGGATGTAAATTGCCAACAGCCACTCGGGAGAAGTGTATGGTGTTTCCTGAAACATCTAAAAAACAAAGCAACAGAGCCTAGGGCACTTCCACTTATGGTCCTATAGCTTAGGGAAATTAAAATCAAAAAGACACAGCCACCCCAAAGTTTGGGACGCCTCTGTTTACAAGAACCTCGTTTACAGTACAAGTTCAACATCGCAGAAAGTGAAAAATGGATAAAGAAGTTGTGGTATTTACTTACAAAGCAATATCACTCAGCAATGGAATCTATGTCATCAGGCCCTTAGCAGCACAATGAGTGGATTCAGGTATGATGATTCTAACTGATATAAGTCACACAGAAAAAGAAACATCATAAGATATCAGTAATACACGGAATGTAAACTTGGCTACACAGGAACTGAATTACAGAACAGAACAGGTTCTCAAATTTAGAAAACCAACTTATGCTTGCTTAAGGGTAAAGGTGAGTTCGGGTGCTGCATAAAACCAGAGATTGAAATGAGCACAGATAAAGTTCCTTAAGCCAAATATGGAATAGACAAGAGCTACTCCTTGCTCAACGAAATGGACTCAACACCGCATATTAAACGCCTAAGAATGTACCTGACTAGTAAGTATCTTAAAACCTATGGATTGCTATGTCTCCGAAAGAGAATCAAGCATGTGTACAGGGGCATAAACACAGCAGTGATAGGATTGGAGAGGTTCGGTGAGCAAATGAAGACACTTTGAAGTCATATTGCATGGTACCCACTCCACGGGTCTCAACTCTGCAGGTTTAAGGTATTCTTCCTTCAGCTAAAACATGCATGTGGAACCCAGAGTATGATCAACCATTTGAACGGGAGACGTGTTCAAATATGTCTCAGTTTTCCTCCCCTGGTACTCGGGTGCAACATTCCAGACGCTTTACTAACACCCTCCCGACTTGGAGAGTCAGTCCCTTTAACCTCCTGTTTGGCACAGTTTGCAATTTCTGCAGAAGATGAACAGGAATAGCGAGAACCAATGAGAGACTAGCTGGAGGTGTCTGGACGGGCAAATTTAACTCTCATTTCCCACCAGGAAGAGGAAATAACCAAAGGCTCAGCGTGACGTGCCGGAACCAGATTAGGGCCTGAAGCCATCCTGCGGTGTTGCGGCCAGGTCACAAGAAAGCGAGTTGAAGAAAGGAGCTCAGGGGCACTGTAATTCACAAAACTGCAGAGTTATAAATGACAGCTATCGTCCAAAAATATACTGAAGTAAGGCTGCCAAGAGGACTTGAAAGCGGGGCAGAATTGCAGGAAACCGATTTCAGGAGGTAGACTGGAATTGCATTGAAAGCATAGGAAAAGAGGCAGAACGTCCACAATGATGCACTTGGCCAAAAAGGGCGTATGCGTTTTTTCCTGAATATATTCAGGAAAAAACGCATACGCCCTTTTTGGCCAACCAAGCAAGCTTGCAAAGGAAATCTGCACTACAATGAAGTCTCACTTCCCCCCGGTCAAAAGGGCCATCTGAAAAAAGTGTAAAATCCAGAAAGGCAGGACAGGCCATGGAGAACTGGGAGCCTTGTTATGCTGATGGGCGGGATGTAAATTGCCAACAGCCACTCGGGAGAAGTGTATGGTGTTTCCTGAAACATCTAAAAAACAAAGCAACAGAGCCTAGGGCACTTCCACTTATGGTCCTATAGCTTAGGGAAATTAAAATCAAAAAGACACAGCCACCCCAAAGTTTGGGACGCCTCTGTTTACAAGAACCTCGTTTACAGTACAAGTTCAACATCGCAGAAAGTGAAAAATGGATAAAGAAGTTGTGGTATTTACTTACAAAGCAATATCACTCAGCAATGGAATCTATGTCATCAGGCCCTTAGCAGCACAATGAGTGGATTCAGGTATGATGATTCTAACTGATATAAGTCACACAGAAAAAGAAACATCATAAGATATCAGTAATACACGGAATGTAAACTTGGCTACACAGGAACTGAATTACAGAACAGAACAGGTTCTCAAATTTAGAAAACCAACTTATGCTTGCTTAAGGGTAAAGGTGAGTTCGGGTGCTGCATAAAACCAGAGATTGAAATGAGCACAGATAAAGTTCCTTAAGCCAAATATGGAATAGACAAGAGCTACTCCTTGCTCAACGAAATGGACTCAACACCGCATATTAAACGCCTAAGAATGTACCTGACTAGTAAGTATCTTAAAACCTATGGATTGCTATGTCTCCGAAAGAGAATCAAGCATGTGTACAGGGGCATAAACACAGCAGTGATAGGATTGGAGAGGTTCGGTGAGCAAATGAAGACACTTTGAAGTCATATTGCATGGTACCCACTCCACGGGTCTCAACTCTGCAGGTTTAAGGTATTCTTCCTTCAGCTAAAACATGCATGTGGAACCCAGAGTATGATCAACCATTTGAACGGGAGACGTGTTCAAATATGTCTCAGTTTTCCTCCCCTGGTACTCGGGTGCAACATTCCAGACGCTTTACTAACACCCTCCCGACTTGGAGAGTCAGTCCCTTTAACCTCCTGTTTGGCACAGTTTGCAATTTCTGCAGAAGATGAACAGGAATAGCGAGAACCAATGAGAGACTAGCTGGAGGTGTCTGGACGGGCAAATTTAACTCTCATTTCCCACCAGGAAGAGGAATTAACCAAAGGCTCAGCGTGCCGTGCCGGAACCAGATTAGGGCCTGAAGCCATCCTGCGGTGTTGCGGCCAGCTCAAAAGAAAGCGAGTTGAAGAAAGGAGCTCAGGGGCACTGTAATTCACAAACCTGCAGAGTTATAAATGACAGCTATCGTCCAAAAATATACTGAAGTAAGGCTGCCAAGAGGACTTGAAAGCGGGGCAGAATTGCAGGAAACCGATTTCAGGAGGTAGACTGGAATTGCATTGAAAGCATAGGAAAAGAGGCAGAACGTCCACAATGATGCACTTGGCCAAAAAGGGCGTATGCGTTTTTTCCTGAATATATTCAGGAAAAAACGCATACGCCCTTTTTGGCCAACCAAGCAAGCTTGCAAAGGAAATCTGCACTACAATGAAGTCTCACTTCCCCCCGGTCAAAAGGGCCATCTGAAAAAAGTGTAAAATCCAGAAAGGCAGGACAGGCCATGGAGAACTGGGAGCCTTGTTATGCTGATGGGCGGCATGTAAATTGCCAACAGACACTCGGGAGAAGTGTATGGTGTTTCCTGAAACATCTAAAAAACAAAGCAACAGAGCCTAGGGCACTTCCACTTATGGTCCTATAGCTTAGGGAAATTAAAATCAAAAAGACACAGCCACCCCAAAGTTTGGGACGCCTCTGTTTACAAGAACCTCGTTTACAGTACAAGTTCAACATCGCAGAAAGTGAAAAATGGATAAAGAAGTTGTGGTATTTACTTACAAAGCAATATCACTCAGCAATGGAATCTATGTCATCAGGCCCTTAGCAGCACAATGAGTGGATTCAGGTATGATGATTCTAACTGATATAAGTCACACAGAAAAAGAAACATCATAAGATATCAGTAATACACGGAATGTAAACTTGGCTACACAGGAACTGAATTACAGAACAGAACAGGTTCTCAAATTTAGAAAACCAACTTATGCTTGCTTAAGGGTAAAGGTGAGTTCGGGTGCTGCATAAAACCAGAGATTGAAATGAGCACAGATAAAGTTCCTTAAGCCAAATATGGAATAGACAAGAGCTACTCCTTGCTCAACGAAATGGACTCAACACCGCATATTAAACGCCTAAGAATGTACCTGACTAGTAAGTATCTTAAAACCTATGGATTGCTATGTCTCCGAAAGAGAATCAAGCATGTGTACAGGGGCATAAACACAGCAGTGATAGGATTGGAGAGGTTCGGTGAGCAAATGAAGACACTTTGAAGTCATATTTCATGGTACCCACTCCACGG
The DNA here is from genome assembly GCF_039906515.1 of Pseudorca crassidens. Lineage (NCBI taxonomy): Eukaryota > Metazoa > Chordata > Mammalia > Artiodactyla > Delphinidae > Pseudorca > Pseudorca crassidens. The sequence goes on from NW_027136299.1 coordinate 1,461,813, forward strand.
GTCTCAACTCTGCAGGTTTAAGGTATTCTTCCTTCAGCTAAAACATGCATGTGGAACCCAGAGTATGATCAACCGTGTGAACGGGAGACGTGTTCAAATATGTCTCAGTTTTGGTCCCCTGGTACCCGGGTGCAACATTCCAGACGCTTTACTAACACTCTCCCCACTTGGAGAGTCAGCGCCTTTAACCTCCTGTTTGGCCCAGTTTGCAATTTCTGCGGAAGATGAACAGGAATAGGGAGAACCAATGAGAGACTAGCTGGAGGTGTCTGGACGGGCAAATTTAACTCTCATTTCCCACCAGGAAGAGGAAATAACCAAAGGCTCAGCGTGACGTGCCGGAACCAGATTAGGGCCTGAAGCCATCCTGCGGTGTTGCGGCCAGGTCACAAGAAAGCGAGTTGAAGAAAGGAGCTCAGGGGCACTGTAATTCACAAAACTGCAGAGTTATAAATGACAGCTATCGTCCAAAAATATACTGAAGTAAGGCTGCCAAGAGGACTTGAAAGCGGGGCAGAATTGCAGGAAACCGATTTCAGGAGGTAGACTGGAATTGCATTGAAAGCATAGGAAAAGACGCAGAACGTCCACAATGATGCACTTGGCCAAAAAGGGCATATGCGTTTTTTCCTGAATATATTCAGGAAAAAACGCATATGCCCTTTTTGGCCAACCAAGCAAGCTTGCAAAGGAAATCTGCACTACAATGAAGTCTCACTTCCTCCCGGTCAAAAGGGCCATCTGAAAAAAGTGTAAAATCCAGAAAGGCAGGACAGGCCATGGAGAACTGGGAGCCTTGTTATGCTGATGGGCGGGATGTAAATTGCCAACAGACACTCGGGAGAAGTGTATGGTGTTTCCTGAAACATCTAAAAAACAAAGCAACAGAGCCTAGGGCACTTCCACTTATGGTCCTATAGCTTAGGGAAATTAAAATCAAAAAGACACAGCCACCCCAAAGTTTGGGACGCCTCTGTTTACAAGAACCTCATTTACAGTACAAGTTCAACATCGCAGAAAGTGAAAAATGGATAAAGAAGTTGTGGTATTTACTTACAAAGCAATATCACTCAGCAATGGAATCTATGTCATCAGGCCCTTAGCAGCACAATGAGTGGATTCAGGTATGATGATTCTAACTGATATAAGTCACACAGAAAAAGAAACATCATAAGATATCAGTAATACACGGAATGTAAACTTGGCTACACAGGAACTGAATTACAGAACAGAACAGGGTCTCAAATTTAGAAAACCAACTTATGCTTGCTTAAGGGTAAAGGTGAGTTCGGGTGCTGCATAAAACCAGAGATTGAAATGAGCACAGATAAAGTTCCTTAAGCCAAATATGGAATAGACAAGAGCTACTCCTTGCTCAACGAAATGGACTCAACACCGCATATTAAACGCCTAAGAATGTACCTGACTAGTAAGTATCTTAAAACCTATGGATTGCTATGTCTCCGAAAGAGAATCAAGCATGTGTACAGGGGCATAAACACAGCAGTGATAGGATTGGAGAGGTTCGGTGAGCAAATGAAGACCCTTTGAAGTCATATTGCATGGTACCCATTACACGGGTCTCAACTCTCCAGGTTTAAGGTATTCTTCCTTCAGCTAAAACATGCATGTGGAACCCAGAGTATGATCAACCGTGTGAACGGGAGACGTGTTCAAATATGTCTCAGTTTTCCTCCCCTGGTACTCGGGTGCAACATTCCAGACGCTTTACTAACACCCTCCCGACTTGGAGAGTCAATTCCTTTAACCTCCTGTTTGGCCCAGTTTGCAATTTCTGTGGAAGATGAACAGGAATAGCGAGAACCAATGAGAGACTAGCTGGAGGTGTCTGGACGGGCAAATTTAACTCTCATTTCCCACCAGGAAGAGGAATTAACCAAAGGCTCAGCTTGCCGTGCCGGAACCAGATTAGGGCCTGAAGCCATCCTGCAGTGTTGCGGCCAGCTCAAAAGAAAGCGAGTTGAAGAAAGGAGCTCAGGGGCACTGTAATTCACAAACCTGCAGAGTTATAAATGACAGCTATCGTCCAAAAATATACTGAAGTAAGGCTGCCAAGAGGACTTGAAAGCGGGGCAGAATTGCAGGAAACCGATTTCAGGAGGTAGACTGGAATTGCATTGAAAGCATAGGAAAAGAGGCAGAACGTCCACAATGATGCACTTGGCCAAAAAGGGCGTATGCGTTTTTTCCTGAATATATTCAGGAAAAAACGCATACGCCCTTTTTGGCCAACCAAGCAAGCTTGCAAAGGAAATCTGCACTACAATGAAGTCTCACTTCCCCCCAGTCAAAATGGCCATCTGAAAAAAGTGTAAAATCCAGAAAGGCAGGACAGGCCATGGAGAACTGGGAGCCTTGTTATGCTGATGGGCGGGATGTAAATTGCCAACAGACACTCGGGAGAAGTGTATGGTGTTTCCTGAAACATCTAAAAAACAAAGCAACAGAGCCTAGGGCACTTCCACTTATGGTCCTATAGCTTAGGGAAATTAAAATCAAAAAGACACAGCCACCCCAAAGTTTGGGACGCCTCTGTTTACAAGAACCTCGTTTACAGTACAAGTTCAACATCGCAGAAAGTGAAAAATGGATAAAGAAGTTGTGGTACTTACGTACAATGCAGTATCACTCAGCAATGAAATCTATGTCATCAGGCCCGTAGCAGCATAATGAGTGGATTCAGGTACGATGATTCTAACTGAAATAAGTCACACAGAAAAAGAAACATCATAAGATATCAGTAATACACGGAATGTAAACTTGGCTACACAGGAACTGAATTCCAAAACAGAACAGGGTCTCAAATTTAGAAAACCAACTTATGCTTGCTTAAGGGGAAAGGTGAGTTGGGGTGCTGCATAAAACCAGAGATTGAAATGAGCACAGATAAAGTTCCTTAAGCCAAATATGGAATAGACAAGAGCTACTCCTTGCTCAACGAAATGGACTCAACACCCCATATTAAATGCCTAAGAATGTACCTGACTAGTAAGTATCTTAAAACCTATGGATTGCTATGTCTCCAAAAGAGAATCAAGCGTCTGTACAGGGGGATAAACGCAGCAGTGATAGGATTGGAGAAGTTCGGTGAGCAAATGAAGACCCTTTGAAGTCATATTGCATGGTACCCATTACACGGGTCTCAACTCTCCAGGTTTAAGGTATTCTTCCTTCAGCTAAAACATGCATGTGGAACCCAGAGTATGATCAACCGTGTGAACGGGAGACGTGTTCAAATATGTCTCAGTTTTCCTCCCCTGGTACTCGGGTGCAACATTCCAGACGCTTTACTAACACCCTCCCGACTTGGAGAGTCAGTCCCTTTAACCTCCTGTTTGGCCCAGTTTGCAATTTCTGCGGAAGATGAACAGGAATAGCGAGAACCAATGAGAGACTAGCTGGAGGTGTCTGGACGGGCAAATTTAACTCTCATTTCCCACCAGGAAGAGGAATTAACCAAAGGCTCAGCTTGCCGTGCCGGCACCAGATTAGGGCCTGAAGCCATCCTGCGGTGTTGCGGCCAGCTCAAAAGAAAGCGAGTTGAAGAAAGAAGCTCAGGGGCACTGTAATTCACAAACCTGCAGAGTTATAAATGACAGCTATCGTCCAAAAATATACTGAAGTAAGGCTGCCAAGAGGACTTGAAAGCGGGGCAGAATTGCAGGAAACCGATTTCAGGAGGTAGACTGGAATTGCATTGAAAGCATAGGAAAAGAGGCAGAACGTCCACAATGATGCACTTGGCCAAAAAGGGCGTATGCGTTTTTTCCTGAATATATTCAGGAAAAAACGCATACGCCCTTTTTGGCCAACCAAGCAAGCTTGCAAAGGAAATCTGCACTACAATGAAGTCTCACTTCCCCCCGGTCAAAAGGGCCATCTGAAAAAAGTGTAAAACCCAGAAAGGCAGGACAGACCATGGAGAACTGGGAGCCTTGTTATGCTCATGGGTGGGATGTAAATTGCCAACAGCCACTCGGGAGAAGTGTATGGTGTTTCCTGAAACATCTAAAAAACAAAGCAACAGAGCCTAGGGCACTTCCACTTATGGTCCTATAGCTTAGGGAAATTAAAATCAAAAAGACACAGCCACCCCAAAGTTTGGGACGCCTCTGTTTACAAGAACCTCATTTACCGTACAAGTTCAATATCACAGAAAGTGAAAAATGTATAAAGAAGTTGTGGTACTTACATACAATGCAGTATCACTCAACAATGAAATCTATGTCATCAGGCCCATAGCAGCATAATGAGTGGATTCAGGTACGATGATTCTAACTGAAATAAGTCACACAGAAAAAGAAACATCATAAGATATCACTAATACACAGAATGTAAACTTGGCTACACAGGAACTGAATTCCAAAACAGAACAGGGTCTCAAATTTAGAAAACCAACTTATGCTTGCTTAAGGGGAAAGGTGAGTTGGGGTGCTGCATAAAACCAGAGATTGAAATGAGCACAGATAAAGTTCCTTAAGCCAAATATGGAATAGACAAGAGCTACTCCTTGCTCAACGAAATGGACTCAACACCCCATATTAAATGCCTAAGAATGTACCTGACTAGTAAGTATCTTAAAACCTATGGATTGCTATGTCTCCAAAAGAGAATCAAGCGTCTGTACAGGGGGATAAACGCAGCAGTGATAGGATTGGAGAAGTTCGGTGAGCAAATGAAGACCCTTTGAAGTCATATTGCATGGTACCCATTACACGGGTCTCAACTCTCCAGGTTTAAGGTATTCTTCCTTCAGCTAAAACATGCATGTGGAACCCAGAGTATCATCAACCATGTGAACGGGAGACGTGTTCAAATATGTCTCAGTTTTCCTCCCCTGGTACTCGGGTGCAACATTCCAGACGCTTTACTAACACCCTCCCGACTTGGAGAGTCAGTCCCTTTAACCTCCTGTTTGGCCCAGTTTGCAATTTCTGCGGAAGATGAACAGGAATAGCGAGAACCAATGAGAGACTAGCTGGAGGTGTCTGGACGGGCAAATTTAACTCTCATTTCCCACCAGGAAGAGGAATTAACCAAAGGCTCAGCGTGCCGTGCCAGAACCAGATTAGGGCCTGAAGCCATCCTGCGGTGTTGCGGCCAGGTCACAAGAAGGCGAGTTGAAGAAAGGAGCTCAGGGGCACTGTAATTCACAAAACTGCAGAGTTATAAATGACAGCTATCGTCCAAAAATATACTGAAGTAAGGCTGCCAAGAGGACTTGAAAGCGGGGCAGAATTGCAGGAAACCGATTTCAGGAGGTAGACTGGAATTGCATTGAAAGCATAGGAAAAGACGCAGAACGTCCACAATGACGCACTTGACCAAAAAGGGCATATGCGTTTTTTCCTGAATATATTCAGGAAAAAACGCATATGCCCTTTTTGGCCAACCAAGCAAGCTTGCAAAGGAAATCTGCACTACAATGAAGTCTCACTTCCCCCCGGTCAAAAGGGCCATCTGAAAAAAGTGTAAAATCCAGAAAGGCAGGACAGGCCATGGAGAACTGGGAGCCTTGTTATGCTGATGGTCGGGATGTAAATTGCCAACAGACACTCGGGAGAAGTGTATGGTGTTTCCTGAAACATCTAAAAAACAAAGCAACAGAGCCTAGGGCACTTCCACTTATGGTCCTATAGCTTAGGGAAATTAAAATCAAAAAGACACAGCCACCCCAAAGTTTGGGATGCCTCTGTTTACAAGAACCTCGTTTACAGTACAAGTTCAACATCGCAGAAAGTGAAAAATGGATAAAGAAGTTGTGGTATTTACTTACAAAGCAATATCACTCAGCAATGAAATCTATGTCATCAGGCCCTTAGCAGCACAATGAGTGGATTCAGGTATGATGATTCTAACTGAAATAAGTCACACAGAAAAAGAAACATCATAAGATATCAGTAATACACGGAATGTAAACTTGGCTACACAGGAACTGAATTACAGAACAGAACAGGGTCTCAAATTTAGAAAACCAACTTATGCTTGCTTAAGGGTAAAGGTGAGTTGGGGTGCTGCATAAAACCAGAGATTGAAATGAGCACAGATAAAGTTCCTTAAGCCAAATATGGAATAGACAAGAGCTACTCCTTGCTCAACGAAATGGACTCAACACCGCATATTAAACGCCTAAGAATGTACCTGACTAGTAAGTATCTTAAAACCTATGGATTGCTATGTCTCCGAAAGAGAATCAAGCATGTGTACAGGGGCATAAACGCAGCAGTGATAGGATTGGAGAGGTTCGGAGAGCAAATGAAGACCCTTTGAAGTCATATTGCATGGTACCCATTCCACGGGTCTCAACTCTCCAGGTTTAAGGTATTCTTCCTTCAGCTAAAACATGCATGTGGAACCCAGAGTATGATCAACCGTGTAAACGGGAGTCGTGTTCAAATATGTCTCAGTTTTCCTCCCCTGGTACTCGGGTGCAACATTCCAGACGCTTTACAAACACCCTCCCGACTTGGAGAGTCAGTTCCTTTAACCTCCTGTTTGGCCCAGTTTGCAATTTCTGCGGAAGATGAACAGGAATAGCGAGAACCAATGAGAGACTAGCTGGAGGTGTCTGGACGGGCAAATTTAACTCTCATTTCCCACCAGGAAGAGGAATTAACCAAAGGCTCAGCGTGCCGTGCCGGAACCAGATTAAGGCCTGAAGCCATCCTGCGGTGTTGCGGCCAGCTCAAAAGAAAGCGAGTTGAAGAAAGGAGCTCAGGGGCACTGTAATTCACAAACCTGCAGAGTTATAAATGACAGCTATCGTCCAAAAATATACTGAAGTAAGGCTGCCAAGAGGACTTGAAAGCGGGGCAGAATTGCAGGAAACTGATTTCAGGAGGTAGACTGGAATTGCATTGAAAGCATAGGAAAAGAGGCAGAACGTCCACAATGATGCACTTGGCCAAAAAGGGCGTATGCGTTTTTTCCTGAATATATTCAGGAAAAAACGCATACGCACTTTTTGGCCAACCAAGCAAGCTTGCAAAGGAAATCTGCACTACAATGAAGTCTCACTTCCCCCCGGTCAAAAGGGCCATCTGAAAAAAGTGTAAAATCCAGAAAGGCAGGACAGGCCATGGAGAACTGGGAGCCTTGTTATGCTGATGGGCGGAATGTAAATTGCCAACAGACACTCGGGAGAAGTGTATGGTGTTTCCTGAAACATCTAAAAAACAAAGCAACAGAGCCTAGGGCACTTCCACTTATGGTCCTATAGCTTAGGGAAATTAAAATCAAAAAGACACAGCCACCCCAAAGTTTGGGACGCCTCTGTTTACAAGAACCTCGTTTACAGTACAAGTTCAACATCGCAGAAAGTGAAAAATGGATAAAGAAGTTGTGGTATTTACTTACAAAGCAATATCACTCAGCAATGAAATCTATGTCATCAGGCCCTTAGCAGCACAATGAGTGGATTCAGGTATGATGATTCTAACTGAAATAAGTCACACAGAAAAAGAAACATCATAAGATATCAGTAATACACGGAATGTAAACTTGGCTACACAGGAACTGAATTACAGAACAGAACAGGGTCTCAAATTTAGAAAACCAACTTATGCTTGCTTAAGGGGAAAGGTGAGTTGGGGTGCTGCATAAAACCAGAGATTGAAATGAGCACAGATAAAGTTCCTTAAGCCAAATATGGAATAGACAAGAGCTACTCCTTGCTCAACGAAATGGACTCAACACCGCATATTAAACGCCTAAGAATGTACCTGACTAGTAAGTATCTTAAAACCTATGGATTGCTATGTCTCCGAAAGAGAATCAAGCATGTGTACAGGGGCATAAACGCAGCAGTGATAGGATTGGAGAGGTTCGGTGAGCAAATGAAGACCCTTTGAAGTCATATTGCATAGTACCCATTCCACGGGTTTCAACTACCCAGGTTTAAGGTATTCTTCCTTCAGCTAAAACATGCATGTGGAACCTAGAGTACGATCAACCATGTGATCGGGAAACGTGTTCAAATATGTCTCAGTTTTCGTACCCTGGTACTCGGGTGCAACATTCCAGACACTTTACTAACACCCTCCCGACTTGGAGAGTCAGTCCCTTTAACCTCCTGTTTGGCCCAGTTTGCAATTTCTGCGGAAGATGAACAGGAATAGCGAGAACCAATGAGAGACTAGCTGGAGGTGTCTGGACGGGCAAATTTAACTCTCATTTCCCACCAGGAAGAGGAATTAACCAAAGGCTCAGCGTGCCGTGCCGGAACCAGATTAGGGCCTGAAGCCATCCTGCGGTGTTGCGGCCAGGTCACAAGAAAGCGAGTTGAAGAAAGGAGCTCAGGGGCACTGTAATTCACAAACCTGCAGAGTTATAAATGACAGCTATCGTCCAAAAATATACTGAAGTAAGGCTGCCAAGAGGACTTGAAAGCGGGGCAGAATTGCAGGAATCCGATTTCAGGAGGTAGACTGGAATTGCATTGAAAGCATAGGAAAAGAGGCAGAACGTCCACAATGATGCACTTGGCCAAAAAGGGCGTATGCGTTTTTTCCTGAATATATTCAGGAAAAAACGCATACGCCCTTTTTGGCCAACCAAGCAAGCTTGCAAAGGAAATCTGCACTACAATGAAGTCTCACTTCCCCCCGGTCAAAAGGGCCATCTGAAAAAAGTGTAAAATCCAGAAAGGCAGGACAGGCCATGGAGAACTGGGAGCCTTGTTATGCTGATGGGCGGGATGTAAATTGCCAACAGCCACTCGGGAGAAGTGTATGGTGTTTCCTGAAACATCTAAAAAACAAAGCAACAGAGCCTAGGGCACTTCCACTTATGGTCCTATAGCTTACGGAAATTAAAATCAAAAAGACACAGCCACCCCAAAGTTTGGGACGCCTCTGTTTACAAGAACCTCATTTACCGTACAAGTTCAATATCACAGAAAGTGAAAAATGGATAAAGAAGTTGTGGTACTTACGTACAATGCAGTATCACTCAACAATGAAATCTATGTCATCAGGCCCGTAGCAGCATAATGAGTGGATTCAGGTACGATGATTCTAACTGAAATAAGTCACACAGAAAAAGAAACATCATAAGATATCACTAATACACAGAATGTAAACTTGGCTACACAGGAACTGAATTCCAAAACAGAACAGGGTCTCAAATTTAGAAAACCAACTTATGCTTGCTTAAGGGGAAAGGTGAGTTGGGGTGCTGCATAAAACCAGAGATTGAAATGAGCCCAGATAAAGTTCCTTAAGCCAAATATGGAATAGACAAGAGCTACTCCTTGCTCAACGAAATGGACTCAACACCGCATATTAAACGCCTAAGAATGTACCTGACTAGTAAGTATCTTAAAACCTATGGATTGCTATGTCTCCGAAAGAGAATCAAGCATGTGTACAGGGGCATAAACGCAGCAGTGATAGGATTGGAGAGGTTCGGTGAGCAAATGAAGACCCTTTGAAGTCATATTGCATAGTACCCATTCCACGGGTTTCAACTACCCAGGTTTAAGGTATTCTTCCTTCAGCTAAAACATGCATGTGGAACCTAGAGTACGATCAACCATGTGATCGGGAAACGTGTTCAAATATGTCTCAGTTTTTGTACCCTGGTACTCGGGTGCAACATTCCAGACGCTTTACTAACACCCTCCCGACTTGGAGAGTCAGTCCCTTTAACCTCCTGTTTGGCCCAGTTTGCAATTTCTGTGGAAGATGAACAGGAATAGCGAGAAGCAATGAGAGACTAGCTGGAGGTGTCTGGACGGGCAAATTTAACTCTCATTTCCCACCAGGAAGAGGAATTAACCAAAGGCTCAGTGTGCCATGCCGGAACCAGATTAGGGCCTGAAGCCATTCTGCGGTGTTGCGGCCAGCTCAAAAGAAAGCGAGTTGAAGAAAGGAGCTCAGGGGCACTGTAATTCATAAACCTGCAGAGTTATAAATGACAGCTATCGTCCAAAAATATACTGAAGTAAGGCTGCCAAGAGGACTTGAAAGCGGGGCAGAATTGCAGGAATCCGATTTCAGGAGGTAGACTGGAATTGCATTGAAAGCATAGGAAAAGAGGCAGAACGTCCACAATGATGCACTTGGCCAAAAAGGGCGTATGCGTTTTTTCCTGAATATATTCAGGAAAAAACGCATACGCCCTTTTTGGCCAACCAAGCAAGCTTGCAAAGGAAATCTGCACTAAAATGAAGTCTCACTTGCCCCCGGTCAAAAGGGCCATCTGAAAAAAGTGTAAAATCCAGAAAGGCAGGACAGGCCATGGAGAACTGGGAGCCTTTTTATGCTGATGGGAGGGATGTAAATTGCCAACAGCCACTCGGGAGAAGTGTATGGTGTTTCCTGAAACATCTAAAAAACAAAGCAACAGAGCCTAGGGCACTTCCACTTATGGTCCTATAGCTTAGGGAAATTAAAATCAAAAAGACACAGCCACCCCAAAGTTTGGGACGCCTCTGTTTACAAGAACCTCATTTACCGTACAAGTTCAATATCACAGAAAGTGAAAAATGGATAAAGAAGTTGTGGTACTTACGTACAATGCAGTATCACTCAACAATGAAATCTATGTCATCAGGCCCGTAGCAGCATAATGAGTGGATTCAGGTACGATGATTCTAACTGAAATAAGTCACACAGAAAAAGAAACATCATAAGATATCACTAATACACAGAATGTAAACTTGGCTACACAGGAACTGAATTCCAAAACAGAACAGGGTCTCAAATTTAGAAAAACAACTTATGCTTGCTTAAGGGGAAAGGTGAGTTGGGGTGCTGCATAAAACCAGAGATTGAAATGAGCACAGATAAAGTTCCTTAAGCCAAATATGGAATAGACAAGAGCTACTCCTTGCTCAACGAAATGGACTCAACACCCCATATTAAATGCCTAAGAATGTACCTGACTAGTAAGTATCTTAAAACCTATGGATTGCTATGTCTCCAAAAGAGAATCAAGCGTCTGTACAGGGGGATAAACGCAGCAGTGATAGGATTGGAGAAGTTCGGTGAGCAAATGAAGACCCTTTGAAGTCATATTGCATGGTACCCATTACACGGGTCTCAACTCTCCAGGTTTAAGGTATTCTTCCTTCAGCTAAAACATGCATGTGGAACCCAGAGTATGATCAACCGTGTGAACGGGAGACGTGTTCAAATATGTCTCAGTTTTCCTCCCCTGGTACTCGGGTGCAACATTCCAGACGCTTTACTAACACCCTCCCGACTTGGAGAGTCAGTCCCTTTAACCTCCTGTTTGGCCCAGTTTGCAATTTCTGCGGAAGATGAACAGGAATAGCGAGAACCAATGAGAGACTAGCTGGAGGTGTCTGGACGGGCAAATTTAACTCTCATTTCCCACCAGGAAGAGGAATTAACCAAAGGCTCAGCGTGCCGTGCCGGAACCAGATTAGGGCCTGAAGCCATCCTGCGGTGTTGCGGCCAGCTCAACAGAAAGCGAGTTGAAGAAAGGAGCTCAGGGGCACTGTAATTCACAAACCTGCAGAGTTATAAATGACAGCTATCGTCCAAAAATATACTGAAGTAAGGCTGCCAAGAGGACTTGAAAGCGGGGCAGAATTGCAGGAAACCGATTTCAGGAGGTAGACTGGAATTGCATTGAAAACATAGGAAAAGAGGCAGAACGTCCACAATGATGCACTTGGCCAAAAAGGGCGTATGCGTTTTTTCCTGAATATATTCAGGAAAAAACGCATACGCCCTTTTTGGCCAACCAAGCAAGCTTGCAAAGGAAATCTGCACTACAATGAAGTCTCACTTCCCCCCGGTCAAAAGGGCCATCTGAAAAAAGTGTAAAATCCAGAAAGGCAGGACAGGCCATGGAGAACTGGGAGCCTTGTTATGCTGATGGGCGGGATGTAAATTGCCAACAGACACTCGGGAGAAGTGTATGGTGTTTCCTGAAACATCTAAAAAACAAAGCAACAGAGCCTAGGGCACTTCCACTTATGGTCCTATAGCTTAGGGAAATTAAAATCAAAAAGACACAGCCACCCCAAAGTTTGGGACGCCTCTGTTTACAAGAACCTCATTTACAGTACAAGTTCAACATCGCAGAAAGTGAAAAATGGATAAAGAAGTTGTGGTATTTACTTACAAAGCAATATCACTCAGCAATGGAATCTATGTCATCAGGCCCTTAGCAGCACAATGAGTGGATTCAGGTATGATGATTCTAGCTGATATAAGTCACACAGAAAAAGAAACATCATAAGATATCACTAATACACAGAATGTAAACTTGGCTACACAGGAACTGAATTACAGAACAGAACAGGGTCTCAAATTTAGAAAACCAACTTATGCTTGCTTAAGGGTAAAGGTGAGTTGGGGTGCTGCATAAAACCAGAGATTGAAATGAGCACAGATAAAGTTCCTTAAGCCAAATATGGAATAGACAAGAGCTACTCCTTGCTCAACGAAATGGACTCAACACCGCATATTAAACGCCTAAGAATGTACCTGACTAGCAAGTATCTTAAAACCTATGGATTGCTATGTCTCCGAAAGAGAATCAAGCATGTGTACAGGGGCATAAACGCAGCAGTGATAGGATTGGAGAGGTTCGGTGAGCAAATGAAGACCCTTTGAAGTCATATTGCATGGTACCCATTCCACGGGTTTCAACTACCCAGGTTTAAGGTATTCTACCTTCAGCTAAAACATGCATGTGGAACCCAGAGTATGATCAACCATGTGAATGGGAGACGTGTTCAAATATGTCTCAGTTTTCGTACCCTGGTACTCGGGTGCAACATTCCAGACGCTTTACTAACACCCTCCCGACTTGGAGAGTCAGTCCCTTTAACCTCCTGTTTGGCACAGTTTGCAATTTCTGTGGAAGATGAACAGGAATAGCGAGAACCAATGAGAGACTAGCTAGAGGTGTCTGGACGGGCAAATTTAACTCTCATTTCCCACCAGGAAGAGGAATTAACCAAAGGCTCAGCTTGCCGTGCCGGAACCAGATTAGGGCCTGAAGCCATCCTGCGGTGTTGCGGCCAGCTCAAAAGAAAGTGAGTTGAAGAAAGGAGCTCAGGGGCACTGTAATTCACAAACCTGCAGAGTTATAAATGACAGCTATCGTCCAAAAATATACTGAAGTAAGGCTGCCAAGAGGACTTGAAAGCGGGGCAGAATTGCAGGAAACCGATTTCAGGAGGTAGACTGGAATTACATTGAAAGCATAGGAAAAGAGGCAGAACGTCCACAATGATGCACTTGGCCAAAAAGGGCGTATGCGTTTTTTCCTGAATATATTCAGGAAAAAACGCATACGCCCTTTTTGGCCAACCAAGCAAGCTTGCAAAGGAAATCTGCACTACAATGAAGTCTCACTTCCCCCCGGTCAAAAGGGCCATCTGAAAAAAGTGTAAAATCCAGAAAGGCAGGACAGGCCATGGAGAACTGGGAGCCTTGTTATGCTGATGGGCGGGATGTAAATTGCCAACAGCCACTCGGGAGAAGTGTATGGTGTTTCCTGAAACATCTAAAAAACAAAGCAACAGAGCCTAGGGCACTTCCACTTATGGTCCTATAGCTTAGGGAAATTAAAATCAAAAAGACACAGCCACCCCAAAGTTTGGGACGCCTCTGTTTACAAGAACCTCATTTACCGTACAAGTTCAATATCACAGAAAGTGAAAAATGGATAAAGAAGTTGTGGTACTTACGTACAATGCAGTATCACTCAACAATGAAATCTATGTCATCAGGCCCGTAGCAGCATAATGAGTGGATTCAGGTACGATGATTCTAACTGAAATAAGTCACACAGAAAAAGAAACATCATAAGATATCACTAATACACAGAATGTAAACTTGGCTACACAGGAACTGAATTCCAAAACAGAACAGGGTCTCAAATTTAGAAAACCAACTTATGCTTGCTTAAGGGGAAAGGTGAGTTGGGGTGCTGCATAAAACCAGAGATTGAAATGAGCATAGATAAAGTTCCTTAAGCCAAATATGGAATAGATAAGAGCTACTCCTTGCTCAACGAAATGGACTCAACACCCCATATTAAATGCCTAAGAATGTACCTGACTAGTAAGTATCTTAAAACCTATGGATTGCTATTTCTCCGAAAGAGAATCAAGCATCTGTACAGGGGGATAAACGCAGCAGTGATAGGATTGGAGAAGTTCGGTGAGCAAATGAAGACCCTTTGAAGTCATATTGCATGGTACCCATTACACGGGTCTCAACTCTCCAGGTTTAAGGTATTCTTCCTTCAGCTAAAACATGCATGTGGAACCCAGAGTATGATCAACCGTGTGAACGGGAGACGTGTTCAAATATGTCTCAGTTTTCCTCCCCTGATACTCGGGTGCAACATTCCAGACGCTTTACTAACACCCTCCCGACTTGGAGAGTCAGTCCCTTTAACCTCCTGTTTGGCCCAGTTTGCAATTTCTGCGGAAGATGAACAGGAATAGCGAGAACCAATGAGAGACTAGCTGGAGGTGTCTGGACGGGCAAATTTAACTCTCATTTCCCACCAGGAAGAGGAATTAACCAAAGGCTCAGCTTGCCGTGCCGGAACCAGATTAGGGCCTGAAGCCATCCTGCGGTGTTGCGGCCAGCTCAAAAGAAAGCGAGTTGAAGAAAGGAGCTCAGGGGCACTGTAATTCACAAACCTGCAGAGTTATAAATGACAGCTATCGTCCAAAAATATAACTGAAGTAAGGCTGCCAAGAGGACTTGAAAGCGGGGCAGAATTGCAGGAAACCGATTTCAGGAGGTAGACTGGAATTGCATTGAAAGCATAGGAAAAGAGGCAGAACGTCCACAATGATGCACTTGGCCAAAAAGGGCGTATGCGTTTTTTCCTGAATATATTCAGGAAAAAACGCATACGCCCTTTTTGGCCAACCAAGCAAGCTTGCAAAGGAAATCTGCACTACAATGAAGTCTCACTTCCCCCTGGTCAAAAGGGCCATCTGAAAAAAGTGTAAAATCCAGAAAGGCAGGACAGGCCATGGAGAACTGGGAGCCTTGTTATGCTGATGGGCGGGATGTAAATTGCCAACAGCCACTCGGGAGAAGTGTATGGTGTTTCCTGAAACATCTAAAAAACAAAGCAACAGAGCCTAGGGCACTTCCACTTATGGTCCTATAGCTTAGGGAAATTAAAATCAAAAAGACACAGCCACCCCAAAGTTTGGGACGCCTCTGTTTACAAGAACCTCATTTACCGTACAAGTTCAATATCACAGAAAGTGAAAAATGGATAAAGAAGTTGTGGTACTTACGTACAATGCAGTATCACTCAACAATGAAATCTATGTCATCAGGCCCGTAGCAGCATAATGAGTGGATTCAGGTACGATGATTCTAACTGAAATAAGTCACACAGAAAAAGAAACATCATAAGATATCACTAATACACAGAATGTAAACTTGGCTACACAGGAACTGAATTCCAAAACAGAACAGGGTCTCAAATTTAGAAAAACAACTTATGCTTGCTTAAGGGGAAAGGTGAGTTGGGGTGCTGCATAAAACCAGAGATTGAAATGAGCACAGATAAAGTTCCTTAAGCCAAATATGGAATAGACAAGAGCTACTCCTTGCTCAACGAAATGGACTCAACACCCCATATTAAATGCCTAAGAATGTACCTGACTAGTAAGTATCTTAAAACCTATGGATTGCTATGTCTCCAAAAGAGAATCAAGCGTCTGTACAGGGGGATAAACGCAGCAGTGATAGGATTGGAGAAGTTCGGTGAGCAAATGAAGACCCTTTGAAGTCATATTGCATGGTACCCATTACACGGGTCTCAACTCTCCAGGTTTAAGGTATTCTTCCTTCAGCTAAAACATGCATGTGGAACCCAGAGTATGATCAACCGTGTGAACGGGAGACGTGTTCAAATATGTCTCAGTTTTCCTCCCCTGGTACTCGGGTGCAACATTCCAGACGCTTTACTAACACCCTCCCGACTTGGAGAGTCAGTCCCTTTAACCTCCTGTTTGGCCCAGTTTGCAATTTCTGCGGAAGATGAACAGGAATAGCGAGAACCAATGAGAGACTAGCTGGAGGTGTCTGGACGGGCAAATTTAACTCTCATTTCCCACCAGGAAGAGGAATTAACCAAAGGCTCAGCGTGCCGTGCCGGAACCAGATTAGGGCCTGAAGCCATCCTGCGGTGTTGCGGCCAGCTGAAAAGAAAGCGAGTTGAAGAAAGGAGCTCAGGGGCACTGTAATTCACAAACCTGCAGAGTTATAAATGACAGCTATCGTCCAAAAATATACTGAAGTAAGGCTGCCAAGAGGACTTGAAAGCGGGGCAGAATTGCAGGAAACCGATTTCAGGAGGTAGACTGGAATTGCATTGAAAGCATAGGAAAAGAGGCAGAACGTCCACAATGATGCACTTGGCCAAAAAGGGCGTATGCGTTTTTTCCTGAATATATTCAGGAAAAAACGCATACGCCCTTTTTGGCCAACCAAGCAAGCTTGCAAAGGAAATCTGCACTACAATGAAGTCTCACTTCCCCCTGGTCAAAAGGGCCATCTGAAAAAAGTGTAAAATCCAGAAAGGCAGGACAGGCCATGGAGAACTGGGAGCCTTGTTATGCTGATGGGCGGGATGTAAATTGCCAACAGCCACTCGGGAGAAGTGTATGGTGTTTCCTGAAACATCTAAAAAACAAAGCAACAGAGCCTAGGGCACTTCCACTTATGGTCCTATAGCTTAGGGAAATTAAAATCAAAAAGACACAGCCACCCCAAAGTTTGGGACGCCTCTGTTTACAAGAACCTCATTTACAGTACAAGTTCAACATCGCAGAAAGTGAAAAATGGATAAAGAAGTTGTGGTATTTACTTACAAAGCAATATCACTCAGCAATGAAATCTATGTCATCAGGCCCTTAGCAGCACAATGAGTGGATTCAGGTATGATGATTCTAACTGAAATAAGTCACACCGAAAAAGAAACATCATAAGATATCAGTAATACACGGAATGTAAACTTGGCTACACAGGAACTGAATTACAGAACAGAACAGGGTCTCAAATTTAGAAAACCAACTTATGCTTGCTTAAGGGTAAAGGTGAGTTGGGGTGCTGCATAAAACCAGAGATTGAAATGAGCACAGATAAAGTTCCTTAAGCCAAATATGGAATAGACAAGAGCTACTCCTTGCTCAACGAAATGGACTCAACACCTCATATTAAACGCCTAAGAATGTACCTGACTAGTAAGTATCTTAAAACCTATGGATTGCTATGTCTCCGAAAGAGAATCAAGCATGTGTACAGGGGCATAAACGCAGCAGTGATAGGATTGGAGAGGTTCGGTGAGCAAATGAAGACCCTTTGAAGTCATATTGCATGGTACCCATTCCACGGGTTTCAACTACCCAGGTTTAAGGTACTCTACCTTCAGCTAAAACATGCATGTGGAAACTAGAGTATGATCAACCATGTGATCGGGAAACGTGTTCAAATATGTCTCAGTTTTCGTACCCTGGTACTCGGGTGCAACATTCCAGACGCTTTACTAACACCCTCCCGGCTTTGAGAGTCAGTCCCTTTAACCTCCTGTTTGGCCCAGTTTGCAATTTCTGTGGAAGATGAACAGGAATAGCGAGAACCAATGAGAGACTAGCTGGAGGTGTCTGGACGGGCAAATTTAACTCTCATTTCCCACCAGGAAGAGGAATTAACCAAAGGCTCAGCTTGCCGTGCCGGAACCAGATTAGGGCCTGAAGCCATCCTGCGGTGTTGCGGCCAGCTCAAAAGAAAGCGAGTTGAAGAAAGGAGCTCAGGGGCACTGTAATTCACAAACCTGCAGAGTTATAAATGACAGCTATCGTCCAAAAATATAACTGAAGTAAGGCTGCCAAGAGGACTTGAAAGCGGGGCAGAATTGCAGGAAACCGATTTCAGGAGGTAGACTGGAATTGCATTGAAAGCATAGGAAAAGAGGCAGAACGTCCACAATGATGCACTTGGCCAAAAAGGGCGTATGCGTTTTTTCCTGAATATATTCAGGAAAAAACGCATACGCCCTTTTTGGCCAACCAAGCAAGCTTGCAAAGGAAATCTGCACTACAATGAAGTCTCACTTCCCCCCGGTCAAAAGGGCCATCTGAAAAAAGTGTAAAATCCAGAAAGGCAGGACAGGCCATGGAGAACTGGGAGCCTTGTTATGCTGATGGGCGGGATGTAAATTGCCAACAGCCACTCGGGAGAAGTGTATGGTGTTTCCTGAAACATCTAAAAAACAAAGCAACAGAGCCTAGGGCACTTCCACTTATGGTCCTATAGCTTAGGGAAATTAAAATCAAAAAGACACAGCCACCCCAAAGTTTGGGACGCCTCTGTTTACAAGAACCTCATTTACCGTACAAGTTCAATATCACAGAAAGTGAAAAATGGATAAAGAAGTTGTGGTACTTACGTACAATGCAGTATCACTCAACAATGAAATCTATGTCATCAGGCCCGTAGCAGCATAATGAGTGGATTCAGGTACGATGATTCTAACTGAAATAAGTCACACAGAAAAAGAAACATCATAAGATATCACTAATACACAGAATGTAAACTTGGCTACACAGGAACTGAATTCCAAAACAGAACAGGGTCTCAAATTTAGAAAACCAACTTATGCTTGCTTAAGGGGAAAGGTGAGTTGGGGTGCTGCATAAAACCAGAGATTGAAATGAGCACAGATAAAGTTCCTTAAGCCAAATATGGAATAGACAAGAGCTACTCCTTGCTCAACGAAATGGACTCAACACCCCATATTAAATGCCTAAGAATGTACCTGACTAGTAAGTATCTTAAAACCTATGGATTGCTATGTCTCCAAAAGAGAATCAAGCGTCTGTACAGGGGGATAAACGCAGCAGTGATAGGATTGGAGAAGTTCGGTGAGCAAATGAAGACCCTTTGAAGTCATATTGCATGGTACCCATTACACGGGTCTCAACTCTCCAGGTTTAAGGTATTCTTCCTTCAGCTAAAACATGCATGTGGAACCCAGAGTATGATCAACCGTGTGAATGGGAGACGTGTTCAAATATGTCTCAGTTTTCCTCCCCTGGTACTCGGGTGCAACATTCCAGACGCTTTACTAACACCCTCCCGACTTGGAGAGTCAGTCCCTTTAACCTCCTGTTTGGCCCAGTTTGCAATTTCTGCGGAAGATGAACAGGAATAGCGAGAACCAATGAGAGACTAGCTGGAGGTGTCTGGACGGGCAAATTTAACTCTCATTTCCCACCAGGAAGAGGAATTAACCAAAGGCTCAGTGTGCCGTGCCGGAACCAAATTAGGGCCTGAAGCCATCCTGCGGTGTTGCGGCCAGCTCAACAGAAAGCGAGTTGAAGAAAGGAGCTCAGGGGCACTGTAATTCACAAACCTGCAGAGTTATAAATGACAGCTATCGTCCAAAAATATACTGAAGTAAGGCTGCCAAGAGGACTTGAAAGCGGGGCAGAATTGCAGGAAACCGATTTCAGGAGGTAGACTGGAATTGCATTGAAAGCATAGGAAAAGAGGCAGAACGTCCACAATGATGCACTTGGCCAAAAAGGGCGTATGCGTTTTTTCCTGAATATATTCAGGAAAAAACGCATACGCCCTTTTTGGCCAACCAAGCAAGCTTGCAAAGGAAATCTGCACTACAATGAAGTCTCACTTCCCCCCGGTCAAAAGGGCCATCTGAAAAAAGTGTAAAATCCAGAAAGGCAGGACAGGCCATGGAGAACTGGGAGCCTTGTTATGCTGATGGGCGGGATGTAAATTGCCAACAGCCACTCGGGAGAAGTGTATGGTGTTTCCTGAAACATCTAAAAAACAAAGCAACAGAGCCTAGGGCACTTCCACTTATGGTCCTATAGCTTAGGGAAATTAAAATCAAAAAGACACAGCCACCCCAAAGTTTGGGACGCCTCTGTTTACAAGAACCTCATTTACAGTACAAGTTCAACATCGCAGAAAGTGAAAAATGGATAAAGAAGTTGTGGTATTTACTTACAAAGCAATATCACTCAGCAATGGAATCTATGTCATCAGGCCCTTAGCAGCACAATGAGTGGATTCAGGTATGATGATTCTAGCTGATATAAGTCACACAGAAAAAGAAACATCATAAGATATCAGTAATACACGGAATGTAAACTTGGCTACACAGGAACTGAATTACAGAACAGAACAGGGTCTCAAATTTAGAAAACCAACTTATGCTTGCTTAAGGGGAAAGGTGAGTTGGGGTGCTGCATAAAACCAGAGATTGAAATGAGCACAGATAAAGTTCCTTAAGCCAAATATGGAATAGACAAGAGCTACTCCTTGCTCAACGAAATGGACTCAACACCGCATATTAAACGCCTAAGAATGTACCTGACTAGTAAGTATCTTAAAACCTATGGATTGCTATGTCTCCGAAAGAGAATCAAGCATGTGTACAGGGGCATAAACGCAGCAGTGATAGGATTGGAGAGGTTCGGTGAGCAAATGAAGACCCTTTGAAGTCATATTGCATGGTACCCATTCCACGGGTTTCAACTACCCAGGTTTAAGGTATTCTACCTTCAGCTAAAACATGCATGTGGAACCCAGAGTATGATCAACCATGTGAATGGGAGACGTGTTCAAATATGTCTCAGTTTTCGTACCCTGGTACTCGGGTGCAACATTCCAGACGCTTTACTAACACCCTCCCGACTTGGAGAGTCAGTCCCTTTAACCTCCTGTTTGGCCCAGTTTGCAATTTCTGTGGAAGATGAACAGGAATAGCGAGAACCAATGAGAGACTAGCTGGAGGTGTCTGGACGGGCAAATTTAACTCTCATTTCCCACCAGGAAGAGGAATTAAC
Organism: Pseudorca crassidens; assembly: GCF_039906515.1. Classification (NCBI taxonomy): domain Eukaryota; kingdom Metazoa; phylum Chordata; class Mammalia; order Artiodactyla; family Delphinidae; genus Pseudorca; species Pseudorca crassidens. The sequence goes on from NW_027136299.1 coordinate 1,482,673, forward strand.
CAAAGGCTCAGCTTGCCGTGCCGGAACCAGATTAGGGCCTGAAGCCATCCTGCGGTGTTGCGGCCAGCTCAAAAGAAAGTGAGTTGAAGAAAGGAGCTCAGGGGCACTGTAATTCACAAACCTGCAGAGTTATAAATGACAGCTATCGTCCAAAAATATACTGAAGTAAGGCTGCCAAGAGGACTTGAAAGCGGGGCAGAATTGCAGGAAACCGATTTCAGGAGGTAGACTGGAATTACATTGAAAGCATAGGAAAAGAGGCAGAACGTCCACAATGATGCACTTGGCCAAAAAGGGCGTATGCGTTTTTTCCTGAATATATTCAGGAAAAAACGCATACGCCCTTTTTGGCCAACCAAGCAAGCTTGCAAAGGAAATCTGCACTACAATGAAGTCTCACTTCCCCCCGGTCAAAAGGGCCATCTGAAAAAAGGGTAAAATCCAGAAAGGCAGGACAGGCCATGGAGAACTGGGAGCCTTGTTATGCTGATGGGCGGGATGTAAATTGCCAACAGCCACTCGGGAGAAGTGTATGGTGTTTCCTGAAACATCTAAAAAACAAAGCAACAGAGCCTAGGGCACTTCCACTTATGGTCCTATAGCTTAGGGAAATTAAAATCAAAAAGACACAGCCACCCCAAAGTTTGGGACGCCTCTGTTTACAAGAACCTCATTTACCGTACAAGTTCAATATCACAGAAAGTGAAAAATGGATAAAGAAGTTGTGGTACTTACGTACAATGCAGTATCACTCAACAATGAAATCTATGTCATCAGGCCTGTAGCAGCATAATGAGTGGATTCAGGTACGATGATTCTAACTGAAATAAGTCACACAGAAAAAGAAACATCATAAGATATCACTAATACACAGAATGTAAACTTGGCTACACAGGAACTGAATTCCAAAACAGAACAGGGTCTCAAATTTAGAAAACCAACTTATGCTTGCTTAAGCGGAAAGGTGAGTTGGGGTGCTGCATAAAACCAGAGATTGAAATGAGCACAGATAAAGTTCCTTAAGCCAAATATGGAATAGACAAGAGCTACTCCTTGCTCAACGAAATGGACGCAACACCCCATATTAAATGCCTAAGAATGTACCTGACTAGTAAGTATCTTAAAACCTATGGATTGCTATGTCTCCAAAAGAGAATCAAGCGTCTGTACAGGGGGATAAATGCAGCAGTGATAGGATTGGAGAAGTTCGGTGAGCAAATGAAGACCCTTTGAAGTCATATTGCATGGTACCCATTACACGGGTCTCAACTCTCCAGGTTTAAGGTATTCTTCCTTCAGCTAAAACATGCATGTGGGACCCAGAGTATGATCAACCGTGTGAACGGGAGACGTGTTCAAATATGTCTCAGTTTTCCTCCCCTGGTACTCGGGTGCAACATTCCAGACGCTTTACTAACACCCTCCCGACTTGGAGAGTCAGTCCCTTTAACCTCCTGTTTGGCCCAGTTTGCAATTTCTGCGGAAGATGAACAGGAATAGCGAGAACCAATGAGAGACTAGCTGGAGGTGTCTGGACGGGCAAATTTAACTCTCATTTCCCACCAGGAAGAGGAATTAACCAAAGGCTCAGCTTGCCGTGCCGGAACCAGATTAGGGCCTGAAGCCATCCTGCGGTGTTGCGGCCAGCTCAAAAGAAAGCGAGTTGAAGAAAGGAGCTCAGGGGCACTGTAATTCACAAACCTGCAGAGTTATAAATGACAGCTATCGTCCAAAAATATACTGAAGTAAGGCTGCCAAGAGGACTTGAAAGCGGTGCAGAATTGCAGGAAACCGATTTCAGGAGGTAGACTGGAATTGCATTGAAAGCATAGGAAAAGAGGCAGAACGTCCACAATGATGCACTTGGCCAAAAAGGGCGTATGCGTTTTTTCCTGAATATATTCAGGAAAAAACGCATACGCCCTTTTTGGCCAACCAAGCAAGCTTGCAAAGGAAATCTGCACTACAATGAAGTCTCACTTCCCCCCGGTCAAAAGGGCCATCTGAAAAAAGTGTAAAATCCAGAAAGGCAGGACAGGCCATGGAGAACTGGGAGCCTTGTTATGCTGATGGGCGGGATGTAAATTGCAAACAGACACTCGGGAGAAGTGTATGGTGTTTCCTGAAACATCTAAAAAACAAAGCAACAGAGCCTAGGGCACTTCCACTTATGGTCCTATAGCTTAGGGAAATTAAAATCAAAAAGACACAGCCACCCCAAAGTTTGGGACGCCTCTGTTTACAAGAACCTCGTTTACAGTACAAGTTCAACATCGCAGAAAGTGAAAAATGGATAAAGAAGTTGTGGTATTTACTTACAAAGCAATATCACTCAGCAATGAAATCTATGTCATCAGGCCCTTAGCAGCACAATGAGTGGATTCAGGTATGATGATTCTAACTGAAATAAGTCACACAGAAAAAGAAACATCATAAGATATCAGTAATACACGGAATGTAAACTTGGCTACACAGGAACTGAATTACAGAACAGAACAGGGTCTCAAATTTAGAAAACCAACTTATGCTTGCTTAAGGGGAAAGGTGAGTTGGGGTGCTGCATAAAACCAGAGACTGAAATGAGCACAGATAAAGTTCCTTAAGCCAAATATGGAATAGACAAGAGCTACTCCTTGCTCAACGAAATGGACTCAACACCGCATATTAAACGCCTAAGAATGTACCTGACTAGTAAGTATCTTAAAACCTATGGATTGCTATGTCTCCGAAAGAGAATCAAGCATGTGTACAGGGGCATAAACGCAGCAGTGATAGGATTGGAGAGGTTCGGTGAGCAAATGAAGACCCTTTGAAGTCATATTGCATAGTACCCATTCCACGGGTTTCAACTACCCAGGTTTAAGGTATTCTTCCTTCAGCTAAAACATGCATGTGGAACCTAGAGTACGATCAACCATGTGATCGGGAAACGTGTTCAAATATGTCTCAGTTTTCGTACCCTTGTACTCGGGTGCAACATTCCAGACGCTTTATTTACACCCTCCCGACTTGGAGAGTCAGTCCCTTTAACCTCCTGTTTGGCCCAGTTTGCAATTTCTGCGGAAGATGAACAGGAATAGCGAGAACCAATGAGAGACTAGCTGGAGGTGTCTGGACGGGCAAATTTAACTCTCATTTCCCACCAGGAAGAGGAATTAACCAAAGGCTCAGTGTGCCGTGCCAGAACCAGATTAGGGCCTGAAGCCATCCTGCGGTGTTGCGGCCAGGTCACAAGAAAGCGAGTTGAAGAAAGGAGCTCAGGGGCACTGTAATTCACAAACCTGCAGAGTTATAAATGACAGCTATCGTCCAAAAATATACTGAAGTAAGGCTGCCAAGAGGACTTGAAAGCGGGGCAGAATTGCAGGAATCCGATTTCAGGAGGTAGACTGGAATTGCATTGAAAGCATAGGAAAAGAGGCAGAACGTCCACAATGATGCACTTGGCCAAAAAGGGCGTATGCGTTTTTTCCTGAATATATTCAGGAAAAAACGCATACGCCCTTTTTGGCCAACCAAGCAAGCTTGCAAAGGAAATCTGCACTACAATGAAGTCTCACTTCCCCCCGGTCAAAAGGGCCATCTGAAAAAAGTGTAAAATCCAGAAAGGCAGGACAGGCCATGGAGAACTGGGAGCCTTGTTATGCTGATGGGAGGGATGTAAATTGCCAACAGCCACTCGGGAGAAGTGTATGGTGTTTCCTGAAACATCTAAAAAACAAAGCAACAGAGCCTAGGGCACTTCCACTTATGGTCCTATAGCTTACGGAAATTAAAATCAAAAAGACACAGCCACCCCAAAGTTTGGGACGCCTCTGTTTACAAGAACCTCATTTACCGTACAAGTTCAATATCACAGAAAGTGAAAAATGGATAAAGAAGTTGTGGTACTTACGTACAATGCAGTATCACTCAACAATGAAATCTATGTCATCAGGCCCGTAGCAGCATAATGAGTGGATTCAGGTACGATGATTCTAACTGAAATAAGTCACACAGAAAAAGAAACATCATAAGATATCACTAATACACAGAATGTAAACTTGGCTACACAGGAACTGAATTCCAAAACAGAACAGGGTCTCAAATTTAGAAAACCAACTTATGCTTGCTTAAGCGGAAAGGTGAGTTGGGGTGCTGCATAAAACCAGAGATTGAAATGAGCACAGATAAAGTTCCTTAAGCCAAATATGGAATAGACAAGAGCTACTCCTTGCTCAACGAAATGGACGCAACACCCCATATTAAATGCCTAAGAATGTACCTGACTAGTAAGTATCTTAAAACCTATGGATTGCTATGTCTCCAAAAGAGAATCAAGCGTCTGTACAGGGGGATAAATGCAGCAGTGATAGGATTGGAGAAGTTCGGTGAGCAAATGAAGACCCTTTGAAGTCATATTGCATGGTACCCATTACACGGGTCTCAACTCTCCAGGTTTAAGGTATTCTTCCTTCAGCTAAAACATGCATGTGGGACCCAGAGTATGATCAACCGTGTGAACGGGAGACGTGTTCAAATATGTCTCAGTTTTCCTCCCCTGGTACTCGGGTGCAACATTCCAGACGCTTTACTAACACCCTCCCGACTTGGAGAGTCAGTCCCTTTAACCTCCTGTTTGGCCCAGTTTGCAATTTCTGCGGAAGATGAACAGGAATAGCGAGAACCAATGAGAGACTAGCTGGAGGTGTCTGGACGGGCAAATTTAACTCTCATTTCCCACCAGGAAGAGGAATTAACCAAAGGCTCAGCGTGCCGTGCCGGAACCAGATTAAGGCCTGAAGCCATCTTGCGGTGCTGCGGCCAGCTCAAAAGAAAGCGAGTTGAAGAAAGGAGCTCAGGGGCACTGTAATTCACAAACCTGCAGAGTTATAAATGACAGCTATCGTCCAAAAATATACTGAAGTAAGGCTGCCAAGAGGACTTGAAAGCGGGGCAGAATTGCAGGAAACCGATTTCAGGAGGTAGACTGGAATTGCATTGAAAGCATAGGAAAAGAGGCAGAACGTCCACAATGATGCACTTGGCCAAAAAGGGCGTATGCGTTTTTTCCTGAATATATTCAGGAAAAAACGCATACGCCCTTTTTGGCCAACCAAGCAAGCTTGCAAAGGAAATCTGCACTACAATGAAGTCTCACTTCCCCCCGGTCAAAAGGGCCATCTGAAAAAAGTGTAAAATCCAGAAAGGCAGGACAGGCCATGGAGAACTGGGAGCCTTGTTATGCTGATGGGCGGGATGTAAATTGCCAACAGCCACTCGGGAGAAGTGTATGGTGTTTCCTGAAACATCTAAAAAACAAAGCAACAGAGCCTAGGGCACTTCCACTTATGGTCCTATAGCTTAGGGAAATTAAAATCAAAAAGACACAGCCACCCCAAAGTTTGGGACGCCTCTGTTTACAAGAACCTCATTTACCGTACAAGTTCAATATCACAGAAAGTGAAAAATGGATAAAGAAGTTGTGGTACTTACGTACAATGCAGTATCACTCAACAATGAAATCTATGTCATCAGGCCCGTAGCAGCATAATGAGTGGATTCAGGTACGATGATTCTAACTGAAATAAGTCACACAGAAAAAGAAACATCATAAGATATCACTAATACACAGAATGTAAACTTGGCTACACAGGAACTGAATTCCAAAACAGAACAGGGTCTCAAATTTAGAAAACCAACTTATGCTTGCTTAAGGGGAAAGGTGAGTTGGGGTGCTGCATAAAACCAGAGATTGAAATGAGCACAGATAAAGTTCCTTAAGCCAAATATGGAATAGACAAGAGCTACTCCTTGCTCAACGAAATGGACTCAACACCGCATATTAAACGCCTAAGAATGTACCTGACTAGTAAGTATCTTAAAACCTATGGATTGCTATGTCTCCGAAAGAGAATCAAGCATGTGTACAGGGGCATAAACGCAGCAGTGATAGGATTGGAGAGGTTCGGTGAGCAAATGAAGACCCTTTGAAGTCATATTGCATAGTAACCATTCCACGGGTTTCAACTACCCAGGTTTAAGGTATTCTTCCTTCAGCTAAAACATGCATGTGGAACCTAGAGTACGATCAACCATGTGATCGGGAAACGTGTTCAAATATGTCTCAGTTTTCCTCCCCTGGTACTCGGGTGCAACATTCCAGACGCTTTACTAACACCCTCCCGACTTGGAGAGTCAGTCCCTTTAACCTCCTGTTTGGCCCAGTTTGCAATTTCTGCGGAAGATGAACAGGAATAGCGAGAACCAATGAGAGACTAGCTGGAGGTGTCTGGACGGGCAAATTTAACTCTCATTTCCCACCAGGAAGAGGAATTAACCAAAGGCTCAGCGTGCCGTGCCGGAACCAGATTAGGGCCTGAAGCCATCCTGCGGTGTTGCGGCCAGCTCAAAAGAAAGCGAGTTGAAGAAAGGAGCTCAGGGGCACTGTAATTCACAAACCTGCAGAGTTATAAATGACAGCTATCGTCCAAAGATATACTGATGTAAGGCTGCCAAGAGGACTTGAAAGCGGGGCAGAATTGCAGGAAACCGATTTCAGGAGGTAAACTGGAATTGCATTGAAAGCATAGGAAAAGAGGCAGAACGTCCACAATGATGCACTTGGCCAAAAAGGGCGTATGCGTTTTTTCCTGAATATATACAGGAAAAAACGCATACGCCCTTTTTGGCCAACCAAGCAAGCTTGCAAAGGAAATCTGCACTACAATGAAGTCTCACTTCCCCCCGGTCAAAAGGGCCATCTGAAAAAAGTGTAAAATCCAGAAAGGCAGGACAGGCCATGGAGAACTGGGAGCCTTTTTATGCTGATGGGAGGGATGTAAATTGCCAAAAGACACTCGGGAGAAGTGTATGGTGTTTCCTGAAACATCTAAAAAACAAAGCAACAGAGCCTAGGGCACTTCCACTTATGGTCCTATAGATTAGGGAAATTAAAATCAAAAAGACACAGCCACCCCAAAGTTTGGGACGCCTCTGTTTACAAGAACCTCATGTACAGTACAAGTTCAACATCGCAGAAAGTGAAAAATGGATAAAGAAGTTGTGGTATTTACTTACAAAGCAATATCACTCAGCAATGAAATCTATGTCATCAGGCCCTTAGCAGCACAATGAGTGGATTCAGGTATGATGATTCTAACTGAAATAAGTCACACAGAAAAAGAAACATCATAAGATATCAGTAATACACGGAATGTAAACTTGGCTACACAGGAACTGAATTACAGAACAGAACAGGGTCTCAAATTTAGAAAACCAACTTATGCTTGCTTAAGGGTAAAGGTGAGTTGGGGTGCTGCATAAAACCAGAGATTGAAATGAGCACAGATAAAGTTCCTTAAGCCAAATATGGAATAGACAAGAGCTACTCCTTGCTCAACGAAATGGACTCAACACCGCATATTAAACGCCTAAGAATGTACCTGACTAGTAAGTATCTTAAAACCTATGGATTGCTATGTCTCCGAAAGAGAATCAAGCATGTGTACAGGGGCATAAACGCAGCAGTGATAGGATTGGAGAGGTTCAGTGAGCAAATGAAGACCCTTTGAAGTCATATTGCATGGTACCCATTCCACGGGTTTCAACTACCCAGGTTTAAGGTATTCTACCTTCAGCTAAAACGTGCATGTGGAAACTAGAGTACGATCAACCATGTGATCGGGAAACGTGTTGAAATATGTCTCAGTTTTCGTACCCTGGTACTCGGGTGCAACATTCCAGACGCTTTACTAACACCCTCCCGACTTGGAGAGTCAGTCCCTTTAACCTCCTGTTTGGCCCAGTTTGCAATTTCTGTGGAAGATGAACAGGAATAGCGAGAACCAATGAGAGACTAGCTGGAGGTGTCTGGACGGGCAAATTTAACTCTCATTTCCCACCAGGAAGAGGAATTAACCAAAGGCTCAGCTTGCCGTGCCGGAACCAGATTAGGGCCTGAAGCCATCCTGCGGTGTTGCGGCCAGCTCAACAGAAAGCGAGTTGAAGAAAGGAGCTCAGGGGCACTGTAATTCACAAACCTGCAGAGTTATAAATGACAGCTATCGTCCAAAAATATACTGAAGTAAGGCTGCCAAGAGGACTTGAAAGCGGGGCAGAATTGCAGGAAACCGATTTCAGGAGGTAGACTGGAATTGCATTGAAAGCATAGGAAAAGAGGCAGAACGTCCACAATGATGCACTTGGCCAAAAAGGGCGTATGCGTTTTTTCCTGAATATATTCAGGAAAAAACGCATACGCCCTTTTTGGCCAACCAAGCAAGCTTGCAAAGGAAATCTGCACTACAATGAAGTCTCACTTCCCCCCGGTCAAAAGGGCCATCTGAAAAAAGTGTAAAATCCAGAAAGGCAGGACAGGCCATGGAGAACTGGGAGCCTTGTTATGCTGATGGGCGGGATGTAAATTGCCAACAGACACTCGGGAGAAGTGTATGGTGTTTCCTGAAACATCTAAAAAACAAAGCAACAGAGCCTAGGGCACTTCCACTTATGGTCCTATAGCTTAGGGAAATTAAAATCAAAAAGACACAGCCACCCCAAAGTTTGGGACGCCTCTGTTTACAAGAACCTCATTTACCGTACAAGTTCAATATCACAGAAATTGAAAAATGGATAATGAAGTTGTGGTACTTACGTACAATGCAGTATCACTCAACAATGAAATCTATGTCATCAGGCCCGTAGCAGCATAATGAGTGGATTCAGGTACGATGATTCTAACTGAAATAAGTCACACAGAAAAAGAAACATCATAAGATATCACTAATACACAGAATGTAAACTTGGCTACACAGGAACTGAATTCCAAAACAGAACAGGGTCTCAAATTTAGAAAACCAACTTATGCTTGCTTAAGGGGAAAGGTGAGTTGGGGTGCTGCATAAAACCAGAGATTGAAATGAGCACAGATAAAGTTCCTTAAGCCAAATATGGAATAGACAAGAGCTACTCCTTGCTCAACGAAATGGACTCAACACCCCATATTAAATGCCTAAGAATGTACCTGACTAGTAAGTATCTTAAAACCTATGGATTGCTATGTCTCCAAAAGAGAATCAAGCGTCTGTACAGGGGGATAAACGCAGCAGTGATAGGATTGGAGAAGTTCGGTGAGCAAATGAAGACCCTTTGAAGTCATATTGCATGGTACCCATTACACGGGTCTCAACTCTCCAGGTTTAAGGTATTCTTCCTTCAGCTAAAACATGCATGTGGAACCCAGAGTATGATCAACCGTGTGAACGGGAGACGTGTTCAAATATGTCTCAGTTTTCCTCCCCTGGTACTCGGGTGCAACATTCCAGACGCTTTACTAACACCCTCCCGACTTGGAGAGTCAGTCCCTTTAACCTCCTGTTTGGCCCAGTTTGCAATTTCTGCGGAAGATGAACAGGAATAGCGAGAACCAATGAGAGACTAGCTGGAGGTGTCTGGACGGGCAAATTTAACTCTCATTTCCCACCAGGAAGAGGAATTAACCAAAGGCTCAGCGTGCCGTGCCGGAACCAGATTAAGGCCTGAAGCCATCCTGCCGTGTTGCGGCCAGCTCAAAAGAAAGCGAGTTGAAGAAAGGAGCTCAGGGGCACTGTAATTCACAAACCTGCAGAGTTATAAATGACAGCTATCGTCCAAAAATATACTGAAGTAAGGCTGCCAAGAGGACTTGAAAGCGGGGCAGAATTGCAGGAAACCGATTTCAGGAGGTAGACTGGAATTGCATTGAAAGCATAGGAAAAGAGGCAGAACGTCCACAATGATGCACTTGGCCAAAAAGGGCGTATGCGTTTTTTCCTGAATATATTCAGGAAAAAACGCATACGCCCTTTTTGGCCAACCAAGCAAGCTTGCAAAGGAAATCTGCACTACAATGAAGTCTCACTTCCCCCCGGTCAAAAGGGCCATCTGAAAAAAGTGTAAAATCCAGAAAGGCAGGACAGGCCATGGAGAACTGGGAGCCTTTTTATGCTGATGGGAGGGATGTAAATTGCCAACAGCCACTCGGGAGAAGTGTATGGTGTTTCCTGAAACATCTAAAAAACAAAGCAACAGAGCCTAGGGCACTTCCACTTATGGTCCTATAGCTTAGGGAAATTAAAATCCAAAAGACACAGCCACCCCAAAGTTTGGGACGCCTCTGTTTACAAGAACCTCATTTACCGTACAAGTTCAATATCACAGAAAGTGAAAAATGGATAAAGAAGTTGTGGTACTTACGTACAATGCAGTATCACTCAACAATGAAATCTATGTCATCAGGCCCGTAGCAGCATAATGAGTGGATTCAGGTACGATGATTCTAACTGAAATAAGTCACACAGAAAAAGAAACATCATAAGATATCAGTAATACACGGAATGTAAACTTGGCTACACAGGAACTGAATTACAGAACAGAACAGGGTCTCAAATTTAGAAAACCAACTTATGCTTGCTTAAGGGTAAAGGTGAGTTGGGGTGCTGCATAAAACCAGAGATTGAAATGAGCACAGATAAAGTTCCTTAAGCCAAATATGGAATAGACAAGAGCTACTCCTTGCTCAACGAAATGGACTCAACACCGCATATTAAACGCCTAAGAATGTACCTGACTAGTAAGTATCTTAAAACCTATGGATTGCTATGTCTCCGAAAGAGAATCAAGCATGTGTACAGGGGCATAAACGCAGCAGTGATAGGATTGGAGAGGTTCGGTGAGCAAATGAAGACCCTTTGAAGTCATATTGCATGGTACCCATTCCACGGGTTTCAACTACCCAGGTTTAAGGTATTCTACCTTCAGCTAAAACATGCATGTGGAAACTAGAGTATGATCAACCATGTGATCGGGAAACGTGTTCAAATATGTCTCAGTTTTCGTACCCTGGTACTCGGGTGCAACATTCCAGACGCTTTACTAACACCCTCCCGACTTGGAGAGTCAGTCCCTTTAACCTCCTGTTTGGCCCAGTTTGCAATTTCTGTGGAAGATGAACAGGAATAGCGAGAACCAATGAGAGACTAGCTGGAGGTGTCTGGACGGGCAAATTTAACTCTCATTTCCCACCAGGAAGAGGAATTAACCAAAGGCTCAGCTTGCCGTGCCGGAACAAGATTAGGGCCTGAAGCCATCCTGCGGTGTTGCGGCCAGCTCAAAAGAAAGTGAGTTGAAGAAAGGAGCTCAGGGGCACTGTAATTCACAAACCTGCAGAGTTATAAATGACAGCTATCGTCCAAAAATATACTGAAGTAAGGCTGCCAAGAGGACTTGAAAGCGGGGCAGAATTGCAGGAAGCCGATTTCAGGAGGTAGACTGGAATTGCATTGAAAGCATAGGAAAAGAGGCAGAACGTCCACAATGATGCACTTGGCCAAAAAGGGCGTATGCGTTTTTTCCTGAATATATTCAGGAAAAAACGCATACGCCCTTTTTGGCCAACCAAGCAAGCTTGCAAAGGAAATCTGCACTACAATGAAGTCTCACTTCCCCCCAGTCAAAATGGCCATCTGAAAAAAGTGTAAAATCCAGAAAGGCAGGACAGGCCATGGAGAACTGGGAGCCTTGTTATGCTGATGGGCAGGATGTAAATTGCCAACAGCCACTCGGGAGAAGTGTATGGTGTTTCCTGAAACATCTAAAAAACAAAGCAACAGAGCCTAGGGCACTTCCACTTATGGTCCTATAGCTTAGGGAAATTAAAATCAAAAAGACACAGCCACCCCAAAGTTTTGGACGCCTCTGTTTACAAGAACCTCGTTTACAGTACAAGTTCAACATCGCAGAAAGTGAAAAATGGATAAAGAAGTTGTGGTACTTACGTACAATGCAGTATCACTCAACAATGAAATCTATGTCATCAGGCCCGTAGCAGCATAATGAGTGGATTCAGGTACGATGATTCTAACTGAAATAAGTCACACAGAAAAAGAAACATCATAAGATATCACTAATACACAGAATGTAAACTTGGCTACACAGGAACTGAATTCCAAAACAGAACAGGGTCTCAAATTTAGAAAACCAACTTATGCTTGCTTAAGGGTAAAGGTGAGTTGGGGTGCTGCATAAAACCAGAGATTGAAATGAGCACAGATAAAGTTCCTTAAGCCAAATATGGAATAGACAAGAGCTACTCCTTGCTCAACGAAATGGACTCAACATCCCATATTAAATGCCTAAGAATGTACCTGACTAATAAGTATCTTAAAACCTATGGATTGCTATGTCTCCAAAAGAGAATCAAGCGTCTGTACAGGGGGATAAACGCAGCAGTGATAGGATTGGAGAAGTTCGGTGAGCAAATGAAGACCCTTTGAAGTCATATTGCATGGTACCCATTACACGGGTCTCAACTCTCCAGGTTTAAGGTATTCTTCCTTCAGCTAAAACATGCATGTGGAACCCAGAGTATGATCAACCGTGTGAACAGGAGACGTGTTCAAATATGTCTCAGTATTCCTCCCCTGGTACTCGGGTGCAACATTCCAGATGCTTTACTAACACCCTCCCGACTTGGAGAGTCAGTCCCTTTAACCTCCTGTTTGGCCCAGTTTGCAATTTCTGCGGAAGATGAACAGGAATAGCGAGAACCAATGAGAGACTAGCTGGAGGTGTCTGGACGGGCAAATTTAACTCTCATTTCCCACCAGGAAGAGGAATTAACCAAAGGCTCAGCTTACAGTGCCGGAACCAGATTAGGGCCTGAAGCCATCCTGCGGTGTTGCGGCCAGGTCACAAGAAAGCGAGTTGAAGAAAGGAGCTCAGGGGCACTGTAATTCACAAACCTGCAGAGTTATAAATGACAGCTATCGTCCAAAAATATACTGAAGTAAGGCTGCCAAGAGGACTTGAAAGCGGGGCAGAATTGCAGGAAACCGATTTCAGGAGGTAGACTGGAATTGCATTGAAAGCATAGGAAAAGAGGCAGAACGTCCACAATGATGCACTTGGCCAAAAAGGGCGTATGCGTTTTTTCCTGAATATATTCAGGAAAAAACGCATACACCCTTTTTGGCCAACCTAGCAAACTTGCAAAGGAAATCTGCACTACAATGAAGTCTCACTTCCCCCCGGTCAAAAGGGCCATCTGAAAAAAGTGTAAAATCCAGAAACGTAGGACAGGCCATGGAGAACTGGGAGCCTTATTATGCTGATGGGAGGGATGTAAATTGCCAACAGCCACTCGGGAGAAGTGTATGGTGTTTCCTGAAACATCTAAAAAACAAAGCAACAGAGCCTAGGGCACTTCCACTTATGGTCCTATAGCTTAGGGAAATTAAAATCAAAAAGACACAGCCACCCCAAAGTTTTGGACGCCTCTGTTTACAAGAACCTCGTTTACAGTACAAGTTCAACATCGCAGAAAGTGAAAAATGGATAAAGAAGTTGTGGTACTTACGTACAATGCAGTATCACTCAACAATGAAATCTATGTCATCAGGCCCGTAGCAGCATAATGAGTGGATTCAGGTACGATGATTCTAACTGAAATAAGTCACACAGAAAAAGAAACATCATAAGATATCACTAATACACAGAATGTAAACTTGGCTACACAGGAACTGAATTCCAAAACAGAACAGGGTCTCAAATTTAGAAAACCAACTTATGCTTGCTTAAGGGGAAAGGTGAGTTGGGGTGCTGCATAAAACCAGAGATTGAAATGAGCACAGATAAAGTTCCTTAAGCCAAATATGGAATAGACAAGAGCTACTCCTTGCTCAACGAAATGGACTCAACATCCCATATTAAATGCCTAAGAATGTACCTGACTAATAAGTATCTTAAAACCTATGGATTGCTATGTCTCCAAAAGAGAATCAAGCGTCTGTACAGGGGGATAAACGCAGCAGTGATAGGATTGGAGAAGTTCGGTGAGCAAATGAAGACCCTTTGAAGTCATATTGCATGGTACCCATTACACGGGTCTCAACTCTCCAGGTTTAAGGTATTCTTCCTTCAGCTAAAACATGCATGTGGAACCCAGAGTATGATCAACCGTGTGAACAGGAGACGTGTTCAAATATGTCTCAGTATTCCTCCCCTGGTACTCGGGTGCAACATTCCAGATGCTTTACTAACACCCTCCCGACTTGGAGAGTCAGTCCCTTTAACCTCCTGTTTGGCCCAGTTTGCAATTTCTGCGGAAGATGAACAGGAATAGCGAGAACCAATGAGAGACTAGCTGGAGGTGTCTGGACGGGCAAATTTAACTCTCATTTCCCACCAGGAAGAGGAATTAACCAAAGGCTCAGCTTACAGTGCCGGAACCAGATTAGGGCCTGAAGCCATCCTGCGGTGTTGCGGCCAGGTCACAAGAAAGCGAGTTGAAGAAAGGAGCTCAGGGGCACTGTAATTCACAAACCTGCAGAGTTATAAATGACAGCTATCGTCCAAAAATATACTGAAGTAAGGCTGCCAAGAGGACTTGAAAGCGGGGCAGAATTGCAGGAAACCGATTTCAGGAGGTAGACTGGAATTGCATTGAAAGCATAGGAAAAGAGGCAGAACGTCCACAATGATGCACTTGGCCAAAAAGGGCGTATGCGTTTTTTCCTGAATATATTCAGGAAAAAACGCATACGCCCTTTTTGGCCAACCAAGCAAGCTTGCAAAGGAAATCTGCACTACAATGAAGTCTCACTTCCCCCCGGTCAAAAGGGCCATCTGAAAAAAGTGTAAAACCCAGAAAGGCAGGACAGACCATGGAGAACTGGGAGCCTTGTTATGCTCATGGGTGGGATGTAAATTGCCAACAGCCACTCGGGAGAAGTGTATGGTGTTTCCTGAAACATCTAAAAAACAAAGCAACAGAGCCTAGGGCACTTCCACTTATGGTCCTATAGCTTAGGGAAATTAAAATCAAAAAGACACAGCCACCCCAAAGTTTGGGACGCCTCTGTTTACAAGAACCTCATTTACCGTACAAGTTCAATATCACAGAAAGTGAAAAATGGATAAAGAAGTTGTGGTACTTACATACAATGCAGTATCACTCAACAATGAAATCTATGTCATCAGGCCCGTAGCAGCATAATGAGTGGATTCAGGTACGATGATTCTAACTGAAATAAGTCACACAGAAAAAGAAACATCATAAGATATCACTAATACACAGAATGTAAACTTGGCTACACAGGAACTGAATTCCAAAACAGAACAGGGTCTCAAATTTAGAAAACCAACTTATGCTTGCTTAAGGGGAAAGGTGAGTTGGGGTGCTGCATAAAACCAGAGATTGAAATGAGCACAGATAAAGTTCCTTAAGCCAAATATGGAATAGACAAGAGCTACTCCTTGCTCAACGAAATGGACTCAACACCCCATATTAAATGCCTAAGAATGTACCTGACTAGTAAGTATCTTAAAACCTATGGATTGCTATGTCTCCAAAAGAGAATCAAGCGTCTGTACAGGGGGATAAACGCAGCAGTGATAGGATTGGAGAAGTTCGGTGAGCAAATGAAGACCCTTTGAAGTCATATTGCATGGTACCCATTACACGGGTCTCAACTCTCCAGGTTTAAGGTATTCTTCCTTCAGCTAAAACATGCATGTGGAACCCAGAGTATGATCAACCGTGTGAACGGGAGACGTGTTCAAATATGTCTCAGTTTTCCTCCCCTGGTACTCGGGTGCAACATTCCAGACGCTTTACTAACACCCTCCCGACTTGGAGAGTCAGTTCCTTTAACCTCCTGTTTGGCCCAGTTTGCAATTTCTGCGGAAGATGAACAGGAATAGCGAGAACCAATGAGAGACTAGCTGGAGGTGTCTGGACGGGCAAATTTAACTCTCATTTCCCACCAGGAAGAGGAATTAACCAAAGGCGCAGCGTGCCGTGCCGGAACCAGATTAGGGCCTGAAGCCATCCTGCGGTGTTGCGGCCAGCTCAAAAGAAAGCGAGTTGAAGAAAGGAGCTCAGGGGCACTGTAATTCACAAACCTGCAGAGTTATAAATGACAGCTATCGTCCAAAAATATACTGAAGTAAGGCTGCCAAGAGGACTTGAAAGCGGGGCAGAATTGCAGGAAACCGATTTCAGGAGGTAGACTGGAATTGCATTGAAAGCATAGGAAAAGAGGCAGAACGTCCACAATGATGCACTTGGCCAAAAAGGGCGTATGCGTTTTTTCCTGAATATATTCAGGAAAAAACGCATACGCCCTTTTTGGCCAACCAAGCAAGCTTGCAAAGGAAATCTGCACTACAATGAAGTCTCACTTCCCCCCGGTCAAAAGGGCCATCTGAAAAAAGTGTAAAATCCAGAAAGGCAGGACAGGCCATGGAGAACTGGGAGCCTTGTTATGCTGATGGGCGGCATGTAAATTGCCAACAGACACTCGGGAGAAGTGTATGGTGTTTCCTGAAACATCTAAAAAACAAAGCAACAGAGCCTAGGGCACTTCCACTTATGGTCCTATAGCTTAGGGAAATTAAAATCAAAAAGACACAGCCACCCCAAAGTTTGGGACGCCTCTGTTTACAAGAACCTCGTTTACAGTACAAGTTCAACATCGCAGAAAGTGAAAAATGGATAAAGAAGTTGTGGTATTTACTTACAAAGCAATATCACTCAGCAATGAAATCTATGTCATCAGGCCCTTAGCAGCACAATGAGTGGATTCAGGTATGATGATTCTAACTGATATAAGTCACACAGAAAAAGAAACATCATAAGATATCAGTAATACACGGAATGTAAACTTGGCTACACAGGAACTGAATTACAGAACAGAACAGGGTCTCAAATTTAGAAAACCAACTTATGCTTGCTTAAGGGTAAAGGTGAGTTGGGGTGCTGCATAAAACCAGAGATTGAAATGAGCACAGATAAAGTTCCTTAAGCCAAATATGGAATAGACAAGAGCTACTCCTTGCTCAACGAAATGGACTCAACACCGCATATTAAACGCCTAAGAATGTACCTGACTAGTAAGTATCTTAAAACCTATGGATTGCTATGTCTCCGAAAGAGAATCAAGCATGTGTACAGGGGCATAAACGCAGCAGTGATAGGATTGGAGAGGTTCGGTGAGCAAATGAAGACCCTTTGAAGTCATATTGCATGGTACCCATTCCACGGGTTTCAACTACCCAGGTTTAAGGTATTCTACCTTCAGCTAAAACATGCATGTGGAAACTAGAGTATGATCAACCATGTGATCGGGAAACGTGTTCAAATATGTCTCAGTTTTCGTACCCTGGTACTCGGGTGCAACATTCCAGACGCTTTACTAACACCCTCCCGACTTGGAGAGTCAGTCCCTTTAACCTCCTGTTTGGCCCAGTTTGCAATTTCTGTGGAAGATGAACAGGAATAGCGAGAACCAATGAGAGACTAGCTGGAGGTGTCTGGACGGGCAAATTTAACTCTCATTTCCCACCAGGAAGAGGAATTAACCAAAGGCTCAGCTTGCCGTGCCGGAACAAGATTAGGGCCTAAAGCCATCCTGCGGTGTTGCGGCCAGCTCAAAAGAAAGCGAGTTGAAGAAAGGAGCTCAGGGGCACTGTAATTCACAAACCTGCAGAGTTATAAATGACAGCTATCGTCCAAAAATATACTGAAGTAAGGCTGCCAAGAGGACTTGAAAGCGGGGCAGAATTGCAGGAAGCCGATTTCAGGAGGTAGACTGGAATTGCATTGAAAGCATAGGAAAAGAGGCAGAACGTCCACAATGATGCACTTGGCCAAAAAGGGCGTATGCGTTTTTTCCTGAATATATTCAGGAAAAAACGCATACGCCCTTTTTGGCCAACCAAGCAAGCTTGCAAAGGAAATCTGCACTACAATGAAGTCTCACTTCCCCCCGGTCAAAAGGGCCATCTGAAACAAGTGTAAAATCCAGAAAGGCAGGGCAGGCCATGGAGAACTGGGAGCCTTGTTATGCTGATGGGCGGGATGTAAATTGCCAACAGACACTCGGGAGAAGTGTATGGTGTTTCCTGAAACATCTAAAAAACAAAGCAACAGAGCCTAGGGCACTTCCACTTATGGTCCTATAGCTTAGGGAAATTAAAATCAAAAAGACACAGCCACCCCAAAGTTTGGGACGCCTCTGTTTACAAGAACCTCATTTACCGTACAAGTTCAATATCACAGAAAGTGAAAAATGGATAAAGAAGTTGTGGTACTTACGTACAATGCAGTATCACTCAACAATGAAATCTATGTCATCAGGCCCATAGCAGCATAATGAGTGGATTCAGGTACGATGATTCTAACTGAAATAAGTCACACAGAAAAAGAAACATCATAAGATATCACTAATACACAGAATGTAAACTTGGCTACACAGGAACTGAATTCCAAAACAGAACAGGGTCTCAAATTTAGAAAACCAACTTATGCTTGCTTAAGGGGAAAGGTGAGTTGGGGTGCTGCATAAAACCAGAGATTGAAATGAGCACAGATAAAGTTCCTTAAGCCAAATATGGAATAGACAAGAGCTACTCCTTGCTCAACGAAATGGACTCAACACCCCATATTAAACGCCTAAGAATGTACCTGACTAGTAAGTATCTTAAAACCTATGGATTGCTATGTCTCCGAAAGAGAATCAAGCATGTGTACAGGGGCATAAACGCAGCAGTGATAGGATTGGAGAGGTTTGGTGAGCAAATGAAGACCCTTTGAAGTCATATTGCATGGTACCCATTACACGGGTCTCAACTCTCCAGGTTTAAGGTATTCTTCCTTCAGCTAAAACATGCATGTGGAACCCAGAGTATGATCAACCATTTGAACGGGAGACGTGTTCAAATATGTCTCAGTTTTCGTACCCTGGTACTCGGGTGCAACATTCCAGACGCTTTACTAACACCCTCCCGACTTGGAGAGTCAGTCCCTTTAACCTCCTGTTTGGCACAGTTTGCAATTTCTGCAGAAGATGAACAGGAATAGCGAGAACCAATGAGAGACTAGCTGGAGGTGTCTGGACGGGCAAATTTAACTCTCATTTCCCACCAGGAAGAGGAATTAACCAAAGGCTCAGCGTGCCGTGCCGGAACCAGATTAGGGCCTGAAGCCATCCTGCGGTGTTGCGGCCAGCTCAAAAGAAAGCGAGTTGAAGAAAGGAGCTCAGGGGCACTGTAATTCACAAACCTGCAGAGTTATAAATGACAGCTATCGTCCAAAAATATACTGAAGTAAGGCTGCCAAGAGGACTTGAAAGCGGGGCAGAATTGCAGGAAACCGATTTCAGGAGGTAGACTGGAATTGCATTGAAAGCATAGGAAAAGAGGCAGAACGTCCACAATGATGCACTTGGCCAAAAAGGGCGTATGCGTTTTTTCCTGAATATATTCAGGAAAAAACGCATACGCCCTTTTTGGCCAACCAAGCAAGCTTGCAAAGGAAATCTGCACTACAATGAAGTCTCACTTCCCCCCGGTCAAAAGGGCCATCTGAAAAAAGTGTAAAATCCAGAAAGGCAGGACAGGCCATGGAGAACTGGGAGCCTTGTTATGCTGATGGGCGGCATGTAAATTGCCAACAGACACTCGGGAGAAGTGTATGGTGTTTCCTGAAACATCTAAAAAACAAAGCAACAGAGCCTAGGGCACTTCCACTTATGGTCCTATAGCTTAGGGAAATTAAAATCAAAAAGACACAGCCACCCCAAAGTTTGGGACGCCTCTGTTTACAAGAACCTCGTTTACAGTACAAGTTCAACATCGCAGAAAGTGAAAAATGGATAAAGAAGTTGTGGTATTTACTTACAAAGCAATATCACTCAGCAATGGAATCTATGTCATCAGGCCCTTAGCAGCACAATGAGTGGATTCAGGTATGATGATTCTAACTGATATAAGTCACACAGAAAAAGAAACATCATAAGATATCAGTAATACACGGAATGTAAACTTGGCTACACAGGAACTGAATTACAGAACAGAACAGGTTCTCAAATTTAGAAAACCAACTTATGCTTGCTTAAGGGTAAAGGTGAGTTCGGGTGCTGCATAAAACCAGAGATTGAAATGAGCACAGATAAAGTTCCTTAAGCCAAATATGGAATAGACAAGAGCTACTCCTTGCTCAACGAAATGGACTCAACACCGCATATTAAACGCCTAAGAATGTACCTGACTAGTAAGTATCTTAAAACCTATGGATTGCTATGTCTCCGAAAGAGAATCAAGCATGTGTACAGGGGCATAAACACAGCAGTGATAGGATTGGAGAGGTTCGGTGAGCAAATGAAGACACTTTGAAGTCATATTGCATGGTACCCACTCCACGGGTCTCAACTCTGCAGGTTTAAGGTATTCTTCCTTCAGCTAAAACATGCATGTGGAACCCAGAGTATGATCAACCGTGTGAACGGGAGACGTGTTCAAATATGTCTCAGTTTTGGTCCCCTGGTACCCGGGTGCAACATTCCAGACGCTTTACTAACACTCTCCCCACTTGGAGAGTCAGCGCCTTTAACCTCCTGTTTGGCCCAGTTTGCAATTTCTGCGGAAGATGAACAGGAATAGGGAGAACCAATGAGAGACTAGCTGGAGGTGTCTGGACGGGCAAATTTAACTCTCATTTCCCACCAGGAAGAGGAAATAACCAAAGGCTCAGCGTGACGTGCCGGAACCAGATTAGGGCCTGAAGCCATCCTGCGGTGTTGCGGCCAGGTCACAAGAAAGCGAGTTGAAGAAAGGAGCTCAGGGGCACTGTAATTCACAAAACTGCAGAGTTATAAATGACAGCTATCGTCCAAAAATATACTGAAGTAAGGCTGCCAAGAGGACTTGAAAGCGGGGCAGAATTGCAGGAAACCGATTTCAGGAGGTAGACTGGAATTGCATTGAAAGCATAGGAAAAGACGCAGAACGTCCACAATGATGCACTTGGCCAAAAAGGGCATATGCGTTTTTTCCTGAATATATTCAGGAAAAAACGCATATGCCCTTTTTGGCCAACCAAGCAAGCTTGCAAAGGAAATCTGCACTACAATGAAGTCTCACTTCCCCCCGGTCAAAAGGGCCATCTGAAAAAAGTGTAAAATCCAGAAAGGCAGGACAGGCCATGGAGAACTGGGAGCCTTGTTATGCTGATGGGCGGGATGTAAATTGCCAACAGACACTCGGGAGAAGTGTATGGTGTTTCCTGAAACATCTAAAAAACAAAGCAACAGAGCCTAGGGCACTTCCACTTATGGTCCTATAGCTTAGGGAAATTAAAATCAAAAAGACACAGCCACCCCAAAGTTTGGGACGCCTCTGTTTACAAGAACCTCATTTACAGTACAAGTTCAACATCGCAGAAAGTGAAAAATGGATAAAGAAGTTGTGGTATTTACTTACAAAGCAATATCACTCAGCAATGGAATCTATGTCATCAGGCCCTTAGCAGCACAATGAGTGGATTCAGGTATGATGATTCTAACTGATATAAGTCACACAGAAAAAGAAACATCATAAGATATCAGTAATACACGGAATGTAAACTTGGCTACACAGGAACTGAATTACAGAACAGAACAGGGTCTCAAATTTAGAAAACCAACTTATGCTTGCTTAAGGGTAAAGGTGAGTTCGGGTGCTGCATAAAACCAGAGATTGAAATGAGCACAGATAAAGTTCCTTAAGCCAAATATGGAATAGACAAGAGCTACTCCTTGCTCAACGAAATGGACTCAACACCGCATATTAAACGCCTAAGAATGTACCTGACTAGTAAGTATCTTAAAACCTATGGATTGCTATGTCTCCGAAAGAGAATCAAGCATGTGTACAGGGGCATAAACACAGCAGTGATAGGATTGGAGAGGTTCGGTGAGCAAATGAAGACCCTTTGAAGTCATATTGCATGGTACCCATTACACGGGTCTCAACTCTCCAGGTTTAAGGTATTCTTCCTTCAGCTAAAACATGCATGTGGAACCCAGAGTATGATCAACCGTGTGAACGGAGACGTGTTCAAATATGTCTCAGTTTTGGTCCCCTGGTACTCGGGTGCAACATTCCTGACACTTTACTAACACTCTCCCCACTTGGAGAGTCAGCGCCTTTAACCTCCTGTTTGGCCCAGTTTGCAATTTCTGCGGAAGATGAACAGGAATAGGGAGAACCAATGAGAGACTAGCTGGAGGTGTCTGGACGGGCAAATTTAACTCTCATTTCCCACCAGGAAGAGGAAATAACCAAAGGCTCAGCGTGCCGTGCCGGAACAAGATTAGGGCCTGAAGCCATCCTGCGGTGTTGCGGCCAGCTCAAAAGAAAGCGAGTTGAAGAAAGGAGCTCAGGGGCACTGTAATTCACAAACCTGCAGAGTTATAAATGACAGCTATCGTCCAAAAATATACTGAAGTAAGGCTGCCAAGAGGACTTGAAAGCGGGGCAGAATTGCAGGAAACCGATTTCAGGAGGTAGACTGGAATTGCATTGAAAGCATAGGAAAAGAGGCAGAACGTCCACAATGATGCACTTGGCCAAAAAGGGCGTATGCGTTTTTTCCTGAATATATTCAGGAAAAAACGCATACGCCCTTTTTGGCCAACCAAGCAAGCTTGCAAAGGAAATCTGCACTACAATGAAGTCTCACTTCCCCCCGGTCAAAAGGGCCATCTGAAAAAAGTGTAAAATCCAGAAAGGCAGGACAGGCCATGGAGAACTGGGAGCCTTGTTATGCTGATGGGCGGCATGTAAATTGCCAACAGACACTCGGGAGAAGTGTATGGTGTTTCCTGAAACATCTAAAAAACAAAGCAACAGAGCCTAGGGCACTTCCACTTATGGTCCTATAGCTTAGGGAAATTAAAATCAAAAAGACACAGCCACCCCAAAGTTTGGGACGCCTCTGTTTACAAGAACCTCATTTACCGTACAAGTTCAATATCACAGAAAGTGAAAAATGGATAAAGAAGTTGTGGTACTTAGGTACAATGCAGTATCACTCAACAATGAAATCTATGTCATCAGGCCCGTAGCAGCATAATGAGTGGATTCAGGTACGATGATTCTAACTGAAATAAGTCACACAGAAAAAGAAACATCATAAGATATCACTAATACACAGAATGTAAACTTGGCTACACAGGAACTGAATTCCAAAACAGAACAGGGTCTCAAATTTAGAAAACCAACTTATGCTTGCTTAAGGGGAAAGGTGAGTTGGGGTGCTGCATAAAACCAGAGATTGAAATGAGCACAGATAAAGTTCCTTAAGCCAAATATGGAATAGACAAGAGCTACTCCTTGCTCAACGAAATGGACTCAACACCCCATATTAAATGCCTAAGAATGTACCTGACTAGTAAGTATCTTAAAACCTATGGATTGCTATGTCTCCAAAAGAGAATCAAGCATCTGTACAGGGGGATAAACGCAGCAGTGATAGGATTGGAGAAGTTCGGTGAGCAAATGAAGACCCTTTGAAGTCATATTGCATGGTACCCATTACACGGGTCTCAACTCTCCAGGTTTAAGGTATTCTTCCTTCAGCTAAAACATGCATGTGGAACCCAGAGTATGATCAACCGTGTGAACGGGAGACGTGTTCAAATATGTCTCAGTTTTCCTCCCCTGGTACTCGGGTGCAACATTCCAGACGCTTTACTAACACCCTCCCGACTTGGAGAGTCAATTCCTTTAACCTCCTGTTTGGCCCAGTTTGCAATTTCTGTGGAAGATGAACAGGAATAGCGAGAACCAATGAGAGACTAGCTGGAGGTGTCTGGACGGGCAAATTTAACTCTCATTTCCCACCAGGAAGAGGAATGAACCAAAGGCTCAGCGTGCCGTGCCGGAACCAGATTAGGGCCTGAAGCCATCCTGCGGTGTTGCGGCCAGCTCAAAAGAAAGCGAGTTGAAGAAAGGAGCTCAGGGGCACTGTAATTCACAAACCTGCAGAGTTATAAATGACAGCTATCGTCCAAAAATATACTGAAGTAAGGCTGCCAAGAGGACTTGAAAGCGGTGCAGAATTGCAGGAAACCGATTTCAGGAGGTAGACTGGAATTGCATTGAAAGCATAGGAAAAGAGGCAGAACGTCCACAATGATGCACTTGGCCAAAAAGGGCATATGCGTTTTTTCCTGAATATATTCAGGAAAAAACGCATACACCCTTTTTGGCCAACCAAGCAAGCTTGCAAAGGAAATCTGCACTACAATGAAGTCTCACTTCCCCCCGGTCAAAAGGGCCATCTGAAAAAAGTGTAAAATCCAGAAAGGCAGGACAGGCCATGGAGAACTGGGAGCCTTGTTATGCTGATGGGCGGGATGTAAATTGCCAACAGACACTCGGGAGAAGTGTATGGTGTTTCCTGAAACATCTAAAAAACAAAGCAACAGAGCCTAGGGCACTTCCACTTATGGTCCTATAGCTTAGGGAAATTAAAATCAAAAAGACACAGCCACCCCAAAGTTTGGGACGCCTCTGTTTACAAGAACCTCGTTTACAGTACAAGTTCAACATCGCAGAAAGTGAAAAATGGATAAAGAAGTTGTGGTATTTACTTACAAAGCAATATCACTCAGCAATGAAATCTATGTCATCAGGCCCTTAGCAGCACAATGAGTGGATTCAGGTATGATGATTCTAACTGATATAAGTCACACAGAAAAAGAAACATCATAAGATATCAGTAATACACGGAATGTAAACTTGGCTACACAGGAACTGAATTACAGAACAGAACAGGGTCTCAAATTTAGAAAACCAACTTATGCTTGCTTAAGGGTAAAGGTGAGTTGGGGTGCTGCATAAAACCAGAGATTGAAATGAGCACAGATAAAGTTCCTTAAGCCAAATATGGAATAGACAAGAGCTACTCCTTGCTCAATGAAATGGACTCAACACCGCATATTAAACGCCTAAGAATGTACCTGACTAGTAAGTATCTTAAAACCTATGGATTGCTATGTCTCCGAAAGAGAATCAAGCATGTGTACAGGGGCATAAACGCAGCAGTGATAGGATTGGAGAGGTTCGGTGAGCAAATGAAGACCCTTTGAAGTCATATTGCATGGTACCCATTCCACGGGTTTCAACTACCCAGGTTTAAGGTATTCTACCTTCAGCTAAAACATGCATGTGGAAACTAGAGTATGATCAACCATGTGATCGGGAAACGTGTTCAAATATGTCTCAGTTTTCGTACCCTGGTACTCGGGTGCAACATTCCAGACGCTTTACTAACACCCTCCCGACTTGGAGAGTCAGTCCCTTTAACCTCCTGTTTGGCCCAGTTTGCAATTTCTGTGGAAGATGAACAGGAATAGCGAGAACCAATGAGAGACTAGCTGGAGGTGTCTGGACGGGCAAATTTAACTCTCATTTCCCACCAGGAAGAGGAATTAACCAAAGGCTCAGCTTGCCGTGCCGGAACCAGATTAGGGCCTGAAGCCATCCTGCGGTGTTGCGGCCAGGTCACAAGAAAGCGAGTTGAAGAAAGGAGCTCAGGGGCACTGTAATTCACAAACCTGCAGAGTTATAAATGACAGCTATCGTCCAAAAATATACTGAAGTAAGGCTGCCAAGAGGACTTGAAAGCGGGGCAGAATTGCAGGAAACCGATTTCAGGAGGTAGACTGGAATTGCATTGAAAGCATAGGAAAAGAGGCAGAACGTCCACAATGATGCACTTGGCCAAAAAGGGCGTATGCGTTTTTTCCTGAATATATTCAGGAAAAAACGCATACGCCCTTTTTGGCCAACCAAGCAAGCTTGCAAAGGAAATCTGCACTACAATGAAGTCTCACTTCCCCCCAGTCAAAATGGCCATCTGAAAAAAGTGTAAAATCCAGAAAGGCAGGACAGGCCATGGAGAACTGGGAGCCTTGTTATGCTGATGGGCGGGATGTAAATTGCCAACAGCCACTCGGGAGAAGTGTATGGTGTTTCCTGAAACATCTAAAAAACAAAGCAACAGAGCCTAGGGCACTTCCACTTATGGTCCTATAGCTTAGGGAAATTAAAATCAAAAAGACACAGCCACCCCAAAGTTTGGGACGCCTCTGTTTACAAGAACCTCGTTTACAGTACAAGTTCAACATCGCAGAAAGTGAAAAATGGATAAAGAAGTTGTGGTACTTACGTACAATGCAGTATCACTCAGCAATGAAATCTATGTCATCAGGCCCGTAGCAGCATAATGAGTGGATTCAGGTACGATGATTCTAACTGAAATAAGTCACACAGAAAAAGAAACATCATAAGATATCACTAATACACAGAATGTAAACTTGGCTACACAGGAACTGAATTCCAAAACAGAACAGGGTCTCAAATTTAGAAAACCAACTTATGCTTGCTTAAGGGGAAAGGTGAGTTGGGGTGCTGCATAAAACCAGAGATTGAAATGAGCACAGATAAAGTTCCTTAAGCCAAATATGGAATAGACAAGAGCTACTCCTTGCTCAACGAAATGGACTCAACACCCCATATTAAATGCCTAAGAATGTACCTGACTAGTAAGTATCTTAAAACCTATGGATTGCTATGTCTCCAAAAGAGAATCAAGCGTCTGTACAGGGGGATAAACGCAGCAGTGATAGGATTGGAGAAGTTCGGTGAGCAAATGAAGACCCTTTGAAGTCATATTGCATGGTACCCATTACACGGGTCTCAACTCTCCAGGTTTAAGGTATTCTTCCTTCAGCTAAAACATGCATGTGGAACCCAGAGTATGATCAACCATGTGATCGGGAAACGTGTTCAAATATGTCTCAGTTTTCGTACCCTGGTACTCGGGTGCAACATTCCAGACGCTTTACTAACACCCTCCCGACTTGGAGAGTCAGTCCCTTTAACCTCCTGTTTGGCCCAGTTTGCAATTTCTGTGGAAGATGAACAGGAATAGCGAGAACCAATGAGAGACTAGCTGGAGGTGTCTGGACGGGCAAATTTAACTCTCATTTCCCACCAGGAAGAGGAATTAACCAAAGGCTCAGCTTGCCGTGCCGGCACCAGATTAGGGCCTGAAGCCATCCTGCGGTGTTGCGGCCAGGTCACAAGAAAGCGAGTTGAAGAAAGGAGCTCAGGGGCACTGTAATTCACAAACCTGCAGAGTTATAAATGACAGCTATCGTCCAAAAATATACTGAAGTAAGGCTGCCAAGAGGACTTGAAAGCGGGGCAGAATTGCAGGAAACCGATTTCAGGAGGTAGACTGGAATTGCATTGAAAGCATAGGAAAAGAGGCAGAACGTCCACAATGATGCACTTGGCCAAAAAGGGCGTATGCGTTTTTTCCTGAATATATTCAGGAAAAAACGCATACGCCCTTTTTGGCCAACCAAGCAAGCTTGCAAAGGAAATCTGCACTACAATGAAGTCTCACTTCCCCCCGGTCAAAAGGGCCATCTGAAAAAAGTGTAAAACCCAGAAAGGCAGGACAGACCATGGAGAACTGGGAGCCTTGTTATGCTCATGGGTGGGATGTAAATTGCCAACAGCCACTCGGGAGAAGTGTATGGTGTTTCCTGAAACATCTAAAAAACAAAGCAACAGAGCCTAGGGCACTTCCACTTATGGTCCTATAGCTTAGGGAAATTAAAATCAAAAAGACACAGCCACCCCAAAGTTTGGGACGCCTCTGTTTACAAGAACCTCATTTACCGTACAAGTTCAATATCACAGAAAGTGAAAAATGGATAAAGAAGTTGTGGTACTTACATACAATGCAGTATCACTCAACAATGAAATCTATGTCATCAGGCCCATAGCAGCATAATGAGTGGATTCAGGTACGATGATTCTAACTGAAATAAGTCACACAGAAAAAGAAACATCATAAGATATCACTAATACACAGAATGTAAACTTGGCTACACAGGAACTGAATTCCAAAACAGAACAGGGTCTCAAATTTAGAAAACCAACTTATGCTTGCTTAAGGGGAAAGGTGAGTTGGGGTGCTGCATAAAACCAGAGATTGAAATGAGCACAGATAAAGTTCCTTAAGCCAAATATGGAATAGACAAGAGCTACTCCTTGCTCAACGAAATGGACTCAACACCCCATATTAAATGCCTAAGAATGTACCTGACTAGTAAGTATCTTAAAACCTATGGATTGCTATGTCTCCAAAAGAGAATCAAGCGTCTGTACAGGGGGATAAACGCAGCAGTGATAGGATTGGAGAAGTTCGGTGAGCAAATGAAGACCCTTTGAAGTCATATTGCATGGTACCCATTACACGGGTCTCAACTCTCCAGGTTTAAGGTATTCTTCCTTCAGCTAAAACATGCATGTGGAACCCAGAGTATCATCAACCGTGTGAACGGGAGACGTGTTCAAATATGTCTCAGTTTTCCTCCCCTGGTACTCGGGTGCAACATTCCAGACGCTTTACTAACACCCTCCCGACTTGGAGAGTCAGTCCCTTTAACCTCCTGTTTGGCCCAGTTTGCAATTTCTGCGGAAGATGAACAGGAATAGCGAGAACCAATGAGAGACTAGCTGGAGGTGTCTGGACGGGCAAATTTAACTCTCATTTCCCACCAGGAAGAGGAATTAACCAAAGGCTCAGCGTGCCGTGCCAGAACCAGATTAGGGCCTGAAGCCATCCTGCGGTGTTGCGGCCAGCTCAAAAGAAAGCGAGTTGAAGAAAGGAGCTCAGGGGCACTGTAATTCACAAACCTGCAGAGTTATAAATGACAGCTATCGTCCAAAAATATACTGAAGTAAGGCTGCCAAGAGGACTTGAAAGCGGGGCAGAATTGAAGGAAACCGATTTCAGGAGGTAGACTGGAATTGCATTGAAAGCATAGGAAAAGAGGCAGAACGTCCACAATGATGCACTTGGCCAAAAAGGGCGTATGCGTTTTTTCCTGAATATATTCAGGAAAAAACGCATACGCCCTTTTTGGCCAACCAAGCAAGCTTGCAAAGGAAATCTGCACTACAATGAAGTCTCACTTGCCCCCGGTCAAAAGGGCCATCTGAAAAAAGTGTAAAATCCAGAAAGGCAGGACAGGCCATGGAGAACTGGGAGCCTTGTTATGCTGATGGGCGGGATGTAAATTGCCAACAGCCACTCGGGAGAAGTGTATGGTGTTTCCTGAAACATCTAAAAAACAAAGCAACAGAGCCTAGGGCACTTCCACTTATGGTCCTATAGCTTAGGGAAATTAAAATCAAAAAGACACAGCCACCCCAAAGTTTGGGACGCCTCTGTTTACAAGAACCTCGTTTACAGTACAAGTTCAACATCGCAGAAAGTGAAAAATGGATAAAGAAGTTGTGGTACTTACGTACAATGCAGTATCACTCAACAATGAAATCTATGTCATCAGGCCCGTAGCAGCATAATGAGTGGATTCAGGTACGATGATTCTAACTGAAATAAGTCACACAGAAAAAGAAACATCATAAGATATCACTAATACACAGAATGTAAACTTGGCTACACAGGAACTGAATTCCAAAACAGAACAGGGTCTCAAATTTAGAAAACCAACTTATGCTTGCTTAAGGGTAAAGGTGAGTTGGGGTGCTGCATAAAACCAGAGATTGAAATGAGCACAGATAAAGTTCCTTAAGCCAAATATGGAATAGACAAGAGCTACTCCTTGCTCAACGAAATGGACTCAACACCCCATATTAAATGCCTAAGAATGTACCTGACTAGTAAGTATCTTAAAACCTATAGATTGCTATGTCTCCAAAAGAGAATCAAGCGTCTGTACAGGGGGATAAACGCAGCAGTGATAGGATTGGAGAAGTTCGGTGAGCTAATGAAGACCCTTTGAAGTCATATTGCACGGTACCCATTACACGGGTCTCAACTCTCCAGGTTTAAGGTATTCTTCCTTCAGCTAAAACATGCATGTGGAACCCAGAGTATGATCAACCGTGTGAACAGGAGACGTGTTCAAATATGTCTCAGTATTCCTCCCCTGGTACTCGGGTGCAACATTCCAGATGCTTTACTAACACCCTCCCGACTTGGAGAGTCAGTCCCTTTAACCTCCTGTTTGGCCCAGTTTGCAATTTCTGCGGAAGATGAACAGGAATAGCGAGAACCAATGAGAGACTAGCTGGAGGTGTCTGGAAGGGCAAATTTAACTCTCATTTCCCACCAGGAAGAGGAATTAACCAAAGGCTCAGCTTACAGTGCCGGAACCAGATTAGGGCCTGAAGCCATCCTGCGGTGTTGCGGCCAGGTCACAAGAAGGCGAGTTGAAGAAAGGAGCTCAGGGGCACTGTAATTCACAAAACTGCAGAGTTATAAATGACAGCTATCGTCCAAAAATATACTGAAGTAAGGCTGCCAAGAGGACTTGAAAGCGGGGCAGAATTGCAGGAAACCGATTTCAGGAGGTAGACTGGAATTGCATTGAAAGCATAGGAAAAGACGCAGAACGTCCACAATGACGCACTTGACCAAAAAGGGCATATGCGTTTTTTCCTGAATATATTCAGGAAAAAACGCATATGCCCTTTTTGGCCAACCAAGCAAGCTTGCAAAGGAAATCTGCACTACAATGAAGTCTCACTTCCCCCCGGTCAAAAGGGCCATCTGAAAAAAGTGTAAAATCCAGAAAGGCAGGACAGGCCATGGAGAACTGGGAGCCTTGTTATGCTGATGGGCGGGATGTAAATTGCCAACAGACACTCGGGAGAAGTGTATGGTGTTTCCTGAAACATCTAAAAAACAAAGCAACAGAGCCTAGGGCACTTCCACTTATGGTCCTATAGCTTAGGGAAATTAAAATCAAAAAGACACAGCCACCCCAAAGTTTGGGACGCCTCTGTTTACAAGAACCTCGTTTACAGTACAAGTTCAACATCGCAGAAAGTGAAAAATGGATAAAGAAGTTGTGGTATTTACTTACAAAGCAATATCACTCAGCAATGAAATCTATGTCATCAGGCCCTTAGCAGCACAATGAGTGGATTCAGGTATGATGATTCTAACTGAAATAAGTCACACAGAAAAAGAAACATCATAAGATATCAGTAATACACGGAATGTAAACTTGGCTACACAGGAACTGAATTACAGAACAGAACAGGGTCTCAAATTTAGAAAACCAACTTATGCTTGCTTAAGGGTAAAGGTGAGTTGGGGTGCTGCATAAAACCAGAGATTGAAATGAGCACAGATAAAGTTCCTTAAGCCAAATATGGAATAGACAAGAGCTACTCCTTGCTCAACGAAATGGACTCAACACCGCATATTAAACGCCTAAGAATGTACCTGACTAGTAAGTATCTTAAAACCTATGGATTGCTATGTCTCCGAAAGAGAATCAAGCATGTGTACAGGGGCATAAACGCAGCAGTGATAGGATTGGAGAGGTTCGGTGAGCAAATGAAGACCCTTTGAAGTCATATTGCATGGTACCCATTCCACGGGTCTCAACTCTCCAGGTTTAAGGTATTCTTCCTTCAGCTAAAACATGCATGTGGAACCCAGAGTATGATCAACCGTGTGAACGGAGACGTGTTCAAATATGTCTCAGTTTTGGTCCCCTGGTACTCGGGTGCAACATTCCTGACACTTTCCTAACACTCTCCCCACTTGGAGAGTCAGCGCCTTTAACCTCCTGTTTGGCCCAGTTTGCAATTTCTGCGGAAGATGAACAGGAATAGGGAGAATCAATGAGAGACTAGCTGGAGGTGTCTGGACGGGCAAATTTAACTCTCATTTCCCACCAGGAAGAGGAAATAACCAAAGGCTCAGCGTGCCGTGCCGGAACAAGATTAGGGCCTGAAGCCATCCTGCGGTGTTGCGGCCAGCTCAAAAGAAAGCGAGTTGAAGAAAGGAGCTCAGGGGCACTGTAATTCACAAACCTGCAGAGTTATAAATGACAGCTATCGTCCAAAAATATACTGAAGTAAGGCTGCCAAGAGGACTTGAAAGCGGGGCAGAATTGCAGGAAACCGATTTCAGGAGGTAGACTGGAATTGCATTGAAAGCATAGGAAAAGAGGCAGAACGTCCACAATGATGCACTTGGCCAAAAAGGGCGTATGCATTTTTTCCTGAATATATTCAGGAAAAAACGCATACACCCTTTTTGGCCAACCAAGCAAACTTGCAAAGGAAATCTGCACTACAATGAAGTCTCACTTCCCCCCGGTCAAAAGGGCCATCTGAAAAAAGTGTAAAATCCAGAAACGCAGGACAGGCCATGGAGAACTGGGAGCCTTTTTATGCTGATGGGAGGGATGTAAATTGCCAACAGCCACTCGGGAGAAGTGTATGGTGTTTCCTGAAACATCTAAAAAACAAAGCAACAGAGCCTAGGGCACTTCCACTTATGGTCCTATAGCTTAGGGAAATTAAAATCAAAAAGACACAGCCACCCCAAAGTTTGGGACGCCTCTGTTTACAAGAACCTCATTTACCGTACAAGTTCAATATCACAGAAAGTGAAAAATGGATAAAGAAGTTGTGGTACTTACGTACAATGCAGTATCACTCAACAATGAAATCTATGTCATCAGGCCCGTAGCAGCATAATGAGTGGATTCAGGTACGATGATTCTAACTGAAATAAGTCACACAGAAAAAGAAACATCATAAGATATCACTAATACACAGAATGTAAACTTGGCTACACAGGAACTGAATTCCAAAACAGAACAGGGTCTCAAATTTAGAAAACCAACTTATGCTTGCTTAAGGGTAAAGGTGAGTTGGGGTGCTGCATAAAACCAGAGATTGAAATGAGCACAGATAAAGTTCCTTAAGCCAAATATGGAATAGACAAGAGCTACTCCTTGTTCAAGGAAATGGACTCAACACCCCATATTAAATGCCTAAGAATGTACCTGACTAGTAAGTATCTTAAAACCTATGGATTGCTATGTCTCCAAAAGAGAATCAAGCGTCTGTACAGGGGGATAAACGCAGCAGTGATAGGATTGGAGAAGTTCGGTGAGCAAATGAAGACCCTTTGAAGTCATATTGCATGGTACCCATTACACGGGTCTCAACTCTCCAGGTTTAAGGTATTCTTCCTTCAGCTAAAACATGCATGTGGAACCCAGAGTATGATCAACCGTGTAAACGGGAGTCGTGTTCAAATATGTCTCAGTTTTCCTCCCCTGGTACTCGGGTGCAACATTCCAGACGCTTTACAAACACCCTCCCGACTTGGAGAGTCAGTTCCTTTAACCTCCTGTTTGGCCCAGTTTGCAATTTCTGCGGAAGATGAACAGGAATAGCGAGAACCAATGAGAGACTAGCTGGAGGTGTCTGGACGGGCAAATTTAACTCTCATTTCCCACCAGGAAGAGGAATTAACCAAAGGCTCAGCGTGCCGTGCCGGAACCAGATTAAGGCCTGAAGCCATCCTGCGGTGTTGCGGCCAGCTCAAAAGAAAGCGAGTTGAAGAAAGGAGCTCAGGGGCACTGTAATTCACAAACCTGCAGAGTTATAAATGACAGCTATCGTCCAAAAATATACTGAAGTAAGGCTGCCAAGAGGACTTGAAAGCGGGGCAGAATTGCAGGAAACTGATTTCAGGAGGTAGACTGGAATTGCATTGAAAGCATAGGAAAAGAGGCAGAACGTCCACAATGATGCACTTGGCCAAAAAGGGCGTATGCGTTTTTTCCTGAATATATTCAGGAAAAAACGCATACGCACTTTTTGGCCAACCAAGCAAGCTTGCAAAGGAAATCTGCACTACAATGAAGTCTCACTTCCCCCCGGTCAAAAGGGCCATCTGAAAAAAGTGTAAAATCCAGAAAGGCAGGACAGGCCATGGAGAACTGGGAGCCTTGTTATGCTGATGGGCGGAATGTAAATTGCCAACAGACACTCGGGAGAAGTGTATGGTGTTTCCTGAAACATCTAAAAAACAAAGCAACAGAGCCTAGGGCACTTCCACTTATGGTCCTATAGCTTAGGGAAATTAAAATCAAAAAGACACAGCCACCCCAAAGTTTGGGACGCCTCTGTTTACAAGAACCTCGTTTACAGTACAAGTTCAACATCGCAGAAAGTGAAAAATGGATAAAGAAGTTGTGGTATTTACTTACAAAGCAATATCACTCAGCAATGAAATCTATGTCATCAGGCCCTTAGCAGCACAATGAGTGGATTCAGGTATGATGATTCTAACTGAAATAAGTCACACAGAAAAAGAAACATCATAAGATATCAGTAATACACGGAATGTAAACTTGGCTACACAGGAACTGAATTACAGAACAGAACAGGGTCTCAAATTTAGAAAACCAACTTATGCTTGCTTAAGGGGAAAGGTGAGTTGGGGTGCTGCATAAAACCAGAGATTGAAATGAGCACAGATAAAGTTCCTTAAGCCAAATATGGAATAGACAAGAGCTACTCCTTGCTCAACGAAATGGACTCAACACCGCATATTAAACGCCTAAGAATGTACCTGACTAGTAAGTATCTTAAAACCTATGGATTGCTATGTCTCCGAAAGAGAATCAAGCATGTGTACAGGGGCATAAACGCAGCAGTGATAGGATTGGAGAGGTTCGGTGAGCAAATGAAGACCCTTTGAAGTCATATTGCATAGTACCCATTCCACGGGTTTCAACTACCCAGGTTTAAGGTATTCTTCCTTCAGCTAAAACATGCATGTGGAACCTAGAGTACGATCAACCATGTGATCGGGAAACGTGTTCAAATATGTCTCAGTTTTCGTACCCTGGTACTCGGGTGCAACATTCCAGACACTTTACTAACACCCTCCCGACTTGGAGAGTCAGTCCCTTTAACCTCCTGTTTGGCCCAGTTTGCAATTTCTGCGGAAGATGAAGAGGAATAGCGAGAACCAATGAGAGACTAGCTGGAGGTGTCTGGACGGGCAAATTTAACTCTCATTTCCCACCAGGAAGAGGAATTAACCAAAGGCTCAGCGTGCCGTGCCGGAACCAGATTAGGGCCTGAAGCCATCCTGCGGTGTTGCGGCCAGGTCACAAGAAAGCGAGTTGAAGAAAGGAGCTCAGGGGCACTGTAATTCACAAACCTGCAGAGTTATAAATGACAGCTATCGTCCAAAAATATACTGAAGTAAGGCTGCCAAGAGGACTTGAAAGCGGGGCAGAATTGCAGGAAACCGATTTCAGGAGGTAGACTGGAATTGCATTGAAAGCATAGGAAAAGAGGCAGAACGTCCACAATGATGCACTTGGCCAAAAAGGGCGTATGCGTTTTTTCCTGAATATATTCAGGAAAAAACGCATACGCCCTTTTTGGCCAACCAAGCAAGCTTGCAAAGGAAATCTGCACTACAATGAAGTCTCACTTCCCCCCGGTCAAAAGGGCCATCTGAAAAAAGTGTAAAATCCAGAAAGGCAGGACAGGCCATGGAGAACTGGGAGCCTTGTTATGCTGATGGGCGGGATGTAAATTGCCAACAGCCACTTGGGAGAAGTGTATGGTGTTTCCTGAAACATCTAAAAAACAAAGCAACAGAGCCTAGGGCACTTCCACTTATGGTCCTATAGCTTACGGAAATTAAAATCAAAAAGACACAGCCACCCCAAAGTTTGGGACGCCTCTGTTTACAAGAACCTCATTTACCGTACAAGTTCAATATCACAGAAAGTGAAAAATGGATAAAGAAGTTGTGGTACTTACGTACAATGCAGTATCACTCAACAATGAAATCTATGTCATCAGGCCCGTAGCAGCATAATGAGTGGATTCAGGTACGATGATTCTAACTGAAATAAGTCACACAGAAAAAGAAACATCATAAGATATCACTAATACACAGAATGTAAACTTGGCTACACAGGAACTGAATTCCAAAACAGAACAGGGTCTCAAATTTAGAAAACCAACTTATGCTTGCTTAAGGGGAAAGGTGAGTTGGGGTGCTGCATAAAACCAGAGATTGAAATGAGCCCAGATAAAGTTCCTTAAGCCAAATATGGAATAGACAAGAGCTACTCCTTGCTCAACGAAATGGACTCAACACCGCATATTAAACGCCTAAGAATGTACCTGACTAGTAAGTATCTTAAAACCTATGGATTGCTATGTCTCCGAAAGAGAATCAAGCATGTGTACAGGGGCATAAACGCAGCAGTGATAGGATTGGAGAGGTTCGGTGAGCAAATGAAGACCCTTTGAAGTCATATTGCATAGTACCCATTCCACGGGTTTCAACTACCCAGGTTTAAGGTATTCTTCCTTCAGCTAAAACATGCATGTGGAACCTAGAGTACGATCAACCATGTGATCGGGAAACGTGTTCAAATATGTCTCAGTTTTTGTACCCTGGTACTCGGGTGCAACATTCCAGACGCTTTACTAACACCCTCCCGACTTGGAGAGTCAGTCCCTTTAACCTCCTGTTTGGCCCAGTTTGCAATTTCTGTGGAAGATGAACAGGAATAGCGAGAACCAATGAGAGACTAGCTGGAGGTGTCTGGACGGGCAAATTTAACTCTCATTTCCCACCAGGAAGAGGAATTAACCAAAGGCTCAGTGTGACATGCCGGAACCAGATTAGGGCCTGAAGCCATTCTGCGGTGTTGCGGCCAGCTCAAAAGAAAGCGAGTTGAAGAAAGGAGCTCAGGGGCACTGTAATTCACAAACCTGCAGAGTTATAAATGACAGCTATCGTCCAAAAATATACTGAAGTAAGGCTGCCAAGAGGACTTGAAAGCGGGGCAGAATTGCAGGAAACTGATTTCAGGAGGTAGACTGGAATTGCATTGAAAGCATAGGAAAAGAGGCAGAACGTCCACAATGATGCACTTGGCCAAAAAGGGCGTATGCGTTTTTTCCTGAATATATTCAGGAAAAAACGCATACGCCCTTTTTGGCGAACCAAGCAAGCTTGCAAAGGAAATCTGCACTACAATGAAGTCTCACTTCCCCCCGGTCAAAAGGGCCATCTGAAAAAAGTGTAAAATCCAGAAAGGCAGGACAGGCCATGGAGAACTGGGAGCCTTGTTATGCTGATGGGCGGGATGTAAATTGCCAACAGCCACTCGGGAGAAGTGTATGGTGTTTCCTGAAACATCTAAAAAACAAAGCAACAGAGCCTAGGGCACTTCCACTTATGGTCCTATACCTTAGGGAAATTAAAATCAAAAAGACACAGCCACCCCAAAGTTTGGGACGCCTCTGTTTACAAGAACCTCATTTACCGTACAAGTTCAATATCACAGAAAGTGAAAAATGGATAAAGAAGTTGTGGTACTTACGTACAATGCAGTATCACTCAACAATGAAATCTATGTCATCAGGCCCGTAGCAGCATAATGAGTGGATTCAGGTACGATGATTCTAACTGAAATAAGTCACACAGAAAAAGAAACATCATAAGATATCAGTAATACACGGAATGTAAACTTGGCTACACAGGAACTGAATTACAGAACAGAACAGGGTCTCAAATTTAGAAATCCAACTTATGCTTGCTTAAGGGTAAAGGTGAGTTGGGGTCCTGCATAAAACCAGAGATTGAAATGAGCACAGATAAAGTTCCTTAAGCCAAATATGGAATAGACAAGAGCTACTCCTTGCTCAACGAAATGGACTCAACACCGCATATTAAACGCCTAAGAATGTACCTGACTAGTAAGTATCTTAAAACCTATGGATTGCTATGTCTCCGAAAGAGAATCAAGCATGTGTACAGGGGCATAAACGCAGCAGTGATAGGATTGGAGAGGTTCGGTGAGCAAATGAAGACCCTTTGAAGTCATATTGAATGGTACCCATTCCACGGGTTTCAACTACCCAGGTTTAAGGTATTCTACCTTCAGCTAAAACATGCATGTGGAAACTAGAGTATGATCAACCATGTGATCGGGAAACGTGTTCAAATATGTCTCAGTTTTCATACCCTGGTACTCGGGTGCAACATTCCAGACGCTTCACTAACACCCTCCCGGCTTTCAGAGTCAGTCCCTTTAACCTCCTGTTTTGCCCAGTTTGCAATTTCTGTGGAAGATGAACAGGAATAGCGAGAACCAATGAGAGACTAGCTGGAGGTGTCTGGACGGGCAAATTTAACTCTCATTTCCCACCAGGAAGAGGAATTAACCAAAGGCTCAGCGTGCCGTGCCGGAACCAGATTAGGG
Organism: Pseudorca crassidens; assembly: GCF_039906515.1. Lineage (NCBI taxonomy): Eukaryota > Metazoa > Chordata > Mammalia > Artiodactyla > Delphinidae > Pseudorca > Pseudorca crassidens. Next base: position 1,520,628 of record NW_027136299.1, read on the forward strand.
CCTGAAGCCATCCTGCGGTGTTGCGGCCAGCTCAAAAGAAAGCGAGTTGAAGAAAGGAGCTCAGGGGCACTGTAATTCACAAACCTGCAGAGTTATAAATGACAGCTATCGTCCAAAAATATACTGAAGTAAGGCTGCCAAGAGGACTTGAAAGCGGGGCAGAATTGCAGGAAACCGATTTCAGGAGGTAGACTGGAATTGCATTGAAAGCATAGGAAAAGAGGCAGAACGTCCACAATGATGCACTTGGCCAAAAAGGGCGTATGCGTTTTTTCCTGAATATATTCAGGAAAAAACGCATACGCCCTTTTTGGCCAACCAAGCAAGCTTGCAAAGGAAATCTGCACTACAATGAAGTCTCACTTCCCCCCGGTCAAAAGGGCCATCTGAAAAAAGTGTAAAATCCAGAAAGGCAGGACAGGCCATGGAGAACTGGGAGCCTTGTTATGCTGATGGGCGGGATGTAAATTGCCAACAGACACTCGGGAGAAGTGTATGGTGTTTCCTGAAACATCTAAAAAACAAAGCAACAGAGCCTAGGGCACTTCCACTTATGGTCCTATAGCTTAGGGAAATTAAAATCAAAAAGACACAGCCACCCCAAAGTTTGGGACGCCTCTGTTTACAAGAACCTCGTTTACAGTACAAGTTCAACATCGCAGAAAGTGAAAAATGGATAAAGAAGTTGTGGTATTTACTTACAAAGCAATATCACTCAGCAATGAAATCTATGTCATCAGGCCCTTAGCAGCACAATGAGTGGATTCAGGTATGATGATTCTAACTGAAATAAGTCACACAGAAAAAGAAACATCATAAGATATCAGTAATACACGGAATGTAAACTTGGCTACACAGGAACTGAATTACAGAACAGAACAGGGTCTCAAATTTAGAAAACCAACTTATGCTTGCTTAAGGGGAAAGGTGAGTTGGGGTGCTGCATAAAACCAGAGATTGAAATGAGCACAGATAAAGTTCCTTAAGCCAAATATGGAATAGACAAGAGCTACTCCTTGCTCAACGAAATGGACTCAACACCGCATATTAAACGCCTAAGAATGTACCTGACTAGTAAGTATCTTAAAACCTATGGATTGCTATGTCTCCGAAAGAGAATCAAGCATGTGTACAGGGGCATAAACGCAGCAGTGATAGGATTGGAGAGGTTCGGTGAGCAAATGAAGACCCTTTGAAGTCATATTGCATGGTACCCATTCCACGGGTTTCAACTACCCAGGTTTAAGGTATTCTACCTTCAGCTAAAACATGCATGTGGAAACTAGAGTATGATCAACCATGTGATCGGGAAATGTGTTCAAATATGTCTCAGTTTTCGTACCCTGGTACTCGGGTGCAACATTCCAGACGCTTTACTAACACCCTCCCGACTTGGAGAGTCAGTCCCTTTAACCTCCTGTTTGGCCCAGTTTGCAATTTCTGTGGAAGATGAACAGGAATAGCGAGAACCAATGAGAGACTAGCTGGAGGTGTCTGGACGGGCAAATTTAACTCTCATTTCCCACCAGGAAGAGGAATTAACCAAAGGCTCAACTTGCCATTCCGGAACAAGATTAGGGCCTGAAGCCATCCTGCGGTGTTGCGGCCAGCTCAAAAGAAAGCGAGTTGAAGAAAGGAGCTCAGGGGCACTGTAATTCACAAACCTGCAGAGTTATAAATGACAGCTATCGTCCAAAAATATAACTGAAGTAAGGCTGCCAAGAGGACTTGAAAGCGGGGCAGAATTGCAGGAAACCGATTTCAGGAGGTAGACTGGAATTGCATTGAAAGCATAGGAAAAGAGGCAGAACGTCCACAATGATGCACTTGGCCAAAAAGGGCGTATGCGTTTTTTCCTGAATATATTCAGGAAAAAACGCATACGCCCTTTTTGGCCAACCAAGCAAGCTTGCAAAGGAAATCTGCACTACAATGAAGTCTCACTTCCCCCCGGTCAAAAGGGCCATCTGAAAAAAGTGTAAAATCCAGAAAGGCAGGACAGGCCATGGAGAACTGGGAGCCTTGTTATGCTGATGGGCGGGATGTAAATTGCCAACAGCCACTCGGGAGAAGTATATGGTGTTTCCTGAAACATCTAAAAAACAAAGCAACAGAGCCTAGGGCACTTCCACTTATGGTCCTATAGCTTAGGGAAATTAAAATCAAAAAGACACAGCCACCCCAAAGTTTGGGACGCCTCTGTTTACAAGAACCTCATTTACCGTACAAGTTCAATATCACAGAAAGTGAAAAATGGATAAAGAAGTTGTGGTACTTACGTACAATGCAGTATCACTCAACAATGAAATCTATGTCATCAGGCCCGTAGCAGCATAATGAGTGGATTCAGGTACGATGATTCTAACTGAAATAAGTCACACAGAAAAAGAAACATCATAAGATATCACTAATACACAGAATGTAAACTTGGCTACACAGGAACTGAATTCCAAAACAGAACAGGGTCTCAAATTTAGAAAACCAACTTATGCTTGCTTAAGGGGAAAGGTGAGTTGGGGTGCTGCATAAAACCAGAGATTGAAATGAGCACAGATAAAGTTCCTTAAGCCAAATATGGAATAGACCAGAGCTACTCCTTGCTCAACGAAATGGACTCAACACCCCATATTAAATGCCTAAGAATGTACCTGACTAGTAAGTATCTTAAAACCTATGGATTGCTATGTCTCCAAAAGAGAATCAAGCGTCTGTACAGGGTGATAAACGCAGCAGTGATAGGATTGGAGAAGTTCGGTGAGCAAATGAAGACCCTTTGAAGTCATATTGCATGGTACCCATTCCACGGGTCTCAACTCTCCAGGTTTAAGGTATTCTTCCTTCAGCTAAAACATGCATGTGGAACCCAGAGTATGATCAACCGTGTGAACGGGAGACGTGTTCAAATATGTCTCAGTTTTCCTCCCCTGGTACTCGGGTGCAACATTCCAGACGGTTTACTAACACCCTCCCGACTTGGAGAGTCAGTCCCTTTAACCTCCTGTTTGGCCCAGTTTGCAATTTCTGCGGAAGATGAACAGGAATAGCGAGAACCAATGAGAGACTAGCTGGAGGTGTCTGGACGGGCAAATTTAACTCTCATTTCCCACCAGGAAGAGGAATTAACCAAAGGCTCAGCGTGCCGTGCCGGAACCAGATTAGGGCCTGAAGCCATCCTGCGGTGTTGCGGCCAGCTCAAAAGAAAGCGAGTTGAAGAAAGGAGCTCAGGGGCACTGTAATTCACAAACCTGCAGAGTTATAAATGACAGCTATCGTCCAAAAATATACTGAAGTAAGGCTGCCAAGAGGACTTGAAAGCGGGGCAGAATTGCAGGAAACCGATTTCAGGAGGTAGACTGGAATTGCATTGAAAGCATAGGAAAAGAGGCAGAACGTCCACAATGATGCACTTGGCCAAAAAGGGCGTATGCGTTTTTTCCTGAATATATTCAGGAAAAAACGCATACGCCCTTTTTGGCCAACCAAGCAAGCTTGCAAAGGAAATCTGCACTACAATGAAGTCTCACTTCCCCCCGGTCAAAAGGGCCATCTGAAAAAAGTGTAAAATCCAGAAAGGCAGGACAGGCCATGGAGAACTGGGAGCCTTGTTATGCTGATGGGCGGGATGTAAATTGCCAACAGCCACTCGGGAGAAGTGTATGGTGTTTCCTGAAACATCTAAAAAACAAAGCAACAGAGCCTAGGGCACTTCCACTTATGGTCCTATAGCTTAGGGAAATTAAAATCAAAAAGACACAGCCACCCCAAAGTTTGGGACGCCTCTGTTTACAAGAACCTCATTTACAGTACAAGTTCAACATCGCAGAAAGTGAAAAATGGATAAAGAAGTTGTGGTATTTACTTACAAAGCAATATCACTCAGCAATGGAATCTATGTCATCAGGCCCTTAGCAGCACAATGAGTGGATTCAGGTATGATGATTCTAGCTGATATAAGTCACACAGAAAAAGAAACATCATAAGATATCAGTAATACACGGAATGTAAACTTGGCTACACAGGAAGTGAATTACAGAACAGAACAGGGTCTCAAATTTAGAAAACCAACTTATGCTTGCTTAAGGGGAAAGGTGAGTTGGGGTGCTGCATAAAACCAGAGATTGAAATGAGCACAGATAAAGTTCCTTAAGCCAAATATGGAATAGACAAGAGCTACTCCTTGCTCAACGAAATGGACTCAACACCGCATATTAAACGCCTAAGAATGTACCTGACTAGTAAGTATCTTAAAACCTATGGATTGCTATGTCTCCAAAAGAGAATCAAGCGTCTGTACAGGGGGATAAACGCAGCAGTGATAGGATTGGAGAAGTTCGGTGAGCAAATGAAGACCCTTTGAAGTCATATTGCATGGTACCCATTACACGGGTCTCAACTCTCCAGGTTTAAGGTATTCTTCCTTCAGCTAAAACATGCATGTGGAACCCAGAGTATGATCAACCGTGTGAACGGGAGACGTGTTCAAATATGTCTCAGTTTTCCTCCCCTGGTACTCGGGTGCAACATTCCAGACGCTTTACTAACACCCTCCCGACTTGGAGAGTCAGTCCCTTTAACCTCCTGTTTGGCCCAGTTTGCAATTTCTGCGGAAGATGAACAGGAATAGCGAGAACCAATGAGAGACTAGCTGGAGGTGTCTGGACGGGCAAATTTAACTCTCATTTCCCACCAGGAAGAGGAATTAACCAAAGGCTCAGCTTGCCGTGCCGGAACCAGATTAGGGCCTGAAGCCATCCTGCGGTGTTGCGGCCAGCTCAAAAGAAAGCGAGTTGAAGAAAGGAGCTCAGGGGCACTGTAATTCACAAACCTGCAGAGTTATAAATGACAGCTATCGTCCAAAAATATACTGAAGTAAGGCTGCCAAGAGGACTTGAAAGCGGGGCAGAATTGCAGGAAACCGATTTCAGGAGGTAGACTGGAATTGCATTGAAAGCATAGGAAAAGAGGCAGAACGTCCACAATGATGCACTTGGCCAAAAAGGGCGTATGCGTTTTTTCCTGAATATATTCAGGAAAAAACGCATACGCCCTTTTTGGCCAACCAAGCAAGCTTGCAAAGGAAATCTGCACTACAATGAAGTCTCACTTCCCCCCGGTCAAAAGGGCCATCTGAAAAAAGTGTAAAATCCAGAAAGGCAGGACAGGCCATGGAGAACTGGGAGCCTTGTTATGCTGATGGGCGGGATGTAAATTGCAAACAGACACTCGGGAGAAGTGTATGGTGTTTCCTGAAACATCTAAAAAACAAAGCAACAGAGCCTAGGGCACTTCCACTTATGGTCCTATAGCTTAGGGAAATTAAAATCAAAAAGACACAGCCACCCCAAAGTTTGGGACGCCTCTGTTTACAAGAACCTCGTTTACAGTACAAGTTCAACATCGCAGAAAGTGAAAAATGGATAAAGAAGTTGTGGTATTTACTTACAAAGCAATATCACTCAGCAATGAAATCTATGTCATCAGGCCCTTAGCAGCACAATGAGTGGATTCAGGTATGATGATTCTAACTGAAATAAGTCACACAGAAAAAGAAACATCATAAGATATCAGTAATACACGGAATGTAAACTTGGCTACACAGGAACTGAATTACAGAACAGAACAGGGTCTCAAATTTAGAAAACCAACTTATGCTTGCTTAAGGGTAAAGGTGAGTTGGGGTGCTGCATAAAACCAGAGATTGAAATGAGCACAGATAAAGTTCCTTAAGCCAAATATGGAATAGACAAGAGCTACTCCTTGCTCAACGAAATGGACTCAACACCGCATATTATACGCCTAAGAATGTACCTGACTAGTAAGTATCTTAAAACCTATGGATTGCTATGTCTCCGAAAGAGAATCAAGCATGTGTACAGGGGCATAAACGCAGCAGTGATAGGATTGGAGAAGTTCGGTGAGCAAATGAAGACCCTTTGAAGTCATATTGCATGGTACCCATTCCACGGGTTTCAACTACCCAGGTTTAAGGTATTCTACCTTCAGCTAAAACATGCATGTGGAAACTAGAGTATGATCAACCATGTGATCGGGAAACGTGTTCAAATATGTCTCAGTTTTCGTACCCTGGTACTCGGGTGCAACATTCCAGACGCTTTACTAACACCCTCCCAACTTGGAGAGTCAGTCCCTTTAACCTCCTGTTTGGCCCAGTTTGCAATTTCTGTGGAAGATGAACAGGAATAGCGAGAACCAATGAGAGACTAGCTGGAGGTGTCTGGACGGGCAAATTTAACTCTCATTTCCCACCAGGAAGAGGAATTAACCAAAGGCTCAGCTTGCCGTGCCGGAACAAGATTAGGGCCTGAAGCCATCCTGCGGTGTTGCGGCCAGCTCAAAAGAAAGCGAGTTGAAGAAAGGAGCTCAGGGGCACTGTAATTCACAAACCTGCAGAGTTATAAATGACAGCTATCGTCCAAAAATATAACTGAAGTAAGGCTGCCAAGAGGACTTGAAAGCGGGGCAGAATTGCAGGAAACCGATTTCAGGAGGTAGACTGGAATTGCATTGAAAGCATAGGAAAAGAGGCAGAACGTCCACAATGATGCACTTGGCCAAAAAGGGCGTATGCGTTTTTTCCTGAATATATTCAGGAAAAAACGCATACGCCCTTTTTGGCCAACCAAGCAAGCTTGCAAAGGAAATCTGCACTACAATGAAGTCTCACTTCCCCCCGGTCAAAAGGGCCATCTGAAAAAAGTGTAAAATCCAGAAAGGCAGGACAGGCCATGGAGAACTGGGAGCCTTGTTATGCTGATGGGCGGGATGTAAATTGCCAACAGCCACTCGGGAGAAGTGTATGGTGTTTCCTGAAACATCTAAAAAACAAAGCAACAGAGCCTAGGGCACTTCCACTTATGGTCCTATAGCTTAGGGAAATTAAAATCAAAAAGACACAGCCACCCCAAAGTTTGGGACGCCTCTGTTTACAAGAACCTCATTTACCGTACAAGTTCAATATCACAGAAAGTGAAAAATGGATAAAGAAGTTGTGGTACTTACGTACAATGCAGTATCACTCAACAATGAAATCTATGTCATCAGGCCCGTAGCAGCATAATGAGTGGATTCAGGTACGATGATTCTAACTGAAATAAGTCACACAGAAAAAGAAACATCATAAGATATCACTAATACACAGAATGTAAACTTGGCTACACAGGAACTGAATTCCAAAACAGAACAGGGTCTCAAATTTAGAAAAACAACTTATGCTTGCTTAAGGGGAAAGGTGAGTTGGGGTGCTGCATAAAACCAGAGATTGAAATGAGCACAGATAAAGTTCCTTAAGCCAAATATGGAATAGACAAGAGCTACTCCTTGCTCAACGAAATGGACTCAACACCCCATATTAAATGCCTAAGAATGTACCTGACTAGTAAGTATCTTAAAACCTATGGATTGCTATGTCTCCAAAAGAGAATCAAGCATCTGTACAGGGGGATAAACGCAGCAGTGATAGGATTGGAGAAGTTCGGTGAGCAAATGAAGACCCTTTGAAGTCATATTGCATGGTACCCATTACACGGGTCTCAACTCTCCAGGTTTAAGGTATTCTTCCTTCAGCTAAAACATGCATGTGGAACCCAGAGTATGATCAACCGTGTGAACGGGAGACGTGTTCAAATATGTCTCAGTTTTCCTCCCCTGGTACTCGGGTGCAACATTCCAGACGCTTTACTAACACCCTCCCGACTTGGAGAGTCAGTCCTTTTAACCTCCTGTTTGGCCCAGTTTGCAATTTCTGCGGAAGATGAACAGGAATAGCGAGAACCAATGAGAGACTAGCTGGAGGTGTCTGGACGGGCAAATTTAACTCTCATTTCCCACCAGGAAGAGGAATTAACCAAAGGCTCAGCGTGCCGTGCCGGAACCAGATTAGGGCCTGAAGCCATCCTGCGGTGTTGCGGCCAGCTCAACAGAAAGCGAGTTGAAGAAAGGAGCTCAGGGGCACTGTAATTCACAAACCTGCAGAGTTATAAATGACAGCTATCGTCCAAAAATATACTGAAGTAAGGCTGCCAAGAGGACTTGAAAGCGGGGCAGAATTGCAGGAAACCGATTTCAGGAGGTAGACTGGAATTGCATTGAAAGCATAGGAAAAGAGGCAGAACGTCCACAATGATGCACTTGGCCAAAAAGGGCGTATGCGTTTTTTCCTGAATATATTCAGGAAAAAACGCATACGCCCTTTTTGGCCAACCAAGCAAGCTTGCAAAGGAAATCTGCACTACAATGAAGTCTCACTTCCCCCCGGTCAAAAGGGCCATCTGAAAAAAGTGTAAAATCCAGAAAGGCAGGACAGGCCATGGAGAACTGGGAGCCTTGTTATGCTGATGGGCGGGATGTAAATTGCCAACAGCCACTCGGGAGAAGTGTATGGTGTTTCCTGAAACATCTAAAAAACAAAGCAACAGAGCCTAGGGCACTTCCACTTATGGTCCTATAGCTTAGGGAAATTAAAATCAAAAAGACACAGCCACCCCAAAGTTTGGGACGCCTCTGTTTACAAGAACCTCATTTACAGTACAAGTTCAACATCGCAGAAAGTGAAAAATGGATAAAGAAGTTGTGGTATTTACTTACAAAGCAATATCACTCAGCAATGGAATCTATGTCATCAGGCCCTTAGCAGCACAATGAGTGGATTCAGGTATGATGATTCTAGCTGATATAAGTCACACAGAAAAAGAAACATCATAAGATATCAGTAATACACGGAATGTAAACTTGGCTACACAGGAACTGAATTACAGAACAGAACAGGGTCTCAAATTTAGAAAACCAACTTATGCTTGCTTAAGGGTAAAGGTGAGTTGGGGTGCTGCATAAAACCAGAGATTGAAATGAGCACAGATAAAGTTCCTTAAGCCAAATATGGAATAGACAAGAGCTACTCCTTGCTCAACGAAATGGACTCAACACCGCATATTAAACGCCTAAGAATGTACCTGACTAGTAAGTATCTTAAAACCTATGGATTGCTATGTCTCCGAAAGAGAATCAAGCATGTGTACAGGGGCATAAACGCAGCAGTGATAGGATTGGAGAGGTTCGGTGAGCAAATGAAGACCCTTTGAAGTCATATTGCATGGTACCCATTCCACGGGTTTCAACTACCCAGGTTTAAGGTATTCTACCTTCAGCTAAAACATGCATGTGGAACCCAGAGTATGATCAACCATGTGAATGGGAGACGTGTTCAAATATGTCTCAGTTTTCGTACCCTGGTACTCGGGTGCAACATTCCAGACGCTTTACTAACACCCTCCCGACTTGGAGAGTCAGTCCCTTTAACCTCCTGTTTGGCCCAGTTTGCAATTTCTGTGGAAGATGAACAGGAATAGCGAGAACCAATGAGAGACTAGCTAGAGGTGTCTGGACGGGCAAATTTAACTCTCATTTCCCACCAGGAAGAGGAATTAACCAAAGGCTCAGCTTGCCGTGCCGGAACCAGATTAGGGCCTGAAGCCATCCTGCGGTGTTGCGGCCAGCTCAAAAGAAAGTGAGTTGAAGAAAGGAGCTCAGGGGCACTGTAATTCACAAACCTGCAGAGTTATAAATGACAGCTATCGTCCAAAAATATACTGAAGTAAGGCTGCCAAGAGGACTTGAAAGCGGGGCAGAATTGCAGGAAACCGATTTCAGGAGGTAGACTGGAATTACATTGAAAGCATAGGAAAAGAGGCAGAACGTCCACAATGATGCACTTGGCCAAAAAGGGCGTATGCGTTTTTTCCTGAATATATTCAGGAAAAAACGCATACGCCCTTTTTGGCCAACCAAGCAAGCTTGCAAAGGAAATCTGCACTACAATGAAGTCTCACTTCCCCCCGGTCAAAAGGGCCATCTGAAAAAAGTGTAAAATCCAGAAAGGCAGGACAGGCCATGGAGAACTGGGAGCCTTGTTATGCTGATGGGCGGGATGTAAATTGCCAACAGCCACTCGGGAGAAGTGTATGGTGTTTCCTGAAACATCTAAAAAACAAAGCAACAGAGCCTAGGGCACTTCCACTTATGGTCCTATAGCTTAGGGAAATTAAAATCAAAAAGACACAGCCACCCCAAAGTTTGGGACGCCTCTGTTTACAAGAACCTCATTTACCGTACAAGTTCAATATCACAGAAAGTGAAAAATGGATAAAGAAGTTGTGGTACTTACGTACAATGCAGTATCACTCAACAATGAAATCTATGTCATCAGGCCCGTAGCAGCATAATGAGTGGATTCAGGTACGATGATTCTAACTGAAATAAGTCACACAGAAAAAGAAACATCATAAGATATCACTAATACACAGAATGTAAACTTGGCTACACAGGAACTGAATTCCAAAACAGAACAGGGTCTCAAATTTAGAAAACCAACTTATGCTTGCTTAAGGGGAAAGGTGAGTTGGGGTGCTGCATAAAACCAGAGATTGAAATGAGCACAGATAAAGTTCCTTAAGCCAAATATGGAATAGACAAGAGCTACTCCTTGCTCAACGAAATGGACTCAACACCCCATATTAAATGCCTAAGAATGTACCTGACTAGTAAGTATCTTAAAACCTATGGATTGCTATGTCTCCAAAAGAGAATCAAGCGTCTGTACAGGGGGATAAACGCAGCAGTGATAGGATTGGAGAAGTTCGGTGAGCAAATGAAGACCCTTTGAAGTCATATTGCATGGTACCCATTACACGGGTCTCAACTCTCCAGGTTTAAGGTATTCTTCCTTCAGCTAAAACATGCATGTGGAACCCAGAGTATGATCAACCGTGTGAACGGGAGACGTGTTCAAATATGTCTCAGTTTTCCTCCCCTGGTACTCGGGTGCAACATTCCAGACGCTTTACTAACACCCTCCCGACTTGGAGAGTCAATCCCTTTAACCTCCTGTTTGGCCCAGTTTGCAATTTCTGCGGAAGATGAACAGGAATAGCGAGAACCAATGAGAGACTAGCTGGAGGTGTCTGGACGGGCAAATTTAACTCTCATTTCCCACCAGGAAGAGGAATTAACCAAAGGCTCAGCTTGCCGTGCCGGAACCAGATTAGGGCCTGAAGCCATCCTGCGGTGTTGCGGCCAGGTCACAAGAAAGCGAGTTGAAGAAAGGAGCTCAGGGGCACTGTAATTCACAAACCTGCAGAGTTATAAATGACAGCTATCGTCCAAAAATATAACTGAAGTAAGGCTGCCAAGAGGACTTGAAAGCGGGGCAGAATTGCAGGAAACCGATTTCAGGAGGTAGACTGGAATTGCATTGAAAGCATAGGAAAAGAGGCAGAACGTCCACAATGATGCACTTGGCCAAAAAGGGCGTATGCGTTTTTTCCTGAATATATTCAGGAAATAACGCATACGCCCTTTTTGGCCAACCAAGCAAGCTTGCAAAGGAAATCTGCACTACAATGAAGTCTCACTTCCCCCCGGTCAAAAGGGCCATCTGAAAAAAGTGTAAAATCCAGAAAGGCAGGACAGGCCATGGAGAACTGGGAGCCTTGTTATGCTGATGGGCGGGATGTAAATTGCCAACAGCCACTCGGGAGAAGTGTATGGTGTTTCCTGAAACATCTAAAAAACAAAGCAACAGAGCCTAGGGCACTTCCACTTATGGTCCTATAGCTTAGGGAAATTAAAATCAAAAAGACACAGCCACCCCAAAGTTTGGGACGCCTCTGTTTACAAGAACCTCATTTACCGTACAAGTTCAATATCACAGAAAGTGAAAAATGGATAAAGAAGTTGTGGTACTTACGTACAATGCAGTATCACTCAACAATGAAATCTATGTCATCAGGCCCGTAGCAGCATAATGAGTGGATTCAGGTACGATGATTCTAACTGAAATAAGTCACACAGAAAAAGAAACATCATAAGATATCACTAATACACAGAATGTAAACTTGGCTACACAGGAACTGAATTCCAAAACAGAACAGGGTCTCAAATTTAGAAAACCAACTTATGCTTGCTTAAGGGGAAAGGTGAGTTGGGGTGCTGCATAAAACCAGAGATTGAAATGAGCACAGATAAAGTTCCTTAAGCCAAATATGGAATAGACAAGAGCTACTCCTTGCTCAACGAAATGGACTCAACACCCCATATTAAATGCCTAAGAATGTACCTGACTAGTAAGTATCTTAAAACCTATGGATTGCTATGTCTCCAAAAGAGAATCAAGCGTCTGTACAGGGGGATAAACGCAGCAGTGATAGGATTGGAGAAGTTCGGTGAGCAAATGAAGACCCTTTGAAGTCATATTGCATGGTACCCATTACACAGGTCTCAACTCTCCAGGTTTAAGGTATTCTTCCTTCAGCTAAAACATGCATGTGGAACCCAGAGTATGATCAACCGTGTGAACGGGAGACGTGTTCAAATATGTCTCAGTTTTCCTCCCCTGGTACTCGGGTGCAACATTCCAGACGCTTTACTAACACCCTCCCGACTTGGAGAGTCAGTCCTTTTAACCTCCTGTTTGGCCCAGTTTGCAATTTCTGCGGAAGATGAACAGGAATAGCGAGAACCAATGAGAGACTAGCTGGAGGTGTCTGGACGGGCAAATTTAACTCTCATTTCCCACCAGGAAGAGGAATTAACCAAAGGCTCAGCGTGCCGTGCCGGAACCAGATTAGGGCCTGAAGCCATCCTGCGGTGTTGCGGCCAGCTCAACAGAAAGCGAGTTGAAGAAAGGAGCTCAGGGGCACTGTAATTCACAAACCTGCAGAGTTATAAATGACAGCTATCGTCCAAAAATATACTGAAGTAAGGCTGCCAAGAGGACTTGAAAGCGGGGCAGAATTGCAGGAAACCGATTTCAGGAGGTAGACTGGAATTGCATTGAAAGCATAGGAAAAGAGGCAGAACGTCCACAATGATGCACTTGGCCAAAAAGGGCGTATGTGTTTTTTCCTGAATATATTCAGGAAAAAACGCATACGCCCTTTTTGGCCAACCAAGCAAGCTTGCAAAGGAAATCTGCACTACAATGAAGTCTCACTTCCCCCCGGTCAAAAGGGCCATCTGAAAAAAGTGTAAAATCCAGAAAGGCAGGACAGGCCATGGAGAACTGGGAGCCTTGTTATGCTGATGGGCGGGATGTAAATTGCCAACAGCCACTCGGGAGAAGTGTATGGTGTTTCCTGAAACATCTAAAAAACAAAGCAACAGAGCCTAGGGCACTTCCACTTATGGTCCTATAGCTTAGGGAAATTAAAATCAAAAAGACACAGCCACCCCAAAGTTTGGGACGCCTCTGTTTACAAGAACCTCATTTACAGTACAAGTTCAACATCGCAGAAAGTGAAAAATGGATAAAGAAGTTGTGGTATTTACTTACAAAGCAATATCACTCAGCAATGGAATCTATGTCATCAGGCCCTTAGCAGCACAATGAGTGGATTCAGGTATGATGATTCTAGCTGATATAAGTCACACAGAAAAAGAAACATCATAAGATATCAGTAATACACGGAATGTAAACTTGGCTACACAGGAACTGAATTACAGAACAGAACAGGGTCTCAAATTTAGAAAACCAACTTATGCTTGCTTAAGGGTAAAGGTGAGTTGGGGTGCTGCATAAAACCAGAGATTGAAATGAGCACAGATAAAGTTCCTTAAGCCAAATATGGAATAGACAAGAGCTACTCCTTGCTCAACGAAATGGACTCAACACCGCATATTAAACGCCTAAGAATGTACCTGACTAGTAAGTATCTTAAAACCTATGGATTGCTATGTCTCCGAAAGAGAATCAAGCATGTGTACAGGGGCATAAACGCAGCAGTGATAGGATTGGAGAGGTTCGGTGAGCAAATGAAGACCCTTTGAAGTCATATTGCATGGTACCCATTCCACGGGTTTCAACTACCCAGGTTTAAGGTATTCTACCTTCAGCTAAAACATGCATGTGGAACCCAGAGTATGATCAACCATGTGAATGGGAGACGTGTTCAAATATGTCTCAGTTTTCGTACCCTGGTACTCGGGTGCAACATTCCAGACGCTTTACTAACACCCTCCCGACTTGGAGAGTCAGTCCCTTTAACCTCCTGTTTGGCCCAGTTTGCAATTTCTGTGGAAGATGAACAGGAATAGCGAGAACCAATGAGAGACTAGCTGGAGGTGTCTGGACGGGCAAATTTAACTCTCATTTCCCACCAGGAAGAGGAATTAACCAAAGGCTCAGCTTGCCGTGCCGGAACCAGATTAGGGCCTGAAGCCATCCTGCGGTGTTGCGGCCAGCTCAAAAGAAAGTGAGTTGAAGAAAGGAGCTCAGGGGCACTGTAATTCACAAACCTGCAGAGTTATAAATGACAGCTATCGTCCAAAAATATACTGAAGTAAGGCTGCCAAGAGGACTTGAAAGCGGGGCAGAATTGCAGGAAACCGATTTCAGGAGGTAGACTGGAATTACATTGAAAGCATAGGAAAAGAGGCAGAACGTCCACAATGATGCACTTGGCCAAAAAGGGCGTATGCGTTTTTTCCTGAATATATTCAGGAAAAAACGCATACGCCCTTTTTGGCCAACCAAGCAAGCTTGCAAAGGAAATCTGCACTACAATGAAGTCTCACTTCCCCCCGGTCAAAAGGGCCATCTGAAAAAAGTGTAAAATCCAGAAAGGCAGGACAGGCCATGGAGAACTGGGAGCCTTGTTATGCTGATGGGCGGGATGTAAATTGCCAACAGCCACTCGGGAGAAGTGTATGGTGTTTCCTGAAACATCTAAAAAACAAAGCAACAGAGCCTAGGGCACTTCCACTTATGGTCCTATAGCTTAGGGAAATTAAAATCAAAAAGACACAGCCACCCCAAAGTTTGGGACGCCTCTGTTTACAAGAACCTCATTTACCGTACAAGTTCAATATCACAGAAAGTGAAAAATGGATAAAGAAGTTGTGGTACTTACGTACAATGCAGTATCACTCAACAATGAAATCTATGTCATCAGGCCCGTAGCAGCATAATGAGTGGATTCAGGTACGATGATTCTAACTGAAATAAGTCACACAGAAAAAGAAACATCATAAGATATCACTAATACACAGAATGTAAACTTGGCTACACAGGAACTGAATTCCAAAACAGAACAGGGTCTCAAATTTAGAAAACCAACTTATGCTTGCTTAAGGGGAAAGGTGAGTTGGGGTGCTGCATAAAACCAGAGATTGAAATGAGCATAGATAAAGTTCCTTAAGCCAAATATGGAATAGATAAGAGCTACTCCTTGCTCAACGAAATGGACTCAACACCCCATATTAAATGCCTAAGAATGTACCTGACTAGTAAGTATCTTAAAACCTATGGATTGCTATGTCTCCGAAAGAGAATCAAGCATCTGTACAGGGGGATAAACGCAGCAGTGATAGGATTGGAGAAGTTCGGTGAGCAAATGAAGACCCTTTGAAGTCATATTGCATGGTACCCATTACACGGGTCTCAACTCTCCAGGTTTAAGGTATTCTTCCTTCAGCTAAAACATGCATGTGGAACCCAGAGTATGATCAACCGTGTGAACGGGAGACGTGTTCAAATATGTCTCAGTTTTCCTCCCCTGGTACTCGGGTGCAACATTCCAGACGCTTTACTAACACCCTCCCGACTTGGAGAGTCAGTCCCTTTAACCTCCTGTTTGGCCCAGTTTGCAATTTCTGCGGAAGATGAACAGGAATAGCGAGAACCAATGAGAGACTAGCTGGAGGTGTCTGGACGGGCAAATTTAACTCTCATTTCCCACCAGGAAGAGGAATTAACCAAAGGCTCAGCTTGCCGTGCCGGAACCAGATTAGGGCCTGAAGCCATCCTGCGGTGTTGCGGCCAGCTCAAAAGAAAGCGAGTTGAAGAAAGGAGCTCAGGGGCACTGTAATTCACAAACCTGCAGAGTTATAAATGACAGCTATCGTCCAAAAATATACTGAAGTAAGGCTGCCAAGAGGACTTGAAAGCGGGGCAGAATTGCAGGAAACCGATTTCAGGAGGTAGACTGGAATTACATTGAAAGCAAAGGAAAAGAGGCAGAACGTCCACAATGATGCACTTGGCCAAAAAGGGCGTATGCGTTTTTTCCTGAATATATTCAGGAAAAAACGCATACGCCCTTTTTGGCCAACCAAGCAAGCTTGCAAAGGAAATCTGCACTACAATGAAGTCTCACTTCCCCCCGGTCAAAAGGGCCATCTGAAAAAAGTGTAAAATCCAGAAAGGCAGGACAGGCCATGGAGAACTGGGAGCCTTGTTATGCTGATGGGAGGGATGTAAATTGCCAACAGCCACTCGGGAGAAGTGTATGGTGTTTCCTGAAACATCTAAAAAACAAAGCAACAGAGCCTAGGGCACTTCCACTTATGGTCCTATAGCTTAGGGAAATTAAAATCAAAAAGACACAGCCACCCCAAAGTTTGGGACGCCTCTGTTTACAAGAACCTCGTTTACAGTACAAGTTCAACATCGCAGAAAGTGAAAAATGGATAAAGAAGTTGTGGTATTTACTTACAAAGCAATATCACTCAGCAATGAAATCTATGTCATCAGGCCCTTAGCAGCACAATGAGTGGATTCAGGTATGATGATTCTAACTGAAATAAGTCACACAGAAAAAGAAACATCATAAGATATCAGTAATACACGGAATGTAAACTTGGCTACACAGGAACTGAATTCCAAAACAGAACAGGGTCTCAAATTTAGAAAACCAACTTATGCTTGCTTAAGGGGAAAGGTGAGTTGGGGTGCTGCATAAAACCAGAGATTGAAATGAGCACAGATAAAGTTCCTTAAGCCAAATATGGAATAGACAAGAGCTACTCCTTGCTCAACGAAATGGACTCAACACCTCATATTAAACGCCTAAGAATGTACCTGACTAGTAAGTATCTTAAAACCTATGGATTGCTATGTCTCCGAAAGAGAATCAAGCATGTGTACAGGGGCATAAACGCAGCAGTGATAGGATTGGAGAGGTTCGGTGAGCAAATGAAGACCCTTTGAAGTCATATTGCATGGTACCCATTCCACGGGTTTCAACTACCCAGGTTTAAGGTACTCTACCTTCAGCTAAAACATGCATGTGGAAACTAGAGTATGATCAACCATGTGATCGGGAAACGTGTTCAAATATGTCTCAGTTTTCGTACCCTGGTACTCGGGTGCAACATTCCAGACGCTTTACTAACACCCTCCCGGCTTTGAGAGTCAGTCCCTTTAACCTCCTGTTTGGCCCAGTTTGCAATTTCTGTGGAAGATGAACAGGAATAGCGAGAACCAATGAGAGACTAGCTGGAGGTGTCTGGACGGGCAAATTTAACTCTCATTTCCCACCAGGAAGAGGAATTAACCAAAGGCTCAGTGTGCCGTGCCGGAACCAGATTAGGGCCTGAAGCCATCCTGCGGTGTTGCGGCCAGGTCACAAGAAAGCGAGTTGAAGAAAGGAGCTCAGGGGCACTGTAATTCACAAACCTGCAGAGTTATAAATGACAGCTATCGTCCAAAAATATACTGAAGTAAGGCTGCCAAGAGGACTTGAAAGCGGGGCAGAATTGCAGGAAACCGATTTCAGGAGGTAGACTGGAATTGCATTGAAAGCATAGGAAAAGAGGCAGAACGTCCACAATGATGCACTTGGCCAAAAAGGGCGTATGTGTTTTTTCCTGAATATATTCAGGAAAAAACGCATACGCCCTTTTTGGCCAACCAAGCAAGCTTGCAAAGGAAATCTGCACTACAATGAAGTCTCACTTCCCCCCGGTCAAAAGGGCCATCTGAAAAAAGTGTAAAATCCAGAAAGGCAGGACAGGCCATGGAGAACTGGGAGCCTTTTTATGCTGATGGGAGGGATGTAAATTGCCAACAGACACTCGGGAGAAGTGTATGGTGTTTCCTGAAACATCTAAAAAACAAAGCAACAGAGCCTAGGGCACTTCCACTTATGGTCCTATAGCTTAGGGAAATTAAAATCAAAAAGACACAGCCACCCCAAAGTTTGGGACGCCTCTGTTTACAAGAACCTCGTTTACCGTACAAGTTCAATATCACAGAAAGTGAAAAATGGATAAAGAAGTTGTGGTACTTACGTACAATGCAGTATCACTCAACAATGAAATCTATGTCATCAGGCCCGTAGCAGCATAACGAGTGGATTCAGGTACGATGATTCTAACTGAAATAAGTCACACAGAAAAAGAAACATCATAAGATATCACTAATACACAGAATGTAAACTTGGCTACACAGGAACTGAATTCCAAAACAGAACAGGATCTCAAATTTAGAAACCCAACTTATGCTTGCTTAAGCGGAAAGGTGAGTTGGGGTGCTGCATAAAACCAGAGATTGAAATGAGCACAGATAAAGTTCCTTAAGCCAAATATGGAATAGACAAGAGCTACTCCTTGCTCAACGAAATGGACTCAACACCCCATATTAAATGCCTAAGAATGTACCTGACTAGTAAGTATCTTAAAACCTATGGATTGCTATGTCTCCAAAAGAGAATCAAGCGTCTGTACAGGGGGATAAACGCAGCAGTGATAGGATTGGAGAAGTTCGGTGAGCAAATGAAGACCCTTTGAAGTCATATTGCATGGTACCCATTACACGGGTCTCAACTCTCCAGGTTTAAGGTATTCTTCCTTCAGCTAAAACATGCATGTGGAACCCAGAGTATGATCAACCGTGTGAACGGGAGACGTGTTCAAATATGTCTCAGTTTTCCTCCCCTGGTACTCGGGTGCAACATTCCAGACGCTTTACTAACACCCTCCCGACTTGGAGAGTCAGTCCCTTTAACCTCCTGTTTGGCCCAGTTTGCAATTTCTGCGGAAGATGAACAGGAATAGGGAGAACCAATGAGAGACTAGCTGGAGGTGTCTGGACGGGCAAATTTAACTCATTTCCCACCAGGAAGAGGAATTAACCAAAGGCTCAGCTTGCCGTGCCGGAACAAGATTAGGGCCTGAAGCCATCCTGCGGTGTTGCGGCCAGCTCAAAAGAAAGCGAGTTGAAGAAAGGAGCTCAGGGGCACTGTAATTCACAAACCTGCAGAGTTATAAATGACAGCTATCGTCCAAAAATATAACTGAAGTAAGGCTGCCAAGAGGACTTGAAAGCGGGGCAGAATTGCAGGAAACCGATTTCAGGAGGTAGACTGGAATTGCATTGAAAGCATAGGAAAAGAGGCAGAACGTCCACAATGATGCACTTGGCCAAAAAGGGCGTATGCGTTTTTTCCTGAATATATTCAGGAAAAAACGCATACGCCCTTTTTGGCCAACCAAGCAAGCTTGCAAAGGAAATCTGCACTACAATGAAGTCTCACTTCCCCCCGGTCAAAAGGGCCATCTGAAAAAAGTGTAAAATCCAGAAAGGCAGGACAGGCCATGGAGAACTGGGAGCCTTTTTATGCTGATGGGAGGGATGTAAATTGCCAGCAGACACTCGGGAGAAGTGTATGGTGTTTCCTGAAACATCTAAAAAACAAAGCAACAGAGCCTAGGGCACTTCCACTTATGGTCCTATAGCTTAGGGAAATTAAAATCAAAAAGACACAGCCACCCCAAAGTTTGGGATGCCTCTGTTTACAAGAACCTCGTTTACAGTACAAGTTCAACATCGCAGAAAGTGAAAAATGGATAAAGAAGTTGTGGTATTTACTTACAAAGCAATATCACTCAGCAATGAAATCTATGTCATCAGGCCCTTAGCAGCACAATGAGTGGATTCAGGTATGATGATTCTAACTGATATAAGTCACACAGAAAAAGAAACATCATAAGATATCAGTAATACACGGAATGTAAACTTGGCTACACAGGAACTGAATTACAGAACAGAACAGGGTCTCAAATTTAGAAAACCAACTTATGCTTGCTTAAGGGTAAAGGTGAGTTGGGGTGCTGCATAAAACCAGAGATTGAAATGAGCACAGATAAAGTTCCTTAAGCCAAATATGGAATAGACAAGAGCTACTCCTTGCTCAATGAAATGGACTCAACACCGCATATTAAACGCCTAAGAATGTACCTGACTAGTAAGTATCTTAAAACCTATGGATTGCTATGTCTCCGAAAGAGAATCAAGCATGTGTACAGGGGCATAAACGCAGCAGTGATAGGATTGGAGAGGTTCGGTGAGCAAATGAAGACCCTTTGAAGTCATATTGCATGGTACCCATTCCACGGGTTTCAACTACCCAGGTTTAAGGTATTCTACCTTCAGCTAAAACATGCATGTGGAAACTAGAGTATGATCAACCCTGTGATCGGGAAACGTGTTCAAATATGTCTCAGTTTTCGTACCCTGGTACTCGGGTGCAACATTCCAGACGCTTTACTAACACCCTCCCGACTTGGAGAGTCAGCCCCTTTAACCTCCTGTTTGGCCCAGTTTGCAATTTCTGTGGAAGATGAACAGGAATAGCGAGAACCAATGAGAGACTAGCTGGAGGTGTCTGGACGGGCAAATTTAACTCTCATTTCCCACCAGGAAGAGGAATTAACCAAAGGCTCAGCTTGCCGTGCCGGAACCAGATTAGGGCCTGAAGCCATCCTGCGGTGTTGCGGCCAGGTCACAAGAAAGCGAGTTGAAGAAAGGAGCTCAGGGGCACTGTAATTCACAAACCTGCAGAGTTATAAATGACAGCTATCGTCCAAAAATATACTGAAGTAAGGCTGCCAAGAGGACTTGAAAGCGGGGCAGAATTGCAGGAAACCGATTTCAGGAGGTAGACTGGAATTGCATTGAAAGCATAGGAAAAGAGGCAGAACGTCCACAATGATGCGATTGGCCAAAAAGGGCATATGCGTTTTTTCCTGAATATATTCAGGAAAAAACGCATACGCCCTTTTTGGCCAACCAAGCAAGCTTGCAAAGGAAATCTGCACTACAATGAAGTCTCACTTCCCCCCGGTCAAAAGGGCCATTTGAAAAAAGTGTAAAATCCAGAAAGGCAGGACAGGCCATGGAGAACTGGGAGCCTTGTTATGCTGATGGGCGGGATGTAAATTGCCAACAGACACTCGGGAGAAGTGTATGGTGTTTCCTGAAACATCTAAAAAACAAAGCAACAGAGCCTAGGGCACTTCCACTTATGGTCCTATAGCTTAGGGAAATTAAAATCAAAAAGACACAGCCACCCCAAAGTTGGGGACGCCTCTGTTTACAAGAACCTCGTTTACAGTACAAGTTCAACATCGCAGAAAGTGAAAAATGGATAAAGAAGTTGTGGTATTTACTTACAAAGCAATATCACTCAGCAATGAAATCTATGTCATCAGGCCCTTAGCAGCACGATGAGTGGATTCAGGTATGATGATTCTAACTGAAATAAGTCACACAGAAAAAGAAACATCATAAGATATCAGTAATACACGGAATGTAAACTTGGCTACACAGGAACTGAATTACAGAACAGAACAGGGTCTCAAATTTAGAAAACCAACTTATGCTTGCTTAAGGGGAAAGGTGAGTTGGGGTGCTGCATAAAACCAGAGATTGAAATGAGCACAGATAAAGTTCCTTAAGCCAAATATGGAATAGACAAGAGCTACTCCTTGCTCAACGAAATGGACTCAACACCGCATATTAAACGCCTAAGAATGTACCTGACTAGTAAGTATCTTAAAACCTATGGATTGCTATGTCTCCGAAAGAGAATCAAGCATGTGTACAGGGGCATAAACGCAGCAGTGATAGGATTGGAGAGGTTCGGTGAGCAAATGAAGACCCTTTGAAGTCATATTGCATGGTACCCATTCCACGGGTTTCAACTACCCAGGTTTAAGGTATTCTTCCTTCAGCTAAAACATGCATGTGGAACCTAGAGTATGATCAACCATGTGATCGGGAAACGTGTTCAAATATGTCTCAGTTTTCGTACCCTGGTACTCGGGTGCAACATTCCAGACGCTTTACTAACACCCTCCCGACTTAGAGAGTCAGTCCCTTTAACCTCCTGTTTGGCCCAGTTTGCAATTTCTGCGGAAGATGAACAGGAATAGCGAGAACCAATGAGAGACTAGCTGGAGGTGTCTGGACGGGCAAATTTAACTCTCATTTCCCACCAGGAAGAGGAATTAACCAAAGGCTCAGCGTGCCGTGCCGGAACCAGATTAGGGCCTGAAGCCATCCTGCGGTGTTGCGGCCAGGTCACAAGAAAGCGAGTTGAAGAAAGGAGCTCAGGGGCACTGTAATTCACAAACCTGCAGAGTTATAAATGACAGCTATCGTCCAAAAATATACTGAAGTAAGGCTGCCAAGAGGACTTGAAAGCGGGGCAGAATTGCAGGAAACCGATTTCAGGAGGTAGACTGGAATTGCATTGAAAGCATAGGAAAAGAGGCAGAACGTCCACAATGATGCACTTGGCCAAAAAGGGCATATGCGTTTTCTCCTGAATATATTTAGGAAAAAACGCATACGCCCTTTTTGGCCAACCAAGCAAGCTTGCAAAGGAAATCTGCACTACAATGAAGTCTCACTTCCCCCCGGTCAAAAGGGCCATCTGAAAAAAGTGTAAAATCCAGAAAGGCAGGGCAGGCCATGGAGAACTGGGAGCCTTGTTATGCTGATGGGCGGGATGTAAATTGCCAACAGCCACTCGGGAGAAGTGTATGGTGTTTCCTGAAACATCTAAAAAACAAAGCAACAGAGCCTAGGGCACTTCCACTTATGGTCCTATAGCTTAGGGAAATTAAAATCAAAAAGACACAGCCACCCCAAAGTTTGGGACGCCTCTGTTTACAAGAACCTCATTTACCGTACAAGTTCAATATCACAGAAAGTGAAAAATGGATAAAGAAGTTGTGGTACTTACGTACAATGCAGTATCACTCAACAATGAAATCTATGTCATCAGGCCCGTAGCAGCATAATGAGTGGATTCAGGTACGATGATTCTAACTGAAATAAGTCACACAGAAAAAGAAACATCATAAGATATCACTAATACACAGAATGTAAACTTGGCTACACAGGAACTGAATTCCAAAACAGAACAGGGTCTCAAATTTAGAAAACCAACTTATGCTTGCTTAAGGGGAAAGGTGAGTTGGGGTGCTGCATAAAACCAGAGATTGAAATGAGCACAGATAAAGTTCCTTAAGCCAAATATGGAATAGACAAGAGCTCCTCCTTGCTCAACGAAATGGACTCAACACCGCATATTAAACGCCTAAGAATGTACCTGACTAGTAAGTATCTTAAAACCTATGGATTGCTATGTCTCCGAAAGAGAATCAAGCATGTGTACAGGGGCATAAACGCAGCAGTGATAGGATTGGAGAGGTTCGGTGAGCAAATGAAGACCCTTTGAAGTCATATTGCATGGTACCCATTACACGGGTCTCAACTCTCCAGGTTTAAGGTATTCTTCCTTCAGCTAAAACATGCATGTGGAACCCAGAGTATGATCAACCGTTTGAACGGGAGACGTGTTCAAATATGTCTCAGTTTTCCTCCCCTGGTACTCGGGTGCAACATTCCAGATGCTTTACTAACACCCTCCCGACTTGGAGAGTCAGTCCCTTTAACCTCCTGTTTGGCCCAGTTTGCAATTTCTGCAGAAGATGAACAGGAATAGCGAGAACCAATGAGAGACTAGCTGGAGGTGTCTGGACGGGCAAATTTAACTCTCATTTCCCACCAGGAAGAGGAATTAACCAAAGGCTCAGCGTGCCGTGCCGGAACCAGATTAGGGCCTGAAGCCATCCTGCGGTGTTGCGGCCAGCTCAAAAGAAAGCGAGTTGAAGAAAGGAGCTCAGGGGCACTGTAATTCACAAACCTGCAGAGTTATAAATGACAGCTATCGTCCAAAAATATACTGAAGTAAGGCTGCCAAGAGGACTTGAAAGCGGGGCAGAATTGCAGGAAACCGATTTCAGGAGGTAGACTGGAATTGCATTGAAAGCATAGGAAAAGAGGCAGAACGTCCACAATGATGCACTTGGCCAAAAAGGGCATATGCGTTTTTTCCTGAATATATTCAGGAAAAAACGCATACGCCCTTTTTGGCCAACCAAGCAAGCTTGCAAAGGAAATCTGCACTACAATGAAGTCTCACTTCCCCCCGGTCAAAAGGGCCATCTGAAAAAAGTGTAAAATCCAGAAAGGCAGGACAGGCCATGGAGAACTGGGAGCCTTGTTATGCTGATGGGCGGGATGTAAATTGCCAACAGCCACTCGGGAGAAGTGTATGGTGTTTCCTGAAACATCTAAAAAACAAAGCAACAGAGCCTAGGGCACTTCCACTTATGGTCCTATAGCTTAGGGAAATTAAAATCAAAAAGACACAGCCACCCCAAAGTTTGGGACGCCTCTGTTTACAAGAACCTCGTTTACAGTACAAGTTCAACATCGCAGAAAGTGAAAAATGGATAAAGAAGTTGTGGTATTTACTTACAAAGCAATATCACTCAGCAATGGAATCTATGTCATCAGGCCCTTAGCAGCACGATGAGTGGATTTAGGTCTGATGATTCTAACTGATATAAGTCACACAGAAAAAGAAACATCATAAGATATCAGTAATACACGGAATGTAAACTTGGCTACACAGGAACTGAATTACAGAACAGAACAGGGTCTCAAATTTAGAAAACCAACTTATGCTTGCTTAAGGGTAAAGGTGAGTTGGGGTGCTGCATAAAACCAGAGATTGAAATGAGCACAGATAAAGTTCCTTAAGCCAAATATGGAAAAGACAAGAGCTACTCCTTGCTCAACGAAATGGACTCAACACCGCATATTAAACGCCTAAGAATGTACCTGACTAGTAAGTATCTTAAAACCTATGGATTGCTATGTCTCTGAAAGAGAATCAAGCATGTGTACAGGGGCATAAACGCAGCAGTGATAGGATTGGAGAGGTTCGGTGAGCAAATGAAGACCCTTTGAAGTCATATTGCATAGTACCCATTCCACGGGTTTCAACTACCCAGGTTTAAGGTATTCTTCCTTCAGCTAAAACATGCATGTGGAACCTAGAGTATGATCAACCATGTGATCGGGAAACGTGTTCAAATATGTCTCAGTTTTCGTACCCTGGTACTCGGGTGCAACTTTCCAGACGCTTTACTAACACCCTCCCGACTTGGAGAGTCAGTCCCTTTAACCTCCTGTTTGGCCCAGTTTGCAATTTCTGCGGAAGATGAACAGGAATAGCGAGAACCAATGAGAGACTAGCTGGAGGTGTCTGGACGGGCAAATTTAACTCTCATTTCCCACCAGGAAGAGGAATTAACCAAAGGCTCAGCGTGCCGTGCCGGAACCAGATTAGGGCCTGAAGCCATCCTGCGGTGTTGCGGCCAGGTCACAAGAAAGCGAGTTGAAGAAAGGAGCTCAGGGGCACTGTAATTCACAAACCTGCAGAGTTATAAATGACAGCTATCGTCCAAAAATATACTGAAGTAAGGCTGCCAAGAGGACTTGAAAGCGGGGCAGAATTGCAGGAAACCGATTTCAGGAGGTAGACTGGAATTGCATTGAAAGCATAGGAAAAGAGGCAGAACGTCCACAATGATGCACTTGGCCAAAAAGGGCGTATGCGTTTTTTCCTGAATATATTCAGGAAAAAACGCATACGCCCTTTTTGGCCAACCAAGGAAGCTTGCAAAGGAAATCTGCACTACAATGAAGTCTCACTTCCCCCCGGTCAAAAGGGCCATCTGAAAAAAGTGTAAAATCCAGAAAGGCAGGGCAGGCCATGGAGAACTGGGAGCCTTGTTATGCTGATGGGCGGGATGTAAATTGCCAACAGCCACTCGGGAGAAGTGTATGGTGTTTCCTGAAACATCTAAAAAACAAAGCAACAGAGCCTAGGGCACTTCCACTTATGGTCCTATAGCTTAGGGAAATTAAAATCAAAAAGACACAGCCACCCCAAAGTTTGGGACGCCTCTGTTTACAAGAACCTCATTTACCGTACAAGTTCAATATCACAGAAAGTGAAAAATGGATAAAGAAGTTGTGGTACTTACGTACAATGCAGTATCACTCAACAATGAAATCTATGTCATCAGGCCCGTAGCAGCATAATGAGTGGATTCAGGTACGATGATTCTAACTGAAATAAGTCACACAGAAAAAGAAACATCATAAGATATCACTAATACACAGAATGTAAACTTGGCTACACAGGAACTGAATTCCAAAACAGAACAGGGTCTCAAATTTAGAAAACCAACTTATGCTTGCTTAAGGGTAAAGGTGAGTTGGGGTGCTGCATAAAACCAGAGATTGAAATGAGCACAGATAAAGTTCCTTAAGCCAAATATGGAATAGACAAGAGCTACTCCTTGCTCAACGAAATGGACTCAACACCGCATATTAAACGCCTAAGAATGTACCTGACTAGTAAGTATCTTAAAACCTATGGATTGCTATGTCTCCGAAAGAGAATCAAGCATGTGTACAGGGGCATAAACGCAGCAGTGATAGGATTGGAGAGGTTCGGTGAGCAAATGAAGACCCTTTGAAGTCATATTGCATGGTACCCATTACACGGGTCTCAACTCTCCAGGTTTAAGGTATTCTTCCTTCAGCTAAAACATGCATGTGGAACCCAGAGTATGATCAACCGTTTGAACGGGAGACGTGTTCAAATATGTCTCAGTTTTCCTCCCCTGGTACTCGGGTGCAACATTCCAGATGCTTTACTAACACCCTCCCGACTTGGAGAGTCAGTCCCTTTAACCTCCTGTTTGGCCCAGTTTGCAATTTCTGCAGAAGATGAACAGGAATAGCGAGAACCAATGAGAGACTAGCTGGAGGTGTCTGGACGGGCAAATTTAACTCTCATTTCCCACCAGGAAGAGGAATTAACCAAAGGCTCAGCGTGCCGTGCCGGAACCAGATTAGGGCCTGAAGCCATCCTGCGGTGTTGCGGCCAGCTCAAAAGAAAGCGAGTTGAAGAAAGGAGCTCAGGGGCACTGTAATTCACAAACCTGCAGAGTTATAAATGACAGCTATCGTCCAAAAATATACTGAAGTAAGGCTGCCAAGAGGACTTGAAAGCGGGGCAGAATTGCAGGAAACCGATTTCAGGAGGTAGACTGGAATTGCATTGAAAGCATAGGAAAAGAGGCAGAACGTCCACAATGATGCACTTGGCCAAAAAGGGCGTATGCGTTTTTTCCTGAATATATTCAGGAAAAAACGCATACGCCCTTTTTGGCCAACCAAGCAAGCTTGCAAAGGAAATCTGCACTACAATGAAGTCTCACTTCCCCCCGGTCAAAAGGGCCATCTGAAAAAAGTGTAAAATCCAGAAAGGCAGGACAGGCCATGGAGAACTGGGAGCCTTGTTATGCTGATGGGCGGGATGTAAATTGCCAACAGACACTCGGGTGAAGTGTATGATGTTTCCTGAAACATCTAAAAAACAAAGCAACAGAGCCTAGGGCACTTCCACTTATGGTCCTATAGCTTAGGGAAATTAAAATCAAAAAGACACAGCCACCCCAAAGTTTGGGACGCCTCTGTTTACAAGAACCTCGTTTACAGTACAAGTTCAACATCGCAGAAAGTGAAAAATGGATAAAGAAGTTGTGGTATTTACTTACAAAGCAATATCACTCAGCAATGGAATCTATGTCATCAGGCCCTTAGCAGCACAATGAGTGGATTTAGGTATGATGATTCTAACTGATATAAGTCACACAGAAAAAGAAACATCATAAGATATCAGTAATACACGGAATGTAAACTTGGCTACACAGGAACTGAATTACAGAACAGAATAGGGTCTCAAATTTAGAAAACCAACTTATGCTTGCTTAAGGGTAAAGGTGAGTTGGGGTGCTGCATAAAACCAGAGATTGAAATGAGCACAGGTAAAGTTCCTTAAGCCAAATATGGAATAGACAAGAGCTACTCCTTGCTCAACGAAATGGACTCAACACCGCATATTAAACGCCTAAGAATGTACCTGACTAGTAAGTATCTTAAAACCTATGGATTGCTATGTCTCCGAAAGAGAATCAAGCATGTGTACAGGGGCATAAACGCAGCAGTGATAGGATTGGAGAGGTTCGGTGAGCAAATGAAGACCCTTTGAAGTCATATTGCATGGTACCCATTCCACGGGTTTCAACTACCCAGGTTTAAGGTATTCTACCTTCAGCTAAAACATGCATGTGGAAACTAGAGTATGATCAACCATGTGATCGGGAAACGTGTTCAAATATGTCTCAGTTTTCGTACGCTGGTACTCGGGTGCAACATTCCAGACGCTTTACTAACACCCTCCCGACTTGGAGAGTCAGTCCCTTTAACCTCCTGTTTGGCCCAGTTTGCAATTTCTGTGGAAGATGAACAGGAATAGCGAGAACCAATGAGAGACTAGCTGGAGGTGTGTGGACGGGCAAATTTAACTCTCATTTCCCACCAGGAAGAGGAATTAACCAAAGGCTCAGCTTGCCGTGCCGGAACCAGATTAGGGCCTGAAGCCATCCTGCGGTGTTGCGGCCAGGTCACAAGAAAGCGAGTTGAAGAAAGGAGCTCAGGGGCACTGTAATTCACAAACCTGCAGAGTTATAAATGACAGCTATCGTCCAAAAATATACTGAAGTAAGGCTGCCAAGAGGACTTGAAAGCGGGGCAGAATTGCAGGAAACCGATTTCAGGAGGTAGACTGGAATTGCATTGAAAGCATAGGAAAAGAGGCAGAACGTCCACAATGATGCACTTGGCCAAAAAGGGCGTATGCGTTTTTTCCTGAATATATTCAGGAAAAAACGCATACGCCCTTTTTGGCCAACCAAGCAAGCTTGCAAAGGAAATCTGCACTACAATGAAGTCTCACTTGCCCCCGGTCAAAAGGGCCATCTGAAAAAAGTGTAAAATCCAGAAAGGCAGGACAGGCCATGGAGAACTGGGAGCCTTGTTATGCTGATGGGCGGGATGTAAATTGCCAACAGCCACTCGGGAGAAGTGTATGGTGTTTCCTGAAACATCTAAAAAACAAAGCAACAGAGCCTAGGGCACTTCCACTTATGGTCCTATAGCTTAGGGAAATTAAAATCAAAAAGACACAGCCACCCCAAAGTTTGGGACGCCTCTGTTTACAAGAACCTCATTTACCGTACAAGTTCAATATCACAGAAAGTGAAAAATGGATAAAGAAGTTGTGGTACTTACGTACAATGCAGTATCACTCAACAATGAAATCTATGTCATCAGGCCCGTAGCAGCATAATGAGTGGATTCAGGTACGATGATTCTAACTGAAATAAGTCACACAGAAAAAGAAACATCATAAGATATCACTAATACACAGAATGTAAACTTGGCTACACAGGAACTGAATTCCAAAACAGAACAGGGTCTCAAATTTAGAAAACCAACTTATGCTTGCTT
This sequence comes from Pseudorca crassidens, assembly GCF_039906515.1. Taxonomy (NCBI): domain Eukaryota; kingdom Metazoa; phylum Chordata; class Mammalia; order Artiodactyla; family Delphinidae; genus Pseudorca; species Pseudorca crassidens. The sequence goes on from NW_027136299.1 coordinate 1,549,987, forward strand.
AAGGGGAAAGGTGAGTTGGGGTGCTGCATAAAACCAGAGATTGAAATGAGCACAGATAAAGTTCCTTAAGCCAAATATGGAATAGACAAGAGCTACTCCTTGCTCAACGAAATGGACTCAACACCCCATATTAAATGTCTAAGAATGTACCTGACTAGTAAGTATCTTAAAACCTATGGATTGCTATGTCTCCAAAAGAGAATCAAGCGTCTGTACAGGGTGATAAACGCAGCAGTGATAGGATTGGAGAAGTTCGGTGAGCAAATGAAGACCCTTTGAAGTCATATTGCATGGTACCCATTCCACGGGTCTCAACTCTCCAGGTTTAAGGTATTCTTCCTTCAGCTAAAACATGCATGTGGAACCCAGAGTATGATCAACCGTGTGAACGGGAGACGTGTTCAAATATGTCTCAGTTTTCCTCCCCTGGTACTCGGGTGCAACATTCCAGACGCTTTACTAACACCCTCCCGACTTGGAGAGTCAGTCCCTTTAACCTCCTGTTTGGCCCAGTTTGCAATTTCTGCGGAAGATGAACAGGAATAGCGAGAACCAATGAGAGACTAGCTGGAGGTGTCTGGACGGGCAAATTTAACTCTCATTTCCCACCAGGAAGAGGAATTAACCAAAGGCTCAGCGTGCCGTGCCGGAACCAGATTAGGGCCTGAAGCCATCCTGCGGTGTTGCGGCCAGGTCACAAGAAAGCGAGTTGAAGAAAGGAGCTCAGGGGCACTGTAATTCACAAACCTGCAGAGTTATAAATGACAGCTATCGTCCAAAAATATACTGAAGTAAGGCTGCCAAGAGGACTTGAAAGCGGGGCAGAATTGCAGGAAACCGATTTCAGGAGGTAGACTGGAATTGCATTGAAAGCATAGGAAAAGAGGCAGAACGTCCACAATGATGCACTTGGCCAAAAAGGGCGTATGCGTTTTTTCCTGAATATATTCAGGAAAAAACGCATACGCTCTTTTTGGCCAACCAAGCAAGCTTGCAAAGGAAATCTGCACTACAATGAAGTCTCACTTCCCCCCGGTCAAAAGGGCCATCTGAAAAAAGTGTAAAATCCAGAAAGGCAGGACAGGCCATGGAGAACTGGGAGCCTTGTTATGCTGATGGGCGGGATGTAAATTGCCAACAGCCACTCGGGAGAAGTGTATGATGTTTCCTGAAACATCTAAAAAACAAAGCAACAGAGCCTAGGGCACTTCCACTTATGGTCCTATAGCTTAGGGAAATTAAAATCAAAAAGACACAGCCACCCCAAAGTTTGGGACGCCTCTGTTTACAAGAACCTCGTTTACAGTACAAGTTCAACATCGCAGAAAGTGAAAAATGGATAAAGAAGTTGTGGTATTTACTTACAAAGCAATATCACTCAGCAATGGAATCTATGTCATCAGGCCCTTAGCAGCACAATGAGTGGATTTAGGTATGATGATTCTAACTAAGTCACACAGAAAAAGAAACATCATAAGATATCAGTAATACACGGAATGTAAACTTGGCTACACAGGAACTGAATTACAGAACAGAATAGGGTCTCAAATTTAGAAAACCAACTTATGCTTGCTTAAGGGTAAAGGTGAGTTGGGGTGCTGCATAAAACCAGAGATTGAAATGAGCACAGGTAAAGTTCCTTAAGCCAAATATGGAATAGACAAGAGCTACTCCTTGCTCAACGAAATGGACTCAACACCGCATATTAAACGCCTAAGAATGTACCTGACTAGTAAGTATCTTAAAACCTATGGATTGCTATGTCTCCGAAAGAGAATCAAGCATGTGTACAGGGGCATAAACGCAGCAGTGATAGGATTGGAGAGGTTCGGTGAGCAAATGAAGACCCTTTGAAGTCATATTGCATGGTACCCATTCCACGGGTTTCAACTACCCAGGTTTAAGGTATTCTACCTTCAGCTAAAACATGCATGTGGAAACTAGAGTATGATCAACCATGTGATCGGGAAACGTGTTCAAATATGTCTCAGTTTTCGTACGCTGGTACTCGGGTGCAACATTCCAGACGCTTTACTAACACCCTCCCGACTTGGAGAGTCAGTCCCTTTAACCTCCTGTTTGGTCCAGTTTGCAATTTCTGTGGAAGATGAACAGGAATAGCGAGAACCAATGAGAGACTAGCTGGAGGTGTCTGGACGGGCAAATTTAACTCTCATTTCCCACCAGGAAGAGGAATTAACCAAAGGCTCAGCTTGCCGTGCCGGAACCAGATTAGGGCCTGAAGCCATCCTGCGGTGTTGCGGCCAGCTCAAAAGAAAGCGAGTTGAAGAAAGGAGCTCAGGGGCACTGTAATTCACAAACCTGCAGAGTTATAAATGACAGCTATCGTCCAAAAATATACTGAAGTAAGGCTGCCAAGAGGACTTGAAAGCGGGGCAGAATTGCAGGAAACCGATTTCAGGAGGTAGACTGGAATTGCATTGAAAGCATAGGAAAAGAGGCAGAACGTCCACAATGATGCACTTGGCCAAAAAGGGCGTATGCGTTTTTTCCTGAATATATTCAGGAAAAAACGCATACGCCCTTTTTGGCCAACCAAGCAAGCTTGCAAAGGAAATCTGCACTACAATGAAGTCTCACTTCCCCCCGGTCAAAAGGGCCATCTGAAAAAAGTGTAAAATCCAGAAAGGCAGGACAGGCCATGGAGAACTGGGAGCCTTGTTATGCTGATGGGCGGGATGTAAATTGCCAACAGCCACTCGGAAGAAGTGTATGGTGTTTCCTGAAACATCTAAAAAACAAAGCAACAGAGCCTAGGGCACTTCCACTTATGGTCCTATAGCTTAGGGAAATTAAAATCAAAAAGACACAGCCACCCCAAAGTTTGGGACGCCTCTGTTTACAAGAACCTCATTTACCGTACAAGTTCAATATCACAGAAAGTGAAAAATGGATAAAGAAGTTGTGGTACTTACGTACAATGCAGTATCACTCAACAATGAAATCTATGTCATCAGGCCCGTAGCAGCATAATGAGTGGATTCAGGTACGATGATTCTAACTGAAATAAGTCACACAGAAAAAGAAACATCATAAGATATCACTAATACACAGAATGTAAACTTGGCTACACAGGAACTGAATTCCAAAACAGAACAGGGTCTCAAATTTAGAAAACCAACTTATGCTTGCTTAAGGGGAAAGGTGAGTTGGGGTGCTGCATAAAACCAGAGATTGAAATGAGCACAGATAAAGTTCCTTAAGCCAAATATGGAATAGACAAGAGCTACTCCTTGCTCAACGAAATGGACTCAACACCCCATATTAAATGCCTAAGAATGTACCTGACTAGTAAGTATCTTAAAACCTATGGATTGCTATGTCTCCAAAAGAGAATCAAGCGTCTGTACAGGGTGATAAACGCAGCAGTGATAGGATTGGAGAAGTTCGGTGAGCAAATGAAGACCCTTTGAAGTCATATTGCATGGTACCCATTCCACGGGTCTCAACTCTCCAGGTTTAAGGTATTCTTCCTTCAGCTAAAACATGCATGTGGAACCCAGAGTATGATCAACCGTGTGAATGGGAGACGTGTTCAAATATGTCTCAGTTTTCCTCCCCTGGTACTCGGGTGCAACATTCCAGACGCTTTACTAACACCCTCCCGACTTGGAGAGTCAGTCCCTTTAACCTCCTGTTTGGCCCAGTTTGCAATTTCTGCGGAAGATGAACAGGAATAGCGAGAACCAATGAGACACTAGCTGGAGGTGTCTGGACGGGCAAATTTAACTCTCATTTCCCACCAGGAAGAGGAATTAACCAAAGGCTCAGCGTGCCGTGCCAGAACCAGATTAGGGCCTGAAGCCATCCTGCGGTGTCGCGGCCAGCTGAAAAGAAAGCGAGTTGAAGAAAGGAGCTCAGGGGCACTGTAATTCACAAACCTGCAGAGTTATAAATGACAGCTATCGTCCAAAAATATACTGAAGTAAGGCTGCCAAGAGGACTTGAAAGCGGGGCAGAATTGCAGGAAACCGATTTCAGGAGGTAGACTGGAATTGCATTGAAAGCATAGGAAAAGAGGCAGAACGTCCACAATGATGCACTTGGCCAAAAAGGGCGTATGCGTTTTTTCCTGAATATATTCAGGAAAAAACGCATACGCCCTTTTTGGCCAACCAAGCAAACTTGCAAAGGAAATCTGCACTACAATGAAGTCTCACTTCCCCCCGGTCAAAAGGGCCATCTGAAAAAAGTGTAAAATCCAGAAAGGCAGGACAGGCCATGGAGAACTGGGAGCCTTGTTATGCTGATGGGCGGGATGTAAATTGCCAACAGCCACTCGGGAGAAGTGTATGGTGTTTCCTGAAACATCTAAAAAACAAAGCAACAGAGCCTAGGGCACTTCCACTTATGGTCCTATAGCTTAGGGAAATTAAAATCAAAAAGACACAGCCACCCCAAAGTTTGGGACGCCTCTGTTTACAAGAACCTCGTTTACAGTACAAGTTCAACATCGCAGAAAGTGAAAAATGGATAAAGAAGTTGTGGTATTTACTTACAAAGCAATATCACTCAGCAATGGAATCTATGTCATCAGGCCCTTAGCAGCACGATGAGTGGATTTAGGTCTGATGATTCTAACTGATATAAGTCACACAGAAAAAGAAACATCATAAGATATCAGTAATACACGGAATGTAAACTTGGCTACACAGGAACTGAATTACAGAACAGAACAGGGTCTCAAATTTAGAAAACCAACTTATGCTTGCTTAAGGGTAAAGGTGAGTTGGGGTGCTGCATAAAACCAGAGATTGAAATGAGCACAGATAAAGTTCCTTAAGCCAAATATGGAATAGACAAGAGCTACTCCTTGCTCAACGAAATGGACTCAACACCGCATATTAAACGCCTAAGAATGTACCTGACTAGTAAGTATCTTAAAACCTATGGATTGCTATGTCTCTGAAAGAGAATCAAGCATGTGTACAGGGGCATAAACGCAGCAGTGATAGGATTGGAGAGGTTCGGTGAGCAAATGAAGACCCTTTGAAGTCATATTGCATAGTACCCATTCCACGGGTTTCAACTACCTAGGTTTAAGGTATTCTTCCTTCAGCTAAAACATGCATGTGGAACCTAGAGTATGATCAACCATGTGATCGGGAAACGTGTTCAAATATGTCTCAGTTTTCGTACCCTGGTACTCGGGTGCAACTTTCCAGACGCTTTACTAACACCCTCCCGACTTGGAGAGTCAGTCCCTTTAACCTCCTGTTTGGCCCAGTTTGCAATTTCTGTGGAAGATGAACAGGAATAGCGAGAACCAATGAGAGACTAGCTGGAGGTGTGTGGACGGGCAAATTTAACTCTCATTTCCCACCAGGAAGAGGAATTAACCAAAGGCTCAGCTTGCCGTGCCGGAACCAGATTAGGGCCTGAAGCCATCCTGCGGTGTTGCGGCCAGGTCACAAGAAAGCGAGTTGAAGAAAGGAGCTCAGGGGCACTGTAATTCACAAACCTGCAGAGTTATAAATGACAGCTATCGTCCAAAAATATACTGAAGTAAGGCTGCCAAGAGGACTTGAAAGCGGGGCAGAATTGCAGGAAACCGATTTCAGGAGGTAGACTGGAATTGCATTGAAAGCATAGGAAAAGAGGCAGAACGTCCACAATGATGCACTTGGCCAAAAAGGGCGTATGCGTTTTTTCCTGAATATATTCAGGAAAAAACGCATACGCCCTTTTTGGCCAACCAAGCAAGCTTGCAAAGGAAATCTGCACTACAATGAAGTCTCACTTCCCCCCGGTCAAAAGGGCCATCTGAAAAAAGTGTAAAATCCAGAAAGGCAGGACAGGCCATGGAGAACTGGGAGCCTTGTTATGCTGATGGGCGGGATGTAAATTGCCAACAGCCACTCGGGAGAAGTGTATGGTGTTTCCTGAAACATCTAAAAAACAAAGCAACAGAGCCTAGGGCACTTCCACTTATGGTCCTATAGCTTAGGGAAATTAAAATCAAAAAGACACAGCCACCCCAAAGTTTGGGACGCCTCTGTTTACAAGAACCTCATTTACCGTACAAGTTCAATATCACAGAAAGTGAAAAATGGATAAAGAAGTTGTGGTACTTACGTACAATGCAGTATCACTCAACAATGAAATCTATGTCATCAGGCCCGTAGCAGCATAATGAGTGGATTCAGGTACGATGATTCTAACTGAAATAAGTCACACAGAAAAAGAAACATCATAAGATATCACTAATACACAGAATGTAAACTTGGCTACACAGGAACTGAATTCCAAAACAGAACAGGGTCTCAAATTTAGAAAACCAACTTATGCTTGCTTAAGGGGAAAGGTGAGTTGGGGTGCTGCATAAAACCAGAGATTGAAATGAGCACAGATAAAGTTCCTTAAGCCAAATATGGAATAGACAAGAGCTACTCCTTGCTCAACGAAATGGACTCAACACCCCATATTAAATGTCTAAGAATGTACCTGACTAGTAAGTATCTTAAAACCTATGGATTGCTATGTCTCCAAAAGAGAATCAAGCGTCTGTACAGGGTGATAAACGCAGCAGTGATAGGATTGGAGAAGTTCGGTGAGCAAATGAAGACCCTTTGAAGTCATATTGCATGGTACCCATTCCACGGGTCTCAACTCTCCAGGTTTAAGGTATTCTTCCTTCAGCTAAAACATGCATGTGAAACCCAGAGTATGATCAACCGTGTGAACGGGAGACGTGTTCAAATATGTCTCAGTTTTCCTCCCCTGGTACTCGGGTGCAACATTCCAGACGCTTTACTAACACCCTCCCGACTTGGAGAGTCAGTCCCTTTAACCTCCTGTTTGGCCCAGTTTGCAATTTCTGCGGAAGATGAACAGGAATAGCGAGAACCAATGAGAGACTAGCTGGAGGTGTCTGGACGGGCAAATTTAACTCTCATTTCCCACCAGGAAGAGGAATTAACCAAAGGCTCAGCTTGCCGTGCCGGAACCAGATTAGGGCCTGAAGCCATCCTGCGGTGTTGCGGCCAGGTCACAAGAAAGCGAGTTGAAGAAAGGAGCTCAGGGGCACTGTAATTCACAAACCTGCAGAGTTATAAATGACAGCTATCGTCCAAAAATATACTGAAGTAAGGCTGCCAAGAGGACTTGAAAGCGGGGCAGAATTGCAGGAAACCGATTTCAGGAGGTAGACTGGAATTGCATTGAAAGCATAGGAAAAGAGGCAGAACGTCCACAATGATGCACTTGGCCAAAAAGGGCATATGCGTTTTTTCCTGAATATATTCAGGAAAAAACGCATACGCCCTTTTTGGCCAACCAAGCAAGCTTGCAAAGGAAATCTGCACTACAATGAAGTCTCACTTCCCCCCGGTCAAAAGGGCCATCTGAAAAAAGTGTAAAATCCAGAAAGGCAGGACAGGCCATGGAGAACTGGGAGCCTTGTTATGCTGATGGGCGGGATGTAAATTGCCAACAGCCACTCGGGAGAAGTGTATGGTGTTTCCTGAAACATCTAAAAAACAAAGCAACAGAGCCTAGGGCACTTCCACTTATGGTCCTATAGCTTAGGGAAATTAAAATCAAAAAGACACAGCCACCCCAAAGTTTGGGACGCCTCTGTTTACAAGAACCTCATTTACCGTACAAGTTCAATATCACAGAAAGTGAAAAATGGATAAAGAAGTTGTGGTACTTACGTACAATGCAGTATCACTCAACAATGAAATCTATGTCATCAGGCCCGTAGCAGCATAATGAGTGGATTCAGGTACGATGATTCTAACTGAAATAAGTCACACAGAAAAAGAAACATCATAAGATATCACTAATACACAGAATGTAAACTTGGCTACACAGGAACTGAATTCCAAAACAGAACAGGGTCTCAAATTTAGAAAACCAACTTATGCTTGCTTAAGGGGAAAGGTGAGTTGGGGTGCTGCATAAAACCAGAGATTGAAATGAGCACAGATAAAGTTCCTTAAGCCAAATATGGAATAGACAAGAGCTACTCCTTGCTCAACGAAATGGACTCAACACCCCATATTAAATGCCTAAGAATGTACCTGACTAGTAAGTATCTTAAAACCTATGGATTGCTGTGTCTCCAAAAGAGAATCAAGCGTCTGTACAGGGTGATAAACGCAGCAGTGATAGGATTGGAGAAGTTCGGTGAGCAAATGAAGACCCTTTGAAGTCATATTGCATGGTACCCATTCCACGGGTCTCAACTCTCCAGGTTTAAGGTATTCTTCCTTCAGCTAAAACATGCATGTGGAACCCAGAGTATGATCAACCGTGTGAACGGGAGACGTGTTCAAATATGTCTCAGTTTTCCTCCCCTGGTACTCGGGTGCAACATTCCAGACGCTTTACTAACACCCTCCCGACTTGGAGAGTCAGTCCCTTTAACCTCCTGTTTGGCCCAGTTTGCAATTTCTGCGGAAGATGAACAGGAATAGCGAGAACCAATGAGAGACTAGCTGGAGGTGTCTGGACGGGCAAATTTAACTCTCATTTCCCACCAGGAAGAGGAATTAACCAAAGGCTCAGCGTGCCTTGCCGGAACCAGATTAGGGCCTGAAGCCATCCTGCGGTGTTGCGGCCAGCTGAAAAGAAAGCGAGTTGAAGAAAGGAGCTCAGGGGCACTGTAATTCACAAACCTGCAGAGTTATAAATGACAGCTATTGTCCAAAAATATACTGAAGTAAGGCTGCCAAGAGGACTTGAAAGCGGGGCAGAATTGCAGGAAACCGATTTCAGGAGGTAGACTGGAATTGCATTGAAAGCATAGGAAAAGAGGCAGAACGTCCACAATGATGCACTTGGCCAAAAAGGGCGTATGCGTTTTTTCCTGAATATATTCAGGAAAAAACGCATACGCCCTTTTTGGCCAACCAAGCAAGCTTGCAAAGGAAATCTGCACTACAATGAAGTCTCACTTCCCCCCGGTCAAAAGGGCCATCTGAAAAAAGTGTAAAATCCAGAAAGGCAGGACAGGCCATGGAGAACTGGGAGCCTTGTTATGCTGATGGGCGGGATGTAAATTGCCAACAGACACTCGGGAGAAGTGTATGGTGTTTCCTGAAACATCTAAAAAACAAAGCAACAGAGCCTAGGGCACTTCCACTTATGGTCCTATAGCTTAGGGAAATTAAAATCAAAAAGACACAGCCACCCCAAAGTTTGGGACGCCTCTGTTTACAAGAACCTCGTTTACAGTACAAGTTCAACATCGCAGAAAGTGAAAAATGGATAAAGAAGTTGTGGTATTTACTTACAAAGCAATATCACTCAGCAATGAAGTCTATGTCATCAGGCCCTTAGCAGCACAATGAGTGGATTCAGGTATGATGATTCTAACTGATATAAGTCACACAGAAAAAGAAACATCATAAGATATCAGTAATACACGGAATGTAAACTTGGCTACACAGGAACTGAATTACAGAACAGAACAGGGTCTCAAATTTAGAAAACCAACTTATGCTTGCTTAAGGGTAAAGGTGAGTTGGGGTGCTGCATAAAACCAGAGATTGAAATGAGCACAGATAAAGTTCCTTAAGCCAAATATGGAATAGACAAGAGCTACTCCTTGCTCAACGAAATGGACTCAACACCGCATATTAAACGCCTAAGAATGTACCTGACTAGTAAGTATCTTAAAACCTATGGATTGCTATGTCTCCGAAAGAGAATCAAGCATGTGTACAGGGACATAAACACAGCAGTGATAGGATTGGAGAGGTTCGGTGAGCAAATGAAGACCCTTTGAAGTCATATTGCATGGTTCCCATTCCACGGGTTTCAACTACCCAGGTTCAAGGTATTCTACCTTCAGCTAAAACATGCATGTGGAAACTAGAGTATGATGAACCATGTGATCGGGAAACGTGTTCAAATATGTCTCAGTTTTCGTACCCTGGTACTCGGGTGCAACATTCCAGACGCTTTACTAACACTCTCCCCACTTGGAGAGTCAGCGCCTTTAACCTCCTGTTTGGCCCAGTTTTCAATTTCTGCGGAAGATGAACAGGAATAGGGAGAACCAATGAGAGACTAGCTGGAGGTGTCTGGACGGGCAAATTTAACTCTCATTTCCCACCAGGAAGAGGAATTAACCAAAGGCTCAGCGTGCCGTGCCGGAACCAGATTAGGGCCTGAAGCCATCCTGCGGTGTTGCGGCTAGGACACAAGAAAGCGAGTTGAAGAAAGGAGCTCAGGGGCACTGTAATTCACAAAACTGCAGAGTTATAAATGACAGCTATCGTCCAAAAATATACTGAAGTAAGGCTGCCAAGAGGACTTGAAAGCGGGGCAGAATTGCAGGAAACCGATTTCAGGAGGTAGACTGGAATTGCATTGAAAGCATAGGAAAAGAGGCAGAACGTCCACAATGATGCACTTGGCCAAAAAGGGCATATGCGTTTTTTCCTGAATATATTCAGGAAAAAACGCATACGCCCTTTTTGGCCAACCAAGCAAGCTTGCAAAGGAAATCTGCACTACAATGAAGTCTCACTTCCCCCCGGTCAAAAGGGCCATCTGAAAAAAGTGTAAAATCCAGAAAGGCAGGACAGGCCATGGAGAACTGGGAGCCTTGTTATGCTGATGGGCGGGATGTAAATTGCCAACAGCCACTCGGGAGAAGTGTATGATGTTTCCTGAAACATCTAAAAAACAAAGCAACAGAACCTAGGGCACTTCCACTTATGGTCCTATAGCTTAGGGAAATTAAAATCAAAAAGACACAGCCACCCCAAAGTTTGGGACGCCTCTGTTTACAAGAACCTCGTATACAGTACAAGTTCAACATCGCAGAAAGTGAAAAATGGATAAAGAAGTTGTGGTATTTACTTACAAAGCAATATCACTCAGCAATGGAATCTATGTCATCAGGCCCTTAGCAGCACAATGAGTGGATTTAGGTATGATGATTCTAACTGATATAAGTCACACAGAAAAAGAAACATCATAAGATATCAGTAATACACGGAATGTAAACTTGGCTACACAGGAACTGAATTACAGAACAGAATAGGGTCTCAAATTTAGAAAACCAACTTATGCTTGCTTAAGGGTAAAGGTGAGTTGGGGTGCTGCATAAAACCAGAGATTGAAATGAGCACAGGTAAAGTTCCTTAAGCCAAATATGGAATAGACAAGAGCTACTCCTTGCTCAACGAAATGGACTCAACACCGCATATTAAACGCCTAAGAATGTACCTGACTAGTAAGTATCTTAAAACCTATGGATTGCTATGTCTCCGAAAGAGAATCAAGCATGTGTACAGGGGCATAAACGCAGCAGTGATAGGATTGGAGAGGTTCGGTGAGCAAATGAAGACCCTTTGAAGTCATATTGCATGGTACCCATTCCACGGGTTTCAACTACCCAGGTTTAAGGTATTCTACCTTCAGCTAAAACATGCATGTGGAAACTAGAGTATGATCAACCATGTGATCGGGAAACGTGTTCAAATATGTCTCAGTTTTCGTACGCTGGTACTCGGGTGCAACATTCCAGACGCTTTACTAACACCCTCCCGACTTGGAGAGTCAGTCCCTTTAACCTCCTGTTTGGCCCAGTTTGCAATTTCTGTGGAAGATGAACAGGAATAGCGAGAACCAATGAGAGACTAGCTGGAGGTGTCTGGACGGGCAAATTTAACTCTCATTTCCCACCAGGAAGAGGAATTAACCAAAGGCTCAGCTTGCCGTGCCGGAACCAGATTAGGGCCTGAAGCCATCCTGCGGTGTTGCGGCCAGGTCACAAGAAAGCGAGTTGAAGAAAGGAGCTCAGGGGCACTGTAATTCACAAACCTGCAGAGTTATAAATGACAGCTATCGTCCAAAAATATACTGAAGTAAGGTTGCCAAGAGGACTTGAAAGCGGGGCAGAATTGCAGGAAACCGATTTCAGGAGGTAGACTGGAATTGCATTGAAAGCATAGGAAAAGAGGCAGAACGTCCACAATGATGCACTTGGCCAAAAAGGGCGTATGCGTTTTTTCCTGAATATATTCAGGAAAAAACGCATACGCCCTTTTTGGCCAACCAAGCAAGCTTGCAAAGGAAATCTGCACTACAATGAAGTCTCACTTCCCCCCGGTCAAAAGGGCCATCTGAAAAAAGTGTAAAATCCAGAAAGGCAGGACAGGCCATGGAGAACTGGGAGCCTTGTTATGCTGATGGGCGGGATGTAAATTGCCAACAGCCACTCGGGAGAAGTGTATGGTGTTTCCTGAAACATCTAAAAAACAAAGCAACAGAGCCTAGGGCACTTCCACTTATGGTCCTATAGCTTAGGGAAATTAAAATCAAAAAGACACAGCCACCCCAAAGTTTGGGACGCCTCTGTTTACAAGAACCTCATTTACCGTACAAGTTCAATATCACAGAAAGTGAAAAATGGATAAAGAAGTTGTGGTACTTACGTACAATGCAGTATCACTCAACAATGAAATCTATGTCATCAGGCCCGTAGCAGCATAATGAGTGGATTCAGGTACGATGATTCTAACTGAAATAAGTCACACAGAAAAAGAAACATCATAAGATATCACTAATACACAGAATGTAAACTTGGCTACACAGGAACTGAATTCCAAAACAGAACAGGGTCTCAAATTTAGAAAACCAACTTATGCTTGCTTAAGGGGAAAGGTGAGTTGGGGTGCTGCATAAAACCAGAGATTGAAATGAGCACAGATAAAGTTCCTTAAGCCAAATATGGAATAGACAAGAGCTACTCCTTGCTCAACGAAATGGACTCAACACCCCATATTAAATGCCTAAGAATGTACCTGACTAGTAAGTATCTTAAAACCTATGGATTGCTGTGTCTCCAAAAGAGAATCAAGCGTCTGTACAGGGTGATAAACGCAGCAGTGATAGGATTGGAGAAGTTCGGTGAGCAAATGAAGACCCTTTGAAGTCATATTGCATGGTACCCATTCCACGGGTCTCAACTCTCCAGGTTTAAGGTATTCTTCCTTCAGCTAAAACATGCATGTGGAACCCAGAGTATGATCAACCGTGTGAACGGGAGACGTGTTCAAATATGTCTCAGTTTTCCTCCCCTGGTACTCGGGTGCAACATTCCAGACGCTTTACTAACACCCTCCCGACTTGGAGAGTCAGTCCCTTTAACCTCCTGTTTGGCCCAGTTTGCAATTTCTGCGGAAGATGAACAGGAATAGCGAGAACCAATGAGAGACTAGCTGGAGGTGTCTGGACGGGCAAATTTAACTCTCATTTCCCACCAGGAAGAGGAATTAACCAAAGGCTCAGCGTGCCTTGCCGGAACCAGATTAGGGCCTGAAGCCATCCTGCGGTGTTGCGGCCAGCTGAAAAGAAAGCGAGTTGAAGAAAGGAGCTCAGGGGCACTGTAATTCACAAACCTGCAGAGTTATAAATGACAGCTATTGTCCAAAAATATACTGAAGTAAGGCTGCCAAGAGGACTTGAAAGCGGGGCAGAATTGCAGGAAACCGATTTCAGGAGGTAGACTGGAATTGCATTGAAAGCATAGGAAAAGAGGCAGAACGTCCACAATGATGCACTTGGCCAAAAAGGGCGTATGCGTTTTTTCCTGAATATATTCAGGAAAAAACGCATACGCCCTTTTTGGCCAACCAAGCAAGCTTGCAAAGGAAATCTGCACTACAATGAAGTCTCACTTCCCCCCGGTCAAAAGGGCCATCTGAAAAAAGTGTAAAATCCAGAAAGGCAGGACAGGCCATGGAGAACTGGGAGCCTTGTTATGCTGATGGGCGGGATGTAAATTGCCAACAGCCACTCGGGAGAAGTGTATGGTGTTTCCTGAAACATCTCAAAAACAAAGCAACAGAGCCTAGGGCACTTCCACTTATGGTCCTATAGCTTAGGGAAATTAAAATCAAAAAGACACAGCCACCCCAAAGTTTGGGACGCCTCTGTTTACAAGAACCTCGTTTACAGTACAAGTTCAACATCGCAGAAAGTGAAAAATGGATAAAGAAGTTGTGGTATTTACTTACAAAGCAATATCACTCAGCAATGAAGTCTATGTCATCAGGCCCTTAGCAGCACAATGAGTGGATTCAGGTATGATGATTCTAACTGATATAAGTCACACAGAAAAAGAAACATCATAAGATATCAGTAATACACGGAATGTAAACTTGGCTACACAGGAACTGAATTACAGAACAGAACAGGGTCTCAAATTTAGAAAACCAACTTATGCTTGCTTAAGGGTAAAGGTGAGTTGGGGTGCTGCATAAAACCAGAGATTGAAATGAGCACAGATAAAGTTCCTTAAGCCAAATATGGAATAGACAAGAGCTACTCCTTGCTCAACGAAATGGACTCAACACCGCATATTAAACGCCTAAGAATGTACCTGACTAGTAAGTATCTTAAAACCTATGGATTGCTATGTCTCCGAAAGAGAATCAAGCATGTGTACAGGGACATAAACACAGCAGTGATAGGATTGGAGAGGTTCGGTGAGCAAATGAAGACCCTTTGAAGTCATATTGCATGGTACCCATTACACGGGTCTCAACTCTCCAGGTTTAAGATATTCTTCCTTCAGCTAAAACATGCATGTGGAACCCAGAGTATGATCAACCATGTGAAAGGGAGACGTGTTCAAATATGTCTCAGTTTTCCTCCCCTGGTACTCGGGTGCAACATTCCAGACGCTTTACTAACACTCTCCCCACTTGGAGAGTCAGCGCCTTTAACCTCCTGTTTGGCCCAGTTTGCAATTTCTGCGGAAGATGAACAGGAATAGGGAGAACCAATGAGAGACTAGCTGGAGGTGTCTGGACGGGCAAATTTAACTCTCATTTCCCACCAGGAGGAGGAAATAACCAAAGGCTCAGCGTGCCGTGCCGGAACCAGATTAGGGCCTGAAGCCATCCTGCGGTGTTGCGGCCAGCTCAAAAGAAAGCGAGTTGAAGAAAGGAGCTCAGGGGCACTGTAATTCACAATCCTGCAGAGTTATAAATGACAGCTATCGTCCAAAAATATACTGAAGTAAGGCTGCCAAGAGGACTTGAAAGCGGGGCAGAATTGCAGGAAACCGATTTCAGGAGGTAGACTGGAATTGCATTGAAAGCATAGGAAAAGAGGCAGAACGTCCACAATGATGCACTTGGCCAAAAAGGGCGTACGCGTTTTTTCCTGAATATATTCAGGAAAAAACGCATACGCCCTTTTTGGCCAACCAAGCAAGCTTGCAAAGGAAATCTGCACTACAATGAAGTCTCACTTCCCCCTGGTCAAAAGGGCCATCTGAAAAAAGTGTAAAATCCAGAAAGGCAGGACAGGCCATGGAGAACTGGGAGCCTTGTTATGCTGATGGGCGGGATGTAAATTGCCAACAGCCACTCGGGAGAAGTGTATGGTGTTTCCTGAAACATCTAAAAAACAAAGCAACAGAGCCTAGGGCACTTCCACTTATGGTCCTATAGCTTAGGGAAATTAAAATCAAAAAGACACAGCCACCCCAAAGTTTGGGACGCCTCTGTTTACAAGAACCTCGTTTACGGTACAAGTTCAATATCGCAGAAAGTGAAAAATGGATAAAGGAGTTGTGGTATTTACTTACAAAGCAATATCACTCAGCAATGAAATCTATGTCATCAGGCCCTTAGCAGCACAATGAGTGGATTCAGGTATGATGATTCTAACTGAAATAAGTCACACAGAAAAAGAAACATCATAAGATATCAGTAATACACGGAATGTAAACTTGGCTACACAGGAACTGAATTACAGAACAGAACAGGGTCTCAAATTTAGAAAACCAACTTATGCTTGCTTAAGGGTAAAGGTGAGTTGGGGTGCTGCATAAAACCAGAGATTGAAATGAGCACAGATAAAGTTCCTTAAGCCAAATATGGAATAGACAAGAGCTACTCCTTGCTCAACGAAATGGACTCAACACCGCATATTAAACGCCTAAGAATGTACCTGACTAGTAAGTATCTTAAAACCTAGGGATTGCTATGTCTCCGAAAGAGAAACAAGCATGTGTACAGGGGCATAAACGCAGCAGTGATAGGATTGGAGAGGTTCGGTGAGCAAATGAAGACCCTTTGAAATCATATTGCATGGTACCCATTCCACGGGTTTCAACTACCCAGGTTTAAGGTATTCTTCCTTCAGCTAAAACATGCATGTGGAACCCAGAGTATGATCAACCATGTGAACGGGAGACATGTTCAAATATGTCTCAGTTTTCCTCCCCTGGTACTCGGGTGCAACATTCCAGACGCTTAACTAACACTCTCCCCACTTGGAGAGTCAGCGCCTTTAAACTCCTGTTTGGCCCAGTTTGCAATTTCTGCGGAAGATGAACAGGAATAGGGAGAGCCAATGAGAGACTAGCTGGAGGTGTCTGGACGGGCAAATTTAACTCTCATTTCCCACCAGGAAGAGGAATTAACCAAAGGCTCAGCGTGCCGTGCCGGAACCAGATTAGGGCCTGAAGCCATCCTTCGGTGTTGTGGCCAGCTCAAAAGAAAGTGATTTGAAGAAAGGAGCTCAGGGGCACTGTAATTCACAAACCTGCAGAGTTATAAATGACAGCTATCGTCCAAAAATATACTGAAGTAAGGCTGCCAAGAGGACTTGAAAGCGGGGCAGAATTGCAGGAAACCGATTTCAGGAGGTAGACTGGAATTGCATTGAAAGCATAGGAAAAGAGGCAGAACGTCCACAATGATGCACTTGGCCAAAAAGGGCGTATGCGTTTTTTCCTGAATATATTCAGGAAAAAACGCATACGCCCTTTTTGGCCAACCAAGCAAGCTTGCAAAGGAAATCTGCACTACAATGAAGTCTCACTTCCCCCCGGTCAAAAGGGCCATCTGAAAAAAGTGTAAAATCCAGAAAGGCAGGACAGGCCATGGAGAACTGGGAGCCTTGTTATGCTGATGGGTGGGATGTAAATTGCCAACAGACACTCGGGAGAAGTGTATGGTGTTTCCTGAAACATCTAAAAAACAAAGCAACAGAGCCTAGGGCACTTCCACTTATGGTCCTATAGCTTAGGGAAATTAAAATCAAAAAGACACAGCCACCCCAAAGTTTGGGACGCCTCTGTTTACAAGAACCTCGTTTACAGTACAAGTTCAATATCGCAGAAAGTGAAAAATGGATAAAGAAGTTGTGGTATTTACTTACAAAGCAATATCACTCAGCAATGAAATCTATGTCATCAGGCCCTTAGCAGCACAATGAGTGGATTCAGGTATGATGATTCTAACTGATATAAGTCACACAGAAAAAGAAACATCATAAGATATCAGTAATACACGGAATGTAAACTTGGCTACACAGGAACTGAATTACAGAACAGAACAGGGTCTCAAATTTAGAAAACCAACTTATGCTTGCTTAAGGGTAAAGGTGAGTTGGGGTGCTGCATAAAACCAGAGATTGAAATGAGCACAGTTAAAGTTCCTTAAGCCAAATATGGAATAGACAAGAGCTACTCCTTGCTCAACGAAATGGACTCAACACCGCATATTAAACGCCTAAGAATGTACCTGACTAGTAAGTATCTTACAACCTATGGATTGCTATGTCTCCGAAAGAGAATCAAGCATGTGTACAGGGGCATAAACGCAGCAGTGATAGGATTGGAGAGGTTCGGTGAGCAAATGAAGACCCTTTGAAGTCATATTGCATGGTACCCATTCCACGGGTTTCAACTACCCAGGTTTAAGGTATTCTTCCTTCAGCTAAAACATGCATGTGGAAACTAGAGTATGATGAACCATGTGATCGGGAAACGTGTTCAAATATGTCTCAGTTTTCGTCCCCTGGTACTCGGGTGCAACATTCCAGACGCTTTACTAACACCCTCCCAACTTGGAGAGTCAGTCCCTTTAACCTCCTGTTTGGCCCAGTTTGCAATTTCTGTGGAAGATGAACAGGAATAGCGAGAACCAATGAGAGACTAGCTGGAGGTTTCTGGACGGGCAAATTTAACTCTCATTTCCCACCAGGAAGAGGAATTAACCAAAGGCTCAGCTTGCCGTGCCGGAACCAGATTAGGGCCTGAAGCCATCCTGCGGTGTTGCGGCCAGCTCACAAGAAAGCGAGTTGAAGAAAGGAGCTCAGGGGCACTGTAATTCACAAACCTGCAGAGTTATAAATGACAGCTATCATCCAAAAATATACTGAAGTAAGGCTGCCAAGAGGACTTGAAAGCGGGGCAGAATTGCAGGAAACCGTTTTCAGGAGGTAGACTGGAATTGCATTGAAAGCATAGGAAAAGAGGCAGAACGTCCACAATGATGCACTTGGCCAAAAAGGGCGTATGCGTTTTTTCCTGAATATATTCAGGAAAAAACGCATACGCCCTTTTTGGCCAACCAAGCAAGCTTGCAAAGGAAATCTGCACTACAATGAAGTCTCACTTCCCCCCGGTCAAAAGGGCCATCTGAAAAAAGTGTAAAATCCAGAAAGGCAGGACAGGCCATGGAGAACTGGGAGCCTTGTTATGCTGATGGGCGGGATGTAAATTGCCAACAGACACTCGGGAGAAGTGTATGGTGTTTCCTGAAACATCTCAAAAACAAAGCAACAGAGCCTAGGGCACTTCCACTTATGGTCCTATAGCTTAGGGAAATTAAAATCAAAAAGACACAGCCACCCCAAAGTTTGGGACGCCTCTGTTTACAAGAACCTCGTTTACAGTACAAGTTCAACATCGCAGAAAGTGAAAAATGGATAAAGAAGTTGTGGTATTTACTTACAAAGCAATATCACTCAGCAATGAAGTCTATGTCATCAGGCCCTTAGCAGCACAATGAGTGGATTCAGGTATGATGATTCTAACTGATATAAGTCACACAGAAAAAGAAACATCATAAGATATCAGTAATACACGGAATGTAAACTTGGCTACACAGGAACTGAATTACAGAACAGAACAGGGTCTCAAATTTAGAAAACCAACTTATGCTTGCTTAAGGGTAAAGGTGAGTTGGGGTGCTGCATAAAACCAGAGATTGAAATGAGCACAGATAAAGTTCCTTAAGCCAAATATGGAATAGACAAGAGCTACTCCTTGCTCAACGAAATGGACTCAACACCGCATATTAAACGCCTAAGAATGTACCTGACTAGTAAGTATCTTAAAACCTATGGATTGCTATGTCTCCGAAAGAGAATCAAGCATGTGTACAGGGACATAAACACAGCAGTGATAGGATTGGAGAGGTTCGGTGAGCAAATGAAGACCCTTTGAAGTCATATTGCATGGTACCCATTACACGGGTCTCAACTCTCCAGGTTTAAGATATTCTTCCTTCAGCTAAAACATGCATGTGGAACCCAGAGTATGATCAACCATGTGAAAGGGAGACGTGTTCAAATATGTCTCAGTTTTCCTCCCCTGGTACTCGGGTGCAACATTCCAGACGCTTTACTAACACTCTCCCCACTTGGAGAGTCAGCGCCTTTAACCTCCTGTTTGGCCCAGTTTGCAATTTCTGCGGAAGTTGAACAGGAATAGGGAGAACCAATGAGAGACTAGCTGGAGGTGTCTGGACGGGCAAATTTAACTCTCATTTCCCACCAGGAGGAGGAAATAACCAAAGGCTCAGCTTGCCGTGCCGGAACCAGATTAGGGCCTGAAGCCATCCTGCGGTGTTGCGGCCAGCTCAAAAGAAAGCGAGTTGAAGAAAGGAGCTCAGGGGCACTGTAATTCACAATCCTGCAGAGTTATAAATGACAGCTATCGTCCAAAAATATACTGAAGTAAGGCTGCCAAGAGGACTTGAAAGCGGGGCAGAATTGCAGGAAACCGATTTCAGGAGGTAGACTGGAATTGCATTGAAAGCATAGGAAAAGAGGCAGAACGTCCACAATGATGCACTTGGCCAAAAAGGGCGTACGCGTTTTTTCCTGAATATATTCAGGAAAAAACGCATACGCCCTTTTTGGCCAACCAAGCAAGCTTGCAAAGGAAATCTGCACTACAATGAAGTCTCACTTCCCCCTGGTCAAAAGGGCCATCTGAAAAAAGTGTAAAATCCAGAAAGGCAGGACAGGCCATGGAGAACTGGGAGCCTTGTTATGCTGATGGGCGGGATGTAAATTGCCAACAGCCACTCGGGAGAAGTGTATGGTGTTTCCTGAAACATCTAAAAAACAAAGCAACAGAGCCTAGGGCACTTCCACTTATGGTCCTATAGCTTAGGGAAATTAAAATCAAAAAGACACAGCCACCCCAAAGTTTGGGACGCCTCTGTTTACAAGAACCTCGTTTATGGTACAAGTTCAATATCGCAGAAAGTGAAAAATGGATAAAGGAGTTGTGGTATTTACTTACAAAGCAATATCACTCAGCAATGAAATCTATGTCATCAGGCCCTTAGCAGCACAATGAGTGGATTCAGGTATGATGATTCTAACTGAAATAAGTCACACAGAAAAAGAAACATCATAAGATATCAGTAATACACGGAATGTAAACTTGGCTACACAGGAACTGAATTACAGAACAGAACAGGGTCTCAAATTTAGAAAACCAACTTATGCTTGCTTAAGGGTAAAGGTGAGTTGGGGTGCTGCATAAAACCAGAGATTGAAATGAGCACAGATAAAGTTCCTTAAGCCAAATATGGAATAGACAAGAGCTACTCCTTGCTCAACGAAATGGACTCAACACCGCATATTAAACGCCTAAGAATGTACCTGACTAGTAAGTATCTTAAAACCTAGGGATTGCTATGTCTCCGAAAGAGAAACAAGCATGTGTACAGGGGCATAAACGCAGCAGTGATAGGATTGGAGAGGTTCGGTGAGCAAATGAAGACCCTTTGAAATCATATTGCATGGTACCCATTCCACGGGTTTCAACTACCCAGGTTTAAGGTATTCTTCCTTCAGCTAAAACATGCATGTGGAACCCAGAGTATGATCAACCATGTGAACGGGAGACATGTTCAAATATGTCTCAGTTTTCCTCCCCTGGTACTCGGGTGCAACATTCCAGACGCTTAACTAACACTCTCCCCACTTGGAGAGTCAGCGCCTTTAAACTCCTGTTTGGCCCAGTTTGCAATTTCTGCGGAAGATGAACAGGAATAGGGAGAGCCAATGAGAGACTAGCTGGAGGTGTCTGGACGGGCAAATTTAACTCTCATTTCCCACCAGGAAGAGGAATTAACCAAAGGCTCAGCGTGCCGTGCCGGAACCAGATTAGGGCCTGAAGCCATCCTTCGGTGTTGTGGCCAGCTCAAAAGAAAGTGATTTGAAGAAAGGAGCTCAGGGGCACTGTAATTCACAAACCTGCAGAGTTATAAATGACAGCTATCGTCCAAAAATATACTGAAGTAAGGCTGCCAAGAGGACTTGAAAGCGGGGCAGAATTGCAGGAAACCGATTTCAGGAGGTAGACTGGAATTGCATTGAAAGCATAGGAAAAGAGGCAGAACGTCCACAATGATGCACTTGGCCAAAAAGGGCGTACGCGTTTTTTCCTGAATATATTCAGGAAAAAACGCATACGCCCTTTTTGGCCAACCAAGCAAGCTTGCAAAGGAAATCTGCACTACAATGAAGTCTCACTTCCCCCCGGTCAAAAGGGCCATCTGAAAAAAGTGTAAAATCCAGAAAGGCAGGACAGGCCATGGAGAACTGGGAGCCTTGTTATGCTGATGGGTGGGATGTAAATTGCCAACAGACACTCGGGAGAAGTGTATGGTGTTTCCTGAAACATCTAAAAAACAAAGCAACAGAGCCTAGGGCACTTCCACTTATGGTCCTATAGCTTAGGGAAATTAAAATCAAAAAGACACAGCCACCCCAAAGTTTGGGACGCCTCTGTTTACAAGAACCTCGTTTACAGTACAAGTTCAATATCGCAGAAAGTGAAAAATGGATAAAGAAGTTGTGGTATTTACTTACAAAGCAATATCACTCAGCAATGAAATCTATGTCATCAGGCCCTTAGCAGCACAATGAGTGGATTCAGGTATGATGATTCTAACTGATATAAGTCACACAGAAAAAGAAACATCATAAGATATCAGTAATACACGGAATGTAAACTTGGCTACACAGGAACTGAATTACAGAACAGAACAGGGTCTCAAATTTAGAAAACCAACTTATGCTTGCTTAAGGGTAAAGGTGAGTTGGGGTGCTGCATAAAACCAGAGATTGAAATGAGCACAGTTAAAGTTCCTTAAGCCAAATATGGAATAGACAAGAGCTACTCCTTGCTCAACGAAATGGACTCAACACCGCATATTAAACGCCTAAGAATGTACCTGACTAGTAAGTATCTTACAACCTATGGATTGCTATGTCTCCGAAAGAGAATCAAGCATGTGTACAGGGGCATAAACGCAGCAGTGATAGGATTGGAGAGGTTCGGTGAGCAAATGAAGACCCTTTGAAGTCATATTGCATGGTACCCATTCCACGGGTTTCAACTACCCAGGTTTAAGGTATTCTTCCTTCAGCTAAAACATGCATGTGGAAACTAGAGTATGATGAACCATGTGATCGGGAAACGTGTTCAAATATGTCTCAGTTTTCGTCCCCTGGTACTCGGGTGCAACATTCCAGACGCTTTACTAACACCCTCCCGACTTGGAGAGTCAGTCCCTTTAACCTCCTGTTTGGCCCAGTTTGCAATTTCTGTGGAAGATGAACAGGAATAGCGAGAACCAATGAGAGACTAGCTGGAGGTTTCTGGACGGGCAAATTTAACTCTCATTTCCCACCAGGAAGAGGAATTAACCAAAGGCTCAGCTTGCCGTGCCGGAACCAGATTAGGGCCTGAAGCCATCCTGCGGTGTTGCGGCCAGCTCACAAGAAAGCGAGTTGAAGAAAGGAGCTCAGGGGCACTGTAATTCACAAACCTGCAGAGTTATAAATGACAGCTATCATCCAAAAATATACTGAAGTAAGGCTGCCAAGAGGACTTGAAAGCGGGGCAGAATTGCAGGAAACCGTTTTCAGGAGGTAGACTGGAATTGCATTGAAAGCATAGGAAAAGAGGCAGAACGTCCACAATGATGCACTTGGCCAAAAAGGGCGTATGCGTTTTTTCCTGAATATATTCAGGAAAAAACGCATACGCCCTTTTTGGCCAACCAAGCAAGCTTGCAAAGGAAATCTGCACTACAATGAAGTCTCACTTCCCCCCGGTCAAAAGGGCCATCTGAAAAAAGTGTAAAATCCAGAAAGGCAGGACAGGCCATGGAGAACTGGGAGCCTTGTTATGCTGATGGGCGGCATGTAAATTGCCAACAGACACTCCAGAGAAGTGTATGGTGTTTCCTGAAACATCTAAAAAACAAAGCAACAGAGCCTAGGGCACTTCCACTTATGGTCCTATAGCTTAGGGAAATTAAAATCAAAAAGACACAGCCACCCCAAAGTTTGGGACGCCTCTGTTTACAAGAACCTCGTTTACAGTACAAGTTCAACATCGCAGAAAGTGAAAAATGGATAAAGAAGTTGTGGTACTTACGTACAATGCAGTATCACTCAACAATGAAATCTATGTCATCAGGCCCGTAGCAGCATAATGAGTGGATTCAGGTACGATGATTCTAACTGAAATAAGTCACACAGAAAAAGAAACATCATAAGATATCACTAATACACAGAATGTAAACTTGGCTACACAGGAACTGAATTCCAAAACAGAACAGTGTCTCAAATTTAGAAAACCAACTTATGCTTGCTTAAGGGGAAAGGTGAGTTGGGGTGCTGCATAAAACCAGAGATTGAAATGAGCACAGATAAAGTTCCTTAAGCCAAATATGGAATAGACAAGAGCTACTCCTTGCTCAACGAAATGGACTCAACACCGCATATTAAATGCCTAAGAATGTACCTGACTAGTAAGTATCTTAAAACCTGTGGATTGCTATGTCTCCAAACGAGAATCAAGCGTGTGCACAGGGGCATAAACGCAGCAGTGATAGGATTGGAGAGGTTCGGTGAGCAAATGAAGACCCTTTGAAGTCATATTGCATGGTACCCATTACACGGGTCTCAACTCTCCAGGTTTAAGGTATTCTTCCTTCAGCTAAAACATGCATGTGGAACCCAGAGTATGATCAACCATGTGAAAGGGAGACGTGTTCAAATATGTCTCAGTTTTCCTCCCCTGGTACTCGGGTGCAACATTCCAGACGCTTTACTAACACTCTCCCCACTTGGAGAGTCAGCGCCTTTAACCTCCTGTTTGGCCCAGTTTGCAATTTCTGCGGAAGATGAACAGGAATAGGGAGAACCAATGAGAGACTAGCTGGAGGTGTCTGGACGGGCAAATTTAACTCTCATTTCCCACCAGGAGGAGGAAATAACCAAAGGCTCAGCGTGCCGTGCCGGAACCAGATTAGGGCCTGAAGCCATCCTGCGGTGTTGCGGCCAGCTCAAAAGAAAGCGAGTTGAAGAAAGGAGCTCAGGGGCACTGTAATTCACAATCCTGCAGAGTTATAAATGACAGCTATCGTCCAAAAATATACTGAAGTAAGGCTGCCAAGAGGACTTGAAAGCGGGGCAGAATTGCAGGAAACCGATTTCAGGAGGTAGACTGGAATTGCATTGAAAGCATAGGAAAAGAGGCAGAACGTCCACAATGATGCACTTGGCCAAAAAGGGCGTACGCGTTTTTTCCTGAATATATTCAGGAAAAAACGCATACGCCCTTTTTGGCCAACCAAGCAAGCTTGCAAAGGAAATCTGCACTACAATGAAGTCTCACTTCCCCCTGGTCAAAAGGGCCATCTGAAAAAAGTGTAAAATCCAGAAAGGCAGGACAGGCCATGGAGAACTGGGAGCCTTGTTATGCTGATGGGCGGGATGTAAATTGCCAACAGCCACTCGGGAGAAGTGTATGGTGTTTCCTGAAACATCTAAAAAACAAAGCAACAGAGCCTAGGGCACTTCCACTTATGGTCCTATAGCTTAGGGAAATTAAAATCAAAAAGACACAGCCACCCCAAAGTTTGGGACGCCTCTGTTTACAAGAACCTCGTTTAAGGTACAAGTTCAATATCGCAGAAAGTGAAAAATGGATAAAGGAGTTGTGGTATTTACTTACAAAGCAATATCACTCAGCAATGAAATCTATGTCATCAGGCCCTTAGCAGCACAATGAGTGGATTCAGGTATGATGATTCTAACTGAAATAAGTCACACAGAAAAAGAAACATCATAAGATATCAGTAATACACGGAATGTAAACTTGGCTACACAGGAACTGAATTACAGAACAGAACAGGGTCTCAAATTTAGAAAACCAACTTATGCTTGCTTAAGGGTAAAGGTGAGTTGGGGTGCTGCATAAAACCAGAGATTGAAATGAGCACAGATAAAGTTCCTTAAGCCAAATATGGAATAGACAAGAGCTACTCCTTGCTCAACGAAATGGACTCAACACCGCATATTAAACGCCTAAGAATGTACCTGACTAGTAAGTATCTTAAAACCTAGGGATTGCTATGTCTCCGAAAGAGAAACAAGCATTTGTACAGGGGCATAAACGCAGCAGTGATAGGATTGGAGAGGTTCGGTGAGCAAATGAAGACCCTTTGAAATCATATTGCATGGTACCCATTCCACGGGTTTCAACTACCCAGGTTTAAGGTATTCTTCCTTCAGCTAAAACATGCATGTGGAACCCAGAGTATGATCAACCATGTGAACGGGAGACATGTTCAAATATGTCTCAGTTTTCCTCCCCTGGTACTCGGGTGCAACATTCCAGACGCTTTACTAACACTCTCCCCACTTGGAGAGTCAGCGCCTTTAACCTCCTGTTTGGCCCAGTTTGCAATTTCTGCGGAAGATGAACAGGAATAGGGAGAACCAATGAGAGACTAGCTGGAGGTGTCTGGACGGGCAAATTTAACTCTCATTTCCCACCAGGAAGAGGAATTAACCAAAGGCTCAGTGTGCCGTGCCGGAACCAGATTAGGGCCTGAAGCCATCCTGCGGTATTGCGGCCAGGTCACAAGAAAGCGAGTTGAAGAAAGGAGTTCAGGGGCACTGTAATTCACAAACCTGCAGAGTTATCAATGACAGCTATCGTCCAAAAATATACTGAAGTAAGGCTGCCAAGAGGACTTGAAAGCGGGGCAGAATTGCAGGAAACCGATTTCAGGAGGTAGATTGGAATTGCATTGAAAGCATAGGAAAAGAGGCAGAACGTCCACAATGATGCACTTGGCCATAAAGGGCGTATGCGTTTTTTCCTGAATATATTCAGGAAGAAACGCATACGCCCGTTTTGGCCAACCAAGCAAGCTTGCAAAGGAAATCTGCAGTACAATGAAGTCTCACTTCCCCCCGGTCAAAAGGGCCATCTGAAAAAAGTGTAAAATCCAGAAAGGCAGGACAGGCCATGGAGAACTGGGAGCCTTGTTATGCTGATGGGCGGCATGTAAATTGCCAACAGACACTCGGGAGAAGTGTATGGTGTTTCCTGAAACATCTAAAAAACAAAGCAACAGAGCCTAGGGCACTTCCACTTATGGTCCTATAGCTTAGGGAAATTAAAATCAAAAAGACACAGCCACCCCAAAGTTTGGGACGCCTCTGTTTACAAGAACCTCGTTTACAGTACAAGTTCAACATCGCAGAAAGTGAAAAATGGATAAAGAAGTTGTGGTATTTACTTACAAAGCAATATCACTCAGCAATGAAATCTATGTCATCAGGCCCTTAGCAGCACAATGAGTGGATTCAGGTATGATGATTCTAACTGAAATAAGTCACACAGAAAAAGAAACATCATAAGATATCAGTAATACACGGAATGTAAACTTGGCTACACAGGAACTGAATTACAGAACAGAACAGGGTCTCAAATTTAGAAAACCAACTTATGCTTGCTTAAGGGTAAAGGTGAGTTGGGGTGCTGCATAAAACCAGAGATTGAAATGAGCACAGATAAAGTTCCTTAAGCCAAATATGGAATAGACAAGAGCTACTCCTTGCTCAACGAAATGGACTCAACACCGCATATTAAACGCCTAAGCATGTACCTGACTAGTAAGTATCTTAAAACCTATGGATTGCTATGTCTCCGAAAGAGAATCAAGCATGTGTACAGGGGCATAAACGCAGCAGTGATAGGATTGGAGAGGTTCGGTGAGCAAATGAAGACCCTTTGAAATCATATTGCATGGTACCCATTCCACGGGTTTCAACTACCCAGGTTTAAGGTATTCTTCCTTCAGCTAAAACATGCATGTGGAACCTAGAGTATGATCAACCATGTGATCGGGAGACGTGTTCAAATATGTCTCACTTTTCGTACCCTGGTACTCGGGTTCAACATTCCAGACGCTTTACCAACACTCCTCCGACTTGGAGAGTCAGTCCCTTTAACCTCCTGTTTGGCCCAGTTTGCAATTTCTGTGGAAGATGAACAGGAATAGCGAGAACCAATGAGAGACTAGCTGGAGGTGTCTGGACGGGCAAATTTAACTCTCATTTCCCACCAGGAAGAGGAATTAACCAAAGGCTCAGCGTGCCGTGCCGGAACCAGATTAGGGCCTGAAGCCATCCTGCGGTGTTGCAGCCAGCTCAAAAGAAAGCGAGTTGAAGAAAGGAGCTCAGGGACACTGTAATTCACAAACCTGCAGAGTTATAAATGACAGCTATCGTCCAAAAATATACTGAAGTAAGGCTGCCAAGAGGACTTGAAAGCGGGGCAGAATTGCAGGAAACCGATTTCAGGAGGTAGACTGGAATTGCATTGAAAGCATAGGAAAAGAGGCAGAACATCCACAATGATGCACTTGGCCAAAAAGGGCGTATGCGTTTTTTCCTGAATATATTCAGGAAAAAACGCATACGCACTTTTTGGCCAACCAAGCAAGCTTGCAAAGAAATCTGCACTACAATGAAGTCTCACTTCCCCCCGGTCAAAAGGGCCATCTGAAAAAAGTGTAAAATCCAGAAAGGCAGGACAGGCCATGGAGAACTGGGAGCCTTCTTATGCTGATGGGCGGGATGTAAATTGCCAACAGACACTCGGGAGAAGTGTATGGTGTTTCCTGAAACATGTAAAAAACAAAGCAACAGAGCCTAGGGCACTTCCACTTATGGTCCTATAGATTAGGGAAATTAAAATCAAAAAGACACAGCCACCCCAAAGTTTGGGACGCCTCTGTTTACAAGAACCTCGTTTACAGTACAAGTTCAACATCGCAGAAAGTGAAAAATGGATAAAGAAGTTGTGGTATTTACTTACAAAGCAATATCACTCAGCAATGAAATCTATGTCATCAGGCCCTTAGCAGCACAATGAGTTGATACAGGTATGATGATTCTAACTGAAATAAGTCACACAGAAATAGAAACATCATAAGATATCAGTAATACACGGAATGTAAACTTGGCTACACAGGAACTGAATTACAGAACAGAACAGGGTCTCAAATTTAGAAAACCAACTTATGCTTGCTTAAGGGGAAAGGTGAGTTGGGGTGCTGCATAAAACCAGAGATTGAAATGAGCACAGATAAAGTTCCTTAAGCCAAATATGGAATAGACAAGAGCTACCCCTTGCTCAACGAAATGAACTCAACACCCCATATTTAACGCCTAAGAATGTACCTGACTAGTAAGTATCTTAAAACCTAGGGATTGCTATGTCTCCGAAAGAAAATCAAGCGTCTGTACAGGGGGATAAACGCAGCAGTGATAGTATTGGAGAAGTTCGGTGAGCAAATGAAGACCCTTTGAAGTCATATTGCATGGTACCCATTCCACGGGTTTCAACTACCCAGGTTTAAGGTATTCTTCCTTCAGCTAAAACATGCATGTGGAACCCAGAGTATGATCAACCATGTGAATGGGAGACGTGTTCAAATATGTCTCAGTTTTCGTACCCTGGTACTCGGGTGAAACATTCCAGACGCTTTACTAACACCCTCCCGACTTGGAGAGTCAGTCCCTTTAACCTCCTGTTTGGCCCAGTTTGCAATTTCTGTGGAAGATGAACAGGAATAGTGAGAACCAATGAGAGACTAGCTGGAGGTGTCTGGACGGGCAAATTTAACTCTCATTTCCCACCAGGAAGAGGAATTAACCAAAGGCTCAGCTTGCCGTGCCGGAACCAGATTAGGGCCTGAAGCCATCCTGCGGTGTTGCGGCCAGCTCAAAAGAAAGCGAGTTGAAGAAAGGAGCTCAGGGGCACTGTAATTCACAAACCTGCAGAGTTATAAATGACAGCTATCGTCCAAAAATATACTGAAGTAAGGCTGCCAAGAGGACTTGAAAGCGGGGCAGAATTGCAGGAAACCGATTTCAGGAGGTAGACTGGAATTGCATTGAAAGCATAGGAAAAGAGGCAGAACGTCCACAATGATGCACTTGGCCAAAAAGGGCGTATGCGTTTTTTCCTGAATATATTCAGGAAAAAACGCATACGCCCTTTTTGGCCAACCAAGCAAGCTTGCAAAGGAAATCTGCACTACAATGAAGTCTCACTTCCCCCCGGTCAAAAGGGCCATCTGAAAAAAGTGTAAAATCCAGAAAGGCAGGACAGGCCATGGAGAACTGGGAGCCTTGTTATGCTGATGGGCGGGATGTAAATTGCCAACAGACACTCGGGAGAAGTGTATGGTGTTTCCTGAAACATCTAAAAAACAAAGCAACAGAGCCTAGGGCACTTCCACTTATGGTCCTATAGCTTAGGGAAATTTAAATCTAAAAGACACAGCCAACCCAAAGTTTGGGACGCCTCTGTTTACAAGAACCTCATTTACCGTACAAGTTCAATATCACAGAAAGTGAAAAATGGATAAAGAAGTTGTGGTATTTACTTACAAAGCAATATCACTCAGCAATGAAATCTATGTCATCAGGCCCTTAGCAGCACAATGAGTGGATTCAGGTATGATGATTCTAACTGAAATAAGTCACACAGAAAAAGAAACATCATAAGATATCAGTAATACACGGAATGTAAACTTGGCTACACAGGAACTGAATTCCAAAACAGAACAGGGTCTCAAATTTAGAAAACCAACTTATGCTTGCTTAAGGGGAAAGGTGAGTTGGAGTGCTGCATAAAACCAGAGATTGAAATGAGCACAGATAAAGTTCCTTAAGCCAAATATGGAATAGACAAGAGCTACTCCTTGCTCAACGAAATGGACTCAACACCCCATATTAAATGCCTAAGAATGTACCTGACTAGTAAGTATCTTAAAACCTATGGATTGCTATGTCTCCAAAAGAGAATCAAGCGTCTGTACAGGGGGATAAACGCAGCAGTGATAGGATTGGAGA
Source organism: Pseudorca crassidens (assembly GCF_039906515.1). Taxonomy (NCBI): domain Eukaryota; kingdom Metazoa; phylum Chordata; class Mammalia; order Artiodactyla; family Delphinidae; genus Pseudorca; species Pseudorca crassidens. The sequence goes on from NW_027136299.1 coordinate 1,580,251, forward strand.
AGTTCGGTGAGCAAATGAAGACCCTTTGAAGTCATATTGCATGGTACCCATTCCACAGGTCTCAACTCTCCAGGTTTAAGGTATTCTTCCTTCAGCTAAAACATGCATGTGGAACCCAGAGTATGATCAACCGTGTGAACGGGAGACATGTTCAAATATGTCTCAGTTTTCCTCCCCTGGTACTCGGGTGCAACATTCCAGATGCTTTACTAACACCCTCCCGACTTGGAGAGTCAGTCCCTTTAACCTCCTGTTTGGCCCAGTTTGCAATTTCTGCGGAAGATGAACAGGAATAGCGAGAACCAATGAGAGACTAGCTGGAGGTGTCTGGACGGGCAAATTTAACTCTCATTTCCCACCAGGAAGAGGAATTAACCAAAGGCTCAGCGTGCCGTGCCGGAACCAGATTAGGGCCTGAAGCCATCCTGCGGTGTTGCGGCCAGCTCAAAAGAAAGCGAGTTGAAGAAAGGAGCTCAGGGGCACTGTAATTCACAAACCTGCAGAGTTATAAATGACAGCTATCGTCCAAAAATATACTGAAGTAAGGCTGCCAAGAGGACTTGAAAGCGGGGCAGAATTGCAGGAAACCGATTTCAGGAGGTAGACTGGAATTGCATTGAAAGCATAGGAAAAGAGGCAGAACGTCCACAATGATGCACTTGGCCAAAAAGGGCGTATGCGTTTTTTCCTGAATATATTCAGGAAAAAACGCATACGCCCTTTTTGGCCAACCAAGCAAGCTTGCAAAGGAAATCTGCACTACAATGAAGTCTCACTTCCCCCCGGTCAAAAGGGCCATCTGAAAAAAGTGTAAAATCCAGAAAGGCAGGACAGGCCATGGAGAACTGGGAGCCTTGTTATGCTGATGGGCGGGATGTAAATTGCCAACAGCCACTCGGGAGAAGTGTATGGTGTTTCCTGAAACATCTAAAAAACAAAGCAACAGAGCCTAGGGCACTTCCACTTATGGTCCTATAGCTTAGGGAAATTAAAATCAAAAAGACACAGCCACCCCAAAGTTTGGGACGCCTCTGTTTACAAGAACCTCGTTTACAGTACAAGTTCAACATCGCAGAAAGTGAAAAATGGATAAAGAAGTTGTGGTATTTACTTACAAAGCAATATCACTCAGCAATGAAATCTATGTCATCAGGCCCTTAGCAGCACAATGAGTGGATTCAGGTATGATGATTCTAACTGAAATAAGTCACACAGAAAAAGAAACATCATAAGATATCAGTAATACACGGAATGTAAACTTGGCTACACAGGAACTGAATTACAGAACAGAACAGGGTCTCAAATTTAGAAAACCAACTTATGCTTGCTTAAGGGTAAAGGTGAGTTGGGGTGCTGCATAAAACCAGAGATTGAAATGAGCACAGATAAAGTTCCTTAAGCCAAATATGGAATAGACAAGAGCTACTCCTTGCTCAACGAAATGGACTCAACACCGCATATTAAACGCCTAAGAATGTACCTGACTAGTAAGTATCTTAAAACCTATGGATTGCTATGTCTCCGAAAGAGAATCAAGCGTCTGTACAGGGGGATAAACGCAGCAGTGATAGGATTGGAGAAGTTCGGTGAGCAAATGAAGACCCTTTGAAGTCATATTGCATGGTACGCATTCCACGGGTCTCAACTCTCCAGGTTTAAGGTATTCTTCCTTCAGCTAAAACATGCATGTGGAACCCAGAGTATGATCAACCGTGTGAACGGGAGACGTGTTCAAATATGTCTCAGTTTTCCTCCCCTGGTACTCGGGTGCAACATTCCAGACGCTTTACTAACACCCTCCCGACTTGGAGAGTCAGTCCCTTTAACCTCCTGTTTGGCCCAGTTTGCAATTTCTGCGGAAGATGAACAGGAATAGCGAGAACCAAAGAGAGACTAGCTGGAGGTGTCTGGACGGGCAAATTTAACTCTCATTTCCCACCAGGAAGAGGAATTAACCAAAGGCTCAGCTTGCCGTGCCGGAACCAGATTAGGGCCTGAAGCCATCCTGCGGTGTTGCGGCCAGCTCAAAAGAAAGCGAGTTGAAGAAAGGAGCTCAGGGGCACTGTAATTCACAAACCTGCAGAGTTATAAATGACAGCTATCGTCCAAAAATATACTGAAGTAAGGCTGCCAAGAGGACTTGAAAGCGGGGCAGAATTGCAGGAAACCGATTTCAGGAGGTAGACTGGAATTGCATTGAAAGCATAGGAAAAGAGGCAGAACGTCCACAATGATGCACTTGGCCAAAAAGGGCGTATGCGTTTTTTCCTGAATATATTCAGGAAAAAACGCATACGCCCTTTTTGGCCAACCAAGCAAGCTTGCAAAGGAAATCTGCACTACAATGAAGTCTCACTTCCCCCCGGTCAAAAGGGCCATCTGAAAAAAGTGTAAAATCCAGAAAGGCAGGACAGGCCATGGAGAACTGGGAGCCTTGTTATGCTGATGGGCGGGATGTAAATTGCCAACAGACACTCGGGAGAAGTGTATGGTGTTTCCTGAAACATCTAAAAAACAAAGCAACAGAGCCTAGGGCACTTCCACTTATGGTCCTATAGCTTAGGGAAATTAAAATCAAAAAGACACAGCCACCCCAAAGTTTGGGACGCCTCTGTTTACAAGAACCTCGTTTACAGTACAAGTTCAACATCGCAGAAAGTGAAAAATGGATAAAGAAGTTGTGGTATTTACTTACAAAGCAATATCACTCAGAAATGAAATCTATGTCATCAGGCCCTTAGCAGCACAATGAGTGGATTCAGGTATGATGATTCTAACTGAAATAAGTCACACAGAAAAAGAAACATCATAAGATATCAGTAATACACGGAATGTAAACTTGGCTACACAGGAACTGAATTACAGAATAGAACAGGGTCTCAAATTTAGAAAACCAACTTATGCTTGCTTAAGGGTAAAGGTGAGTTGGGGTGCTGCATAAAACCAGAGATTGAAATGAGCACAGATAAAGTTCCTTAAGCCAAATATGGAATAGACAAGAGCTACTCCTTGCTCAACGAAATGGACTCAACACCCCATATTAAACGCCTAAGAATGTACCTGACTAGTAAGTATCTTAAAACCTATGGATTGCTATGTCTCCAAAAGAGAATCAAGCATGTGTACAGGGGTATAAATGCAGCAGTGATAGGATTGGAGAAGTTCGGTGAGCAAATGAAGACCCTTTGAAGTCATATTGCATGGTACCCATTCCACGGGTCTCAACTCTCCAGGTTTAAGGTATTCTTCCTTCAGCTAAAACATGCATGTGGAACCCAGAGTATGATCAACCGTGTGAACGGGAGACGTGTTCAAATATGTCTCAGTTTTCCTCCCCTGGTACTCGGGTGCAACATTCCAGACGCTTTACTAACACTCTCCCGACTTGGAGAGTCAGTCCCTTTAACCTCCTGTTTGGCCCAGTTTGCAATTTCTGCGGAAGATGAACAGGAATAGCGAGAACCAATGAGAGACTAGCTGGAGGTGTCTGGACGGGCAAATTTAACTCTCATTTCCCACCAGAAAGTGGAATTAACCAAAGGCTCAGCGTGCCGTGCCGGATCCAGATTAGGGCCTGAAGCCATCCTGCGGTGTTGCGGCCAGGTCACAAGAAAGCGAGTTGAAGAAAGGAGCTCAGGGGCACTGTAATTCACAAACCTGCAGAGTTATAAATGACAGCTATCGTCCAAAAATATACTGAAGTAAGGCTGCCAAGAGGACTTGAAAGCGGGGCAGAATTGCAGGAAACCGATTTCAGGAGGTAGACTGGAATTGCATTGAAAGCATAGGAAAAGAGGCAGAACGTCCACAATGATGCACTTGGCCAAAAAGGGCGTATGCGTTTTTTCCTGAATATATTCAGGAAAAAACGCATACGCCCTTTTTGGCCAACCAAGCAAGCTTGCAAAGGAAATCTGCACTACAATGAAGTCTCACTTCCCCCCGGTCAAAAGGGCCATCTGAAAAAAGTGTAAAATCCAGAAAGGCAGGACAGGCCATGGAGAACTGGGAGCCTTTTTATGCTGATGGGCGGGATGTAAATTGCCAACAGCCACTCGGGAGAAGTGTATGGTGTTTCCTGAAACATCTAAAAAACAAAGCAACAGAGCCTAGGGCACTTCCACTTATGGTCCTATAGCTTAGGGAAATTAAAATCAAAAAGACACAGCCACCCCAAAGTTTGGGACGCCTCTGTTTACAAGAACCTCATTTACCGTACAAGTTCAATATCACAGAAAGTGAAAAATGGATAAAGAAGTTGTGGTACTTACGTACAATGCAGTATCACTCAACAATGAAATCTATGTCATCAGGCCCGTAGCAGCATAATGAGTGGATTCAGGTACGATGATTCTAACTGAAATAAGTCACACAGAAAAAGAAACATCATAAGATATCACTAATACACAGAATGTAAACTTGGCTACACAGGAACTGAATTCCAAAACAGAACAGGGTCTCAAATTTAGAAAACCAACTTATGCTTGCTTAAGGGGAAAGGTGAGTTGGGGTGCTGCATAAAACCAGAGATTGAAATGAGCACAGATAAAGTTCCTTAAGCCAAATATGGAATAGACAAGAGCTACTCCTTGCTCAACGAAATGGACTCAACACCCCATATTAAATGCCTAAGAATGTACCTGACTAGTAAGTATCTTAAAACCTATGGATTGCTATGTCTCCAAAAGAGAATCAAGCGTCTGTACAGGGGGATAAACGCAGCAGTGATAGGATTGGAGAGGTTCGGTGAGCAAATGAAGACCCTTTGAAGTCATATTGCATGGTACCCATTCCACGGGTCTCAACTCTCCAGGTTTAAGGTATTCTTCCTTCAGCTAAAACATGCATGTGGAACCCAGAGTATGATCAACCGTGTGAACGGGAGACGTGTTCAAATATGTCTCAGTTTTCCTCCCCTGGTACTCGGGTGCAACATTCCAGACGCTTTACTAACACCCTCCCGACTTGGAGAGTCAGTCCCTTTAACCTCCTGTTTGGCCCAGTTTGCAATTTCTGCGGAAGATGAACAGGAATAGCGAGAACCAATGAGAGACTAGCTGGAGGTGTCTGGACGGGCAAATTTAACTATCATTTCCTACCAGGAAGAGGAATTAACCAAAGGCTCAGCGTGCCGTGCCGGAACCAGATTAGGGCCTGAAGCCATCCTGCGGTGTTGCGGCCAGCTCAAAAGAAAGCGAGTTGAAGAAAGGAGCTCAGGGGCACTGTAATTCACAAACCTGCAGAGTTATAAATGACAGCTATCGTCCAAAAATATACTGAAGTAAGGCTGCCAAGAGGACTTGAAAGCGGGGCAGAATTGCAGGAAACCGATTTCAGGAGGTAGACTGGAATTGCATTGAAAGCATAGGAAAAGAGGCAGAACGTCCACAATGATGCACTTGGCCAAAAAGGGCGTATGCGTTTTTTCCTGAATATATTCAGGAAAAAACGCATACGCCCTTTTTGGCCAACCAAGCAAGCTTGCAAAGGAAATCTGCACTACAATGAAGTCTCACTTCCCCCCGGTCAAAAGGGCCATCTGAAAAAAGTGTAAAATCCAGAAAGGCAGGACAGGCCATGGAGAACTGGGAGCCTTGTTATGCTGATGGGCGGGATGTAAATTGCCAACAGCCACTCGGGAGAAGTGTATGGTGTTTCCTGAAACATCTAAAAAACAAAGCAACAGAGCCTAGGGCACTTCCACTTATGGTCCTATAGCTTAGGGAAATTAAAATCAAAAAGACACAGCCACCCCAAAGTTTGGGACGCCTCTGTTTACAAGAACCTCGTTTACAGTACAAGTTCAACATCGCAGAAAGTGAAAAATGGATAAAGAAGTTGTGGTATTTACTTACAAAGCAATATCACTCAGCAATGAAATCTATGTCATCAGGCCCTTAGCAGCACAATGAGTGGATTCAGGTATGATGATTCTAACTGAAATAAGTCACACAGAAAAAGAAACATCATAAGATATCAGTAATACACGGAATGTAAACTTGGCTACACAGGAACAGAATTACAGAATAGAACAGGGTCTCAAATTTAGAAAACCAACTTATGCTTGCTTAAGGGTAAAGGTGAGTTGGGGTACTGCATAAAACCAGAGATTGAAATGAGCACAGATAAAGTTCCTTAAGCCAAATATGGAATAGACAAGAGCTACTCCTTGCTCAACGAAATGGACTCAACACCCCATATTAAACGCCTAAGAATGTACCTGACTAGTAAGTATCTTAAAACCTATGGATTGCTATGTCTCCAAAAGAGAATCAAGCATGTGTACAGGGGCATAAACGCAGCAGTGATAGGATTGGAGAGGTTCGGTGAGCAAATGAAGACCCTTTGAAGTCATATTGCATAGTACCCATTCCACGGGTTTCAACTACCCAGGTTTAAGGTATTCTTCCTTCAGCTAAAACATGCATGTGGAACCTAGAGTACGATCAACCATGTGATCGGGAAACGTGTTCAAATATGTCTCAGTTTTCGTACCCTGGTACGCGGGTGCAACATTCCAGATGCTTTACTAACACCCTCCCGACTTGGAGAGTCAGTCCCTTTAACCTCCTGTTTGGCCCAGTTTGCAATTTCTGTGGAAGATGAACAGGAATAGTGAGAACCAATGAGAGACTAGCTGGAGGTGTCTGGACGGGCAAATTTAACTCTCATTTCCCACCAGGAAGAGGAATTAACCAAAGGCTCAGCGTGCCGTGCCGGAACCAGATTAGGGCCTGAAGCCATCCTACGGTGTTGCGGCCAGGTCACAAGAAAGCGAGTTGAAGAAAGGAGCTCAGGGGCACTGTAATTCACAAACCTGCAGAGTTATAAATGACAGCTATCGTCCAAAAATATACTGAAGTAAGGCTGCCAAGAGGACTTGAAAGCGGGGCAGAATTGCAGGAAATCGATTTCAGGAGGTAGACTGGAATTGCATTGAAAGCATAGGAAAAGAGGCAGAACGTCCACAATGATGCACTTGGCCAAAAAGGGCGTATGCGTTTTTTCCTGAATATATTCAGGAAAAAACGCATACGCCCTTTTTGGCCAACCAAGCAAGCTTGCAAAGGAAATCTGCACTACAATGAAGTCTCACTTCCCCCCGGTCAAAAGGGCCATCTGAAAAAAGTGTAAAATCCAGAAAGGCAGGACAGGCCATGGAGAACTGGGAGCCTTGTTATGCTGATGGGCGGCATGTAAATTGCCAACAGACACTCGGGAGAAGTGTATGGTGTTTCCTGAAACATCTAAAAAACAAAGCAACAGAGCCTAGGGCACTTCCACTTATGGTCCTATAGCTTAGGGAAATTAAAATCAAAAAGACACAGCCACCCCAAAGTTTGGGACGCCTCTGTTTACAAGAACCTCGTTTACAGTACAAGTTCAACATCGCAGAAAGTGAAAAATGGATAAAGAAGTTGTGGTATTTACTTACAAAGCAATATCACTCAGAAATGAAATCTATGTCATCAGGCCCTTAGCAGCACAATGAGTGGATTCAGGTATGATGATTCTAACTGAAATAAGTCACACAGAAAAAGAAACATCATAAGATATCAGTAATACACGGAATGTAAACTTGGCTACACAGGAACTGAATTACAGAATAGAACAGGGTCTCAAATTTAGAAAACCAACTTATGCTTGCTTAAGGGTAAAGGTGAGTTGGGGTGCTGCATAAAACCAGAGATTGAAATGAGCACAGATAAAGTTCCTTAAGCCAAATATGGAATAGACAAGAGCTACTCCTTGCTCAACGAAATGGACTCAACACCCCATATTAAACGCCTAAGAATGTACCTGACTAGTAAGTATCTTAAAACCTATGGATTGCTATGTCTCCAAAAGAGAATCAAGCATGTGTACAGGGGTATAAATGCAGCAGTGATAGGATTGGAGAAGTTCGGTGAGCAAATGAAGACCCTTTGAAGTCATATTGCATGGTACCCATTCCACGGGTCTCAACTCTCCAGGTTTAAGGTATTCTTCCTTCAGCTAAAACATGCATGTGGAACCCAGAGTATGATCAACCGTGTGAACGGGAGACGTGTTCAAATATGTCTCAGTTTTCCTCCCCTGGTACTCGGGTGCAACATTCCAGACGCTTTACTAACACTCTCCCGACTTGGAGAGTCAGTCCCTTTAACCTCCTGTTTGGCCCAGTTTGCAATTTCTGCGGAAGATGAACAGGAATAGCGAGAACCAATGAGAGACTAGCTGGAGGTGTCTGGACGGGCAAATTTAACTCTCATTTCCCACCAGAAAGTGGAATTAACCAAAGGCTCAGCGTGCCGTGCCGGATCCAGATTAGGGCCTGAAGCCATCCTGCGGTGTTGCGGCCAGGTCACAAGAAAGCGAGTTGAAGAAAGGAGCTCAGGGGCACTGTAATTCACAAACCTGCAGAGTTATAAATGACAGCTATCGTCCAAAAATATACTGAAGTAAGGCTGCCAAGAGGACTTGAAAGCGGGGCAGAATTGCAGGAAACCGATTTCAGGAGGTAGACTGGAATTGCATTGAAAGCATAGGAAAAGAGGCAGAACGTCCACAATGATGCACTTGGCCAAAAAGGGCGTATGCGTTTTTTCCTGAATATATTCAGGAAAAAACGCATACGCCCTTTTTGGCCAACCAAGCAAGCTTGCAAAGGAAATCTGCACTACAATGAAGTCTCACTTCCCCCCGGTCAAAAGGGCCATCTGAAAAAAGTGTAAAATCCAGAAAGGCAGGACAGGCCATGGAGAACTGGGAGCCTTGTTATGCTGATGGGCGGGATGTAAATTGCCAACAGCCACTCGGGAGAAGTGTATGGTGTTTCCTGAAACATCTAAAAAACAAAGCAACAGAGCCTAGGGCACTTCCACTTATGGTCCTATAGCTTAGGGAAATTAAAATCAAAAAGACACAGCCACCCCAAAGTTTGGGACGCCTCTGTTTACAAGAACCTCATTTACTGTACAAGTTCAATATCACAGAAAGTGAAAAATGGATAAAGAAGTTGTGGTACTTACGTACAATGCAGTATCACTCAACAATGAAATCTATGTCATCAGGCCCGTAGCAGCATAATGAGTGGATTCAGGTACGATGATTCTAACTGAAATAAGTCACACAGAAAAAGAAACATCATAAGATATCACTAATACACAGAATGTAAACTTGGCTACACAGGAACTGAATTCCAAAACAGAACAGGGTCTCAAATTTAGAAAACCAACTTATGCTTGCTTAAGGGGAAAGGTGAGTTGGGGTGCTGCATAAAACCAGAGATTGAAATGAGCACAGATAAAGTTCCTTAAGCCAAATATGGAATAGACAAGAGCTACTCCTTGCTCAACGAAATGGACTCAACACCCCATATTAAATGCCTAAGAATGTACCTGACTAGTAAGTATCTTAAAACCTATGGATTGCTATGTCTCCAAAAGAGAATCAAGCGTCTGTACAGGGGGATAAACGCAGCAGTGATAGGATTGGAGAGGTTCGGTGAGCAAATGAAGACCCTTTGAAGTCATATTGCATGGTACCCATTCCACGGGTCTCAACTCTCCAGGTTTAAGGTATTCTTCCTTCAGCTAAAACATGCATGTGGAACCCAGAGTATGATCAACCGTGTGAACGGGAGACGTGTTCAAATATGTCTCAGTTTTCCTCCCCTGGTACTCGGGTGCAACATTCCAGACGCTTTACTAACACCCTCCCGACTTGGAGAGTCAGTCCCTTTAACCTCCTGTTTGGCCCAGTTTGCAATTTCTGCGGAAGATGAACAGGAATAGCGAGAACCAATGAGAGACTAGCTGGAGGTGTCTGGACGGGCAAATTTAACTATCATTTCCTACCAGGAAGAGGAATTAACCAAAGGCTCAGCGTGCCGTGCCGGAACCAGATTAGGGCCTGAAGCCATCCTGCGGTGTTGCGGCCAGCTCAAAAGAAAGCGAGTTGAAGAAAGGAGCTCAGGGGCACTGTAATTCACAAACCTGCAGAGTTATAAATGACAGCTATCGTCCAAAAATATACTGAAGTAAGGCTGCCAAGAGGACTTGAAAGCGGGGCAGAATTGCAGGAAACCGATTTCAGGAGGTAGACTGGAATTGCATTGAAAGCATAGGAAAAGAGGCAGAACGTCCACAATGATGCACTTGGCCAAAAAGGGCGTATGCGTTTTTTCCTGAATATATTCAGGAAAAAACGCATACGCCCTTTTTGGCCAACCAAGCAAGCTTGCAAAGGAAATCTGCACTACAATGAAGTCTCACTTCCCCCCGGTCAAAAGGGCCATCTGAAAAAAGTGTAAAATCCAGAAAGGCAGGACAGGCCATGGAGAACTGGGAGCCTTGTTATGCTGATGGGCGGGATGTAAATTGCCAACAGCCACTCGGGAGAAGTGTATGGTGTTTCCTGAAACATCTAAAAAACAAAGCAACAGAGCCTAGGGCACTTCCACTTATGGTCCTATAGCTTAGGGAAATTAAAATCAAAAAGACACAGCCACCCCAAAGTTTGGGACGCCTCTGTTTACAAGAACCTCGTTTACAGTACAAGTTCAACATCGCAGAAAGTGAAAAATGGATAAAGAAGTTGTGGTATTTACTTACAAAGCAATATCACTCAGCAATGAAATCTATGTCATCAGGCCCTTAGCAGCACAATGAGTGGATTCAGGTATGATGATTCTAACTGAAATAAGTCACACAGAAAAAGAAACATCATAAGATATCAGTAATACACGGAATGTAAACTTGGCTACACAGGAACTGAATTACAGAATAGAACAGGGTCTCAAATTTAGAAAACCAACTTATGCTTGCTTAAGGGTAAAGGTGAGTTGGGGTACTGCATAAAACCAGAGATTGAAATGAGCACAGATAAAGTTCCTTAAGCCAAATATGGAATAGACAAGAGCTACTCCTTGCTCAACGAAATGGACTCAACACCCCATATTAAACGCCTAAGAATGTACCTGACTAGTAAGTATCTTAAAACCTATGGATTGCTATGTCTCCAAAAGAGAATCAAGCATGTGTACAGGGGCATAAACGCAGCAGTGATAGGATTGGAGAGGTTCGGTGAGCAAATGAAGACCCTTTGAAGTCATATTGCATAGTACCCATTCCACGGGTTTCAACTACCCAGGTTTAAGGTATTCTTCCTTCAGCTAAAACATGCATGTGGAACCTAGAGTACGATCAACCATGTGATCGGGAAACGTGTTCAAATATGTCTCAGTTTTCGTACCCTGGTACGCGGGTGCAACATTCCAGATGCTTTACTAACACCCTCCCGACTTGGAGAGTCAGTCCCTTTAACCTCCTGTTTGGCCCAGTTTGCAATTTCTGTGGAAGATGAACAGGAATAGTGAGAACCAATGAGAGACTAGCTGGAGGTGTCTGGACGGGCAAATTTAACTCTCATTTCCCACCAGGAAGAGGAATTAACCAAAGGCTCAGCGTGCCGTGCCGGAACCAGATTAGGGCCTGAAGCCATCCTACGGTGTTGCGGCCAGGTCACAAGAAAGCGAGTTGAAGAAAGGAGCTCAGGGGCACTGTAATTCACAAACCTGCAGAGTTATAAATGACAGCTATCGTCCAAAAATATACTGAAGTAAGGCTGCCAAGAGGACTTGAAAGCGGGGCAGAATTGCAGGAAACCGATTTCAGGAGGTAGACTGGAATTGCATTGAAAGCATAGGAAAAGAGGCAGAACGTCCACAATGATGCACTTGGCCAAAAAGGGCGTATGCGTTTTTTCCTGAATATATTCAGGAAAAAACGCATACGCCCTTTTTGGCCAACCAAGCAAGCTTGCAAAGGAAATCTGCACTACAATGAAGTCTCACTTCCCCCCGGTCAAAAGGGCCATCTGAAAAAAGTGTAAAATCCAGAAAGGCAGGACAGGCCATGGAGAACTGGGAGCCTTGTTATGCTGATGGGAGGGATGTAAATTGCCAACAGCCACTCGGGAGAAGTGTATGGTGTTTCCTGAAACATCTAAAAAACAAAGCAACAGAGCCTAGGGCACTTCCACTTATGGTCCTATAGCTTAGGGAAATTAAAATCAAAAAGACACAGCCACCCCAAAGTTTGGGACGCCTCTGTTTACAAGAACCTCATTTACCGTACAAGTTCAATATCACAGAAAGTGAAAAATGGATAAAGAAGTTGTGGTACTTACGTACAATGCAGTATCACTCAACAATGAAATCTATGTCATCAGGCCCGTAGCAGCATAATGAGTGGATTCAGGTACGATGATTCTAACTGAAATAAGTCACACAGAAAAAGAAACATCATAAGATATCACTAATACACAGAATGTAAACTTGGCTACACAGGAACTGAATTCCAAAACAGAACAGGGTCTCAAATTTAGAAAACCAACTTATGCTTGCTTAAGCGGAAAGGTGAGTTGGGGTGCTGCATAAAACCAGAGATTGAAATGAGCACAGATAAAGTTCCTTAAGCCAAATATGGAATAGACAAGAGCTACTCCTTGTTCAAGGAAATGGACTCAACACCCCATATTAAATGCCTAAGAATGTACCTGACTAGTAAGTATCTTAAAACCTATGGATTGCTATGTCTCCAAAAGAGAATCAAGCGTCTGTACAGGGGGATAAACGCAGCAGTGATAGGATCGGAGAAGTTCGGTGAGCAAATGAAGACCCTTTGAAGTCATATTGCATGGTACCCATTCCACGGGTCTCAACTCTCCAGGTTTAAGGTATTCTTCCTTCAGCTAAAACATGCATGTGGAACCCAGAGTATGATCAACCGTGTGAACGGGAGACGTGTTCAAATATGTCTCAGTTTTCCTCCCCTGGTACTCGGGTGCAACATTCCAGACGGTTTACTAACACCCTCCCGACTTGGAGAGTCAGTCCCTTTAACCTCCTGTTTGGCCCAGTTTGCAATTTCTGTGGAAGATGAACAGGAATAGTGAGAACCAATGAGAGACTAGCTGGAGGTGTCTGGACGGGCAAATTTAACTCTCATTTCCCACCAGGAAGAGGAATTAACCAAAGGCTCAGCTTGCCGTGCCGGAACCAGATTAGGGCCTGAAGCCATCCTGCGGTGTTGCGGCCAGCTCAAAAGAAAGCGAGTTGAAGAAAGGAGCTCAGGGGCACTGTAATTCACAAACCTGCAGAGTTATAAATGACAGCTATCGTCCAAAAATATACTGAAGTAAGGCTGCCAAGAGGACTTGAAAGCGGGGCAGAATTGCAGGAAACCGATTTCAGGAGGTAGACTGGAATTGCATTGAAAGCATAGGAAAAGAGGCAGAACGTCCACAATGATGCACTTGGCCAAAAAGGGCGTATGCGTTTTTTCCTGAATATATTCAGGAAAAAACGCATACGCCCTTTTTGGCCAACCAAGCAAGCTTGCAAAGGAAATCTGCACTACAATGAAGTCTCACTTCCCCCCGGTCAAAAGGGCCATCTGAAAAAAGTGTAAAATCCAGAAAGGCAGGACAGGCCATGGAGAACTGGGAGCCTTGTTATGCTGATGGGCGGGATGTAAATTGCCAACAGACACTCGGGAGAAGTGTATGGTGTTTCCTGAAACATCTAAAAAACAAAGCAACAGAGCCTAGGGCACTTCCACTTATGGTCCTATAGCTTAGGGAAATTAAAATCAAAAAGACACAGCCACCCCAAAGTTTGGGACGCCTCTGTTTACAAGAACCTCATTTACCGTACAAGTTCAACATCACAGAAAGTGAAAAATGGATAAAGAAGTTGTGGTACTTACGTACAATGCAGTATCACTCAACAATGAAATCTATGTCATCAGGCCCGTAGCAGCACAATGAGTGGATTCAGGTACGATGATTCTAACTGAAATAAGTCACACAGAAAAAGAAACATCATAAGATATCAGTAATACACGGAATGTAAACTTGGCTACACAGGAACTGAATTCCAAAACAGAACAGGGTCTCAAATTTAGAAAACCAACTTATGCTTGCTTAAGGGGAAAGGTGAGTTGGGGTGCTGCATAAAACCAGAGATTGAAATGAGCACAGATAAAGTTCCTTAAGCCAAATATGGAATAGACAAGAGCTACTCCTTGCTCAACGAAATGGACTCAACACCGCATATTAAACGCCTAAGAATGTACCTGACTAGTAAGTATCTTAAAACCTATGGATTGCTATGTCTCCAAAAGAGAATCAAGCGTCTGTACAGGGGGATAAACGCAGCAGTGATAGGATTGGAGAAGTTTGGTGAGCAAATGAAGACCCTTTGAAGTCATATTGCATGGTACCCATTCCACAGGTCTCAACTCTCCAGGTTTAAGGTATTCTTCCTTCAGCTAAAACATGCATGTGGAACCCAGAGTATGATCAACCGTGTGAACGGGAGACGTGTTCAAATATGTCTCAGTTTTCCTCCCCTGGTACTCGGGTGCAACATTCCAGACGGTTTACTAACACCCTCCTGACTTGGAGAGTCAGTCCCTTTAACCTCCTGTTTGGCCCAGTTTGCAATTTCTGTGGAAGATGAACAGGAATAGCGAGAACCAATGAGAGACTAGCTGGAGGTGTCTGGACGGGCAAATTTAACTCTCATTTCCCACCAGGAAGAGGAATTAACCAAAGGCTCAGCTTGCCGTGCCGGAACCAGATTAGGGCCTGAAGCCATCCTGCGGTGTTGCGGCCAGCTCAAAAGAAAGCGAGTTGAAGAAAGGAGCTCAGGGGCACTGTAATTCACAAACCTGCAGAGTTATAAATGACAGCTATCGTCCAAAAATATACTGAAGTAAGGCTGCCAAGAGGACTTGAAAGCGGGGCAGAATTGCAGGAAACAGATTTCAGGAGGTAGACTGGAATTGCATTGAAAGCATAGGAAAAGAGGCAGAACGTCCACAATGATGCACTTGGCCAAAAAGGGCGTATGCGTTTTTTCCTGAATATATTCAGGAAAAAACGCATACGCCCTTTTTGGCCAACCAAGCAAGCTTGCAAAGGAAATCTGCACTACAATGAAGTCTCACTTCCCCCCGGTCAAAAGGGCCATCTGAAAAAAGTGTAAAATCCAGAAAGGCAGGACAGGCCATGGAGAACTGGGAGCCTTGTTATGCTGATGGGCGGGATGTAAATTGCCAACAGACACTCGGGAGAAGTGTATGGTGTTTCCTGAAACATCTAAAAAACAAAGCAACAGAGCCTAGGGCACTTCCACTTATGGTCCTATAGCTTAGGGAAATTAAAATCAAAAAGACACAGCCACCCCAAAGTTTGGGACGCCTCTGTTTACAAGAACCTCATTTACCGTACAAGTTCAACATCACAGAAAGTGAAAAATGGATAAAGAAGTTGTGGTACTTACGTACAATGCAGTATCACTCAACAATGAAATTTATGTCATCAGGCCCGTAGCAGCACAATGAGTGGATTCAGGTACGATGATTCTAACTGAAATAAGTCACACAGAAAAAGAAACATCATAAGATATCAGTAATACACGGAATGTAAACTTGGCTACACAGGAACTGAATTCCAAAACAGAACAGGGTCTCAAATTTAGAAAACCAACTTATGCTTGCTTAAGGGTAAAGGTGAGTTGGGGTGCTGCATAAAACCAGAGATTGAAATGAGCACAGATAAAGTTCCTTAAGCCAAATATGGAATAGACAAGAGCTACTCCTTGCTCAACGAAATGGACTCAACACCGCATATTAAACGCCTAAGAATGTACCTGACTAGTAAGTATCTTAAAACCTATGGATTGCTATGTCTCCAAAAGAGAATCAAGCGTCTGTACAGGGGGATAAACGCAGCAGTGATAGGATTGGAGAAGTTTGGTGAGCAAATGAAGACCCTTTGAAGTCATATTGCATGGTACCCATTACACGGGTCTCAACTCTCCAGGTTTAAGGTATTCTTCCTTCAGCTAAAACATGCATGTGGAACCCAGAGTATGATCAACCGTGTGAACGGGAGACGTGTTCAAATATGTCTCAGTTTTCCTCCCCTGGTACTCGGGTGCAACATTCCAGACGGTTTACTAACACCCTCCCGACTTGGAGAGTCAGTCCCTTTAACCTCCTGTTTGGCCCAGTTTGCAATTTCTGCGGAAGATGAACAGGAATAGCGAGAACCAATGAGAGACTAGCTGGAGGTGTCTGGACGGGCAAATTTAACTCTCATTTCCCACCAGGAAGAGGAATTAACCAAAGGCTCAGCTTGCCGTGCCGGAACCAGATTAGGGCCTGAAGCCATCCTGCGGTGTTGCGGCCAGCTCAAAAGAAAGCGAGTTGAAGAAAGGAGCTCAGGGGCACTGTAATTCACAAACCTGCAGAGTTATAAATGACAGCTATCATCCAAAAATATACTGAAGTAAGGCTGCCAAGAGGACTTGAAAGCCGGGCAGAATTGCAGGAAACCGATTTCAGGAGGTAGACTGGAATTGCATTGAAAGCATAGGAAAAGAGGCAGAACGTCCACAATGATGCACTTGGCCAAAAAGGGCGTATGCGTTTTTTCCTGAATATATTCAGGAAAAAACGCATACGCCCTTTTTGGCCAACCAAGCAAGCTTGCAAAGGAAATCTGCACTACAATGAAGTCTCACTTCCCCCCGGTCAAAAGGGCCATCTGAAAAAAGTGTAAAATCCAGAAAGGCAGGACAGGCCATGGAGAACTGGGAGCCTTTTTATGCTGATGGGAGGGATGTAAATTGCCAACAGCCACTCGGGAGAAGTGTATAGTGTTTCCTGAAACATCTAAAAAACAAAGCAACAGAGCCTAGGGCACTTCCACTTATGGTCCTATAGCTTAGGGAAATTAAAATCAAAAAGACACAGCCACCCCAAAGTTTGGGACGCCTCTGTTTACAAGAACCTCATTTACCGTACAAGTTCAATATCACAGAAAGTGAAAAATGGATAAAGAAGTTGTGGTACTTACGTACAATGCAGTATCACTCAACAATGAAATCTATGTCATCAGGCCCGTAGCAGCATAATGAGTGGATTCAGGTACGATGATTCTAACTGAAATAAGTCACACAGAAAAAGAAACATCATAAGATATCACTAATACACAGAATGTAAACTTGGCTACACAGGAACTGAATTCCAAAACAGAACAGGGTCTCAAATTTAGAAAACCAACTTATGCTTGCTTAAGCGGAAAGGTGAGTTGGGGTGCTGCATAAAACCACAGATTGAAATGAGCACAGATAAAGTTCCTTAAGCCAAATATGGAATAGACAAGAGCTACTCCTTGCTCAACGAAATGGACTCAACACCCCATATTAAATGCCTAAGAATGTACCTGACTAGTAAGTATCTTAAAACCTATGGATTGCTATGTATCCAAAAGAGAATCAAGCATGTGTACAGGGGCATAAACACAGCAGTGATAGGATTGGAGAAGTTCGGTGAGCAAATGAAGACCCTTTGAAGTCATATTGCATGGTACCCATTACACGGGTCTCAACTCTCCAGGTTTAAGGTATTCTTCCTTCAGCTAAAACATGCATGTGGAACCCAGAGTATGATCAACCGTGTGAACGGGAGACGTGTTCAAATATGTCTCAGTTTTCCTCCCCTGGTACTCGGGTGTAACATTCCAGACGGTTTACTAACACCCTCCCGACTTGGAGAGTCAGTCCCTTTAACCTCCTGTTTGGCCCAGTTTGCAATTTCTGCGGAAGATGAACAGGAATAGCGAGAACCAATGAGAGACTAGCTGGAGGTGTCTGGACGGGCAAATTTAACTCTCATTTCCCACCAGGAAGAGGAATTAACCAAAGGCTCAGCTTGCTGTGCCAGAACAAGATTAGGGCCTGAAGCCATCCTGCGGTGTTGCGGCCAGCTCAAAAGAAAGCGAGTTGAAGAAAGGAGCTCAGGGGCACTGTAATTCACAAACCTGCAGAGTTATAAATGACAGCTATCGTCCAAAAATATACTGAAGTAAGGCTGCCAAGAGGACTTGAAAGCGGGGCAGAATTGCAGGAAACCGATTTCAGGAGGTAGATTGGAATTGCATTGAAAGCATAGGAAAAGAGGCAGAACGTCCACAATGATGCACTTGGCCAAAAAGGGCGTATGCGTTTTTTCCTGAATATATTCAGGAAAAAACGCATACGCCCTTTTTGGCCAACCAAGCAAGCTTGCAAAGGAAATCTGCACTACAATGAAGTCTCACTTCCCCCCGGTCAAAAGGGCCATCTGAAAAAAGTGTAAAATCCAGAAAGGCAGGACAGGCCATGGAGAACTGGGAGCCTTGTTATGCTGATGGGCGGGATGTAAATTGCCAACAGCCACTCGGGAGAAGTGTATGGTGTTTCCTGAAACATCTAAAAAACAAAGCAACAGAGCCTAGGGCACTTCCACTTATGGTCCTATAGCTTAGGGAAATTAAAATCAAAAAGACACAGCCACCCCAAAGTTTGGGACGCCTCTGTTTACAAGAACCTCATTTACCGTACAAGTTCAATATCACAGAAAGTGAAAAATGGATAAAGAAGTTGTGGTACTTACGTACAATGCAGTATCACTCAACAATGAAATCTATGTCATCAGGCCCGTAGCAGCATAATGAGTGGATTCAGGTACGATGATTCTAACTGAAATAAGTCACACAGAAAAAGAAACATCATAAGATATCATTAATATACAGAATGTAAACTTGGCTACACAGGAACTGAATTCCAAAACAGAACAGGGTCTCAAATTTAGAAAACCAACTTATGCTTGCTTAAGCGGAAAGGTGAGTTGGGGTGCTGCATAAAACCAGAGATTGAAATGAGCACAGATAAAGTTCCTTAAGCCAAATATGGAATAGACAAGAGCTACTCCTTGCTCAACGAAATGGACTCAACACCCCATATTAAATGCCTAAGAATGTACCTGACTAGTAAGTATCTTAAAACCTATGGATTGCTATGTCTCCAAAAGAGAATCAAGCGTCTGTACAGGGGGATAAACGCAGCAGTGATAGGATTGGAGAAGTTTGGTGAGCAAATGAAGACCCTTTGAAGTCATATTGCATGGTACCCATTACACGGGTCTCAACTCTCCAGGTTTAAGGTATTCTTCCTTCAGCTAAAACATGCATGTGGAACCCAGAGTATGATCAACCGTGTGAACGGGAGACGTGTTCAAATATGTCTCAGTTTTCCTCCCCTGGTACTCGGGTGCAACATTCCAGACGGTTTACTAACACCCTCCCGACTTGGAGAGTCAGTCCCTTTAACCTCCTGTTTGGCCCAGTTTGCAATTTCTGCGGAAGATGAACAGGAATAGCGAGAACCAATGAGAGACTAGCTGGAGGTGTCTGGACGGGCAAATTTAACTCTCATTTCCCACCAGGAAGAGGAATTAACCAAAGGCTCAGCTTGCCGTGCCGGAACCAGATTATGGCCTGAAGCCATCCTGCGGTGTTGCGGCCAGCTCAAAAGAAAGCGAGTTGAAGAAAGGAGCTCAGGGGCACTGTAATTCACAAACCTGCAGAGTTATAAATGACAGCTATCGTCCAAAAATATACTGAAGTAAGGCTGCCAAGAGGACTTGAAAGCGGGGCAGAATTGCAGGAAACCGATTTCAGGAGGTAGACTGGAATTGCATTGAAAGCATAGGAAAAGAGGCAGAACGTCCACAATGATGCACTTGGCCAAAAAGGGCGTATGCGTTTTTTCCTGAATATATTCAGGAAAAAACGCATACGCCCTTTTTAGCCAACCAAGCAAGCTTGCAAAGGAAATCTGCACTACAATGAAGTCTCACTTCCCCCCGGTCAAAAGGGCCATCTGAAAAAAGTGTAAAATCCAGAAAGGCAGGACAGGCCATGGAGAACTGGGAGCCTTGTTATGCTGATGGGCGGGATGTAAATTGCCAACAGCCACTCGGGAGAAGTGTATGGTGTTTCCTGAAACATCTAAAAAACAAAGCAACAGAGCCTAGGGCACTTCCACTTATGGTCCTATAGCTTAGGGAAATTAAAATCAAAAAGACACAGCCACCCCAAAGTTTGGGACGCCTCTGTTTACAAGAACCTCATTTACCGTACAAGTTCAATATCACAGAAAGTGAAAAATGGATAAAGAAGTTGTGGTACTTACGTACAATGCAGTATCACTCAACAATGAAATCTATGTCATCAGGCCCGTAGCAGCATAATGAGTGGATTCAGGTACGATGATTCTAACTGAAATAAGTCACACAGAAAAAGAAACATCATAAGATATCACTAATACACAGAATGTAAACTTGGCTACACAGGAACTGAATTCCAAAACAGAACAGGGTCTCAAATTTAGAAAACCAACTTATGCTTGCTTAAGCGGAAAGGTGAGTTGGGGTGCTGCATAAAACCAGAGATTGAAATGAGCACAGATAAAGTTCCTTAAGCCAAATATGGAATAGACAAGAGCTACTCCTTGCTCAACGAAATGGACTCAACACCCCATATTAAATGCCTAAGAATGTACCTGACTAGTAAGTATCTTAAAACCTATGGATTGCTATGTCTCCAAAAGAGAATCAAGCGTCTGTACAGGGGGATAAACGCAGCAGTGATAGGATTGGAGAAGTTTGGTGAGCAAATGAAGACCCTTTGAAGTCATATTGCATGGTACCCATTACACGGGTCTCAACTCTCCAGGTTTAAGGTATTCTTCCTTCAGCTAAAACATGCATGTGGAACCCAGAGTATGATCAACCGTGTGAACGGGAGACGTGTTCAAATATGTCTCAGTTTTCCTCCCCTGGTACTCGGGTGCAACATTCCAGACGGTTTACTAACACCCTCCCGACTTGGAGAGTCAGTCCCTTTAACCTCCTGTTTGGCCCTGTTTGCAATTTCTGCGGAAGATGAACAGGAATAGCGAGAACCAATGAGAGACTAGCTGGAGGTGTCTGGACGGGCAAATTTAACTCTCATTTCCCACCAGGAAGAGGAATTAACCAAAGGCTCAGCTTGCCGTGCCGGAACCAGATTAGGGCCTGAAGCCATCCTGCGGTGTTGCGGCCAGCTCAAAAGAAAGCGAGTTGAAGAAAGGAGCTCAGGGGCACTGTAATTCACAAACCTGCAGAGTTATAAATGACAGCTATCGTCCAAAAATATACTGAAGTAAGGCTGCCAAGAGGACTTGAAAGCGGGGCAGAATTGCAGGAAACCGATTTCAGGAGGTAGACTGGAATTGCATTGAAAGCATAGGAAAAGAGGCAGAACGTCCACAATGATGCACTTGGCCAAAAAGGGCGTATGCGTTTTTTCCTGAATATATTCAGGAAAAAACGCATACGCCCTTTTTGGCCAACCAAGCAAGCTTGCAAAGGAAATCTGCACTACAATGAAGTCTCACTTCCCCCCGGTCAAAAGGGCCATCTGAAAAAAGTGTAAAATCCAGAAAGGCAGGACAGGCCATGGAGAACTGGGAGCCTTTTTATGCTGATGGGAGGGATGTAAATTGCCAACAGCCACTCGGGAGAAGTGTATAGTGTTTCCTGAAACATCTAAAAAACAAAGCAACAGAGCCTAGGGCACTTCCACTTATGGTCCTATAGCTTAGGGAAATTAAAATCAAAAAGACACAGCCACCCCAAAGTTTGGGACGCCTCTGTTTACAAGAACCTCATTTACCGTACAAGTTCAATATCACAGAAAGTGAAAAATGGATAAAGAAGTTGTGGTACTTACGTACAATGCAGTATCACTCAACAATGAAATCTATGTCATCAGGCCCGTAGCAGCATAATGAGTGGATTCAGGTACGATGATTCTAACTGAAATAAGTCACACAGAAAAAGAAACATCATAAGATATCACTAATACACAGAATGTAAACTTGGCTACACAGGAACTGAATTCCAAAACAGAACAGGGTCTCAAATTTAGAAAACCAACTTATGCTTGCTTAAGCGGAAAGGTGAGTTGGGGTGCTGCATAAAACCAGAGATTGAAATGAGCACAGATAAAGTTCCTTAAGCCAAATATGGAATAGACAAGAGCTACTCCTTGCTCAACGAAATGGACTCAACACCCCATATTAAATGCCTAAGAATGTACCTGACTAGTAAGTATCTTAAAACCTATGGATTGCTATGTATCCAAAAGAGAATCAAGCATGTGTACAGGGGCATAAACACAGCAGTGATAGGATTGGAGAAGTTCGGTGAGCAAATGAAGACCCTTTGAAGTCATATTGCATGGTACCCATTACACGGGTCTCAACTCTCCAGGTTTAAGGTATTCTTCCTTCAGCTAAAACATGCATGTGGAACCCAGAGTATGATCAACCGTGTGAACGGGAGACGTGTTCAAATATGTCTCAGTTTTCCTCCCCTGGTACTCGGGTGTAACATTCCAGACGGTTTACTAACACCCTCCCGACTTGGAGAGTCAGTCCCTTTAACCTCCTGTTTGGCCCAGTTTGCAATTTCTGCGGAAGATGAACAGGAATAGCGAGAACCAATGAGAGACTAGCTGGAGGTGTCTGGACGGGCAAATTTAACTCTCATTTCCCACCAGGAAGAGGAATTAACCAAAGGCTCAGCTTGCTGTGCCAGAACAAGATTAGGGCCTGAAGCCATCCTGCGGTGTTGCGGCCAGCTCAAAAGAAAGCGAGTTGAAGAAAGGAGCTCAGGGGCACTGTAATTCACAAACCTGCAGAGTTATAAATGACAGCTATCGTCCAAAAATATACTGAAGTAAGGCTGCCAAGAGGACTTGAAAGCGGGGCAGAATTGCAGGAAACCGATTTCAGGAGGTAGACTGGAATTGCATTGAAAGCATAGGAAAAGAGGCAGAACGTCCACAATGATGCACTTGGCCAAAAAGGGCGTATGCGTTTTTTCCTGAATATATTCAGGAAAAAACGCATACGCCCTTTTTGGCCAACCAAGCAAGCTTGCAAAGGAAATCTGCACTACAATGAAGTCTCACTTCCCCCCGGTCAAAAGGGCCATCTGAAAAAAGTGTAAAATCCAGAAAGGCAGGACAGGCCATGGAGAACTGGGAGCCTTGTTATGCTGATGGGCGGGATGTAAATTGCCAACAGACACTCGGGAGAAGTGTACGGTGTTTCCTGAAACATCTAAAAAACAAAGCAACAGAGCCTAGGGCACTTCCACTTATGGTCCTATAGCTTAGGGAAATTAAAATCAAAAAGACACAGCCACCCCAAAGTTTGGGACGCCTCTGTTTACAAGAACCTCGTTTACAGTACAAGTTCAACATCGCAGAAAGTGAAAAATGGATAAAGAAGTTGTGGTATTTACTTACAAAGCAATATCACTCAGCAATGAAATCTATGTCATCAGGCCCTTAGCAGCACAATGAGTGGATTCAGGTATGATGATTCTAACTGATATAAGTCACACAGAAAAAGAAACATCATAAGATATCAGTAATACACGGAATGTAAACTTGGCTACACAGGAACTGAATTACAGAACAGAACAGGGTCTCAAATTTAGAAAACCAACTTATGCTTGCTTAAGGGTAAAGGTGAGTTGGGGTGCTGCATAAAACCAGAGATTGAAATGAGCACAGATAAAGTTCCTTAAGCCAAATATGGAATAGACAAGAGCTACTCCTTGCTCAACGAAATGGACTCAACACCGCATATTAAACGCCTAAGAATGTACCTGACTAGTAAGTATCTTAAAACCTACGGATTGCTATGTCTCCGATAGAGAATCAAGCATGTGTACAGGGGCATAAACGCAGCAGTGATAGGATTGGAGAGGTTCGGTGAGCAAATGAAGACCCTTTGAAGTCATATTGCATGGTACCCATTCCACGGGTTTCAACTACCCAGGTTTAAGGTATTCTACCTTCAGCTAAAACATGCATGTGGAAACTAGAGTATGTTCAACCATGTGATCGGGAAACGTGTTCAAATATGTCTCAGTTTTCGTACCCTGGTACTCGGGTGCAACATTCCAGACGCTTTACTAACACCCTCCCGACTTGGAGAGTCAGTCCCTTTAACCTCCTGTTTGGCCCAGTTTGCAATTTCTGCGGAAGATGAACAGGAATAGCGAGAACCAATGAGAGACTAGCTGGAGGTGTCTGGACGGGCAAATTTAACTCTCATTTCCCACCAGGAAGAGGAATTAACCAAAGGCTCAGCTTGCCGTGCCAGAACCAGATTAGGGCCTGAAGCCATCCTGCGGTGTTGCGGCCAGGTCACAAGAAAGCGAGTTGAAGAAAGGAGCTCAGGGGCACTGTAATTCACAAACCTGCAGAGATATAAATGACAGCTATCGTCCAAAAATATACTGAAGTAAGGCTGCCAAGAGGACTTGAAAGCGGGGCAGAATTGCAGGAAACCAATTTCAGGAGGTAGACTGGAATTGCATTGGAAGCATAGGAAAAGAGGCAGAACGTCCACAATGATGCACTTGGCCAAAAAGGGCGTATGCGTTTTTTCCTGAATATATTCAGGAAAAAACGCATACGCCCTTTTTGGCCCACCAAGCAAGCTTGCAAAGGAAATCTGCACTACAATGAAGTCTCACTTCCCCCCGGTCAAAAGGGCCATCTGAAAAAAGTGTAAAATCCAGAAAGGCAGGACAGGCCATGGAGAACTGGGAGCCTTGTTATGCTGATGGGCGGGATGTAAATTGCCAACAGACACTCGGGAGAAGTGTATGGTGTTTCCTGAAACATCTAAAAAACAAAGCAACAGAGCCTAGGGCACTTCCACTTATGGTCCTATAGCTTAGGGAAATTAAAATCAAAAAGACACAGCCACCCCAAAGTTTGGGACGCCTCTGTTTACAAGAACCTCGTTTACAGTACAAGTTCAACATCGCAGAAAGTGAAAAATGGATAAAGAAGTTGTGGTATTTACTTACAAAGCAATATCACTCAGCAATGAAATCTATGTCATCAGGCCCTTAGCAGCACAATGAGTGGATTCAGGTATGATGATTCTAACTGAAATAAGTCACACAGAAAAAGAAACATCATAAGATATCAGTAATACACGGAATGTAAACTTGGCTACACAGGAACTGAATTACAGAACAGAACAGGGTCTCAAATTTAGAAAACCAACTTATGCTTGCTTAAGGGGAAAGGTGAGTTGGGGTGCTGCATAAAACCAGAGATTGAAATGAGCACAGATAAAGTTCCTTAAGCCAAATATGGAATAGACAAGAGCTACTCCTTGCTCAACGAAATGGACTCAACACCGCATATTAAACGCCTAAGAATGTACCTGACTAGTAAGTATCTTAAAACCTATGGATTGCTATGTCTCCGAAAGAGAATCAAGCATGTGTACAGGGGCATAAACGCAGCAGTGATAGGATTGGAGAGGTTCGGTGAGCAAATGAAGACCCTTTGAAGTCATATTGCATGGTACCCATTCCACGGGTTTCAACTACCCAGGTTTAAGGTATTCTAACTACAGCTAAAACATGCATGTGGAAACTAGAGTATGATGAACCATGTGATCGGGAAACGTGTTCAAATATGTCTCAGTTTTCGTACCCTGGTACTCGGGTGCAACATTCCAGACGCTTTACTAACACCCTCCCGACTTGGAGAGTCAGTCCCTTTAACCTCCTGTTTGGCCCAGTTTGCAATTTCTGCGGAAGATGAACAGGAATAGCGAGAACCAATGAGAGACTAGCTGGAGGTGTCTGGACGGGCAAATTTAACTCTCATTTCCCACCAGGAAGAGGAATTAACCAAAGGCTCAGCGTGCCGTGCCGGAACCAGATTAGGGCCTGAAGCCATCCTGCGGTGTTGCGGCCAGGTCACAAGAAAGCGAGTTGAAGAAAGGAGCTCAGGGGCACTGTAATTCACAAACCTGCAGAGTTATAAATGACAGCTATCGTCCAAAAATATACTGAAGTAAGGCTGCCAAGAGGACTTGAAAGCGGGGCAGAATTGCAGGAAACCGATTTCAGGAGGTAGACTGGAATTGCATTGAAAGCATAGGAAAAGAGGCAGAACGTCCACAATGATGCACTTGGCCAAAAAGGGCGTATGCGTTTTTTCCTGAATATATTCAGGAAAAAACGCATACGCCCTTTTTGGCCAACCAAGCAAGCTTGCAAAGGAAATCTGCACTACAATGAAGTCTCACTTCCCCCCGGTCAAAAGGGCCATCTGAAAAAAGTGTAAAATCCAGAAAGGCAGGACAGGCCATGGAGAACTGGGAGCCTTGTTATGCTGATGGGCGGGATGTAAATTGCCAACAGACACTCGGGAGAAGTGTATGGTGTTTCCTGAAACATCTAAAAAACAAAGCAACAGAGCCTAGGGCACTTCCACTTATGGTCCTATAGCTTAGGGAAATTAAAATCAAAAAGACACAGCCACCCCAAAGTTTGGGACGCCTCTGTTTACAAGAACCTCGTTTACAGTACAAGTTCAACATCGCAGAAAGTGAAAAATAGATAAAGAAGTTGTGGTATTTACTTACAAAGCAATATCACTCAGCAATGAAATCTATGTCATCAGGCCCTTAGCAGCACAATGAGTGGATTCAGGTATGATGATTCTAACTGAAATAAGTCACACAGAAAAAGAAACATCATAAGATATCAGTAATACACGGAATGTAAACTTGGCTACACAGGAACTGAATTACAGAACAGAACAGGGTCTCAAATTTAGAAAACCAACTTATGCTTGCTTAAGGGGAAAGGTGAGTTGGGGTGCTGCATAAAACCAGAGATTGAAATAAGCACAGATAAAGTTCCTTAAGCCAAATATGGAATAGACAAGAGCTACTCCTTGCTCAACGAAATGGATTCAACACCCCATATTAAATGCCTAAGAATGTACGTGACTAGTAAGTATCTTAAAACCTATGGATTGCTATGTCTCCGAAAGAGAATCAAGCATGTGTACAGGGGCATAAACGCAGCAGTGATAGGATTGGAGAGGTTCGGTGAGCAAATGAAGACCCTTTGAAGTCATATTGCATGGTACCCATTCCACGGGTTTCAACTACCCAGGTTTAAGGTATTCCTCCTTCAGCTAAAACATGCATGTGGAACCCAGAGTATGATCAACCATGTGATCGGGAAACGTGTTCAAATATGTCTCAGTTTTCGTACCCTGGTAGTCGGCTGCAACATTCCAGACGCTTTACTAACACTCTCCCCACTTGGAGATTCATTGCCTTTAACCTCCTGTTTGGCCCAGTTTGCAATTTCTGCGGAAGATGAACAGGAATAGCGAGAACCAATCAGAGACTAGCTGGAGGTGTCTGGACGGGCAAATTTAACTCTCATTTCCCACCAGGAAGAGGAAATAACCAAAGGCTCAGCGTGCCGTGCCGGAACCAGATTAGGGCCTGAAGCCATCCTGCGGTGTTGCGGCCAGGTCACAAGAAAGCGAGTTGAAGAAAGGAGCTCAGGGGCACTGTAATTCACAAACCTGCAGAGTTATAAATGACAGCTATTGTCCAAAAATATACTGAAGTAAGGCTGCCAAGAGGACTTGAAAGCGGGGCAGAATTGCAGGAAACCGATTTCAGGAGGTAGACTGGAATTGCATTGAAAGCATAGGAAAAGAGGCAGAACGTCCACAATGATGCACTTGGCCAAAAAGGGCGTATGCGTTTTTTCCTGAATATATTCAGGAAAAAACGCATACGCCCTTTTTGGCCCACCAAGCAAGCTTGCAAAGGAAATCTGCACTACAATGAAGTCTCACTTCCCCCCGGTCAAAAGGGCCATCTGAAAAAAGTGTAAAATCCAGAAAGGCAGGACAGGCCATGGAGAACTGGGAGCCTTGTTATGCTGATGGGCGGGATGTAAATTGCCAACAGACACTCGGGAGAAGTGTATGGTGTTTCCTGAAACATCTAAAAAACAAAGCAACAGAGCCTAGGGCACTTCCACTTATGGTCCTATAGCTTAGGGAAGTTAAAATCAAAAAGACACAGCCACCCCAAAGTTTGGGACGCCTCTGTTTACAAGAACCTCGTTTACAGTACAAGTTCAATATCACAGAAAGTGAAAAATGGATAAAGAAGTTGTGGTATTTACTTACAAAGCAATATCACTCTGCAATGAAATCTATGTCATCAGGCCCTTAGCAGCACAATGAGTGGATTCAGGTATGATGATTCTAACTGAAATAAGTCACACAGAAAAAGAAACATCATAAGATATCAGTAATACACGGAATGTAAACTTGGCTACACAGGAACTGAATTACAGAACAGAACAGGGTCTCAAATTTAGAAAACCAACTTATGCTTGCTTAAGGGTAAAGGTGAGTTGGGGTGCTGCATAAAACCAGAGATTGAAATGAGCACAGATAAAGTTCCTTAAGCCAAATATGGAATAGACAAGAGCTACTCCTTGCTCAACGAAATGGACTCAACACCCCATATTAAACGCCTAAGAATGTACCTGACTAGTAAGTATCTTAAAACCTATGGATTGCTATGTCTCCGAAAGAGAATCAAGCATGTGTACAGGGGCATAAACGCAGCAGTGATAGGATTGGAGAGGTTCGGTGAGCAAATGAAGACCCTTTGAAGTCATATTGCATGGTACCCATTCCACGGGTTTCAACTACCCAGGTTTAAGGTATTCTACCTTCAGCTAAAACATGCATGTGGAACCCAGAGTATGATCAACCATGTGAATGGGAGACGTGTTCAAATATGTCTCAGTTTTCATACCCTGGTACTCGGGTGCAACATTCCAGACGCTTTACTAACACCCTCCCGACTTGGAGAGTCAGTCCCTTTAACCTCCTGTTTGGCCCAGTTTGCAATTTCTGTGGAAGATGAACAGGAATAGCGAGAACCAATGAGAGACTAGCTGGAGGTGTCTGGACGGGCAAATTTAACTCTCATTTCCCACCAGGAAGAGGAATTAACCAAAGGCTCAGCTTGCCGTGCCGGAACCAGATTAGGGCCTGAAGCCATCCTGCGGTGTTGCGGCCAGGTCACAAGAAAGTGAGTTGAAGAAAGGAGCTCAGGGGCACTGTAATTCACAAACCTGCAGAGTTATAAATGACAGCTATCGTCCAAAAATATACTGAAGTAAGGCTGCCAAGAGGACTTGAAAGCGGGGCAGAATTGCAGGAAACCGATTTCAGGAGGTAGACTGGAATTACATTGAAAGCATAGGAAAAGAGGCAGAACGTCCACAATGATGCACTTGGCCAAAAAGGGCGTATGCGTTTTTTCCTGAATATATTCAGGAAAAAACGCATACGCCCTTTTTGGCCAACCAAGCAAGCTTGCAAAGGAAATCTGCACTACAATGAAGTCTCACTTCCCCCCGGTCAAAAGGGCCATCTGAAAAAAGTGTAAAATCCAGAAAGGCAGGACAGGCCATGGAGAACTGGGAGCCTTGTTATGCTGATGGGCGGGATGTAAATTGCCAACAGCCACTCGGGAGAAGTGTATGGTGTTTCCTGAAACATCTAAAAAACAAAGCAACAGAGCCTAGGGCACTTCCACTTATGGTCCTATAGCTTAGTGAAATTAAAATCAAAAAGACACAGCCACCCCAAAGTTTGGGACGCCTCTGTTTACAAGAACCTCATTTACCGTACAAGTTCAATATCACAGAAAGTGAAAAATGGATAAAGAAGTTGTGGTACTTACGTACAATGCAGTATCACTCAACAATGAAATCTATGTCATCAGGCCCGTAGCAGCATAATGAGTGGATTCAGGTACGATGATTCTAACTGAAATAAGTCACACAGAAAAAGAAACATCATAAGATATCACTAATACACAGAATGTAAACTTGGCTACACAGGAACTGAATTCCAAAACAGAACAGGGTCTCAAATTTAGAAAACCAACTTATGCTTGCTTAAGCGGAAAGGTGAGTTGGGGTGCTGCATAAAACCAGAGATTGAAATGAGCATAGATAAAGTTCCTTAAGCCAAATATGGAATAGATAAGAGCTACTCCTTGCTGAACGAAATGGACTCAACACCCCATATTAAATGCCTAAGAATGTACCTGACTAGTAAGTATCTTAAAACCTATGGATTGCTATGTCTCCGAAAGAGAATCAAGCATCTGTACAGGGGGATAAACGCAGCAGTGATAGGATTGGAGAAGTTCGGTGAGCAAATGAAGACCCTTTGAAGTCATATTGCATGGTACCCATTACACGGGTCTCAACTCTCCAGGTTTAAGGTATTCTTCCTTCAGCTAAAACATGCATGTGGAACCCAGAGTATGATCAACCGTGTGAACGGGAGACGTGTTCAAATATGTCTCAGTTTTCCTCCCCTGGTACTCGGGTGCAACATTCCAGACGCTTTACTAACACCCTCCCGACTTAGAGAGTCAGTCCCTTTAACCTCCTGTTTGGACCAGTTTGCAATTTCTGTGGAAGATGAACAGGAATAGCGAGAACCAATGAGAGACTAGCTGGAGGTGTCTGGACGGGCAAATTTAACTCTCATTTCCCACCAGGAAGAGGAATTAACCAAAGGCTCAGCTTGCCGTGCCGGAACCAGATTAGGGCCTGAAGCCATCCTGCGGTGTTGCGGCCAGCTCAAAAGAAAGCGAGTTGAAGAAAGGAGCTCAGGGGCACTGTAATTCACAAACCTGCAGAGTTATAAATGACAGCTATCGTCCAAAAATATACTGAAGTAAGGCTGCCAAGAGGACTTGAAAGCGGGGCAGAATTGCAGGAAACCGATTTCAGGAGGTAGACTGGAATTACATTGAAAGCAAAGGAAAAGAGGCAGAACGTCCACAATGATGCACTTGGCCAAAAAGGGCGTATGCGTTTTTTCCTGAATATATTCAGGAAAAAACGCATACGCCCTTTTTGGCCAACCAAGCAAGCTTGCAAAGGAAATCTGCACTACAATGAAGTCTCACTTCCCCCCGGTCAAAAGGGCCATCTGAAAAAAGTGTAAAATCCAGAAAGGCAGGACAGGCCATGGAGAACTGGGAGCCTTGTTATGCTGATGGGAGGGATGTAAATTGCCAACAGCCACTCGGGAGAAGTGTATGGTGTTTCCTGAAACATCTAAAAAACAAAGCAACAGAGCCTAGGGCACTTCCACTTATGGTCCTATAGCTTAGGGAAATTAAAATCAAAAAGACACAGCCACCCCAAAGTTTGGGACGCCTCTGTTTACAAGAACCTCATTTACCGTACAAGTTCAATATCACAGAAAGTGAAAAATGGATAAAGAAGTTGTGGTACTTACGTACAATGCAGTATCACTCAACAATGAAATCTATGTCATCAGGCCCGTAGCAGCATAATGAGTGGATTCAGGTACGATGATTCTAACTGAAATAAGTCACACAGAAAAAGAAACATCATAAGATATCACTAATACACAGAATGTAAACTTGGCTACACAGGAACTGAATTCCAAAACAGAACAGGGTCTCAAATTTAGAAAACCAACTTATGCTTGCTTAAGCGGAAAGGTGAGTTGGGGTGCTGCATAAAACCAGAGATTGAAATGAGCATAGATAAAGTTCCTTAAGCCAAATATGGAATAGATAAGAGCTACTCCTTGCTCAACGAAATGGACTCAACACCCCATATTAAATGCCTAAGAATGTACCTGACTAGTAAGTATCTTAAAACCTATGGATTGCTATGTCTCCGAAAGAGAATCAAGCGTCTGTACAGGGGGATAAACACAGCAGTGATAGGATTGGAGAAGTTCGGTGAGCAAATGAAGACCCTTTGAAGTCATATTGCATGGTACCCATTACACGGGTCTCAACTCTCCAGGTTTAAGGTATTCTTCCTTCAGCTAAAACATGCATGTGGAACCCAGAGTATGATCAACCGTGTGAACGGGAGACGTGTTCAAATATGTCTCAGTTTTCCTCCCCTGGTACTCGGGTGCAACATTCCAGACGCTTTACTAACACCCTCCCGACTTGGAGAGTCAGTCCCTTTAACCTCCTGTTTGGCCCAGTTTGCAATTTCTGCGGAAGATGAACAGGAATAGCGAGAACCAATGAGAGACTAGCTGGAGGTGTCTGGACGGGCAAATTTAACTCTCATTTCCCACCAGGAAGAGGAATTAACCAAAGGCTCAGCTTGCCGTGCCGGAACCAGATTAGGGCCTGAAGCCATCCTGCGGTGTTGCGGCCAGCTCAAAAGAAAGCGAGTTGAAGAAAGGAGCTCAGGGGCACTGTAATTCACAAACCTGCAGAGTTATAAATGACAGCTATCATCCAAAAATATACTGAAGTAAGGCTGCCAAGAGGACTTGAAAGCCGGGCAGAATTGCAGGAAACCGATTTCAGGAGGTAGACTGGAATTGCATTGAAAGCATAGGAAAAGAGGCAGAACGTCCACAATGATGCACTTGGCCAAAAAGGGCGTATGCGTTTTTTCCTGAATATATTCAGGAAAAAACGCATACGCCCTTTTTGGCCAACCAAGCAAGCTTGCAAAGGAAATCTGCACTACAATGAAGTCTCACTTCCCCCCGGTCAAAAGGGCCATCTGAAAAAAGTGTAAAATCCAGAAAGGCAGGACAGGCCATGGAGAACTGGGAGCCTTGTTATGTTGATGGGCGGGATGTAAATTGCCAACAGCCACTCGGGAGAAGTGTATGGTGTTTCCTGAAACATCTAAAAAACAAAGCAACAGAGCCTAGGGCACTTCCACTTATGGTCCTATAGCTTAGGGAAATTAAAATCAAAAAGACACAGCCACCCCAAAGTTTGGGACGCCTCTGTTTACAAGAACCTCGTTTACAGTACAAGTTCAACATCGCAGAAAGTGAAAAATGGATAAAGAAGTTGTGGTATTTACTTACAAAGCAATATCACTCAGCAATGAAATCTATCTCATCAGGCCCTTAGCAGCATAATGAGTGGATTCAGGTATGATGATTCTAACTGAAATAAGTCACACCGAAAAAGAAACATCATAAGATATCAGTAATACACGGAATGTAAACTTGGCTACACAGGAACTGAATTCCAAAACAGAACAGGGTCTCAAATTTAGAAAACCAACTTATGCTTGCTTAAGGGGAAAGATGAGTTGGGGTGCTGCATAAAACCAGAGATTGAAATGAGCACAGATAAAGTTCCTTAAGCCAAATATGGAATAGACAAGAGCTACTCCTTACTCAACGAAATGGACTCAACACCCCATATTAAACGCCTAAGAATGTACCTGACTAGTAAGTATCTTAAAACCTAGGGATTGCTATGTCTCCGAAAGAGAATCAAGCGTGTGTAGAGGGGCATAAACGCAGCAGTGATAGGATTGGAGAGGTTCGGTGAGCAAATGAAGACCCTTTGAAGTCATATTGCATGGTACCCATTCCATGGGTTTCAACTACCCAGGTTTAAGGTATTCTTCCTTCAGCTAAAACATGCATGTGGAACCTAGTGTATGATCAGCCATGTGATCGGGAGATGTGTTCAAATATCTCTCAGTTTTCATACCCTGGTACTCGGGTGCAACATTCCAGACGCTTTACTAACACTCTTCCCACTTGGACAGTCAGCGCCTTTAACCTCCTGTTTGGCCCAGTTTGCAATTTCTGCGGAAGATGAACAGGAATAGCGAGAACCAATGAGAGACTAGCTGGAGGTGTCTGGACGGGCAAATTTAACTCTCATTTCCCACCAGGAAGAGGAAATAACCAATGGCTCAGCGTGCCGTGCCGGAATCAGATTAGGGCCTGAAGCCATCCTGCGTTGTTGCGGCCAGGTCACAAGAAAGCGAGTTGAAGAAAGGAGCTCAGGGGCACTGTAATTCACAAACCTGCAGAGTTATAAATGACAGCTATCGTCCAAAAATATACTGAAGTAAGGCTGCCAAGAGGACTTGAAAGCGGGGCAGAATTGCAGGAAACTGATTTCAGGAGGTAGACTGGAATTGCATTGAAAGCATAGGAAAAGAGGCAGAACGTCCACAATGATGCACTTGGCCAAAAAGGGCGTATGCGTTTTTTCCTGAATATATTCAGGAAAAAACGCATACGCCCTTTTTGGCCAACCAAGCAAGCTTGCAAAGGAAATCTGCACTACAATGAAGTCTCACTTCCCCCCGGTCAAAAGGGCCATCTGAAAAAAGTGTAAAATCCAGAAAGGCAGGACAGGCCATGGAGAACTGGGAGCCTTGTTATGCTGATGGGCGGGATGTAAATTGCCAACAGACACTCTGGAGAAGTGTATGGTGTTTCCTGAAACATCTAAAAAACAAAGCAACAGAGCCTAGGGCACTTCTACTTATGGTCCTATAGCTTAGGGAAATTAAAATCAAAAAGACACAGCCACCCCAAAGTTTGGGACGCCTCTGTTTACAAGAACCTCGTTTACCGTACAAGTTCAATATCACAGAAAGTGAAAAATGGATAAAGAAGTTGTGGTACTTACGTACAATGCAGTATCACTCAACAATGAAATCTATGTCATCAGGCCCGTAGCAGCATAATGAGTGGATTCAGGTACGATGATTCTAACTGAAATAAGTCACACCGAAAAAGAAACATCATAAGATATCAGTAATACACGGAATGTAAACTTGGCTACACAGGAACTGAATTCCAAAACAGAACAGGGTCTCAAATTTAGAAAACCAACTTATGCTTGCTTAAGGGGAAAGGTGAGTTGGGGTGCTGCATAAAACCAGAGATTGAAATGAGCACAGATAAAGTTCCTTAAGCCAAATATGGAATAGACAAGAGCTACTCCTTGCTCAACGAAATGGACTCAACACCCCATATTAAACGCCTAAGAATGTACCTGACTAGTAAGTATCTTAAAACCTATGGATTGCTATGTCTCCAAAAGAGAATCAAGCGTGTGTACAGGGGCATAAACGCAGCAGTGATAGGATTGGAGAGGTTCGGTGAGCAAATGAAGACCCTTTGAAGTCATATTGCATGGTACCCATTCCACGGGTCTCAACTCTCCAGGTTTAAGGAATTCTTCCTTCAGCTAAAACATGCATGTGGAACCCAGAGTATGATCAACCGTGTGAACGGGAGACGTGTTCAAATATGTCTCAGTTTTCCTCCCCTGGTACTCGGGTGCAACATTCCAGACGCTTTACTAACACTCTCCCCACTTGGAGAGTCAGCGCCTTTAACCTCCTGTTTGGCCCAGTTTGCAATTTCTGCGGAAGATGAACAGGAATAGCGAGAACCAATCAGAGACTAGCTGGAGGTGTCTGGACGGGCAAATTTAACTCTCATTTCCCACCAGGAAGAGGAAATAACCAAAGGCTCAGCGTGCCGTGCCGGAACCAGATTAGGGCCTGATGCCATCCTGCGGTGTTGCGGCCAGGTCACAAGAAAGCGAGTTGAAGAAAGGAGCTCAGGGACACTGTAATTCACAAACCTGCAGAGTTATAAATGACAGCTATCGTCCAAAAATATACTGAAGTAAGGCTGCCAAGAGGACTTGAAAGCGGGGCAGAATTGCAGGAAACCGATTTCAGGAGGTAGACTGGAATTGCATTGAAAGCATAGGAAAAGAGGCAGAACGTCCACAATGATGCACTTGGCCAAAAAGGGCGTATGCGTTTTTTCCTGAATATATTCAGGAAAAAACGCATACGCCCTTTTTGGCCAACCAAGCAAGCTTGCAAAGGAAATCTGCACTACAATGAAGTCTCACTTCCCCCCGGTCAAAAGGGCCATCTGAAAAAAGTGTAAAATCCAGAAAGGCAGGACAGGCCATGGAGAACTGGGAGCCTTGTTATGCTGATGGGCGGGATGTAAATTGCCAACAGCCACTCGGGAGAAGTGTATGGTGTTTCCTGAAACATCTAAAAAACAAAGCAACAGAGCCTAGGGCACTTCCACTTATGGTCCTATAGCTTAGGGAAATTAAAATCAAAAAGACACAGCCACCCCAAAGTTTGGGACGCCTCTGTTTACAAGAACCTCATTTACCGTACAAGTTCAATATCACAGAAAGTGAAAAATGGATAAAGAAGTTGTGGTACTTACGTACAATGCAGTATCACTCAACAATGAAATCTATGTCATCAGGCCCGTAGCAGCATAATGAGTGGATTCAGGTACGATGATTCTAACTGAAATAAGTCACACAGAAAAAGAAACATCATAAGATATCACTAATACACAGAATGTAAACTTGGCTACACAGGAACTGAATTCCAAAACAGAACAGGGTCTCAAATTTAGAAAACCAACTTATGCTTGCTTAAGGGGAAAGGTGAGTTGGGGTGCTGCATAAAACCAGAGATTGAAATGAGCATAGATAAAGTTCCTTAAGCCAAATATGGAATAGATAAGAGCTACTCCTTGCTGAACGAAATGGACTCAACACCCCATATTAAATGCCTAAGAATGTACCTGACTAGTAAGTATCTTAAAACCTATGGATTGCTATGTCTCCGAAAGAGAATCAAGCATCTGTACAGGGGGATAAACGCAGCAGTGATAGGATTGGAGAAGTTCGGTGAGCAAATGAAGACCCTTTGAAGTCATATTGCATGGTACCCATTACACGGGTCTCAACTCTCCAGGTTTAAGGTATTCTTCCTTCAGCTAAAACATGCATGTGGAACCCAGAGTATGATCAACCGTGTGAACGGGAGACGTGTTCAAATATGTCTCAGTTTTCCTCCCCTGGTACTCGGGTGCAACATTCCAGACGCTTTACTAACACCCTCCCGACTTAGAGAGTCAGTCCCTTTAACCTCCTGTTTGGACCAGTTTGCAATTTCTGTGGAAGATGAACAGGAATAGCGAGAACCAATGAGAGACTAGCTGGAGGTGTCTGGACGGGCAAATTTAACTCTCATTTCCCACCAGGAAGAGGAATTAACCAAAGGCTCAGCTTGCCGTGCCGGAACCAGATTAGGGCCTGAAGCCATCCTGCGGTGTTGCGGCCAGCTCAAAAGAAAGCGAGTTGAAGAAAGGAGCTCAGGGGCACTGTAATTCACAAACCTGCAGAGTTATAAATGACAGCTATCGTCCAAAAATATACTGAAGTAAGGCTGCCAAGAGGACTTGAAAGCGGGGCAGAATTGCAGGAAACCGATTTCAGGAGGTAGACTGGAATTATATTGAAAGCAAAGGAAAAGAGGCAGAACGTCCACAATGATGCACTTGGCCAAAAAGGGCGTATGCGTTTTTTCCTGAATATATTCAGGAAAAAACGCATACGCCCTTTTTGGCCAACCAAGCAAGCTTGCAAAGGAAATCTGCACTACAATGAAGTCTCATTTCCCCCCGGTCAAAAGGGCCATCTGAAAAAAGTGTAAAATCCAGAAAGGCAGGACAGGCCATGGAGAACTGGGAACCTTGTTATGCTGATGGGCGGGATGTAAATTGCCAACAGACACTCGGGAGAAGTGTATGGTGTTTCCTGAAACATCTAAAAAACAAAGCAACAGAGCCTAGGGCACTTCCACTTATGGTCCTATAGCTTAGGGAAATTAAAATCAAAAAGACACAGCCACCCCAAAGTTTGGGACGCCTCTGTTTACAAGAACCTCATTTACCGTACAAGTTCAATATCACAGAAAGTGAAAAATGGATAAAGAAGTTGTGGTACTTACGTACAATGCAGTATCACTCAACAATGAAATCTATGTCATCAGGCCCGTAGCAGCATAATGAGTGGATTCAGGTACGATGATTCTAACTGAAATAAGTCACACAGAAAAAGAAACATCATAAGATATCACTAATACACAGAATGTAAACTTGGCTACACAGGAACTGAATTCCAAAACAGAACAGGGTCTCAAATTTAGAAAACCAACTTATGCTTGCTTAAGCGGAAAGGTGAGTTGGGGTGCTGCATAAAACCAGAGATTGAAATGAGCATAGATAAAGTTCCTTAAGCCAAATATGGAATAGATAAGAGCTACTCCTTGCTCAACGAAATGGACTCAACACCCCATATTAAATGCCTAAGAATGTACCTGACTAGTAAGTATCTTAAAACCTATGGATTGCTATGTCTCCGAAAGAGAATCAAGCGTCTGTACAGGGGGATAAACACAGCAGTGATAGGATTGGAGAAGTTCGGTGAGCAAATGAAGACCCTTTGAAGTCATATTGCATGGTACCCATTACACGGGTCTCAACTCTCCAGGTTTAAGGTATTCTTCCTTCAGCTAAAACATGCATGTGGAACCCAGAGTATGATCAACCGTGTGAACGGGAGACGTGTTCAAATATGTCTCAGTTTTCCTCCCCTGGTACTCGGGTGCAACATTCCAGACGCTTTACTAACACCCTCCCGACTTGGAGAGTCAGTCCCTTTAACCTCCTGTTTGGCCCAGTTTGCAATTTCTGCGGAAGATGAACAGGAATAGCGAGAACCAATGAGAGACTAGCTGGAGGTGTCTGGACGGGCAAATTTAACTCTCATTTCCCACCAGGAAGAGGAATTAACCAAAGGCTCAGCTTGCCGTGCCGGAACCAGATTAGGGCCTGAAGCCATCCTGCGGTGTTGCGGCCAGCTCAAAAGAAAGCGAGTTGAAGAAAGGAGCTCAGGGGCACTGTAATTCACAAACCTGCAGAGTTATAAATGACAGCTATCATCCAAAAATATACTGAAGTAAGGCTGCCAAGAGGACTTGAAAGCCGGGCAGAATTGCAGGAAACCGATTTCAGGAGGTAGACTGGAATTGCATTGAAAGCATAGGAAAAGAGGCAGAACGTCCACAATGATGCACTTGGCCAAAAAGGGCGTATGCGTTTTTTCCTGAATATATTCAGGAAAAAACGCATACGCCCTTTTTGGCCAACCAAGCAAGCTTGCAAAGGAAATCTGCACTACAATGAAGTCTCACTTCCCCCCGGTCAAAAGGGCCATCTGAAAAAAGTGTAAAATCCAGAAAGGCAGGACAGGCCATGGAGAACTGGGAGCCTTGTTATGTTGATGGGCGGGATGTAAATTGCCAACAGACACTCGGGAGAAGTGTATGGTGTTTCCTGAAACATCTAAAAAACAAAGCAACAGAGCCTAGGGCACTTCCACTTATGGTCCTATAGCTTAGGGAAATTAAAATCAAAAAGACACAGCCACCCCAAAGTTTGGGACGCCTCTGTTTACAAGAACCTCGTTTACAGTACAAGTTCAACATCGCAGAAAGTGAAAAATGGATAAAGAAGTTGTGGTATTTACTTACAAAGCAATATCACTCAGCAATGAAATCTATCTCATCAGGCCCTTAGCAGCATAATGAGTGGATTCAGGTATGATGATTCTAACTGAAATAAGTCACACCGAAAAAGAAACATCATAAGATATCAGTAATACACGGAATGTAAACTTGGCTACACAGGAACTGAATTCCAAAACAGAACAGGGTCTCAAATTTAGAAAACCAACTTATGCTTGCTTAAGGGGAAAGATGAGTTGGGGTGCTGCATAAAACCAGAGATTGAAATGAGCACAGATAAAGTTCCTTAAGCCAAATATGGAATAGACAAGAGCTACTCCTTACTCAACGAAATGGACTCAACACCCCATATTAAACGCCTAAGAATGTACCTGACTAGTAAGTATCTTAAAACCTAGGGATTGCTATGTCTCCGAAAGAGAATCAAGCGTGTGTAGAGGGGCATAAACGCAGCAGTGATAGGATTGGAGAGGTTCGGTGAGCAAATGAAGACCCTTTGAAGTCATATTGCATGGTACCCATTCCATGGGTTTCAACTACCCAGGTTTAAGGTATTCTTCCTTCAGCTAAAACAT
Source organism: Pseudorca crassidens (assembly GCF_039906515.1). NCBI lineage: Eukaryota > Metazoa > Chordata > Mammalia > Artiodactyla > Delphinidae > Pseudorca > Pseudorca crassidens. The sequence continues at coordinate 1,619,855 of NW_027136299.1, forward strand.
GCATGTGGAACCTAGTGTATGATCAGCCATGTGATCGGGAGATGTGTTCAAATATCTCTCAGTTTTCATACCCTGGTACTCGGGTGCAACATTCCAGACGCTTTACTAACACTCTTCCCACTTGGACAGTCAGCGCCTTTAACCTCCTGTTTGGCCCAGTTTGCAATTTCTGCGGAAGATGAACAGGAATAGCGAGAACCAATGAGAGACTAGCTGGAGGTGTCTGGACGGGCAAATTTAACTCTCATTTCCCACCAGGAAGAGGAAATAACCAATGGCTCAGCGTGCCGTGCCGGAATCAGATTAGGGCCTGAAGCCATCCTGCGTTGTTGCGGCCAGGTCACAAGAAAGCGAGTTGAAGAAAGGAGCTCAGGGGCACTGTAATTCACAAACCTGCAGAGTTATAAATGACAGCTATCGTCCAAAAATATACTGAAGTAAGGCTGCCAAGAGGACTTGAAAGCGGGGCAGAATTGCAGGAAACCGATTTCAGGAGGTAGACTGGAATTGCATTGAAAGCATAGGAAAAGAGGCAGAACGTCCACAATGATGCACTTGGCCAAAAAGGGCGTATGCGTTTTTTCCTGAATATATTCAGGAAAAAACGCATACGCCCTTTTTGGCCAACCAAGCAAGCTTGCAAAGGAAATCTGCACTACAATGAAGTCTCACTTCCCCGCGGTCAAAAGGGCCATCTGAAAAAAGTGTAAAATCCAGAAAGGCAGGACAGGCCATGGAGAACTGGGAGCCTTGTTATGCTGATGGGCGGGATGTAAATTGCCAACAGACACTCTGGAGAAGTGTATGGTGTTTCCTGAAACATCTAAAAAACAAAGCAACAGAGCCTAGGGCACTTCTACTTATGGTCCTATAGCTTAGGGAAATTAAAATCAAAAAGACACAGCCACCCCAAAGTTTGGGACGCCTCTGTTTACAAGAACCTCGTTTACCGTACAAGTTCAATATCACAGAAAGTGAAAAATGGATAAAGAAGTTGTGGTACTTACGTACAATGCAGTATCACTCAACAATGAAATCTATGTCATCAGGCCCGTAGCAGCATAATGAGTGGATTCAGGTACGATGATTCTAACTGAAATAAGTCACACCGAAAAAGAAACATCATAAGATATCAGTAATACACGGAATGTAAACTTGGCTACACAGGAACTGAATTCCAAAACAGAACAGGGTCTCAAATTTAGAAAACCAACTTATGCTTGCTTAAGGGGAAAGGTGAGTTGGGGTGCTGCATAAAACCAGAGATTGAAATGAGCACAGATAAAGTTCCTTAAGCCAAATATGGAATAGACAAGAGCTACTCCTTGCTCAACGAAATGGACTCAACACCCCATATTAAACGCCTAAGAATGTACCTGACTAGTAAGTATCTTAAAACCTATGGATTGCTATGTCTCCAAAAGAGAATCAAGCGTGTGTACAGGGGCATAAACGCAGCAGTGATAGGATTGGAGAGGTTCGGTGAGCAAATGAAGACCCTTTGAAGTCATATTGCATGGTACCCATTCCACGGGTCTCAACTCTCCAGGTTTAAGGAATTCTTCCTTCAGCTAAAACATGCATGTGGAACCCAGAGTATGATCAACCGTGTGAACGGGAGACGTGTTCAAATATGTCTCAGTTTTCCTCCCCTGGTACTCGGGTGCAACATTCCAGACGCTTTACTAACACTCTCCCCACTTGGAGAGTCAGCGCCTTTAACCTCCTGTTTGGCCCAGTTTGCAATTTCTGCGGAAGATGAACAGGAATAGCGAGAACCAATCAGAGACTAGCTGGAGGTGTCTGGACGGGCAAATTTAACTCTCATTTCCCACCAGGAAGAGGAAATAACCAAAGGCTCAGCGTGCCGTGCCGGAACCAGATTAGGGCCTGATGCCATCCTGCGGTGTTGCGGCCAGGTCACAAGAAAGCGAGTTGAAGAAAGGAGCTCAGGGACACTGTAATTCACAAACCTGCAGAGTTATAAATGACAGCTATCGTCCAAAAATATACTGAAGTAAGGCTGCCAAGAGGACTTGAAAGCGGGGCAGAATTGCAGGAAACCGATTTCAGGAGGTAGACTGGAATTGCATTGAAAGCATAGGAAAAGAGGCAGAACGTCCACAATGATGCACTTGGCCAAAAAGGGCGTATGCGTTTTTTCCTGAATATATTCAGGAAAAAACGCATACGCCCTTTTTGGCCAACCAAGCAAGCTTGCAAAGGAAATCTGCACTACAATGAAGTCTCACTTCCCCCCGGTCAAAAGGGCCATCTGAAAAAAGTGTAAAATCCAGAAAGGCAGGACAGGCCATGGAGAACTGGGAGCCTTGTTATGCTGATGGGCGGGATGTAAATTGCCAACAGACACTCGGGAGAAGTGTATGGTGTTTCCTGAAACATCTAAAAAACAAAGCAACAGAGCCTAGGGCACTTCCACTTATGGTCCTATAGCTTAGGGAAATTAAAATCAAAAAGACACAGCCACCCCAAAGTTTGGGACGCCTCTGTTTACAAGAACCTCGTTTACAGTACAAGTTCAACATCGCAGAAAGTGAAAAATAGATAAAGAAGTTGTGGTATTTACTTACAAAGCAATATCACTCAGCAATGAAATCTATGTCATCAGGCCCTTAGCAGCACAATGAGTGGATTCAGGTATGATGATTCTAACTGAAATAAGTCACACAGAAAAAGAAACATCATAAGATATCAGTAATACACGGAATGTAAACTTGGCTACACAGGAACTGAATTACAGAACAGAACAGGGTCTCAAATTTAGAAAACCAACTTATGCTTGCTTAAGGGGAAAGGTGAGTTGGGGTGCTGCATAAAACCAGAGATTGAAATAAGCACAGATAAAGTTCCTTAAGCCAAATATGGAATAGACAAGAGCTACTCCTTGCTCAACGAAATGGATTCAACACCCCATATTAAATGCCTAAGAATGTACGTGACTAGTAAGTATCTTAAAACCTATGGATTGCTATGTCTCCGAAAGAGAATCAAGCATGTGTACAGGGGCATAAACGCAGCAGTGATAGGATTGGAGAGGTTCGGTGAGCAAATGAAGACCCTTTGAAGTCATATTGCATGGTACCCATTCCACGGGTTTCAACTACCCAGGTTTAAGGTATTCCTCCTTCAGCTAAAACATGCATGTGGAACCCAGAGTATGATCAACCATGTGATCGGGAAACGTGTTCAAATATGTCTCAGTTTTCGTACCCTGGTAGTCGGCTGCAACATTCCAGACGCTTTACTAACACTCTCCCCACTTGGAGATTCATTGCCTTTAACCTCCTGTTTGGCCCAGTTTGCAATTTCTGCGGAAGATGAACAGGAATAGCGAGAACCAATCAGAGACTAGCTGGAGGTGTCTGGACGGGCAAATTTAACTCTCATTTCCCACCAGGAAGAGGAAATAACCAAAGGCTCAGCGTGCCGTGCCGGAACCAGATTAGGGCCTGAAGCCATCCTGCGGTGTTGCGGCCAGGTCACAAGAAAGCGAGTTGAAGAAAGGAGCTCAGGGGCACTGTAATTCACAAACCTGCAGAGTTATAAATGACAGCTATTGTCCAAAAATATACTGAAGTAAGGCTGCCAAGAGGACTTGAAAGCGGGGCAGAATTGCAGGAAACCGATTTCAGGAGGTAGACTGGAATTGCATTGAAAGCATAGGAAAAGAGGCAGAACGTCCACAATGATGCACTTGGCCAAAAAGGGCGTATGCGTTTTTTCCTGAATATATTCAGGAAAAAACGCATACGCCCTTTTTGGCCAACCAAGCAAGCTTGCAAAGGAAATCTGCACTACAATGAAGTCTCACTTCCCCCCGGTCAAAAGGGCCATCTGAAAAAAGTGTAAAATCCAGAAAGGCAGGACAGGCCATGGAGAACTGGGAACCTTGTTATGCTGATGGGCGGGATGTAAATTGCCAACAGACACTCGGGAGAAGTGTATGGTGTTTCCTGAAACATCTAAAAAACAAAGCAACAGAGCCTAGGGCACTTCCACTTATGGTCCTATAGCTTAGGGAAATTAAAATCAAAAAGACACAGCCACCCCAAAGTTTGGGACGCCTCTGTTTACAAGAACCTCATTTACCGTACAAGTTCAATATCACAGAAAGTGAAAAATGGATAAAGAAGTTGTGGTACTTACGTACAATGCAGTATCACTCAACAATGAAATCTATGTCATCAGGCCCGTAGCAGCATAATGAGTGGATTCAGGTACGATGATTCTAACTGAAATAAGTCACACAGAAAAAGAAACATCATAAGATATCACTAATACACAGAATGTAAACTTGGCTACACAGGAACTGAATTCCAAAACAGAACAGGGTCTCAAATTTAGAAAACCAACTTATGCTTGCTTAAGCGGAAAGGTGAGTTGGGGTGCTGCATAAAACCAGAGATTGAAATGAGCATAGATAAAGTTCCTTAAGCCAAATATGGAATAGATAAGAGCTACTCCTTGCTCAACGAAATGGACTCAACACCCCATATTAAATGCCTAAGAATGTACCTGACTAGTAAGTATCTTAAAACCTATGGATTGCTATGTCTCCGAAAGAGAATCAAGCGTCTGTACAGGGGGATAAACACAGCAGTGATAGGATTGGAGAAGTTCGGTGAGCAAATGAAGACCCTTTGAAGTCATATTGCATGGTACCCATTACACGGGTCTCAACTCTCCAGGTTTAAGGTATTCTTCCTTCAGCTAAAACATGCATGTGGAACCCAGAGTATGATCAACCGTGTGAACGGGAGACGTGTTCAAATATGTCTCAGTTTTCCTCCCCTGGTACTCGGGTGCAACATTCCAGACGCTTTACTAACACCCTCCCGACTTGGAGAGTCAGTCCCTTTAACCTCCTGTTTGGCCCAGTTTGCAATTTCTGCGGAAGATGAACAGGAATAGCGAGAACCAATGAGAGACTAGCTGGAGGTGTCTGGACGGGCAAATTTAACTCTCATTTCCCACCAGGAAGAGGAATTAACCAAAGGCTCAGCTTGCCGTGCCGGAACCAGATTAGGGCCTGAAGCCATCCTGCGGTGTTGCGGCCAGCTCAAAAGAAAGCGAGTTGAAGAAAGGAGCTCAGGGGCACTGTAATTCACAAACCTGCAGAGTTATAAATGACAGCTATCATCCAAAAATATACTGAAGTAAGGCTGCCAAGAGGACTTGAAAGCCGGGCAGAATTGCAGGAAACCGATTTCAGGAGGTAGACTGGAATTGCATTGAAAGCATAGGAAAAGAGGCAGAACGTCCACAATGATGCACTTGGCCAAAAAGGGCGTATGCGTTTTTTCCTGAATATATTCAGGAAAAAACGCATACGCCCTTTTTGGCCAACCAAGCAAGCTTGCAAAGGAAATCTGCACTACAATGAAGTCTCACTTCCCCCCGGTCAAAAGGGCCATCTGAAAAAAGTGTAAAATCCAGAAAGGCAGGACAGGCCATGGAGAACTGGGAGCCTTGTTATGTTGATGGGCGGGATGTAAATTGCCAACAGACACTCGGGAGAAGTGTATGGTGTTTCCTGAAACATCTAAAAAACAAAGCAACAGAGCCTAGGGCACTTCCACTTATGGTCCTATAGCTTAGGGAAATTAAAATCAAAAAGACACAGCCACCCCAAAGTTTGGGACGCCTCTGTTTACAAGAACCTCGTTTACAGTACAAGTTCAACATCGCAGAAAGTGAAAAATGGATAAAGAAGTTGTGGTATTTACTTACAAAGCAATATCACTCAGCAATGAAATCTATCTCATCAGGCCCTTAGCAGCATAATGAGTGGATTCAGGTATGATGATTCTAACTGAAATAAGTCACACCGAAAAAGAAACATCATAAGATATCAGTAATACACGGAATGTAAACTTGGCTACACAGGAACTGAATTCCAAAACAGAACAGGGTCTCAAATTTAGAAAACCAACTTATGCTTGCTTAAGGGGAAAGATGAGTTGGGGTGCTGCATAAAACCAGAGATTGAAATGAGCACAGATAAAGTTCCTTAAGCCAAATATGGAATAGACAAGAGCTACTCCTTACTCAACGAAATGGACTCAACACCCCATATTAAACGCCTAAGAATGTACCTGACTAGTAAGTATCTTAAAACCTAGGGATTGCTATGTCTCCGAAAGAGAATCAAGCGTGTGTAGAGGGGCATAAACGCAGCAGTGATAGGATTGGAGAGGTTCGGTGAGCAAATGAAGACCCTTTGAAGTCATATTGCATGGTACCCATTCCATGGGTTTCAACTACCCAGGTTTAAGGTATTCTTCCTTCAGCTAAAACATGCATGTGGAACCTAGTGTATGATCAGCCATGTGATCGGGAGATGTGTTCAAATATCTCTCAGTTTTCATACCCTGGTACTCGGGTGCAACATTCCAGACGCTTTACTAACACTCTTCCCACTTGGACAGTCAGCGCCTTTAACCTCCTGTTTGGCCCAGTTTGCAATTTCTGCGGAAGATGAACAGGAATAGCGAGAACCAATGAGAGACTAGCTGGAGGTGTCTGGACGGGCAAATTTAACTCTCATTTCCCACCAGGAAGAGGAAATAACCAATGGCTCAGCGTGCCGTGCCGGAATCAGATTAGGGCCTGAAGCCATCCTGCGTTGTTGCGGCCAGGTCACAAGAAAGCGAGTTGAAGAAAGGAGCTCAGGGGCACTGTAATTCACAAACCTGCAGAGTTATAAATGACAGCTATCGTCCAAAAATATACTGAAGTAAGGCTGCCAAGAGGACTTGAAAGCGGGGCAGAATTGCAGGAAACCGATTTCAGGAGGTAGACTGGAATTGCATTGAAAGCATAGGAAAAGAGGCAGAACGTCCACAATGATGCACTTGGCCAAAAAGGGCGTATGCGTTTTTTCCTGAATATATTCAGGAAAAAACGCATACGCCCTTTTTGGCCAACCAAGCAAGCTTGCAAAGGAAATCTGCACTACAATGAAGTCTCACTTCCCCGCGGTCAAAAGGGCCATCTGAAAAAAGTGTAAAATCCAGAAAGGCAGGACAGGCCATGGAGAACTGGGAGCCTTGTTATGCTGATGGGCGGGATGTAAATTGCCAACAGACACTCTGGAGAAGTGTATGGTGTTTCCTGAAACATCTAAAAAACAAAGCAACAGAGCCTAGGGCACTTCTACTTATGGTCCTATAGCTTAGGGAAATTAAAATCAAAAAGACACAGCCACCCCAAAGTTTGGGACGCCTCTGTTTACAAGAACCTCGTTTACCGTACAAGTTCAATATCACAGAAAGTGAAAAATGGATAAAGAAGTTGTGGTACTTACGTACAATGCAGTATCACTCAACAATGAAATCTATGTCATCAGGCCCGTAGCAGCATAATGAGTGGATTCAGGTACGATGATTCTAACTGAAATAAGTCACACCGAAAAAGAAACATCATAAGATATCAGTAATACACGGAATGTAAACTTGGCTACACAGGAACTGAATTCCAAAACAGAACAGGGTCTCAAATTTAGAAAACCAACTTATGCTTGCTTAAGGGGAAAGGTGAGTTGGGGTGCTGCATAAAACCAGAGATTGAAATGAGCACAGATAAAGTTCCTTAAGCCAAATATGGAATAGACAAGAGCTACTCCTTGCTCAACGAAATGGACTCAACACCCCATATTAAACGCCTAAGAATGTACCTGACTAGTAAGTATCTTAAAACCTATGGATTGCTATGTCTCCAAAAGAGAATCAAGCGTGTGTACAGGGGCATAAACGCAGCAGTGATAGGATTGGAGAGGTTCGGTGAGCAAATGAAGACCCTTTGAAGTCATATTGCATGGTACCCATTCCACGGGTCTCAACTCTCCAGGTTTAAGGAATTCTTCCTTCAGCTAAAACATGCATGTGGAACCCAGAGTATGATCAACCGTGTGAACGGGAGATGTGTTCAAATATGTCTCAGTTTTCCTCCCCTGGTACTCGGGTGCAACATTCCAGACGCTTTACTAACACTCTCCCCACTTGGAGAGTCAGCGCCTTTAACCTCCTGTTTGGCCCAGTTTGCAATTTCTGCGGAAGATGAACAGGAATAGCGAGAACCAATCAGAGACTAGCTGGAGGTGTCTGGACGGGCAAATTTAACTCTCATTTCCCACCAGGAAGAGGAAATAACCAAAGGCTCAGCGTGCCGTGCCGGAACCAGATTAGGGCCTGATGCCATCCTGCGGTGTTGCGGCCAGGTCACAAGAAAGCGAGTTGAAGAAAGGAGCTCAGGGACACTGTAATTCACAAACCTGCAGAGTTATAAATGACAGCTATCGTCCAAAAATATACTGAAGTAAGGCTGCCAAGAGGACTTGAAAGCGGGGCAGAATTGCAGGAAACCGATTTCAGGAGGTAGACTGGAATTGCATTGAAAGCATAGGAAAAGAGGCAGAACGTCCACAATGATGCACTTGGCCAAAAAGGGCGTATGCGTTTTTTCCTGAATATATTCAGGAAAAAACGCATACGCCCTTTTTGGCCAACCAAGCAAGCTTGCAAAGGAAATCTGCACTACAATGAAGTCTCACTTCCCCCCGGTCAAAAGGGCCATCTGAAAAAAGTGTAAAATCCAGAAAGGCAGGACAGGCCATGGAGAACTGGGAGCCTTGTTATGCTGATGGGCGGGATGTAAATTGCCAACAGACACTCGGGAGAAGTGTATGGTGTTTCCTGAAACATCTAAAAAACAAAGCAACAGAGCCTAGGGCACTTCCACTTATGGTCCTATAGCTTAGGGAAATTAAAATCAAAAAGACACAGCCACCCCAAAGTTTGGGACGCCTCTGTTTACAAGAACCTCGTTTACAGTACAAGTTCAACATCGCAGAAAGTGAAAAATAGATAAAGAAGTTGTGGTATTTACTTACAAAGCAATATCACTCAGCAATGAAATCTATGTCATCAGGCCCTTAGCAGCACAATGAGTGGATTCAGGTATGATGATTCTAACTGAAATAAGTCACACAGAAAAAGAAACATCATAAGATATCAGTAATACACGGAATGTAAACTTGGCTACACAGGAACTGAATTACAGAACAGAACAGGGTCTCAAATTTAGAAAACCAACTTATGCTTGCTTAAGGGGAAAGGTGAGTTGGGGTGCTGCATAAAACCAGAGATTGAAATAAGCACAGATAAAGTTCCTTAAGCCAAATATGGAATAGACAAGAGCTACTCCTTGCTCAACGAAATGGATTCAACACCCCATATTAAATGCCTAAGAATGTACGTGACTAGTAAGTATCTTAAAACCTATGGATTGCTATGTCTCCGAAAGAGAATCAAGCATGTGTACAGGGGCATAAACGCAGCAGTGATAGGATTGGAGAGGTTCGGTGAGCAAATGAAGACCCTTTGAAGTCATATTGCATGGTACCCATTCCACGGGTTTCAACTACCCAGGTTTAAGGTATTCCTCCTTCAGCTAAAACATGCATGTGGAACCCAGAGTATGATCAACCATGTGATCGGGAAACGTGTTCAAATATGTCTCAGTTTTCGTACCCTGGTAGTCGGCTGCAACATTCCAGACGCTTTACTAACACTCTCCCCACTTGGAGATTCATTGCCTTTAACCTCCTGTTTGGCCCAGTTTGCAATTTCTGCGGAAGATGAACAGGAATAGCGAGAACCAATCAGAGACTAGCTGGAGGTGTCTGGACGGGCAAATTTAACTCTCATTTCCCACCAGGAAGAGGAAATAACCAAAGGCTCAGCGTGCCGTGCCGGAACCAGATTAGGGCCTGAAGCCATCCTGCGGTGTTGCGGCCAGGTCACAAGAAAGCGAGTTGAAGAAAGGAGCTCAGGGGCACTGTAATTCACAAACCTGCAGAGTTATAAATGACAGCTATTGTCCAAAAATATACTGAAGTAAGGCTGCCAAGAGGACTTGAAAGCGGGGCAGAATTGCAGGAAACCGATTTCAGGAGGTAGACTGGAATTGCATTGAAAGCATAGGAAAAGAGGCAGAACGTCCACAATGATGCACTTGGCCAAAAAGGGCGTATGCGTTTTTTCCTGAATATATTCAGGAAAAAACGCATACGCCCTTTTTGGCCCACCAAGCAAGCTTGCAAAGGAAATCTGCACTACAATGAAGTCTCACTTCCCCCCGGTCAAAAGGGCCATCTGAAAAAAGTGTAAAATCCAGAAAGGCAGGACAGGCCATGGAGAACTGGGAGCCTTGTTATGCTGATGGGCGGGATGTAAATTGCCAACAGACACTCGGGAGAAGTGTATGGTGTTTCCTGAAACATCTAAAAAACAAAGCAACAGAGCCTAGGGCACTTCCACTTATGGTCCTATAGCTTAGGGAAGTTAAAATCAAAAAGACACAGCCACCCCAAAGTTTGGGACGCCTCTGTTTACAAGAACCTCGTTTACAGTACAAGTTCAATATCACAGAAAGTGAAAAATGGATAAAGAAGTTGTGGTATTTACTTACAAAGCAATATCACTCTGCAATGAAATCTATGTCATCAGGCCCTTAGCAGCACAATGAGTGGATTCAGGTATGATGATTCTAACTGAAATAAGTCACACAGAAAAAGAAACATCATAAGATATCAGTAATACACGGAATGTAAACTTGGCTACACAGGAACTGAATTACAGAACAGAACAGGGTCTCAAATTTAGAAAACCAACTTATGCTTGCTTAAGGGTAAAGGTGAGTTGGGGTGCTGCATAAAACCAGAGATTGAAATGAGCACAGATAAAGTTCCTTAAGCCAAATATGGAATAGACAAGAGCTACTCCTTGCTCAACGAAATGGACTCAACACCCCATATTAAACGCCTAAGAATGTACCTGACTAGTAAGTATCTTAAAACCTATGGATTGCTATGTCTCCGAAAGAGAATCAAGCATGTGTACAGGGGCATAAACGCAGCAGTGATAGGATTGGAGAGGTTCGGTGAGCAAATGAAGACCCTTTGAAGTCATATTGCATGGTACCCATTCCACGGGTTTCAACTACCCAGGTTTAAGGTATTCTACCTTCAGCTAAAACATGCATGTGGAACCCAGAGTATGATCAACCATGTGAATGGGAGACGTGTTCAAATATGTCTCAGTTTTCGTACCCTGGTACTCGGGTGCAACATTCCAGACGCTTTACTAACACCCTCCCGACTTGGAGAGTCAGTCCCTTTAACCTCCTGTTTGGCCCAGTTTGCAATTTCTGTGGAAGATGAACAGGAATAGCGAGAACCAATGAGAGACTAGCTGGAGGTGTCTGGACGGGCAAATTTAACTCTCATTTCCCACCAGGAAGAGGAATTAACCAAAGGCTCAGCTTGCCGTGCCGGAACCAGATTAGGGCCTGAAGCCATCCTGCGGTGTTGCGGCCAGGTCACAAGAAAGTGAGTTGAAGAAAGGAGCTCAGGGGCACTGTAATTCACAAACCTGCAGAGTTATAAATGACAGCTATCGTCCAAAAATATACTGAAGTAAGGCTGCCAAGAGGACTTGAAAGCGGGGCAGAATTGCAGGAAACCGATTTCAGGAGGTAGACTGGAATTACATTGAAAGCATAGGAAAAGAGGCAGAACGTCCACAATGATGCACTTGGCCAAAAAGGGCGTATGCGTTTTTTCCTGAATATATTCAGGAAAAAACGCATACGCCCTTTTTGGCCAACCAAGCAAGCTTGCAAAGGAAATCTGCACTACAATGAAGTCTCACTTCCCCCCGGTCAAAAGGGCCATCTGAAAAAAGTGTAAAATCCAGAAAGGCAGGACAGGCCATGGAGAACTGGGAGCCTTGTTATGCTGATGGGCGGGATGTAAATTGCCAACAGCCACTCGGGAGAAGTGTATGGTGTTTCCTGAAACATCTAAAAAACAAAGCAACAGAGCCTAGGGCACTTCCACTTATGGTCCTATAGCTTAGGGAAATTAAAATCAAAAAGACACAGCCACCCCAAAGTTTGGGACGCCTCTGTTTACAAGAACCTCATTTACCGTACAGGTTCAATATCACAGAAAGTGAAAAATGGATAAAGAAGTTGTGGTACTTACGTACAATGCAGTATCACTCAACAATGAAATCTATGTCATCAGGCCCGTAGCAGCATAATGAGTGGATTCAGGTACGATGATTCTAACTGAAATAAGTCACACAGAAAAAGAAACATCATAAGATATCACTAATACACAGAATGTAAACTTGGCTACACAGGAACTGAATTCCAAAACAGAACAGGGTCTCAAATTTAGAAAACCAACTTATGCTTGCTTAAGGGGAAAGGTGAGTTGGGGTGCTGCATAAAACCAGAGATTGAAATGAGCATAGATAAAGTTCCTTAAGCCAAATATGGAATAGATAAGAGCTACTCCTTGCTGAACGAAATGGACTCAACACCCCATATTAAATGCCTAAGAATGTACCTGACTAGTAAGTATCTTAAAACCTATGGATTGCTATGTCTCCGAAAGAGAATCAAGCATCTGTACAGGGGGATAAACGCAGCAGTGATAGGATTGGAGAAGTTCGGTGAGCAAATGAAGACCCTTTGAAGTCATATTGCATGGTACCCATTACACGGGTCTCAACTCTCCAGGTTTAAGGTATTCTTCCTTCAGCTAAAACATGCATGTGGAACCCAGAGTATGATCAACCGTGTGAACGGGAGACGTGTTCAAATATGTCTCAGTTTTCCTCCCCTGGTACTCGGGTGCAACATTCCAGACGCTTTACTAACACCCTCCCGACTTAGAGAGTCAGTCCCTTTAACCTCCTGTTTGGACCAGTTTGCAATTTCTGTGGAAGATGAACAGGAATAGCGAGAACCAATGAGAGACTAGCTGGAGGTGTCTGGACGGGCAAATTTAACTCTCATTTCCCACCAGGAAGAGGAATTAACCAAAGGCTCAGCTTGCCGTGCCGGAACCAGATTAGGGCCTGAAGCCATCCTGCGGTGTTGCGGCCAGCTCAAAAGAAAGCGAGTTGAAGAAAGGAGCTCAGGGGCACTGTAATTCACAAACCTGCAGAGTTATAAATGACAGCTATCGTCCAAAAATATACTGAAGTAAGGCTGCCAAGAGGACTTGAAAGCGGGGCAGAATTGCAGGAAACCGATTTCAGGAGGTAGACTGGAATTACATTGAAAGCAAAGGAAAAGAGGCAGAACGTCCACAATGATGCACTTGGCCAAAAAGGGCGTATGCGTTTTTTCCTGAATATATTCAGGAAAAAACGCATACGCCCTTTTTGGCCAACCAAGCAAGCTTGCAAAGGAAATCTGCACTACAATGAAGTCTCACTTCCCCCCGGTCAAAAGGGCCATCTGAAAAAAGTGTAAAATCCAGAAAGGCAGGACAGGCCATGGAGAACTGGGAGCCTTGTTATGTTGATGGGCGGGATGTAAATTGCCAACAGACACTCGGGAGAAGTGTATGGTGTTTCCTGAAACATCTAAAAAACAAAGCAACAGAGCCTAGGGCACTTCCACTTATGGTCCTATAGCTTAGGGAAATTAAAATCAAAAAGACACAGCCACCCCAAAGTTTGGGACGCCTCTGTTTACAAGAACCTCGTTTACAGTACAAGTTCAACATCGCAGAAAGTGAAAAATGGATAAAGAAGTTGTGGTATTTACTTACAAAGCAATATCACTCAGCAATGAAATCTATCTCATCAGGCCCTTAGCAGCATAATGAGTGGATTCAGGTATGATGATTCTAACTGAAATAAGTCACACCGAAAAAGAAACATCATAAGATATCAGTAATACACGGAATGTAAACTTGGCTACACAGGAACTGAATTCCAAAACAGAACAGGGTCTCAAATTTAGAAAACCAACTTATGCTTGCTTAAGGGGAAAGATGAGTTGGGGTGCTGCATAAAACCAGAGATTGAAATGAGCACAGATAAAGTTCCTTAAGCCAAATATGGAATAGACAAGAGCTACTCCTTACTCAACGAAATGGACTCAACACCCCATATTAAACGCCTAAGAATGTACCTGACTAGTAAGTATCTTAAAACCTAGGGATTGCTATGTCTCCAAAAGAGAATCAAGCGTGTGTAGAGGGGCATAAACGCAGCAGTGATAGGATTGGAGAGGTTCGGTGAGCAAATGAAGACCCTTTGAAGTCATATTGCATGGTACCCATTCCATGGGTTTCAACTACCCAGGTTTAAGGTATTCTTCCTTCAGCTAAAACATGCATGTGGAACCTAGTGTATGATCAGCCATGTGATCGGGAGATGTGTTCAAATATCTCTCAGTTTTCATACCCTGGTACTCGGGTGCAACATTCCAGACGCTTTACTAACACTCTTCCCACTTGGACAGTCAGCGCCTTTAACCTCCTGTTTGGCCCAGTTTGCAATTTCTGCGGAAGATGAACAGGAATAGCGAGAACCAATGAGAGACTAGCTGGAGGTGTCTGGACGGGCAAATTTAACTCTCATTTCCCACCAGGAAGAGGAAATAACCAATGGCTCAGCGTGCCGTGCCGGAATCAGATTAGGGCCTGAAGCCATCCTGCGTTGTTGCGGCCAGGTCACAAGAAAGCGAGTTGAAGAAAGGAGCTCAGGGGCACTGTAATTCACAAACCTGCAGAGTTATAAATGACAGCTATCGTCCAAAAATATACTGAAGTAAGGCTGCCAAGAGGACTTGAAAGCGGGGCAGAATTGCAGGAAACCGATTTCAGGAGGTAGACTGGAATTGCATTGAAAGCATAGGAAAAGAGGCAGAACGTCCACAATGATGCACTTGGCCAAAAAGGGCGTATGCGTTTTTTCCTGAATATATTCAGGAAAAAACGCATACGCCCTTTTTGGCCAACCAAGCAAGCTTGCAAAGGAAATCTGCACTACAATGAAGTCTCACTTCCCCGCGGTCAAAAGGGCCATCTGAAAAAAGTGTAAAATCCAGAAAGGCAGGACAGGCCATGGAGAACTGGGAGCCTTGTTATGCTGATGGGCGGGATGTAAATTGCCAACAGACACTCTGGAGAAGTGTATGGTGTTTCCTGAAACATCTAAAAAACAAAGCAACAGAGCCTAGGGCACTTCTACTTATGGTCCTATAGCTTAGGGAAATTAAAATCAAAAAGACACAGCCACCCCAAAGTTTGGGACGCCTCTGTTTACAAGAACCTCGTTTACCGTACAAGTTCAATATCACAGAAAGTGAAAAATGGATAAAGAAGTTGTGGTACTTACGTACAATGCAGTATCACTCAACAATGAAATCTATGTCATCAGGCCCGTAGCAGCATAATGAGTGGATTCAGGTACGATGATTCTAACTGAAATAAGTCACACCGAAAAAGAAACATCATAAGATATCAGTAATACACGGAATGTAAACTTGGCTACACAGGAACTGAATTCCAAAACAGAACAGGGTCTCAAATTTAGAAAACCAACTTATGCTTGCTTAAGGGGAAAGGTGAGTTGGGGTGCTGCATAAAACCAGAGATTGAAATGAGCACAGATAAAGTTCCTTAAGCCAAATATGGAATAGACAAGAGCTACTCCTTGCTCAACGAAATGGACTCAACACCCCATATTAAACGCCTAAGAATGTACCTGACTAGTAAGTATCTTAAAACCTATGGATTGCTATGTCTCCAAAAGAGAATCAAGCGTGTGTACAGGGGCATAAACGCAGCAGTGATAGGATTGGAGAGGTTCGGTGAGCAAATGAAGACCCTTTGAAGTCATATTGCATGGTACCCATTCCACGGGTCTCAACTCTCCAGGTTTAAGGAATTCTTCCTTCAGCTAAAACATGCATGTGGAACCCAGAGTATGATCAACCGTGTGAACGGGAGACGTGTTCAAATATGTCTCAGTTTTCCTCCCCTGGTACTCGGGTGCAACATTCCAGACGCTTTACTAACACTCTCCCCACTTGGAGAGTCAGCGCCTTTAACCTCCTGTTTGGCCCAGTTTGCAATTTCTGCGGAAGATGAACAGGAATAGCGAGAACCAATCAGAGACTAGCTGGAGGTGTCTGGACGGGCAAATTTAACTCTCATTTCCCACCAGGAAGAGGAAATAACCAAAGGCTCAGCGTGCCGTGCCGGAACCAGATTAGGGCCTGATGCCATCCTGCGGTGTTGCGGCCAGGTCACAAGAAAGCGAGTTGAAGAAAGGAGCTCAGGGACACTGTAATTCACAAACCTGCAGAGTTATAAATGACAGCTATCGTCCAAAAATATACTGAAGTAAGGCTGCCAAGAGGACTTGAAAGCGGGGCAGAATTGCAGGAAACCGATTTCAGGAGGTAGACTGGAATTGCATTGAAAGCATAGGAAAAGAGGCAGAACGTCCACAATGATGCACTTGGCCAAAAAGGGCGTATGCGTTTTTTCCTGAATATATTCAGGAAAAAACGCATACGCCCTTTTTGGCCAACCAAGCAAGCTTGCAAAGGAAATCTGCACTACAATGAAGTCTCACTTCCCCCCGGTCAAAAGGGCCATCTGAAAAAAGTGTAAAATCCAGAAAGGCAGGACAGGCCATGGAGAACTGGGAGCCTTGTTATGCTGATGGGCGGGATGTAAATTGCCAACAGACACTCGGGAGAAGTGTATGGTGTTTCCTGAAACATCTAAAAAACAAAGCAACAGAGCCTAGGGCACTTCCACTTATGGTCCTATAGCTTAGGGAAATTAAAATCAAAAAGACACAGCCACCCCAAAGTTTGGGACGCCTCTGTTTACAAGAACCTCGTTTACAGTACAAGTTCAACATCGCAGAAAGTGAAAAATGGATAAAGAAGTTGTGGTATTTACTTACAAAGCAATATCACTCAGCAATGAAATCTATGTCATCAGGCCCTTAGCAGCACAATGAGTGGATTCAGGTATGATGATTCTAACTGAAATAAGTCACACAGAAAAAGAAACATCATAAGATATCAGTAATACACGGAATGTAAACTTGGCTACACAGGAACTGAATTACAGAACAGAACAGGGTCTCAAATTTAGAAAACCAACTTATGCTTGCTTAAGGGTAAAGGTGAGTTGGGGTGCTGCATAAAACCAGAGATTGAAATGAGCACAGATAAAGTTCCTTAAGCCAAATATGGAATAGACAAGAGCTACTCCTTGCTCAACGAAATGGACTCAACACCGCATATTAAACGCCTAAGAATGTACCTGACTAGTAAGTATCTTAAAACCTATGGATTGCTATGTCTCCGAAAGAGAATCAAGCATGTGTACAGGGGCATAAACGCAGCAGTGATAGGATTGGAGAGGTTCGGTGAGCAAATGAAGACCCTTTGAAGTCATATTGCATGGTACCCATTCCACGGGTTTCAACTACCCAGGTTTAAGGTATTCTTCCTTCAGCTAAAACATGCATGTGGAACCTAGAGTATGATCAACCATGTGATCGGGAGACGTGTTCAAATATGTCTCACTTTTCGTACCCTGGTACTCGGGTTCAACATTCCAGACGCTTTACCAACACTCCTCCGACTTGGAGAGTCAGTCCCTTTAACCTCCTGTTTGGCCCAGTTTGCAATTTCTGTGGAAGATGAACAGGAATAGCGAGAACCAATGAGAGACTAGCTGGAGGTGTCTGGACGGGCAAATTTAACTCTCATTTCCCACCAGGAAGAGGAATTAACCAAAGGCTCAGCGTGCCGTGCCGGAACCAGATTAGGGCCTGAAGCCATCCTGCGGTGTTGCAGCCAGCTCAAAAGAAAGCGAGTTGAAGAAAGGAGCTCAGGGACACTGTAATTCACAAACCTGCAGAGTTATAAATGACAGCTATCGTCCAAAAATATACTGAAGTAAGGCTGCCAAGAGGACTTGAAAGCGGGGCAGAATTGCAGGAAACCGATTTCAGGAGGTAGACTGGAATTGCATTGAAAGCATAGGAAAAGAGGCAGAACATCCACAATGATGCACTTGGCCAAAAAGGGCGTATGCGTTTTTTCCTGAATATATTCAGGAAAAAACGCATACGCACTTTTTGGCCAACCAAGCAAGCTTGCAAAGAAATCTGCACTACAATGAAGTCTCACTTCCCCCCGGTCAAAAGGGCCATCTGAAAAAAGTGTAAAATCCAGAAAGGCAGGACAGGCCATGGAGAACTGGGAGCCTTCTTATGCTGATGGGCGGGATGTAAATTGCCAACAGACACTCGGGAGAAGTGTATGGTGTTTCCTGAAACATGTAAAAAACAAAGCAACAGAGCCTAGGGCACTTCCACTTATGGTCCTATAGCTTAGGGAAATTAAAATCAAAAAGACACAGCCACCCCAAAGTTTGGGACGCCTCTGTTTACAAGAACCTCGTTTACAGTACAAGTTCAACATCGCAGAAAGTGAAAAATGGATAAAGAAGTTGTGGTATTTACTTACAAAGCAATATCACTCAGCAATGAAATCTATGTCATCAGGCCCTTAGCAGCACAATGAGTTGATACAGGTATGATGATTCTAACTGAAATAAGTCACACAGAAATAGAAACATCATAAGATATCAGTAATACACGGAATGTAAACTTGGCTACACAGGAACTGAATTACAGAACAGAACAGGGTCTCAAATTTAGAAAACCAACTTATGCTTGCTTAAGGGGAAAGGTGAGTTGGGGTGCTGCATAAAACCAGAGATTGAAATGAGCACAGATAAAGTTCCTTAAGCCAAATATGGAATAGACAAGAGCTACCCCTTGCTCAACGAAATGAACTCAACACCCCATATTAAACGCCTAAGAATGTACCTGACTAGTAAGTATCTTAAAACCTAGGGATTGCTATGTCTCCGAAAGAAAATCAAGCGTCTGTACAGGGGGATAAACGCAGCAGTGATAGTATTGGAGAAGTTCGGTGAGCAAATGAAGACCCTTTGAAGTCATATTGCATGGTACCCATTCCACGGGTTTCAACTACCCAGGTTTAAGGTATTCTTCCTTCAGCTAAAACATGCATGTGGAACCCAGAGTATGATCAACCATGTGAATGGGAGACGTGTTCAAATATGTCTCAGTTTTCGTACCCTGGTACTCGGGTGAAACATTCCAGACGCTTTACTAACACCCTCCCGACTTGGAGAGTCAGTCCCTTTAACCTCCTGTTTGGCCCAGTTTGCAATTTCTGTGGAAGATGAACAGGAATAGTGAGAACCAATGAGAGACTAGCTGGAGGTGTCTGGACGGGCAAATTTAACTCTCATTTCCCACCAGGAAGAGGAATTAACCAAAGGCTCAGCTTGCCGTGCCGGAACCAGATTAGGGCCTGAAGCCATCCTGCGGTGTTGCGGCCAGCTCAAAAGAAAGCGAGTTGAAGAAAGGAGCTCAGGGGCACTGTAATTCACAAACCTGCAGAGTTATAAATGACAGCTATCGTCCAAAAATATACTGAAGTAAGGCTGCCAAGAGGACTTGAAAGCGGGGCAGAATTGCAGGAAACCGATTTCAGGAGGTAGACTGGAATTGCATTGAAAGCATAGGAAAAGAGGCAGAACGTCCACAATGATGCACTTGGCCAAAAAGGGCGTATGCGTTTTTTCCTGAATATATTCAGGAAAAAACGCATACGCCCTTTTTGGCCAACCAAGCAAGCTTGCAAAGGAAATCTGCACTACAATGAAGTCTCACTTCCCCCCGGTCAAAAGGGCCATCTGAAAAAAGTGTAAAATCCAGAAAGGCAGGACAGGCCATGGAGAACTGGGAGCCTTGTTATGCTGATGGGCGGGATGTAAATTGCCAACAGACACTCGGGAGAAGTGTATGGTGTTTCCTGAAACATCTAAAAAACAAAGCAACAGAGCCTAGGGCACTTCCACTTATGGTCCTATAGCTTAGGGAAATTTAAATCTAAAAGACACAGCCAACCCAAAGTTTGGGACGCCTCTGTTTACAAGAACCTCATTTACCGTACAAGTTCAATATCACAGAAAGTGAAAAATGGATAAAGAAGTTGTGGTATTTACTTACAAAGCAATATCACTCAGCAATGAAATCTATGTCATCAGGCCCTTAGCAGCACAATGAGTGGATTCAGGTATGATGATTCTAACTGAAATAAGTCACACAGAAAAAGAAACATCATAAGATATCAGTAATACACGGAATGTAAACTTGGCTACACAGGAACTGAATTCCAAAACAGAACAGGGTCTCAAATTTAGAAAACCAACTTATGCTTGCTTAAGGGGAAAAGTGAGTTGGGGTGCTGCATAAAACCAGAGATTGAAATGAGCACAGATAAAGTTCCTTAAGCCAAATATGGAATAGACAAGAGCTACTCCTTGCTCAACGAAATGGACTCAACACCCCATATTAAATGCCTAAGAATGTACCTGACTAGTAAGTATCTTAAAACCTATGGATTGCTATGTCTCCAAAAGAGAATCAAGCGTCTGTACAGGGGGATAAACGCAGCAGTGATAGGATTGGAGAAGTTCGGTGAGCAAATGAAGACCCTTTGAAGTCATATTGCATGGTACCCATTCCACAGGTCTCAACTCTCCAGGTTTAAGGTATTCTTCCTTCAGCTAAAACATGCATGTGGAACCCAGAGTATGATCAACCGTGTGAACGGGAGACGTGTTCAAATATGTCTCAGTTTTCCTCCCCTGGTACTCGGGTGCAACATTCCAGATGCTTTACTAACACCCTCCCGACTTGGAGAGTCAGTCCCTTTAACCTCCTGTTTGGCCCAGCTTGCAATTTCTGTGGAAGATGAACAGGAATAGCGAGAACCAATGAGAGACTAGCTGGAGGTGTCTGGACGGGCAAATTTAACTCTCATTTCCCACCAGGAAGAGGAATTAACCAAAGGCTCAGCGTGCCGTGCCGGAACCAGATTAGGGCCTGAAGCCATCCTGCGGTGTTGCGGCCAGCTCAAAAGAAAGCGAGTTGAAGAAAGGAGCTCAGGGGCACTGTAATTCACAAACCTGCAGAGTTATAAATGACAGCTATCATCCAAAAATATACTGAAGTAAGGCTGCCAAGAGGACTTGAAAGCGGGGCAGAATTGCAGGAAACCGATTTCAGGAGGTAGACTGGAATTGCATTGAAAGCATAGGAAAAGAGGCAGAACGTCCACAATGATGCACTTGGCCAAAAAGGGCGTATGCGTTTTTTCCTGAATATATTCAGGAAAAAACGCATACGCCCTTTTTGGCCAACCAAGCAAGCTTGCAAAGGAAATCTGCACTACAATGAAGTCTCACTTCCCCCCGGTCAAAAGGGCCATCTGAAAAAAGTGTAAAATCCAGAAAGGCAGGACAGGCCATGGAGAACTGGGAGCCTTGTTATGCTGATGGGCGGGATGTAAATTGCCAACAGCCACTCGGGAGAAGTGTATGGTGTTTCCTGAAACATCTAAAAAACAAAGCAACAGAGCCTAGGGCACTTCCACTTATGGTCCTATAGCTTAGGGAAATTAAAATCAAAAAGACACAGCCACCCCAAAGTTTGGGACGCCTCTGTTTACAAGAACCTCGTTTACAGTACAAGTTCAACATCGCAGAAAGTGAAAAATGGATAAAGAAGTTGTGGTATTTACTTACAAAGCAATATCACTCAGCAATGAAATCTATGTCATCAGGCCCTTAGCAGCACAATGAGTGGATTCAGGTATGATGATTCTAACTGAAATAAGTCACACAGAAAAAGAAACATCATAAGATATCAGTAATACACGGAATGTAAACTTGGCTACACAGGAACTGAATTACAGAACAGAACAGGGTCTCAAATTTAGAAAACCAACTTATGCTTGCTTAAGGGTAAAGGTGAGTTGGGGTGCTGCATAAAACCAGAGATTGAAATGAGCACAGATAAAGTTCCTTAAGCCAAATATGGAATAGACAAGAGCTACTCCTTGCTCAACGAAATGGACTCAACACCGCATATTAAACGCCTAAGAATGTACCTGACTAGTAAGTATCTTAAAACCTATGGATTGCTATGTCTCCGAAAGAGAATCAAGCGTCTGTACAGGGGGATAAACGCAGCAGTGATAGGATTGGAGAAGTTCGGTGAGCAAATGAAGACCCTTTGAAGTCATATTGCATGGTACGCATTCCACGGGTCTCAACTCTCCAGGTTTAAGGTATTCTTCCTTCAGCTAAAACATGCATGTGGAACCCAGAGTATGATCAACCGTGTGAACGGGAGACGTGTTCAAATATGTCTCAGTTTTCCTCCCCTGGTACTCGGGTGCAACATTCCAGACGCTTTACTAACACCCTCCCGACTTGGAGAGTCAGTCCCTTTAACCTCCTGTTTGGCCCAGTTTGCAATTTCTGCGGAAGATGAACAGGAATAGCGAGAACCAAAGAGAGACTAGCTGGAGGTGTCTGGACGGGCAAATTTAACTCTCATTTCCCACCAGGAAGAGGAATTAACCAAAGGCTCAGCTTGCCGTGCCGGAACCAGATTAGGGCCTGAAGCCATCCTGCGGTGTTGCGGCCAGCTCAAAAGAAAGCGAGTTGAAGAAAGGAGCTCAGGGGCACTGTAATTCACAAACCTGCAGAGTTATAAATGACAGCTATCGTCCAAAAATATACTGAAGTAAGGCTGCCAAGAGGACTTGAAAGCGGGGCAGAATTGCAGGAAACCGATTTCAGGAGGTAGACTGGAATTGCATTGAAAGCATAGGAAAAGAGGCAGAACGTCCACAATGATGCACTTGGCCAAAAAGGGCGTATGCGTTTTTTCCTGAATATATTCAGGAAAAAACGCATACGCCCTTTTTGGCCAACCAAGCAAGCTTGCAAAGGAAATCTGCACTACAATGAAGTCTCACTTCCCCCCGGTCAAAAGGGCCATCTGAAAAAAGTGTAAAATCCAGAAAGGCAGGACAGGCCATGGAGAACTGGGAGCCTTTTTATGCTGATGGGCGGGATGTAAATTGCCAACAGCCACTCGGGAGAAGTGTATGGTGTTTCCTGAAACATCTAAAAAACAAAGCAACAGAGCCTAGGGCACTTCCACTTATGGTCCTATAGCTTAGGGAAATTAAAATCAAAAAGACACAGCCACCCCAAAGTTTGGGACGCCTCTGTTTACAAGAACCTCATTTACCGTACAAGTTCAATATCACAGAAAGTGAAAAATGGATAAAGAAGTTGTGGTACTTACGTACAATGCAGTATCACTCAACAATGAAATCTATGTCATCAGGCCCGTAGCAGCATAATGAGTGGATTCAGGTACGATGATTCTAACTGAAATAAGTCACACAGAAAAAGAAACATCATAAGATATCACTAATACACAGAATGTAAACTTGGCTACACAGGAACTGAATTCCAAAACAGAACAGGGTCTCAAATTTAGAAAACCAACTTATGCTTGCTTAAGCGGAAAGGTGAGTTGGGGTGCTGCATAAAACCAGAGATTGAAATGAGCACAGATAAAGTTCCTTAAGCCAAATATGGAATAGACAAGAGCTACTCCTTGCTCAACGAAATGGACTCAACACCCCATATTAAATGCCTAAGAATGTACCTGACTAGTAAGTATCTTAAAACCTATGGATTGCTATGTCTCCAAAAGAGAATCAAGCGTGTGTACAGGGGGATAAACGCAGCAGTGATAGGATTGGAGAGGTTCGGTGAGCAAATGAAGACCCTTTGAAGTCATATTGCATGGTACCCATTCCACGGGTCTCAACTCTCCAGGTTTAAGGTATTCTTCCTTCAGCTAAAACATGCATGTGGAACCCAGAGTATGATCAACCGTGTGAACGGGAGACGTGTTCAAATATGTCTCAGTTTTCCTCCCCTGGTACTCGGGTGCAACATTCCAGACGCTTTACTAACACCCTCCCGACTTGGAGAGTCAGTCCCTTTAACCTCCTGTTTGGCCCAGTTTGCAATTTCTGCGGAAGATGAACAGGAATAGCGAGAACCAATGAGAGACTAGCTGGAGGTGTCTGGACGGGCAAATTTAACTCTCATTTCCCACCAGGAAGAGGAATTAACCAAAGGCTCAGCGTGCCGTGCCGGAACCAGATTAGGGCCTGAAGCCATCCTGCGGTGTTGCGGCCAGCTCAAAAGAAAGCGAGTTGAAGAAAGGAGCTCAGGGGCACTGTAATTCACAAACCTGCAGAGTTATAAATGACAGCTATCGTCCAAAAATATACTGAAGTAAGGCTGCCAAGAGGACTTGAAAGCGGGGCAGAATTGCAGGAAACCGATTTCAGGAGGTAGACTGGAATTGCATTGAAAGCATAGGAAAAGAGGCAGAACGTCCACAATGATGCACTTGGCCAAAAAGGGCGTATGCGTTTTTTCCTGAATATATTCAGGAAAAAACGCATACGCCCTTTTTGGCCAACCAAGCAAGCTTGCAAAGGAAATCTGCACTACAATGAAGTCTCACTTCCCCCCGGTCAAAAGGGCCATCTGAAAAAAGTGTAAAATCCAGAAAGGCAGGACAGGCCATGGAGAACTGGGAGCCTTGTTATGCTGATGGGCGGGATGTAAATTGCCAACAGCCACTCGGGAGAAGTGTATGGTGTTTCCTGAAACATCTAAAAAACAAAGCAACAGAGCCTAGGGCACTTCCACTTATGGTCCTATAGCTTAGGGAAATTAAAATCAAAAAGACACAGCCACCCCAAAGTTTGGGACGCCTCTGTTTACAAGAACCTCGTTTACAGTACAAGTTCAACATCGCAGAAAGTGAAAAATGGATAAAGAAGTTGTGGTATTTACTTACAAAGCAATATCACTCAGCAATGAAATCTATGTCATCAGGCCCTTAGCAGCACAATGAGTGGATTCAGGTATGATGATTCTAACTGAAATAAGTCACACAGAAAAAGAAACATCATAAGATATCAGTAATACACGGAATGTAAACTTGGCTACACAGGAACTGAATTACAGAATAGAACAGGGTCTCAAATTTAGAAAACCAACTTATGCTTGCTTAAGGGTAAAGGTGAGTTGGGGTGCTGCATAAAACCAGAGATTGAAATGAGCACAGATAAAGTTCCTTAAGCCAAATATGGAATAGACAAGAGCTACTCCTTGCTCAACGAAATGGACTCAACACCCCATATTAAACGCCTAAGAATGTACCTGACTAGTAAGTATCTTAAAACCTATGGATTGCTATGTCTCCAAAAGAGAATCAAGCATGTGTACAGGGGCATAAACGCAGCAGTGATAGGATTGGAGAGGTTCGGTGAGCAAATGAAGACCCTTTGAAGTCATATTGCATAGTACCCATTCCACGGGTTTCAACTACCCAGGTTTAAGGTATTCTTCCTTCAGCTAAAACATGCATGTGGAACCTAGAGTACGATCAACCATGTGATCGGGAAACGTGTTCAAATATGTCTCAGTTTTCGTACCCTGGTACGCGGGTGCAACATTCCAGATGCTTTACTAACACCCTCCCGACTTGGAGAGTCAGTCCCTTTAACCTCCTGTTTGGCCCAGTTTGCAATTTCTGTGGAAGATGAACAGGAATAGTGAGAACCAATGAGAGACTAGCTGGAGGTGTCTGGACGGGCAAATTTAACTCTCATTTCCCACCAGGAAGAGGAATTAACCAAAGGCTCAGCGTGCCGTGCCGGAACCAGATTAGGGCCTGAAGCCATCCTGCGGTGTTGCGGCCAGGTCACAAGAAAGCGAGTTGAAGAAAGGAGCTCAGGGGCACTGTAATTCACAAACCTGCAGAGTTATAAATGACAGCTATCATCCAAAAATATACTGAAGTAAGGCTGCCAAGAGGACTTGAAAGCCGGGCAGAATTGCAGGAAACCGATTTCAGGAGGTAGACTGGAATTGCATTGAAAGCATAGGAAAAGAGGCAGAACGTCCACAATGATGCACTTGGCCAAAAAGGGCGTATGCGTTTTTTCCTGAATATATTCAGGAAAAAACGCATACGCCCTTTTTGGCCAACCAAGCAAGCTTGCAAAGGAAATCTGCACTACAATGAAGTCTCACTTCCCCCCGGTCAAAAGGGCCATCTGAAAAAAGTGTAAAATCCAGAAAGGCAGGACAGGCCATGGAGAACTGGGAGCCTTTTTATGCTGATGGGAGGGATGTAAATTGCCAACAGCCACTCGGGAGAAGTGTATAGTGTTTCCTGAAACATCTAAAAAACAAAGCAACAGAGCCTAGGGCACTTCCACTTATGGTCCTATAGCTTAGGGAAATTAAAATCAAAAAGACACAGCCACCCCAAAGTTTGGGACGCCTCTGTTTACAAGAACCTCATTTACCGTACAAGTTCAATATCACAGAAAGTGAAAAATGGATAAAGAAGTTGTGGTACTTACGTACAATGCAGTATCACTCAACAATGAAATCTATGTCATCAGGCCCGTAGCAGCATAATGAGTGGATTCAGGTACGATGATTCTAACTGAAATAAGTCACACAGAAAAAGAAACATCATAAGATATCACTAATACACAGAATGTAAACTTGGCTACACAGGAACTGAATTCCAAAACAGAACAGGGTCTCAAATTTAGAAAACCAACTTATGCTTGCTTAAGCGGAAAGGTGAGTTGGGGTGCTGCATAAAACCAGAGATTGAAATGAGCACAGATAAAGTTCCTTAAGCCAAATATGGAATAGACAAGAGCTACTCCTTGCTCAACGAAATGGACTCAACACCCCATATTAAATGCCTAAGAATGTACCTGACTAGTAAGTATCTTAAAACCTATGGATTGCTATGTATCCAAAAGAGAATCAAGCATGTGTACAGGGGCATAAACACAGCAGTGATAGGATTGGAGAAGTTCGGTGAGCAAATGAAGACCCTTTGAAGTCATATTGCATGGTACCCATTACACGGGTCTCAACTCTCCAGGTTTAAGGTATTCTTCCTTCAGCTAAAACATGCATGTGGAACCCAGAGTATGATCAACCGTGTGAACGGGAGACGTGTTCAAATATGTCTCAGTTTTCCTCCCCTGGTACTCGGGTGTAACATTC
The DNA here is from genome assembly GCF_039906515.1 of Pseudorca crassidens. Lineage (NCBI taxonomy): Eukaryota > Metazoa > Chordata > Mammalia > Artiodactyla > Delphinidae > Pseudorca > Pseudorca crassidens. The sequence goes on from NW_027136299.1 coordinate 1,646,808, forward strand.
CAGACGGTTTACTAACACCCTCCCGACTTGGAGAGTCAGTCCCTTTAACCTCCTGTTTGGCCCAGTTTGCAATTTCTGCGGAAGATGAACAGGAATAGCGAGAACCAATGAGAGACTAGCTGGAGGTGTCTGGACGGGCAAATTTAACTCTCATTTCCCACCAGGAAGAGGAATTAACCAAAGGCTCAGCTTGCTGTGCCAGAACAAGATTAGGGCCTGAAGCCATCCTGCGGTGTTGCGGCCAGCTCAAAAGAAAGCGAGTTGAAGAAAGGAGCTCAGGGGCACTGTAATTCACAAACCTGCAGAGTTATAAATGACAGCTATCGTCCAAAAATATACTGAAGTAAGGCTGCCAAGAGGACTTGAAAGCGGGGCAGAATTGCAGGAAACCGATTTCAGGAGGTAGACTGGAATTGCATTGAAAGCATAGGAAAAGAGGCAGAACGTCCACAATGATGCACTTGGCCAAAAAGGGCGTATGCGTTTTTTCCTGAATATATTCAGGAAAAAACGCATACGCCCTTTTTGGCCAACCAAGCAAGCTTGCAAAGGAAATCTGCACTACAATGAAGTCTCACTTCCCCCCGGTCAAAAGGGCCATCTGAAAAAAGTGTAAAATCCAGAAAGGCAGGACAGGCCATGGAGAACTGGGAGCCTTGTTATGCTGATGGGCGGGATGTAAATTGCCAACAGACACTCGGGAGAAGTGTATGGTGTTTCCTGAAACATCTAAAAAACAAAGCAACAGAGCCTAGGGCACTTCCACTTATGGTCCTATAGCTTAGGGAAATTAAAATCAAAAAGACACAGCCACCCCAAAGTTTGGGACGCCTCTGTTTACAAGAACCTCATTTACCGTACAAGTTCAATATCACAGAAAGTGAAAAATGGATAAAGAAGTTGTGGTACTTACGTACAATGCAGTATCACTCAACAATGAAATCTATGTCATCAGGCCCGTAGCAGCATAATGAGTGGATTCAGGTACGATGATTCTAACTGAAATAAGTCACACAGAAAAAGAAACATCATAAGATATCATTAATATACAGAATGTAAACTTGGCTACACAGGAACTGAATTCCAAAACAGAACAGGGTCTCAAATTTAGAAAACCAACTTATGCTTGCTTAAGCGGAAAGGTGAGTTGGGGTGCTGCATAAAACCAGAGATTGAAATGAGCACAGATAAAGTTCCTTAAGCCAAATATGGAATAGACAAGAGCTACTCCTTGCTCAACGAAATGGACTCAACACCCCATATTAAATGCCTAAGAATGTACCTGACTAGTAAGTATCTTAAAACCTATGGATTGCTATGTCTCCAAAAGAGAATCAAGCGTCTGTACAGGGGGATAAACGCAGCAGTGATAGGATTGGAGAAGTTTGGTGAGCAAATGAAGACCCTTTGAAGTCATATTGCATGGTACCCATTACACGGGTCTCAACTCTCCAGGTTTAAGGTATTCTTCCTTCAGCTAAAACATGCATGTGGAACCCAGAGTATGATCAACCGTGTGAACGGGAGACGTGTTCAAATATGTCTCAGTTTTCCTCCCCTGGTACTCGGGTGCAACATTCCAGACGGTTTACTAACACCCTCCCGACTTGGAGAGTCAGTCCCTTTAACCTCCTGTTTGGCCCAGTTTGCAATTTCTGCGGAAGATGAACAGGAATAGCGAGAACCAATGAGAGACTAGCTGGAGGTGTCTGGACGGGCAAATTTAACTCTCATTTCCCACCAGGAAGAGGAATTAACCAAAGGCTCAGCTTGCCGTGCCGGAACAAGATTATGGCCTGAAGCCATCCTGCGGTGTTGCGGCCAGCTCAAAAGAAAGCGAGTTGAAGAAAGGAGCTCAGGGGCACTGTAATTCACAAACCTGCAGAGTTATAAATGACAGCTATCGTCCAAAAATATACTGAAGTAAGGCTGCCAAGAGGACTTGAAAGCGGGGCAGAATTGCAGGAAACCGATTTCAGGAGGTAGACTGGAATTGCATTGAAAGCATAGGAAAAGAGGCAGAACGTCCACAATGATGCACTTGGCCAAAAAGGGCGTATGCGTTTTTTCCTGAATATATTCAGGAAAAAACGCATACGCCCTTTTTGGCCAACCAAGCAAGCTTGCAAAGGAAATCTGCACTACAATGAAGTCTCACTTCCCCCCGGTCAAAAGGGCCATCTGAAAAAAGTGTAAAATCCAGAAAGGCAGGACAGGCCATGGAGAACTGGGAGCCTTGTTATGCTGATGGGCGGGATGTAAATTGCCAACAGCCACTCGGGAGAAGTGTATGGTGTTTCCTGAAACATCTAAAAAACAAAGCAACAGAGCCTAGGGCACTTCCACTTATGGTCCTATAGCTTAGGGAAATTAAAATCAAAAAGACACAGCCACCCCAAAGTTTGGGACGCCTCTGTTTACAAGAACCTCATTTACCGTACAAGTTCAATATCACAGAAAGTGAAAAATGGATAAAGAAGTTGTGGTACTTACGTACAATGCAGTATCACTCAACAATGAAATCTATGTCATCAGGCCCGTAGCAGCATAATGAGTGGATTCAGGTACGATGATTCTAACTGAAATAAGTCACACAGAAAAAGAAACATCATAAGATATCACTAATACACAGAATGTAAACTTGGCTACACAGGAACTGAATTCCAAAACAGAACAGGGTCTCAAATTTAGAAAACCAACTTATGCTTGCTTAAGCGGAAAGGTGAGTTGGGGTGCTGCATAAAACCAGAGATTGAAATGAGCACAGATAAAGTTCCTTAAGCCAAATATGGAATAGACAAGAGCTACTCCTTGCTCAACGAAATGGACTCAACACCCCATATTAAATGCCTAAGAATGTACCTGACTAGTAAGTATCTTAAAACCTATGGATTGCTATGTCTCCAAAAGAGAATCAAGCGTCTGTACAGGGGGATAAACGCAGCAGTGATAGGATTGGAGAAGTTTGGTGAGCAAATGAAGACCCTTTGAAGTCATATTGCATGGTACCCATTACACGGGTCTCAACTCTCCAGGTTTAAGGTATTCTTCCTTCAGCTAAAACATGCATGTGGAACCCAGAGTATGATCAACCGTGTGAACGGGAGACGTGTTCAAATATGTCTCAGTTTTCCTCCCCTGGTACTCGGGTGCAACATTCCAGACGGTTTACTAACACCCTCCCGACTTGGAGAGTCAGTCCCTTTAACCTCCTGTTTGGCCCTGTTTGCAATTTCTGCGGAAGATGAACAGGAATAGCGAGAACCAATGAGAGACTAGCTGGAGGTGTCTGGACGGGCAAATTTAACTCTCATTTCCCACCAGGAAGAGGAATTAACCAAAGGCTCAGCTTGCCGTGCCGGAACCAGATTAGGGCCTGAAGCCATCCTGCGGTGTTGCGGCCAGCTCAAAAGAAAGCGAGTTGAAGAAAGGAGCTCAGGGGCACTGTAATTCACAAACCTGCAGAGTTATAAATGACAGCTATCGTCCAAAAATATACTGAAGTAAGGCTGCCAAGAGGACTTGAAAGCGGGGCAGAATTGCAGGAAACCGATTTCAGGAGGTAGACTGGAATTGCATTGAAAGCATAGGAAAAGAGGCAGAACGTCCACAATGATGCACTTGGCCAAAAAGGGCGTATGCGTTTTTTCCTGAATATATTCAGGAAAAAACGCATACGCCCTTTTTGGCCAACCAAGCAAGCTTGCAAAGGAAATCTGCACTACAATGAAGTCTCACTTCCCCCCGGTCAAAAGGGCCATCTGAAAAAAGTGTAAAATCCAGAAAGGCAGGACAGGCCATGGAGAACTGGGAGCCTTTTTATGCTGATGGGAGGGATGTAAATTGCCAACAGCCACTCGGGAGAAGTGTATAGTGTTTCCTGAAACATCTAAAAAACAAAGCAACAGAGCCTAGGGCACTTCCACTTATGGTCCTATAGCTTAGGGAAATTAAAATCAAAAAGACACAGCCACCCCAAAGTTTGGGACGCCTCTGTTTACAAGAACCTCATTTACCGTACAAGTTCAATATCACAGAAAGTGAAAAATGGATAAAGAAGTTGTGGTACTTACGTACAATGCAGTATCACTCAACAATGAAATCTATGTCATCAGGCCCGTAGCAGCATAATGAGTGGATTCAGGTACGATGATTCTAACTGAAATAAGTCACACAGAAAAAGAAACATCATAAGATATCACTAATACACAGAATGTAAACTTGGCTACACAGGAACTGAATTCCAAAACAGAACAGGGTCTCAAATTTAGAAAACCAACTTATGCTTGCTTAAGCGGAAAGGTGAGTTGGGGTGCTGCATAAAACCAGAGATTGAAATGAGCACAGATAAAGTTCCTTAAGCCAAATATGGAATAGACAAGAGCTACTCCTTGCTCAACGAAATGGACTCAACACCCCATATTAAATGCCTAAGAATGTACCTGACTAGTAAGTATCTTAAAACCTATGGATTGCTATGTCTCCAAAAGAGAATCAAGCGTCTGTACAGGGTGATAAACGCAGCAGTGATAGGATTGGAGAAGTTCGGTGAGCAAATGAAGACCCTTTGAAGTCATATTGCATGGTACCCATTCCACGGGTCTCAACTCTCCAGGTTTAAGGTATTCTTCCTTCAGCTAAAACATGCATGTGGAACCCAGAGTATGATCAACCGTGTGAACGGGAGACGTGTTCAAATATGTCTCAGTTTTCCTCCCCTGGTACTTGGGTGCAACATTCCAGACGGTTTACTAACACCCTCCCGACTTGGAGAGTCAGTCCCTTTAACCTCCTGTTTGGCCCAGTTTGCAATTTCTGCGGAAGATGAACAGGAATAGCGAGAACCAATGAGAGACTAGCTGGAGGTGTCTGGACGGGCAAATTTAACTCTCATTTCCCACCAGGAAGAGGAATTAACCAAAGGCTCAGCTTGCCGTGCCAGAACAAGATTAGGGCCTGAAGCCATCCTGCGGTGTTGCGGCCAGCTCAAAAGAAAGCGAGTTGAAGAAAGGAGCTCAGGGGCACTGTAATTCACAAACCTGCAGAGTTATAAATGACAGCTATCGTCCAAAAATATACTGAAGTAAGGCTGCCAAGAGGACTTGAAAGCGGGGCAGAATTGCAGGAAACCGATTTCAGGAGGTAGACTGGAATTGCATTGAAAGCATAGGAAAAGAGGCAGAACGTCCACAATGATGCACTTGGCCAAAAAGGGCGTATGCGTTTTTTCCTGAATATATTCAGGAAAAAACGCATACGCCCTTTTTGGCCAACCAAGCAAGCTTGCAAAGGAAATCTGCACTACAATGAAGTCTCACTTCCCCCCGGTCAAAAGGGCCATCTGAAAAAAGTGTAAAATCCAGAAAGGCAGGACAGGCCATGGAGAACTGGGAGCCTTGTTATGCTGATGGGCGGGATGTAAATTGCCAACAGACACTCGGGAGAAGTGTATGGTGTTTCCTGAAACATCTAAAAAACAAAGCAACAGAGCCTAGGGCACTTCCACTTATGGTCCTATAGCTTAGGGAAATTAAAATCAAAAAGACACAGCCACCCCAAAGTTTGGGACGCCTCTGTTTACAAGAACCTCATTTACCGTACAAGTTCAATATCACAGAAAGTGAAAAATGGATAAAGAAGTTGTGGTACTTACGTACAATGCAGTATCACTCAACAATGAAATCTATGTCATCAGGCCCGTAGCAGCATAATGAGTGGATTCAGGTACGATGATTCTAACTGAAATAAGTCACACAGAAAAAGAAACATCATAAGATATCACTAATACACAGAATGTAAACTTGGCTACACAGGAACTGAATTCCAAAACAGAACAGGGTCTCAAATTTAGAAAACCAACTTATGCTTGCTTAAGCGGAAAGGTGAGTTGGGGTGCTGCATAAAACCAGAGATTGAAATGAGCACAGATAAAGTTCCTTAAGCCAAATATGGAATAGACAAGAGCTACTCCTTGCTCAACGAAATGGACTCAACACCCCATATTAAATGCCTAAGAATGTACCTGACTAGTAAGTATCTTAAAACCTATGGATTGCTATGTCTCCAAAAGAGAATCAAGCGTCTGTACAGGGGGATAAACGCAGCAGTGATAGGATTGGAGAAGTTTGGTGAGCAAATGAAGACCCTTTGAAGTCATATTGCATGGTACCCATTACACGGGTCTCAACTCTCCAGGTTTAAGGTATTCTTCCTTCAGCTAAAACATGCATGTGGAACCCAGAGTATGATCAACCGTGTGAACGGGAGACGTGTTCAAATATGTCTCAGTTTTCCTCCCCTGGTACTCGGGTGCAACATTCCAGACGGTTTACTAACACCCTCCCGACTTGGAGAGTCAGTCCCTTTAACCTCCTGTTTGGCCCAGTTTGCAATTTCTGCGGAAGATGAACAGGAATAGCGAGAACCAATGAGAGACTAGCTGGAGGTGTCTGGACGGGCAAATTTAACTCTCATTTCCCACCAGGAAGAGGAATTAACCAAAGGCTCAGCTTGCCGTGCCGGAACCAGATTAGGGCCTGAAGCCATCCTGCGGTGTTGCGGCCAGGTCACAAGAAAGCGAGTTGAAGAAAGGAGCTCAGGGGCACTGTAATTCACAAACCTGCAGAGTTATAAATGACAGCTATCATCCAAAAATATACTGAAGTAAGGCTGCCAAGAGGACTTGAAAGCGGGGCAGAATTGCAGGAAACCGATTTCAGGAGGTAGACTGGAATTGCATTGAAAGCATAGGAAAAGAGGCAGAACGTCCACAATGATGCACTTGGCCAAAAAGGGCGTATGCGTTTTTTCCTGAATATATTCAGGAAAAAACGCATACGCCCTTTTTGGCCCACCAAGCAAGCTTGCAAAGGAAATCTGCACTACAATGAAGTCTCACTTCCCCCCGGTCAAAAGGGCCATCTGAAAAAAGTGTAAAATCCAGAAAGGCAGGACAGGCCATGGAGAACTGGGAGCCTTGTTATGCTGATGGGCGGGATGTAAATTGCCAACAGACACTCGGGAGAAGTGTATGGTGTTTCCTGAAACATCTAAAAAACAAAGCAACAGAGCCTAGGGCACTTCCACTTATGGTCCTATAGCTTAGGGAAATTAAAATCAAAAAGACACAGCCACCGCAAAGGTTGGGATGCCTCTGTTTACAAGAACCTCATTTACCGTACAAGTTCAATATCACAGAAAGTGAAAAATGGATAAAGAAGTTGTGGTACTTACGTACAATGCAGTATCACTCAACAATGAAATCTATGTCATCAGGCCCGTAGCAGCATAATGAGTGGATTCAGGTATGATGATTCTAACTGAAATAAGTCACACAGAAAAAGAAACATCATAAGATATCACTAATACACAGAATGTAAACTTGGCTACACAGGAACTGAATTCCAAAACAGAACAGGGTCTCAAATTTAGAAAACCAACTTATGCTTGCTTAAGGGGAAAGGTGAGTTGGGGTGCTGCATAAAACCAGAGATTGAAATGAGCACAGATAAAGTTCCTTAAGCCAAATATGGAATAGACAAGAGCTACTCCTTGCTCAACGAAATGGACTCAACACCCCATATTAAATGCCTAAGAATGTACCTGACTAGTAAGTATCTTAAAACCTATGGATTGCTATGTCTCCAAAAGAGAATCAAGCGTCTGTACAGGGGCATAAACGCAGCAGTGATAGGATTGGAGAAGTTCGGTGAGCAAATGAAGACCCTTTGAAGTCATATTGCATGGTACCCATTCCACGGGTTTCAACTACCCAGGTTTAAGGTATTCTACCTTCAGCTAAAACATGCATGTGGAAACTAGAGTATGATCAACCATGTGATCGGGAAACGTGTTCAAATATGTCTCAGTTTTCATACCCTGGTACTCGGGTGCAACATTCCAGACGCTTTACTAACACCCTCCCGACTTGGAGAGTCAGTCCCTTTAACCTCCTGTTTGGCCCAGTTTGCAATTTCTGCGGAAGATGAACAGGAATAGCGAGAACCAATGAGAGACTAGCTGGAGGTGTCTGGACGGGCAAATTTAACTCTCATTTCCCACCAGGAAGAGGAATTAACCAAAGGCTCAGCTTGCCGTGCCAGAACCAGATTAGGGCCTGAAGCCATCCTGCGGTGTTGCGGCCAGGTCACAAGAAAGCGAGTTGAAGAAAGGAGCTCAGGGGCACTGTAATTCACAAACCTGCAGAGTTATAAATGACAGCTATCGTCCAAAAATATACTGAAGTAAGGCTGCCAAGAGGACTTGAAAGCGGGGCAGAATTGCAGGAAACCGATTTCAGGAGGTAGACTGGAATTGCATTGGAAGCATAGGAAAAGAGGCAGAACGTCCACAATGATGCACTTGGCCAAAAAGGGCGTATGCGTTTTTTCCTGAATATATTCAGGAAAAAACGCATACGCCCTTTTTGGCCAACCAAGCAAGCTTGCAAAGGAAATCTGCACTACAATGAAGTCTCACTTCCCCCCGGTCAAAAGGGCCATCTGAAAAAAGTGTAAAATCCAGAAAGGCAGGACAGGCCATGGAGAACTGGGAGCCTTGTTATGCTGATGGGCGGGATGTAAATTGCCAACAGACACTCGGGAGAAGTGTATGGTGTTTCCTGAAACATCTAAAAAACAAAGCAACAGAGCCTAGGGCACTTCCACTTATGGTCCTATAGCTTAGGGAAATTAAAATCAAAAAGACACAGCCACCCCAAAGTTTGGGACGCCTCTGTTTACAAGAACCTCGTTTACAATACAAGTTCAACATCGCAGAAAGTGAAAAATGGATAAAGAAGTTGTGGTATTTACTTACAAAGCAATATCACTCAGCAATGAAATCTATGTCATCAGGCCCTTAGCAGCACAATGAGTGGATTCAGGTATGATGATTCTAACTGAAATAAGTCACACAGAAAAAGAAACATCATAAGATATCAGTAATACACGGAATGTAAACTTGGCTACACAGGAACTGAATTACAGAACAGAACAGGGTCTCAAATTTAGAAAACCAACTTATGCTTGCTTAAGGGGAAAGGTGAGTTGGGGTGCTGCATAAAACCAGAGATTGAAATGAGCACAGATAAAGTTCCTTAAGCCAAATATGGAATAGACAAGAGCTACTCCTTGCTCAACGAAATGGACTCAACACCGCATATTAAACGCCTAAGAATGTACCTGACTAGTAAGTATCTTAAAACCTATGGATTGCTATGTCTCCGAAAGAGAATCAAGCATGTGTACAGGGGCATAAACGCAGCAGTGATAGGATTGGAGAGGTTCGGTGAGCAAATGAAGACCCTTTGAAGTCATATTGCATGGTACCCATTCCACGGGTTTCAACTACCCAGGTTTAAGGTATTCTAACTACAGCTAAAACATGCATGTGGAAACTAGAGTATGATGAACCATGTGATCGGGAAACGTGTTCAAATATGTCTCAGTTTTCGTACCCTGGTACTCGGGTGCAACATTCCAGACGCTTTACTAACACCCTCCCGACTTGGAGAGTCAGTCCCTTTAACCTCCTGTTTGGCCCAGTTTGCAATTTCTGCGGAAGATGAACAGGAATAGCGAGAACCAATGAGAGACTAGCTGGAGGTGTCTGGACGGGCAAATTTAACTCTCATTTCCCACCAGGAAGAGGAATTAACCAAAGGCTCAGCGTGCCGTGCCGGAACCAGATTAGGGCCTGAAGCCATCCTGCGGTGTTGCGGCCAGGTCACAAGAAAGCGAGTTGAAGAAAGGAGCTCAGGGGCACTGTAATTCACAAACCTGCAGAGTTATAAATGACAGCTATCGTCCAAAAATATACTGAAGTAAGGCTGCCAAGAGGACTTGAAAGCGGGGCAGAATTGCAGGAAACCGATTTCAGGAGGTAGACTGGAATTGCATTGAAAGCATAGGAAAAGAGGCAGAACGTCCACAATGATGCACTTGGCCAAAAAGGGCGTATGCGTTTTTTCCTGAATATATTCAGGAAAAAACGCATACGCCCTTTTTGGCCAACCAAGCAAGCTTGCAAAGGAAATCTGCACTACAATGAAGTCTCACTTCCCCCCGGTCAAAAGGGCCATCTGAAAAAAGTGTAAAATCCAGAAAGGCAGGACAGGCCATGGAGAACTGGGAGCCTTGTTATGCTGATGGGCGGGATGTAAATTGCCAACAGACACTCGGGAGAAGTGTATGGTGTTTCCTGAAACATCTAAAAAACAAAGCAACAGAGCCTAGGGCACTTCCACTTATGGTCCTATAGCTTAGGGAAATTAAAATCAAAAAGACACAGCCACCCCAAAGTTTGGGACGCCTCTGTTTACAAGAACCTCGTTTACAGTACAAGTTCAACATCGCAGAAAGTGAAAAATAGATAAAGAAGTTGTGGTATTTACTTACAAAGCAAGATCACTCAGCAATGAAATCTATGTCATCAGGCCCTTAGCAGCACAATGAGTGGATTCAGGTATGATGATTCTAACTGAAATAAGTCACACAGAAAAAGAAACATCATAAGATATCAGTAATACACGGAATGTAAACTTGGCTACACAGGAACTGAATTCCAAAACAGAACAGGGTCTCAAATTTAGAAAACCAACTTATGCTTGCTTAAGGGGAAAGGTGAGTTGGGGTGCTGCATAAAACCAGAGATTGAAATAAGCACAGATAAAGTTCCTTAAGCCAAATATGGAATAGACAAGAGCTACTCCTTGCTCAACGAAATGGATTCAACACCCCATATTAAATGCCTAAGAATGTACGTGACTAGTAAGTATCTTAAAACCTATGGATTGCTATGTCTCCGAAAGAGAATCAAGCATGTGTACAGGGGCATAAACGCAGCAGTGATAGGATTGGAGAGGTTCGGTGAGCAAATGAAGACCCTTTGAAGTCATATTGCATGGTACCCATTCCACGGGTTTCAACTACCCAGGTTTAAGGTATTCCTCCTTCAGCTAAAACATGCATGTGGAACCCAGAGTATGATCAACCATGTGATCGGGAAACGTGTTCAAATATGTCTCAGTTTTCGTACCCTGGTAGTCGGCTGCAACATTCCAGACGCTTTACTAACACTCTCCCCACTTGGAGATTCATTGCCTTTAACCTCCTGTTTGGCCCAGTTTGCAATTTCTGCGGAAGATGAACAGGAATAGCGAGAACCAATCAGAGACTAGCTGGAGGTGTCTGGACGGGCAAATTTAACTCTCATTTCCCACCAGGAAGAGGAAATAACCAAAGGCTCAGCGTGCCGTGCCGGAACCAGATTAGGGCCTGAAGCCATCCTGCGGTGTTGCGGCCAGGTCACAAGAAAGCGAGTTGAAGAAAGGAGCTCAGGGGCACTGTAATTCACAAACCTGCAGAGTTATAAATGACAGCTATTGTCCAAAAATATACTGAAGTAAGGCTGCCAAGAGGACTTGAAAGCGGGGCAGAATTGCAGGAAACCGATTTCAGGAGGTAGACTGGAATTGCATTGAAAGCATAGGAAAAGAGGCAGAACGTCCACAATGATGCACTTGGCCAAAAAGGGCGTATGCGTTTTTTCCTGAATATATTCAGGAAAAAACGCATACGCCCTTTTTGGCCCACCAAGCAAGCTTGCAAAGGAAATCTGCACTACAATGAAGTCTCACTTCCCCCCGGTCAAAAGGGCCATCTGAAAAAAGTGTAAAATCCAGAAAGGCAGGACAGGCCATGGAGAACTGGGAGCCTTGTTATGCTGATGGGCGGGATGTAAATTGCCAACAGACACTCGGGAGAAGTGTATGGTGTTTCCTGAAACATCTAAAAAACAAAGCAACAGAGCCTAGGGCACTTCCACTTATGGTCCTATAGCTTAGGGAAGTTAAAATCAAAAAGACACAGCCACCCCAAAGTTTGGGACGCCTCTGTTTACAAGAATCTCGTTTACAGTACAAGTTCAATATCACAGAAAGTGAAAAATGGATAAAGAAGTTGTGGTATTTACTTACAAAGCAATATCACTCTGCAATGAAATCTATGTCATCAGGCCCTTAGCAGCACAATGAGTGGATTCAGGTATGATGATTCTAACTGAAATAAGTCACACAGAAAAAGAAACATCATAAGATATCAGTAATACACGGAATGTAAACTTGGCTACACAGGAACTGAATTACAGAACAGAACAGGGTCTCAAATTTAGAAAACCAACTTATGCTTGCTTAAGGGTAAAGGTGAGTTGGGGTGCTGCATAAAACCAGAGATTGAAATGAGCACAGATAAAGTTCCTTAAGCCAAATATGGAATAGACAAGAGCTACTCCTTGCTCAACGAAATGGACTCAACACCCCATATTAAACGCCTAAGAATGTACCTGACTAGTAAGTATCTTAAAACCTATGGATTGCTATGTCTCCGAAAGAGAATCAAGCATGTGTACAGGGGCATAAACGCAGCAGTGATAGGATTGGAGAGGTTCGGTGAGCAAATGAAGACCCTTTGAAGTCATATTGCATGGTACCCATTCCACGGGTCTCAACTCTCCAGGTTTAAGGTATTCTTCCTTCAGCTAAAACATGCATGTGGAACCCAGAGTATGATCAACCGTGTGAACGGGAGACGTGTTCAAATATGTCTCAGTTTTCCTCCCCTGGTACTCGGGTGCAACATTCCAGACGCTTTACTAACACCCTCCCGACTTAAAGAGTCAGTCCCTTTAACCTCCTGTTTGGACCAGTTTGCAATTTCTGCGGAAGATGAACAGGAATAGCGAGAACCAATGAGAGACTAGCTGGAGGTGTCTGGACGGGCAAATTTAACTCTCATTTCCCACCAGGAAGAGGAATTAACCAAAGGCTCAGCTTGCCGTGCCGGAACCAGATTATGGCCTGAAGCCATCCTGCGGTGTTGCGGCCAGCTCAAAAGAAAGCGAGTTGAAGAAAGGAGCTCAGGGGCACTGTAATTCACAAACCTGCAGAGTTATAAATGACAGCTATCGTCCAAAAATATACTGAAGTAAGGCTGCCAAGAGGACTTGAAAGCGGGGCAGAATTGCAGGAAACCGATTTCAGGAGGTAGACTGGAATTACATTGAAAGCAAAGGAAAAGAGGCAGAACGTCCACAATGATGCACTTGGCCAAAAAGGGCGTATGCGTTTTTTCCTGAATATATTCAGGAAAAAACGCATACGCCCTTTTTGGCCAACCAAGCAAGCTTGCAAAGGAAATCTGCACTACAATGAAGTCTCACTTCCCCCCGGTCAAAAGGGCCATCTGAAAAAAGTGTAAAATCCAGAAAGGCAGGACAGGCCATGGAGAACTGGGAGCCTTGTTATGCTGATGGGAGGGATGTAAATTGCCAACAGCCACTCGGGAGAAGTGTATGGTGTTTCCTGAAACATCTAAAAAACAAAGCAACAGAGCCTAGGGCACTTCCACTTATGGTCCTATAGCTTAGGGAAATTAAAATCAAAAAGACACAGCCACCCCAAAGTTTGGGACGCCTCTGTTTACAAGAACCTCATTTACCGTACAAGTTCAATATCACAGAAAGTGAAAAATGGATAAAGAAGTTGTGGTACTTACGTACAATGCAGTATCACTCAACAATGAAATCTATGTCATCAGGCCCGTAGCAGCATAATGAGTGGATTCAGGTACGATGATTCTAACTGAAATAAGTCACACAGAAAAAGAAACATCATAAGATATCACTAATACACAGAATGTAAACTTGGCTACACAGGAACTGAATTCCAAAACAGAACAGGGTCTCAAATTTAGAAAACCAACTTATGCTTGCTTAAGCGGAAAGGTGAGTTGGGGTGCTGCATAAAACCAGAGATTGAAATGAGCATAGATAAAGTTCCTTAAGCCAAATATGGAATAGATAAGAGCTACTCCTTGCTCAATGAAATGGACTCAACACCCCATATTAAATGCCTAAGAATGTACCTGACTAGTAAGTATCTTAAAACCTATGGATTGCTATGTCTCCGAAAGAGAATCAAGCGTCTGTACAGGGGGATAAACACAGCAGTGATAGGATTGGAGAAGTTCGGTGAGCAAATGAAGACCCTTTGAAGTCATATTGCATGGTACCCATTACACGGGTCTCAACTCTCCAGGTTTAAGGTATTCTTCCTTCAGCTAAAACATGCATGTGGAACCCAGAGTATGATCAACCGTGTGAACGGGAGACGTGTTCAAATATGTCTCAGTTTTCCTCCCCTGGTACTCGGGTGCAACATTCCAGACGCTTTACTAACACCCTCCCGACTTGGAGAGTCAGTCCCTTTAACCTCCTGTTTGGCCCAGTTTGCAATTTCTGCGGAAGATGAACAGGAATAGCGAGAACCAATGAGAGACTAGCTGGAGGTGTCTGGACGGGCAAATTTAACTCTCATTTCCCACCAGGAAGAGGAATTAACCAAAGGCTCAGCTTGCCGTGCCGGAACCAGATTAGGGCCTGAAGCCATCCTGCGGTGTTGCGGCCAGCTCAAAAGAAAGCGAGTTGAAGAAAGGAGCTCAGGGGCACTGTAATTCACAAACCTGCAGAGTTATAAATGACAGCTATCATCCAAAAATATACTGAAGTAAGGCTGCCAAGAGGACTTGAAAGCCGGGCAGAATTGCAGGAAACCGATTTCAGGAGGTAGACTGGAATTGCATTGAAAGCATAGGAAAAGAGGCAGAACGTCCACAATGATGCACTTGGCCAAAAAGGGCGTATGCGTTTTTTCCTGAATATATTCAGGAAAAAACGCATACGCCCTTTTTGGCCAACCAAGCAAGCTTGCAAAGGAAATCTGCACTACAATGAAGTCTCACTTCCCCCCGGTCAAAAGGGCCATCTGAAAAAAGTGTAAAATCCAGAAAGGCAGGACAGGCCATGGAGAACTGGGAGCCTTGTTATGTTGATGGGCGGGATGTAAATTGCCAACAGACACTCGGGAGAAGTGTATGGTGTTTCCTGAAACATCTAAAAAACAAAGCAACAGAGCCTAGGGCACTTCCACTTATGGTCCTATAGCTTAGGGAAATTAAAATCAAAAAGACACAGCCACCCCAAAGTTTGGGACGCCTCTGTTTACAAGAACCTCGTTTACAGTACAAGTTCAACATCGCAGAAAGTGAAAAATGGATAAAGAAGTTGTGGTATTTACTTACAAAGCAATATCACTCAGCAATGAAATCTATCTCATCAGGCCCTTAGCAGCATAATGAGTGGATTCAGGTATGATGATTCTAACTGAAATAAGTCACACCGAAAAAGAAACATCATAAGATATCAGTAATACACGGAATGTAAACTTGGCTACACAGGAACTGAATTCCAAAACAGAACAGGGTCTCAAATTTAGAAAACCAACTTATGCTTGCTTAAGGGGAAAGATGAGTTGGGGTGCTGCATAAAACCAGAGATTGAAATGAGCACAGATAAAGTTCCTTAAGCCAAATATGGAATAGACAAGAGCTACTCCTTACTCAACGAAATGGACTCAACACCCCATATTAAACGCCTAAGAATGTACCTGACTAGTAAGTATCTTAAAACCTAGGGATTGCTATGTCTCCGAAAGAGAATCAAGCGTGTGTAGAGGGGCATAAACGCAGCAGTGATAGGATTGGAGAGGTTCGGTGAGCAAATGAAGACCCTTTGAAGTCATATTGCATGGTACCCATTCCATGGGTTTCAACTACCCAGGTTTAAGGTATTCTTCCTTCAGCTAAAACATGCATGTGGAACCTAGTGTATGATCAGCCATGTGATCGGGAGATGTGTTCAAATATCTCTCAGTTTTCATACCCTGGTACTCGGGTGCAACATTCCAGACGCTTTACTAACACTCTTCCCACTTGGACAGTCAGCGCCTTTAACCTCCTGTTTGGCCCAGTTTGCAATTTCTGCGGAAGATGAAAAGGAATAGGGAGAACCAATGAGAGACTAGCTGGAGGTGTCTGGACGGGCAAATTTAACTCTCATTTCCCACCAGGAAGAGGAAATAACCAAAGGCTCAGCGTGCCGTGCCGGAACCAGATTAGGGCCTGAAGCCATCCTGCGGTGTTGCGGCCAGCTCAAAAGAAAGCGAGTTGAAGAAAGGAGCTCAGGGGCACTGTAATTCACAAACCTGCAGACTTATAAATGACAGCTATCGTCCAAAAATATACTGAAGTAAGGCTGCCAAGAGGACTTGAAAGCGGGGCAGAATTGCAGGAAACCGATTTCAGGAGGTAGACTGGAATTGCATTGAAAATATAGGAAAAGAGGCAGAACGTCCACAATGATGCACTTGGCCAAAAAGGGCGTATGCGTTTTTTCCTGAATATATTCAGGAATAGACGCATACGCACTTTTTGGCCAACCAAGCAAGCTTGCAAAGGAAATCTGCACTACAATGAAGTCTCACTTCCCCCCGGTCAAAAGGGCCATCTGAAAAAAGTGTAATATCCAGAAAGGCAGGACAGGCCATGGAGAACTGGGAGCCTTGTTATGCTGATGGGCGGGATGTAAATTGCCAACAGACACTCGGGAGAAGTGTATGGTGTTTCCTGAAACATCTAAAACACAAAGCAACAGAGCCTAGGGCACTTCCACTTATGGTCCTATAGCTTAGGGAAATTAAAATCAAAAAGACACAGCCACCCCAAAGTTTGGGACGCCTCTGTTTACAAGAACCTCGTTTACCGTACAAGTTCAATATCACAGAAAGTGAAAAATGGATACAGAAATTGTGGTACTTACGTACAATGCAGTAACACTCAGCAATGAAATCTATGTCATCAGGCCCGTAGCAGCATAATGAGTGGATTCAGGTACGATGATTCTAACTGAAATAAGTCACACAGAAAAAGAAACATCATAAGATATCAGTAATACACGGAATGTAAACTTGGCTACACAGGAACTGAATTCCAAAACAGAACAGGGTCTCAAATTTAGAAAACCAACTTATGCTTGCTTAAGGGGAAAGGTGATTTGGGGTGCTGCATAAAACCAGACATTGAAATGAGCACAGATAAAGTTCCTTAAGCCAAATATGGAATAGACAAGAGCTACTCCTTGCTCAACGAAATGGACTCAACACCCCATATTAAACGCCTAAGAATGTAACTGACTAGTAAGTATCTTAAAACCTATGGATTGCTATGTCTCCAAAAGAGAATCAAGCGTGTGTACAGGGGCATAAACGCAGCAGTGATAGGATTGGAGAGGTTCGGTGAGCAAATGAAGACCCTTTGAAGTCATATTTCATGGTACCCATTTCACGGGTCTCAACTCTCCAGGTTTAAGGTATTCTTCCTTCAGCTAAAACATGCATGTGGAACCCAGAGTATGATCAACCGTGTGAACGGGAGTCGTGTTCAAATATGTCTCAGTTTTCCTCCCCTGGTACTCGGGTGTAACATTCCATACGCTTTACTAACACTCTCCCCACTTGGAGAGTCAGCGCCTTTAACCTCCTGTTTGGCCCAGTTTGCAATTTCTGCGGAAGATGAACAGGAATAGCGAGAACCAATGAGAGACTAGCTGGAGGTGTCTGGAAGGGCAAATTTAACTCTCATTTCCCACCAGGAAGAGGAAATAACCAAAGGCTCAGCGTGCCGTGCCGGAACCAGATTAGGGCCTGAAGCCATCCTGCGGTGTTGCGGCCAGGTCACAAGAAAGCGAGTTGAAGAAAGGAGCTCAGGGGCACTGTAATTCACAAAACTGCAGAGTTATAAATGACAGCTATCGTCCAAAAATATACTGAAGTAAGGCTGCCAAGAGGACTTGAAAGCGGGGCAGAATTGCAGGAAACCGATTTCAGGAGGTAGACTGGAATTGCATTGAAAGCATAGGAAAAGAGGCAGAACGTCCACAATGATGCACTTGGACAAAAAGGGCGTAGGCATTTTTTCCTGAACATATTCAGGAAAAAACGCCTACGCCCTTTTTGGCCAACCAAGCAAGCTTGCAAAGGAAATCTGCACTACAATGAAGTCTCACTTCCCCCCGGTCAAAAGGGCCATCTGAAAAAAGTGTAAAATCTAGAAAGGCAGGACAGGCCATGGAGAACTGGGAGCCTTGTTATGCTGATGGGCGGGATGTAAATTGCCAACAGACACTCGGGAGAAGTGTATGGTGTTTCCTGAAACATCTAAAAAACAAAGCAACAGAGCCTAGGGCACTTCCACTTATGGTCCTATAGCTTAGGGAAATTAAAATCAAAAAGACACAGCCACCCCAAAGTTTGGGACGGCTCTGTTTACAAGAACCTCGTTTACGGTACAAGTTCAATATCGCAAAGTGCGAAAAATGGATAAAGAAGTTGTGGTACTTACGTACAATGCAATATCACTCAGCAATTAAATCTCTGTCTTCAGACACGTAGAAGCATAATGAGTGGATTCAGGTATGATGATTTTATCTGAAATAAGTCACACAGAAAAAGAAACATCATAAGATATCAGTAATACACGGAATGTAAACTTGGCTACACAGGAACTGAATTCCAAAACAGAACAGGGTCTCAAATTTAGAAAACCAACTTATGCTTGCTTAAGGGGAAAGGTGAGTTGGGGTGCTGCATAAAACCAGAGATTGAAATGAGCACAGATAAAGTTCCTTAATCAAATATGTAATAGACAAGAGCTACTCCTTGCTCAACGAAATGGACTCAACACCCCATATTAAACGCCTAAGAATGTACCTGACTAGTAATTATCTTAAAACCTATGGATTGCTATGTCTCCGAAAGGGAATCAAGCGTGTGTACAGGGGCATAAACGCAGCAGTGATAGGATTGGAGAGGTTCGGTGAGCAAATGAAGACCCTTTGAAATCATATTGCATGGTACTCATTCCACGGGTCTCAACTCTCTAGGTTTCAGGGATTCTTCCTTCAGCTAAAACATGCATGTGGAACCCAGAGTATGATCAACCATGTGATCGGGAGACGTGTTCCAATATGTCTCAGTTTTCGTCCCCTGGAACTCGGGTGCAACATTCCAGACGCTTTACTAACACTCTCCCGACTTGGAGAGTCAGTGCCTTTAACCTCCTGTTTGGCCCTGTTTTCAATTTCAGTGGAAGATGAACAGGAATAGGGAGAACCAATGAGAGACAAGCTGGAGGTTTCTGGACGGGCAAATTTAACTCTCATTTCCCACCAAGGACAGGAATTAACCAAAGGCTCAGCGTGCTGTGCTGGAACCAGATTAGGGCCTGAAGCAATCCTGCGGTGTTGCGGCCAGCTCACAAGAAAGCGAGATGAAGAACGGAGCTCAGGGGCACAGGAATTCACAAACCTGCAGAGTTATAAATGACAGCAATCGTCCAAAAATATACTGAAGTAAGGCTGCCAAGAGGACTTGAAAGCGGGGCAGAATTGCAGGAAACCGATTTCAGGAGGTAGACTGGAATTGCATTTTAAGCATAGGAAAAGAGGCAGAACGTCCACAATGATGCACTTGGCCAAAAAGGGCGTATGCGTTTTTTCCTGAATCAGGAAAAAACGCATACGCACTTTTTGGCCAACCAAGCAAGCTTGCAAAGGAAATCTGCACTACAATGAAGTCTCACTTCCCCCCGGTCAGAAGGGCCATCTGAGAAAAGTGTAAAATCCAGAAAGGCAGGACAGGCCATGGAGAACTGGGAGCCTTGTTATGCTGATGGGCGGGATGTAAATTGTCAACAGACACTCGGGAGAAGTGTATGGTGTTTCCTGAAACATCTAAAAAACAAAGCAACAGAGCCTAGGGCACTTCCACTTATGGTCCTATAGCTTAGGGAAATTAAAATCAAAAAGACACAGCCACCCCACAGTTTGGGACAGCTCTGTTTACAAGAACTTCGTTTACGGTACAAGTTCAATATCGCAGAAAGTGAAAAATGGATAAAGAAGTTGTGGTACTTATGTACAATGCAAAATCACTCAGCCATGAAATCTATGTCATCAGGCCCGTAGCAGCATAATGAGTGGATTCAGGTATGATGATTCTAACTGAAATATGTCACACAGAAAAAGAAACATCATAAGATATCACTAATACATGGAATGTGAACTTGGCTACACATGAACTGAATTACAAAACAGAACAGGGTCTCAAGTTTAGAAAACCAACTTATGCTTCCTTAAGGGGGAAAGTGAGTTGGGGTGCTGCATAAAGCCAGAGTTTGAAATTAGCACAGATACCATTCAATAAGCCAAATATGTAATAGACAAGACCTACCCCTTGCTCAACAAAATGGACTCAACAATGAGGTATCACCTCACACCTGATAGAATGGGCATCATGAGAAAATCTACAAACAAAAATGCTGGAAAGGGTGTGGAGAAAAGGAACCCTCTTCCACTATTGTTGGGAATATAAATTGATACAGTCACTACGGAGAACAATATGGAGTTTCTTAAGAAACTAACAATAGAATTACCATATGATACAGCAATCCCAGTACTGGACATATACCCAGACAAAACCATAAATCAAAACGAGACATTCACCGCAATGTTCATTGCATCACTATTTACAATATCGAGGTAATGGAAGCAACCTAAATGCCCACAGACAGACGAATGCATAAAGCTGTGGTACATATATAAAATGGAATATTACTAAGCCATGAAAAGGAATGAAATTGGGTCATTTGTAGAGACGTCGATGGATCTAGAGACTGTCATACAGAGTGAAGTAAGTCAGAAAGAGAAAAACAAATCTTGTATATTCATGCATATATGTGGAACCTAGAAAAACTGTACAGATTAACCATTTTGCAAGGCATAAATAGAGCAACAGATGTAGACAACAAATGTATGGACAACAAGGGGGGAAAGCTGTTGGGGGGGTGGTGGTGGGAGGAGTTGAGAGACTGGGATTGGCATGTATACATTTATATGTATAAAATAGATAACCAATAAGAACCTGCTGTATAAAAATATAAAATAAAATTCAAAATTAAAAAGAAATAAAATTTAAAAAATAAAACAGAAAAAACAATTATTCCCTTCACATACATGTATTTATATGAATAAATTATTTCCATGCTTATATCTGTAAATACAAAAAAGAGGAATAAAATCTACCTTGAACCAAAAACGAAAAAGAGAAAAAAAACACAGAACCCACCAGTTCCACAGAGGAAAACCGTATCAGGGCACTTGCTCCAGTTGTAAACAATTCTGAAGTTGGCCAGTGGTGGGGAATCGTCTCCCATTCAGCCAGCAGCCCCCACGCAACAAGCGTCCTCATTGCAAAGCTGGGGCACCGTGCCGAGGCATCTGTGAGTAAACGTGAGCTGAGCCCCAGGCCAGTTGCTGCTGAACTATTCCCACCCGTCCCAGGTAAAACACCTGAATATATACAAGGACTTGAAAGCCTAGAGGAAGGGCCATAGAGCCACACGAGTGACAGCATGCCGGCCGACTTGGTGCCTGCAGGCCAGCCAGGATGGTCCTGGCCCTGGGTGCTCTTCTGGAAGATTTCCATTTCCCTGACTGAGATACCCGTCCTGTCCCTGCCCCCACTGCTTTTTTCCTTCCTCACCTCTGCCCAGGGAGAAATTCCAGCAGCAGGTATGGGTGACACATCCTCTTCTTTAGCAGGTGGCAGCCTGGCAACTGCTGCAGAAAGTCCAGCAGAGCCCCACTCACACTGGGCCACCCACAAAGCCGTGGCCTCTCACTCCCTCCCACCAGCCCAGCCCCGAGACTGCTGACAGGGCAGAGAAAATGGCGTCAGGCACGGCTGCAGGGGCTCTTGCTGCCTGGAGTGGTATTTATATTGATCTCAACCCAGGCACACCTGGGGAGGGCTGGCCCGCATGGTAAGGCTGCCCAGGTCAGCCAATCATCACCCCTCAGGGGCTCACAGTTGCAGAAAATGGAACTTGCTGAACCGGCCAGGTCCAAGGAACAGGTGTGGGCTCCTGAGAGTCAGGATAGACAAGGGGCTGCAGCTTTGGCTTGTTTTCTAATCATTTTATCTGGCCCATGAGTGGGAGACAACTTCAAGAAAACCCTCTCCTTATGAGAGGAACCCAGGAGTCAGGGAGAGGAGGGGTGGGTGGTGGTTGGAGACAGAGGCCTGGTGCCCCAGGTGCAGTGGAAGTCTCTGGAAGACCAGGTGGAGGGAGGCCGCACAGAGTGATGCCCAGGGTCACAGACCTGTCGCAGCTGCTGTTTGTTAGTTCAAGTCCTGCTCTGAGGTGCTCTGTGTCAGCTCTGAGCGACAGGTGAGCTGGGGGTGCTCTGCAATGAGGGCTATGTGCACGGTTCCTGTGTGCCCAGCCCTGCCACGGTACCTGCAAGGGTAGCTCTGTATCCTGGGAAGGGCCTGACCACGAGAGCCCCGTGGGCTGGGGTGGGGGTGGGGTACCTGCCCAGGTGAGCTCCATATTCTGGGATTGGTCTGACCACGAGAGCCCCATGGGCTGCTGGGGACCTGGTAAAGGATGTCAGGACAGTCAGTGAAGCCACCGAGGATATACCTCCAGTTGCTCCTAATTCCTACACCCTGCTGGTCATTCTACCAACCACCAGGACATGGTATTCTGTATTAGTCTTCAATGATGCCTTCTTTTGTATTCCATTAGTCCCAGAGTCACAAGAAATTTTGGCTTGTGAGTGGCAGGACTCAACATACAACTAAAACAATACTTCCGGGCCGTCTTGCCCCAAGGGTGCAAAAATTCCCACACCATCTTTGGGGAAAGCTTAGCTAAAGACCTAAAAGTTCTACCTCTGGAAAAGGAAACCCTCCTTCAGTACGCAGACGACATTCTGATCGCCAGCCCTACTAAGGAGGCCTCTGAACTACCAAGCCAATAAAGGATAGAAGTTGTCCAAGAAAAAGCTCAAATATCACAGACTGCGGTGACCTGCCTGGGCTTCATTCTCACAGAAGGTCGGAGAAGCCCATCCCAGGAAAGGGAAGAAACCATTTGCAGCCTTACCCCTTTCTAAAACTAGAAGACAGCTTAGGGGTTCCTGGGGAGGCCAGGGTTTGCTGCTTCTGGATCCCTAACTACAGTCTACTAGCTGGGCCTCTATATGAAACACTGAAAGGAAAAGATGATGATCCTTTTGAATAGAATCCAGAAGTGGCCTTTCAAGAATGGAAAGAGCAGTCAATTCAGACCCTTGCCCTGGAACTCCCTAATTTAGCTAAACCCTTTGACCTTTACATTCCCGGTGAAAGGTGAATCGCCATTGGAGAATTAGTGCAAAAACTGGGACCACTTGAAATGGAACAATGCAAGAATGCCATCCAGGTAGGATAAACTACGGTCACCAAGGGGCTTGGCCCACTGCCGCATCTGGCCAAGATACTGGCAGTATCTAAAAACCTGGAAATCAGCAGCCCAAAAGGCCACCTCCTTCCTAAGGGAAAAGGACCCCACGTGGTGATCCTAACCACCAACGATGCCCTGAAGTTGCAGGGTTCGCTCCGTGGGCACACCGACCTCGAGTGAGGAGGCCCTCCAACTCCAACATCCAGAGAGATAACCAGGGGCAACAGGGCACCATGACGACTCGTGTGAACATCACTTGACCTGGAGTTTCTCTCATAAAACAATAAGAGTGTGTCCCAAAAGAGTAGACTACTGCTTGCAGGACTTACTGCACCCAGAGGGGAGCTAATAATCTTGGCGGGGGAACCGTATATCACACTGTCACCATAGAAAAGCCTACAGACACCGTGATGATGGTGGCCAATAAGACCGGCTGGACTCCTGTTTACTTCAAAAGGCTGTTGACTCAGTGGTCATCATGGTCCTTGATCACCACTGACCCTGGACTGTCTGGGAGTTGAGCGGGCAGGGCTCTGACACCTGGTGCTGTTTGTACATTAATTCAGGGGCCTAATTGAAGAAAGCGCAGACTACTGGTCAGAGCATCTAGGCTGGCAGAAATGGTCAGCCTAAGGTGGCCGAACAAATGTGGGGCGGGGTGAAACCGGCCCCCACAGCGTCTCTGCACATCTCTTTCCTGGACCCTTAAAGGTCATTAGAATCTATAACACTTCCAATGCTGGTGCTCAGGTGGACGAGCAGGGAGGCAGGGGGCCTGGGGACAATCAACGTCACCTGGAGGCTGCTGGGGAGAAGCTCTGACCCTCGCCCCCGGGTATTAGGGCTCCCAACTCAGCACTCAGCAGTTACAGAAGAAGTGTCTGCACCCTCAGCACTCCAAGAATGAGGAACGGGACAAAAGGCAGAGGAGGGGTTTGTCCCCAGCAAAGCCCATTAAAAATCCCTGGGAGATAAAAATAGAATCTGGGCAATAAAGTCAAGTCTAACCTTTTTTATCCTTTGTGCTTTGTCTAATTTCACGTGCTCCTAGGGTCCCGCATGCAGAGGTTCCACACCCGGCACTTCAGACCAGATTTCCTAGTGCAGAATGGCTGGGTCGACACCTCAGCTCCTGGGGCCCAGTGCAGACTCCGTGATATAGAGCCTGAGCTGCAGCCAACCTGGCCCTCGAGAGCTCCGCCCCCTCCCTCCCACTGACTCTGACAGGATCTCTACACAGCAGCCCAGCCCACAGCCCACGGGGTAGTGCATGCTCTCACCTCTCCATTCTCTGATCAAAATATAAAGTTTCCTTTGCTTGTGAACCAAACTCAGTCTCGATCTGTTGGCCCCAATGACACTGGGCAGGGGGACACTTGTTGGGGTCCACTCTGGAGGATCAGTAACAGAAATTGAGACTATTGTAACCTCAATGAACAGATGTGTGAGCCAAACTGTAGTTAACATAGAACAGTGTATAAGGCTCGGGTAAAATAAGATGTTTCTAACACTTCCATTTGATATTTCCATCACTTTATTATAAGCAAGTTCAGTGAAAAGGTTTGTCTTATTTGTCAGGTCAATATTAGAGAAACGAAGTGATTTCTTTCCAAGGATGTACATCTAATAATCTTGGTTAAAGCTTCAATCTTGTTTTAAATGCTTTTCCATTGAAAATGATACCTCTCTTTCAGCTCCCCCATTTCTGAGAAGTATAAAATCTTATAATTTATTATTACCAAAGGGGAAAGGTGGGAGGAGGGATAAATTAACAGTTTGGGATTAACACATACACACTGCTATGTATAAAATAGATCATCAACAAGGAACTACTGTATAGCACAGGGAACTACACTCAACATTTTGCAATAACCTATAAGGGGAAATAATCTGAAAAAGAATAGATATTTTTATTGACATCATCTATCAATGACAGTTAAAGTGTAACCTAAGGGAAGCTGGTGGTGAGTGCTTCTGACCCTGAAGACTTCAATCATCTAAAGTTTGGACTCTGCCTACTTCCCAAGGCCCTTAATGAACATATGTGTAGCCGTAGCTTAAAAAATTCCCCAGTTTGGGTTTCGGGGAGACACTGATTTTGAAAAAGCCCTGGTGTTCTCCTTACATGAATGGGACTCTTCCTACTGCTAAAACATGTCTGTCACACCCAGAGGATGGTATACCGTCTGATCGGGAAGAGTTTGGAAAAGGCATCTCCTCTCCTCATCTCCTGGTGCTCGGGTTCACCCCTCCAGCGTCTTTACTAACAGTCTCCCCACTTGGAGATGTCAGCACTGTCAACATCCTGTTGCGTACAGTTTGGAATTTGTCCAGAGGATGAAGCGGAAGGATGAGGAACAATGAGAGACAAGTCCTAGGTGTTCAGACAGGCACATGTCACTCTAATTTCCAATCAGGAAGACGAATTGACCAAAGGCTAGGGTTGCCCATGGAAACAGTATAGGGCTTGAGGAAATCCCGCTGCTTTGTGGCCAGTTCCCACAAACACAAGTTGAACAATGGAACTCAGGGGCAGTAAAATTCACAAAACTGCAGAGTTGAAAATATCCATCACTGAAAAATGTCTTGAGGAAAGTCAGAGAAAAGGACTTGTAAGCAAGGGAGAATGGCAGGAAAGGGATTTGAGGAGGTAGAAAGGACTCGCCATTAAGCACAAGAAAAGGAGCTGAACATTGCCAACATTGCAGTTGGCCAAAAAGGGTGTATGCGTTTTTTTCTGTATATATTCAAGAAAAGGGCATACACTTTTTTAGCCAACCAAACAGGTGGGCACTGGAAGTCAATACTACAAAAGATATCACTTCGCATCAGTCAGAAGAGCCATCCTCATAAAGCGTAAACAACAGAAATGCAGGACAGGGCAAGGAGAAGAGGGAGCCCTGTGAGACTTATAGTGGAAATGTATATTGCCAACGGCCATTCTGGAGAAGTGTATTGTGTTTACTAAAGCATCTAAAAAATGAGCTACAGAGCATAGGGCACTTGCACTCATGGGCGTATATCTTGAGAAAAACAAAAATCGAGAGGACACAGGCACCCCAATGTTTACCCCCTCTCTGTTTAAAAGATCCTCAACTAGGATATAACTTAAATGTCTCTGGAGGGAAAAAATGGGTAGAGATGTGGTACTTAGGTAGAGTGGAATATTATTCAGCCTGGAAATCAATGAAATATGGCCAGTTGTAACAACTCCGGAGGAGTTACGTATGATCTTTCTAAGTGACAGAATTCAAAAAGAAAAAGACACATATCATAAGATATCACTTAAAGGTGGAATCCAAAATGGCTACACATGAAATAAATTACAAAACAAAAACATAGTCAAATATGTAGAAAACACGCATAAGGCTGCTAAACGGGAAAGGTGGGGAGGGGTGAGGCATCACCCAGGAGGTTGAAATTAGCAAAGATACCATTCCAAATACCAAACTGATAATCAACAAGGCCTACACGGTAGCTAAAAGAACTGCACTCAGCACACTCAAGTCACCGGAAAAGAATATATACGACTGGTAAGAATCTGAAAAAGAATTTACTGATGTCTCTCTGTACGTGAATCAAGTGGATGTACAGCAGCAAGAAACAGAGCTTTGAAAATCAGCTGTAACCAATATAGTAATAAATTGAAAAAAATAAACGACAGAGAGACAGAGAAAACCTCTTACAACTTTTCCTCAGGGCCGGTGATGCAACATGGATTGAACACATCTAGACCCACAGCAGGATGAGACATAAGGCTGGAAACTGTTTGCGCTAAGAGAAATGTGAGGTTGGGTGAGGAAATGCACACCCTTTAAAGTAATACTACCTGGTACCCATTCAATGGGTCCCAAATATGCAGGTTCAAGGGATCTTCCTACAGCTAAAACATGCATGGAAAACCCAGAGGACTGTACACCATGTGATCAGGAGATGTGTCTAAAATGCAGCTCATTTATCCTCTCCTGGTGCTCCTGTTCACCATTCCAGCCACGTTACTTAGAATCTCCCCACTTGGAGAATCAGCACATTTCAACTTCTGTTTCACACATTTTGCAAATTGTGAGGAGGATGAACGGGGAACCAATGAGAGAATAGTTGTAGGGGTTTGGACGGGCACATATCACTCTAATTTCCCATTAAGAATAAGAATTGAAAAAAGGCTCAGCCCGCCTCGCCCGAGCCAAAATAGGGCCTGAAGCAATCCTGCGGGTTTGAGGCCAGCTCACAAAAGAGCAACTTAAAAAATGGAGCTCAGGGTCACTGCAATTCACAAACCTGCAGAGTTATAAATGAAAACTAACGTCCAAAAATATGTTGAGGTAAGGCAAAGAAGAGGATCTGAATGCAAGACAGAATTGCAAGAAACAGATTTCAAGAGATAGATTGGACTCGTCTTTAAAGCACATGAAAAGCGGCAGAATTTCGACAATGATGCAGTTGGCCCAAAAGGGCGTATGCGTTTTTTCCTGATTATATCCAGGAAAAAACGCATACGCACTTTATGGGCAACGAAGCAAGCAAGCAATGCAAATGTGCACAACAAAGAAGTCTCATTTCCCACTGGTCAAAAGGGCCATCCTAAAAAATTGTAAAAACCAGAAATGCAGGACAGGCCATGGAGAACAGGGAGCCTTTATACACTGATGGGCAGTGTGTGAACTGCCGAGAGCCACTCTGGAGAAGTGTATGGTGGTTCCTAAATCATCTAAAAAACAGAGCTACAGAGCATAGGACACTTCCAATCATGGGAGTATATCTAGGGAAATCTAAAAATTAACAAGACACAAGCACACCACAGTTTAGGGCTACTCTGTTTACAAGAACCTCAACTTCAGTATACCTTAAATATCCCAGGAAAGAGAACAATGGATAAAGAAGATGTGGTACTTATGTACAATGGAATATCTCTTCACCATGAAATCAATGTAATAAGGCTAGTAGAAGGATAAAGAGTGGATTTAGGTCCGATAATACTACTTGAAATAAGTCAAACAGAAAAAGAAACATATCATAAGATATCACTTATAGAGGGAGGGTAAATATGGCTGCACAAGAAATGAATTACAGAACAGAACAGTGTCTCACATTTAGAAAACACACTTATTTCAGCTTAAGGGGAAAGGAGAGGTGGGGTGATGCATAAAACCAGAGTTTGAAATTAGCACAGATACCGTTCAATAAACCAAATAGATATTAGACAAGATCTACACCTTGCTCAATGAACTGGCCTCAACACACCCTATACACCGCAGAGAAATATATCTGAGTAATAAGAATCTTAAAACCCATGTATTGATATATCTCCATAAGGGAATCAAGTGTGTGCAGAGTGGCACAAACACAGCAGTGAAAATGAGCTAAACCCCATTATAGAAATAAATTTTAAAAACAAAACGCAGAAACAATGAAAGAGAGAAAAATTCTTACAAAATTCGCTCAGGGGCTGTGATGCAACCTGGATTGACCACATATAAACCCACAGCTGGATAAGACATAAGGCTGGACACTTGGGGCTGAGAGGATTGATGAGCTTTGGTGAGCAACTGCCAAAAGTTTAATGCAATACTTCATGCTACTCATTCCAAGGGTCCCAACACTCCAGGTTGAAGGGAATCTTCCTACAGCTAAACCATGCTTGGGAAACCCAGCGACTGGTATACCATATGATTGGGAAAGGTTTCTAAAACGCACCTCATTTTTCCTCTCCTGGGGCTCCGGATCGACATTCCAGCCGCTTTACCAAAAATATCCCCACATGGAGAGTCAATGCCTTTAAGTTCTGGTATCGCACAGTCTGCAGTTAGTGCGGAGGATGAATGGGAATAGGGGGAACCAGTGAGAAACTAGCTGTAGCGGTTTCAATGGGCACATGTCACTCTAAATTCACATCAGTAAGAAGAATAAACCAAAGGCACAGCAAGGTGCCCCAGAAGAAGAATAGGGCCTGAAGGAATCCTGTGGTTATGAGGCAAGATCACAAAAATAAGAGCTGAAAAATGGAGCTAAGGGCCACTGCAATTCAAAAACCTGCAGAGTTATAAAGGCCAACTATTTTCAAAAAATATATTGAGGTAAGGCTATGAAGAGGCATTGAAAGCAAGGCAGAATTGCAGGAAAACGATTTCAGGAGGTAGACTGGAATTGCATTTAAAGCATAGGAAAAGAGGCAGAACGTCCACAATGATTCACTTGGCCAAAAAGGGCGTATGCCTTTTTTCCTGAATTTATTCAGGAAAAAAGGCATACGCCCTTTTTGGCCAACCAAGCAAGCTTGCAAAGGAAATCTGCACTACAATGAAGTCTCACTTCCCCCTGGTCAAAAGGGCCATCTGAAAAAAGTGTAAAATCCAGAAAGGCAGGACAGGCCATGGAGAACTGGGAGCCTTGTTATGCTGATGGGCGGGATGTGTATGGTGTTTCCTGAAACATCTAAAAAACAAAGCAACAGAGCCTAGGGCACTTCCACTTATGGTCCTATAGCTTAGGGAAATTAAAATCAAAAAGACACAGCCACCCCAAAGTTTGGGACGCCTCTGTTTACAAGAACCTCGTTTACCGTACAAGTTCAACATCGCAGAAAGTGAAAAATGGATAAAGAAGTTGTGGTATTTACTTACAAAGCAATATCACTCAGCCATGAAATCTATGTCATCAGGCCCTTAGCAGCACAATGAGTGGATTCAGGTATGATGATTCTAACTGAAATAAGTCACACAGAAAAAGAAACATCATAAGATATCACTAATACACGGAATGTAAACTTGGCTACACAGGAACTGAATTACAAAACAGAACAGGGTCTCAAATTTAGAAAACCAACTTATGCTTGCTTAATGGGAAAGGTGAGTTGGGGTGCTGCATAAAACCAGAGATTGAAATGAGCACAGATAAAGTTCCTTAAGCCAAATATGTAATAGACAAGAGCTACACCTTGCTCAACGAAATGGACTCAACACCCCATATTAAATGCCTAAGAATGTACCTGACTAGTAATTATCTTAAAACCTATGGATTGCTATGTCTCCGAAAGGGAATCAAGCGTGTGTACAGGGGCATAAACGCAGCAGTGATAGGATTGGAGAGGTTTGGTGAGCAAATGAAGACCCTTTGAAATCATATTGCATGGTACTCATTCCACGGGTCTCAACTCTCCAGGTTTCAGGGATTCTTCCTTCAGCTAAAACATGCATGTGGAACCCAGAGTATGATCAACCATGTGATCGGGAGACGTGTTCCAATATGTCTCAGTTTTCGTCCCCTGGAACTCGGGTGCAACATTCCAGACGCTTTACTAACACTCTCCCGACTTGGAGAGTCAGTGCCTTTAACCTCCTGTTTGGCCCTGTTTTCAATTTCAGTGGAAGATGAACAGGAATAGGGAGAACCAATGAGAGACAAGCTGGAGGTTTCTGGACGGGCAAATTTAACTCTCATTTCCCACCAAGGACAGGAATTAACCAAAGGCTCAGCGTGCCGTGCTGGAACCAGATTAGGGCCTGAAGCAATCCTGCGGTGTTGCGGCCAGCTCACAAGAAAGCGAGATGAAGAACGGAGCTCAGGGGCACTGTAATTCACAAACCTGCAGAGTTATAAATGACAGCAATCGTCCAAAAATATACTGAAGTAAGGCTGCCAAGAGGACTTGAAAGCGGGGCAGAATTGCAGGAAACCGATTTCAGGAGGTAGACTGGAATTGCATTGAAAGCATAGGAAAAGAGGCAGAACGTCCACAATGATGCACTTGGCCAAAAAGGGCGTATGCGTTTTTTCCTGAATCAGGAAAAAACGCATACGCACTTTTTGGCCAACCAAGCAAGCTTGCAAAGGAAATCTGCACTACAATGAAGTCTCACTTCCCCCCGGTCAGAAGGGCCATCTGAGAAAAGTGTAAAATCCAGAAAGGCAGGACAGGCCATGGAGAACTGGGAGCCTTGTTATGCTGATGGGCGGGATGTAAATTGCCAACAGACACTCGGGAGAAGTGTATGGTGTTTCCTGAAACATCTAAAAAACAAAGCAACAGAGCCTAGGGCACTTCCACTTATGGTCCTATAGCTTAGGGAAATTAAAATCAAAAAGACACAGCCACCCCACAGTTTGGGACAGCTCTGTTTACAAGAACCTCGTTTACGGTACAAGTTCAATATCGCAGAAAGTGAAAAATGGATAAAGAAGTTGTGGTACTTATGTACAATGCAAAATCACTCAGCCATGAAATCTATGTCATCAGGCCCGTAGCAGCATAATGAGTGGATTCAGGTATGATGATTCTAACTGAAATATGTCACACAGAAAAAGAAACATCATAAGATATCACTAATACATGGAATGTGAACTTGGCTACACATGAACTGAATTACAAAACAGAACAGGGTCTCAAGTTTAGAAAACCAACTTATGCTTCCTTAAGGGGGAAAGTGAGTTGGGGTGCTGCATAAAACCAGAGTTTGAAATTAGCACAGATACCATTCAATAAGCCAAATATGTAATAGACAAGACCTACCCCTTGCTCAACAAAATGGACTCAACAATGAGGTATCACCTCACACCTGATAGAATGGGCATCATGAGAAAATCTACAAACAAAAATGCTGGAAAGGGTGTGGAGAAAAGGAACCCTCTTCCACTATTTTTGGGAATATAAATTGATACAGTCACTACGGAGAACAATATGGAGTTTCTTAAGAAACTAACAATAGAATTACCATATGATACAGCAATCCCAGTACTGGACATATACCCAGACAAAACCATAAATCAAAACGAGACATTCACCGCAATGTTCATTGCATCACTATTTACAATATCGAGGTAATGGAAGCAACCTAAATGCCCACAGACAGACGAATGCATAAAGCTGTGGTACATATATAAAATGGAATATTACTAAGCCATGAAAAGGAATGAAATTGGGTCATTTGTAGAGACGTCGATGGATCTAGAGACTGTCATACAGAGTGAAGTAAGTCAGAAAGAGAAAAACAAATCTTGTATATTCATGCATATATGTGGAACCTAGAAAAACTGTACAGATTAACCATTTTGCAAGGCATAAATAGAGCAACAGATGTAGACAACAAATGTATGGACAACAAGGGGGGAAAGCTGTTGGGGGGGTGGTGGTGGGAGGAGTTGAGAGACTGGGATTGGCATGTATACATTTATATGTATAAAATAGATAACCAATAAGAACCTGCTGTATAAAAATATAAAATAAAATTCAAAATTAAAAAGAAATAAAATTTAAAAAATAAAACAGAAAAAACAATTATTCCCTTCACATACATGTATTTATATGAATAAATTATTTCCATGCTTATATCTGTAAATACAAAAAAGAGGAATAAAATCTACCTTGAACCAAAAACGAAAAAGAGAAAAAAAACACAGAACCCACCAGTTCCACAGAGGAAAACCGTATCAGGGCACTTGCTCCAGTTGTAAACAATTCTGAAGTTGGCCAGTGGTGGGGAATCGTCTCCCATTCAGCCAGCAGCCCCCACGCAACAAGCGTCCTCATTGCAAAGCTGGGGCACCGTGCCGAGGCATCTGTGAGTAAACGTGAGCTGAGCCCCAGGCCAGTTGCTGCTGAACTATTCCCACCCGTCCCAGGTAAAACACCTGAATATATACAAGGACTTGAAAGCCTAGAGGAAGGGCCATAGAGCCACACGAGTGACAGCATGCCGGCCGACTTGGTGCCTGCAGGCCAGCCAGGATGGTCCTGGCCCTGGGTGCTCTTCTGGAAGATTTCCATTTCCCTGACTGAGATACCCGTCCTGTCCCTGCCCCCACTGCTTTTTTCCTTCCTCACCTCTGCCCAGGGAGAAATTCCAGCAGCAGGTATGGGTGACACATCCTCTTCTTTAGCAGGTGGCAGCCTGGCAACTGCTGCAGAAAGTCCAGCAGAGCCCCACTCACACTGGGCCACCCACAAAGCCGTGGCCTCTCACTCCCTCCCACCAGCCCAGCCCCGAGACTGCTGACAGGGCAGAGAAAATGGCGTCAGGCACGGCTGCAGGGGCTCTTGCTGCCTGGAGTGGTATTTATATTGATCTCAACCCAGGCACACCTGGGGAGGGCTGGCCCGCACAGTAAGGCTGCCCAGGTCAGCCAATCATCACCCCTCAGGGGCTCACAGTTGCAGAAAATGGAACTTGCTGAACCGGCCAGGTCCAAGGAACAGGTGTGGGCTCCTGAGAGTCAGGATAGACAAGGGGCTGCAGCTTTGGCTTGTTTTCTAATCATTTTATCTGGCCCATGAGTGGGAGACAACTTCAAGAAAACCCTCTCCTTATGAGAGGAACCCAGGAGTCAGGGAGAGGAGGGGTGGGTGGTGGTTGGAGACAGAGGCCTGGTGCCCCGGGTGCAGTGGAAGTCTCTGGAAGACCAGGTGGAGGGAGGCCGCACAGAGTGACGCCCAGGGTCACAGACCTGTTGCAGCTGCTGTTTGTTAGTTCAAGTCCTGCTCTGAGGTGCTCTGTGCCAGCTCTGAGCGACAGGTGAGCTGGGGGTGCTCTGCAATGAGGGCTATGTGCACGGTTCCTGTGTGCCCAGCCCTGCCATGGTACCTGCAAGGGTAGCTCTGTATCCTGGGAAGGGCCTGACCACGAGAGCCCCGTGGGCTGGGGTGGGGGTGGGGTACCTGCCCAGGTGAGCTCCATATTCTGGGATTGGTCTGACCACGAGAGCCCCATGGGCTGCTGGGGACCTGGTAAAGGATGTCAGGACAGTCAGTGAAGCCACCGAGGATATACCTCCAGTTGCTCCTAATTCCTACACCCTGCTGGTCATTCTACCAACCACCAGGACATGGTATTCTGTATTAGTCTTCAATGATGCCTTCTTTTGTATTCCATTAGTCCCAGAGTCACAAGAAATTTTGGCTTGTGAGTGGCAGGACTCAACATACAACTAAAACAATACTTCCGGGCCGTCTTGCCCCAAGGGTGCAAAAATTCCCACACCATCTTTGGGGAAAGCTTAGCTAAAGACCTAAAAGTTCTACCTCTGGAAAAGGAAACCCTCCTTCAGTACGCAGACGACATTCTGATCGCCAGCCCTACTAAGGAGGCCTCTGAACTACCAAGCCAATAAAGGATAGAAGTTGTCCAAGAAAAAGCTCAAATATCACAGACTGCGGTGACCTGCCTGGGCTTCATTCTCACAGAAGGTCGGAGAAGCCCATCCCAGGAAAGGGAAGAAACCATTTGCAGCCTTACCCCTTTCTAAAACTAGAAGACAGCTTAGGGGTTCCTGGGGAGGCCAGGGTTTGCTGCTTCTGGATCCCTAACTACAGTCTACTAGCTGGGCCTCTATATGAAACACTGAAAGGAAAAGATGATGATCCTTTTGAATAGAATCCAGAAGTGGCCTTTCAAGAATGGAAAGAGCAGTCAATTCAGACCCTTGCCCTGGAACTCCCTAATTTAGCTAAACCCTTTGACCTTTACATTCCCGGTGAAAGGTGAATCGCCATTGGAGAATTAGTGCAAAAACTGGGACCACTTGAAATGGAACAATGCAAGAATGCCATCCAGGTAGGATAAACTACGGTCACCAAGGGGCTTGGCCCACTGCCGCATCTGGCCAAGATACTGGCGGTATCTAAAAACCTGGAAATCAGCAGCCCAAAAGGCCACCTCCTTCCTAAGGGAAAAGGACCCCACGTGGTGATCCTAACCACCAACGATGCCCTGAAGTTGCAGGGTTCGCTCCGTGGGCACACCGACCTCGAGTGAGGAGGCCCTCCAACTCCAACATCCAGAGAGATAACCGGGGGCAACAGGGCACCATGACGACTCGTGTGAACATCACTTGACCTGGAGTTTCTCTCATAAAACAATAAGAGTGTGTCCCAAAAGAGTAGACTACTGCTTGCAGGACTTACTGCACCCAGAGGGGAGCTAATAATCTTGGTGGGGGAACCGTATATCACACTGTCACCATAGAAAAGCCTACAGACACCGTGATGATGGTGGCCAATAAGACCGGCTGGACTCCTGTTTACTTCAAAAGGCTGTTGACTCAGTGGTCATCATGGTCCTTGATCACCACTGACCCTGGACTGTCTGGGAGTTGAGCGGGCAGGGCTCTGACACCTGGTGCTGTTTGTACGTTAATTCAGGGGCCTAATTGAAGAAAGCGCAGACTACTGGTCAGAGCATCTAGGCTGGCAGAAATGGTCAGCCTAAGGTGGCCGAACAAATGTGGGGCGGGGTGAAACCGACCCCCACAGCGTCTCTGCACATCTCTTTCCTGGACTCTTAAAGGTCATTAGAATCTATAACACTTCCAATGCTGGTGCTCAGGTGGACGAGCAGGGAGGCAGGGGGCCTGGGGACAATCAACGTCACCTGGAGGCTGCTGGGGAGAAGCTCTGACCCTCGCCCCCGGGTATTAGGGCTCCCAACTCAGCACTCAGCAGTTACAGAAGAAGTGTCTGCACCCTCAGCACTCCAAGAATGAGGAACGGGACAAAAGGCAGAGGAGGGGTTTGTCCCCAGCAAAGCCCATTAAAAATCCCTGGGAGATAAAAATAGAATCTGGGCAATAAAGTCAAGTCTAACCTTTTTTATCCTTTGTGCTTTGTCTAATTTCACGTGCTCCTAGGGTCCCACATGCAGAGGTTCCACACCCGGCACTTCAGACCAGATTTCCTAGTGCAGAATGGCTGGGTCGACACCTCAGCTCCTGGGGCCCAGTGCAGACTCCGCGATATAGAGCCTGAGCTGCAGCCAACCTGGCCCTCGAGAGCTCCGCCCCCTCCCTCCCACTGACTCTGACAGGATCTCTACACAGCAGCCCAGCCCACAGCCCACGGGGTAGTGCATGCTCTCACCTCTCCATTCTCTGATCAAAATATAAAGTTTCCTTTGCTTGTGAACCAAACTCAGTCTCGATCTGTTGGCCCCAATGACACTGGGCAGGGGGACACTTGTTGGGGTCCACTCTGGAGGATCAGTAACAGAAATTGAGACTATTGTAACCTCAATGAACAGATGTGTGAGCCAAACTGTAGTTAACATAGAACAGTGTATAAGGCTCGGGTAAAATAAGATGTTTCTAACACTTCCATTTGATATTTCCATCACTTTATTATAAGCAAGTTCAGTGAAAAGGTTTGTCTTATTTGTCAGGTCAATATTAGAGAAACGAAGTGATTTCTTTCCAAGGATGTACATCTAATAATCTTGGTTAAAGCTTCAATCTTGTTTTAAATGCTTTTCCATTGAAAATGATACCTCTCTTTCAGCTCCCCCATTTCTGAGAAGTATAAAATCTTATAATTTATTATTACCAAAGGGGAAAGGTGGGAGGAGGGATAAATTAACAGTTTGGGATTAACACATACACACTGCTATGTATAAAATAGATCATCAACAAGGAACTACTGTATAGCACAGGGAACTACACTCAACATTTTGCAATAACCTATAAGGGGAAATAATCTGAAAAAGAATAGATATTTTTATTGACATCATCTATCAATGACAGTTAAAGTGTAACCTAAGGGAAGCTGGTGGTGAGTGCTTCTGACCCTGAAGACTTCAATCATCTAAAGTTTGGACTCTGCCTACTTCCCAAGGCCCTTAATGAACATATGTGTAGCCGTAGCTTAAAAAATTCCCCAGTTTGGGTTTCGGGGAGACACTGATTTTGAAAAAGCCCTGGTGTTCTCCTTACATGAATGGGACTCTTCCTACTGCTAAAACATGTCTGTCACACCCAGAGGATGGTATACCGTCTGATCGGGAAGAGTTTGGAAAAGGCATCTCCTCTCCTCATCTCCTGGTGCTCGGGTTCACCCCTCCAGCGTCTTTACTAACAGTCTCCCCACTTGGAGATGTCAGCACTGTCAACATCCTGTTGCGTACAGTTTGGAATTTGTCCAGAGGATGAAGCGGAAGGATGAGGAACAATGAGAGACAAGTCCTAGGTGTTCAGACAGGCACATGTCACTCTAATTTCCAATCAGGAAGACGAATTGACCAAAGGCTAGGGTTGCCCATGGAAACAGTATAGGGCTTGAGGAAATCCCGCTGCTTTGTGGCCAGTTCCCATAAACACAAGTTGAACAATGGAACTCAGGGGCAGTAAAATTCACAAAACTGCAGAGTTGAAAATATCCATCACTGAAAAATGTCTTGAGGAAAGTCAGAGAAAAGGACTTGTAAACAAGGGAGAATGGCAAGAAAGGGATTTGAGGAGGTAGAAAGGACTCGCCATTAAGCACAAGAAAAGGAGCTGAACATTGCCAACATTGCAGTTGGCCAAAAAGGGTGTATGCGTTTTTTTCTGTATATATTCAAGAAAAGGGCATACACTTTTTTAGCCAACCAAACAGGTGGGCACTGGAAGTCAATACTACAAAAGATATCACTTCGCATCAGTCAGAAGAGCCATCCTCATAAAGCGTAAACAACAGAAATGCAGGACAGGGCAAGGAGAAGAGGGAGCCCTGTGAGACTTATAGTGGAAATGTATATTGCCAACGGCCATTCTGGAGAAGTGTATTGTGTTTACTAAAGCATCTAAAAAATGAGCTACAGAGCATAGGGCACTTGCACTCATGGGCGTATATCTTGAGAAAAACAAAAATCGAGAGGACACAGGCACCCCAATGTTTACCCCCTCTCTGTTTAAAAGATCCTCAACTAGGATATAACTTAAATGTCTCTGGAGGGAAAAAATGGGTAGAGATGTGGTACTTAGGTAGAGTGGAATATTATTCAGCCTGGAAATCAATGAAATATGGCCAGTTGTAACAACTCCGGAGGAGTTACGTATGATCTTTCTAAGTGACAGAATTCAAAAAGAAAAAGACACATATCATAAGATATCACTTAAAGGTGGAATCCAAAATGGCTACACATGAAATAAATTACAAAACAAAAACATAGTCAAATATGTAGAAAACACGCATAAGGCTGCTAAACGGGAAAGGTGGGGAGGGGTGAGGCATCACCCAGGAGGTTGAAATTAGCAAAGATACCATTCCAAATACCAAACTGATAATCAACAAGGCCTACACGGTAGCTAAAAGAACTGCACTCAGCACACTCAAGTCACCGGAAAAGAATATATACGACTGGTAAGAATCTGAAAAAGAATTTACTGATGTCTCTCTGTACGTGAATCAAGTGGATGTACAGCAGCAAGAAACAGAGCTTTGAAAATCAGCTGTAACCAATATAGTAATAAATTGAAAAAAATAAACGACAGAGAGACAGAGAAAACCTCTTACAACTTTTCCTCAGGGCCGGTGATGCAACATGGATTGAACACATCTAGACCCACAGCAGGATGAGACATAAGGCTGGAAACTGTTTGCGCTAAGAGAAATGTGAGGTTGGGTGAGGAAATGCACACCCTTTAAAGTAATACTACCTGGTACCCATTCAATGGGTCCCAAATATGCAGGTTCAAGGGATCTTCCTACAGCTAAAACATGCATGGAAAACCCAGAGGACTGTACACCATGTGATCGGGAGATGTGTCTAAAATGCAGCTCATTTATCCTCTCCTGGTGCTCCTGTTCACCATTCCAGCCACGTTACTTAGAATCTCCCCACTTGGAGAATCAGCACATTTCAACTTCTGTTTCACACATTTTGCAAATTGTGAGGAGGATGAACGGGGAACCAATGAGAGAATAGTTGTAGGGGTTTGGACGGGCACATATCACTCTAATTTCCCATTAAGAATAAGAATTGAAAAAAGGCTCAGCCCGCCTCGCCCGAGCCAAAATAGGGCCTGAAGCAATCCTGCGGGTTTGAGGCCAGCTCACAAAAGAGCAACTTAAAAAATGGAGCTCAGGGTCACTGCAATTCACAAACCTGCAGAGTTATAAATGAAAACTAACGTCCAAAAATATGTTGAGGTAAGGCAAAGAAGAGGATCTGAATGCAAGACAGAATTGCAAGAAACAGATTTCAAGAGATAGATTGGACTCGTCTTTAAAGCACATGAAAAGCGGCAGAATTTCGACAATGATGCAGTTGGCCCAAAAGGGTGTATGCGTTTTTTCCTGATTATATCCAGGAAAAAACGCATACGCACTTTATGGGCAACGAAGCAAGCAAGCAATGCAAATGTGCACAACAAAGAAGTCTCATTTCCCACTGGTCAAAAGGGCCATCCTAAAAAATTGTAAAAACCAGAAATGCAGGACAGGCCATGGAGAACAGGGAGCCTTTATACGCTGATGGGCAGTGTGTGAACTGCCGAGAGCCACTCTGGAGAAGTGTATGGTGGTTCCTAAATCATCTAAAAAACAGAGCTACAGAGCATAGGACACTTCCAATCATGGGAGTATATCTAGGGAAATCTAAAAATTAACAAGACACAAGCACACCACAGTTTAGGGCTACTCTGTTTACAAGAACCTCAACTTCAGTATACCTTAAATATCCCAGGAAAGAGAACAATGGATAAAGAAGATGTGGTACTTATGTACAATGGAATATCTCTTCACCATGAAATCAATGTAATAAGGCTAGTAGAAGGATAAAGAGTGGATTTAGGTCCGATAATACTACTTGAAATAAGTCAAACAGAAAAAGAAACATATCATAAGATATCACTTATAGAGGGAGGGTAAATATGGCTGCACAAGAAATGAATTACAGAACAGAACAGTGTCTCACATTTAGAAAACACACTTATTTCAGCTTAAGGGGAAAGGAGAGGTGGGGTGATGCATAAAACCAGAGTTTGAAATTAGCACAGATACCGTTCAATAAACCAAATAGATATTAGACAAGATCTACACCTTGCTCAATGAACTGGCCTCAACACACCCTATACACCGCAGAGAAATATATCTGAGTAATAAGAATCTTAAAACCCATGTATTGATATATCTCCATAAGGGAATCAAGTGTGTGCAGAGTGGCACAAACACAGCAGTGAAAATGAGCTAAACCCCATTATAGAAATAAATTTTAAAAACAAAACGCAGAAACAATGAAAGAGAGAAAAATTCTTACAAAATTCGCTCAGGGGCTGTGATGCAACCTGGATTGACCACATATAAACCCACAGCTGGATAAGACATAAGGCTGGACACTTGGGGCTGAGAGGATTGATGAGCTTTGGTGAGCAACTGCCAAAAGTTTAATGCAATACTTCATGCTACTCATTCCAAGGGTCCCAACACTCCAGGTTGAAGGGAATCTTCCTACAGCTAAACCATGCTTGGGAAACCCAGCGACTGGTATACCATATGATTGGGAAAGGTTTCTAAAACGCACCTCATTTTTCCTCTCCTGG
Source organism: Pseudorca crassidens (assembly GCF_039906515.1). Lineage (NCBI taxonomy): Eukaryota > Metazoa > Chordata > Mammalia > Artiodactyla > Delphinidae > Pseudorca > Pseudorca crassidens. The sequence continues at coordinate 1,687,325 of NW_027136299.1, forward strand.
GGCTCCGGATCGACATTCCAGCCGCTTTACCAAAAATATCCCCACATGGAGAGTCAATGCCTTTAAGTTCTGGTATCGCACAGTCTGCAGTTAGTGCGGAGGATGAATGGGAATAGGGGGAACCAGTGAGAAACTAGCTGTAGCGGTTTCAATGGGCACATGTCACTCTAAATTCACATCAGTAAGAAGAATAAACCAAAGGCACAGCAAGGTGCCCCAGAAGAAGAATAGGGCCTGAAGGAATCCTGTGGTTATGAGGCAAGATCACAAAAATAAGAGCTGAAAAATGGAGCTAAGGGCCACTGCAATTCAAAAACCTGCAGAGTTATAAAGGCCAACTATTTTCAAAAAATATATTGAGGTAAGGCTATGAAGAGGCATTGAAAGCAAGGCAGAATTGCAGGAAAACGATTTCAGGAGGTAGACTGGAATTGCATTTAAAGCATAGGAAAAGAGGCAGAACGTCCACAATGATTCACTTGGCCAAAAAGGGCGTATGCCTTTTTTCCTGAATTTATTCAGGAAAAAAGGCATACGCCCTTTTTGGCCAACCAAGCAAGCTTGCAAAGGAAATCTGCACTACAATGAAGTCTCACTTCCCCCTGGTCAAAAGGGCCATCTGAAAAAAGTGTAAAATCCAGAAAGGCAGGACAGGCCATGGAGAACTGGGAGCCTTGTTATGCTGATGGGCGGGATGTGTATGGTGTTTCCTGAAACATCTAAAAAACAAAGCAACAGAGCCTAGGGCACTTCCACTTATGGTCCTATAGCTTAGGGAAATTAAAATCAAAAAGACACAGCCACCCCAAAATTTGGGACGCCTCTGTTTACAAGAACCTCGTTAACCGTACAAGTTCAATATCACAGAAAGTGAAAAATGGATAAAGAACTTGTGGTACTTACGTACAATGCAGTATCACTCAGCAATGAAATCTATGTCATCAGGCCCGTAGCAGCATAATGAGTGGATTCAGGTACGATGATTCTAACTGAAATAAGACACACAGAAAAAGAAACATCATAAGATATCACTAATACACGGAATGTAAACTTGGCTACACAGGAACTGAATTACAGAACAGAACAGGGTCTCAAATTTAGAAAACCAACTTATGCTTGCTTAAGGGTAAAGGTGAGTTGGGGTGCTGCATAAAACCAGAGATTGAAATGAGCACAGATAAAGTTCCTTAAGCCAAATATGGAATAGACAAGAGCTACTCCTTGCTCAACGAAATGGACTCAACACCGCATATTAAACGCCTAAGAATGTACCTGACTAGTAAGTATCTTAAAACCTATGGATTGCTATGTCTCCAAAAGAGAATCAAGCATGTGTACAGGGGCATAAACGCAGCAGTGATAGGATTGGAGAGGTTCAGTGAGCAAATGAAGACCCTTTGAAGTCATATTGCATGGTACCCATTACACGGGTCTCAACTCTCCAGGTTTAAGGTATTCTTCTTTCAGCTAAAACATGCATGTGGAACCCAGAGTATGATCAACCGTGTGAACGGGAGACGTGTTCAAATATGTCTCAGTTTTCCTCCCCTGGTACTCGGGTGCAACATTCCAGACGCTTTACTAACACTCTCCCCACTTGGAGAGTCAGCGCCTTTAACCTCCTGTTTGGCCCAGTTTGCAATTTCTGCGGAAGATGAACAGGAATAGCGAGAACCAATGAGAGACTAGCTGGAGGTGTCTGGACGGGCAAATTTAACTCTCATTTCCCACCAGGAAGAGGAAATAACCAAAGGCTCAGCATGCCGTGCCGGAACCAGATTAGGGCCTGAAGCCATCCTGCGGTGTTGCGGCCAGCTCACAAGAAAGTGAGTTGAAGAAAGGAGCTCAGGGGCACTGTAATTCACAAACCTGCAGAGTTATAAATAACAGCTATCGTCCAAAAATATACTGAAGTAAGGCTGCCAAGAGGACTTGAAAGCGGGGCAGAATTGCAGGAAACCGATTTCAGGAGGTAGACTGGAATTGCATTGAAAGCATAGGAAAAGAGGCAGAACGTCCACAATGATGCACTTGGCCAAAAAGGGCGTATGCGTTTTTTCCTGAATATATTCAGGAAAAAACGCATACGCCCTTTTTGGCCAACCAAGCAAGCTTGCAAAGGAAATCTGCACTACAATGAAGTCTCACTTCCCCCCGGTCAAAAGGGCCATCTGAAAAAAGTGTAAAATCCAGAAAGGCAGGACAGGCCATGGAGAACTGGGAGCCTTGTTATGCTGATGGGCGGGATGTAAATTGCCAACAGACACTCGGGAGAAGTGTATGGTGTTTCCTGAAACATCTAAAAAACAAAGCAACAGAGCCTAGGGCACTTCCACTTATGGTCCTATAGCTTAGGGAAATTAAAATCAAAAAGACACAGCCACCCCAAAGTTTGGGACGCCTCTGTTTACAAGAACCTCGTTTACCATACAAGTTCAATATCACAGAAAGTGAAAAATGGTTAAAGAAGTTGTGGTATTTACTTACAAAGCAATATCACTCAGCAATGAAATCTATGTCATCAGGCCCTTAGCAGCACAATGAGTGGATTCAGGTATGATGATTCTAACTGAAATAAGTCACACAGAAAAAGAAACATCATAAGATATCAGTAATACACGGAATGTAAACTTGGCTACACAGGAACTGAATTCCAAAACAGAACAGGGTCTCAAATTTAGAAAACCAACTTATGCTTGCTTAATGGGAAAGGTGAGTTGGGGTGCTGCATAAAACCAGAGATTGAAATGAGCACAGATAAAGTTCCTTAAGCCAAATATGTAATAGACAAGAGCTACTCCTTGCTCAACGAAATGGACTCAACACCCCATATTAAATGCCTAAGAATGTACCTGACTAGTAATTATCTTAAAACCTATGGATTGCTATGTCTCCGAAAGGGAATCAAGCGTGTGTACAGGGGCATAAATGCAGCAGTGATAGGATTGGAGAGGTTTGGTGAGCAAATGAAGACCCTTTGAAATCATATTGCATGGTACTCATTCCACGGGTCTCAACTCTCCAGGTTTCAGGGATTCTTCCTTCAGCTAAAACATGCATGTGGAACCCAGAGTATGATCAACCATGTGATCGGGAGACGTGTTCAAATATGTCTCAGTTTTCGTCCCCTGGTACTCGGGTGCAACATTCCAGACGCTTTACTAACACTCTCCCGACTTGGAGAGTCAGTGCCTTTAACCTCCTGTTTGGCCCTGTTTTCAATTTCAGTGGAAGATGAACAGGAATAGGGAGAACCAATGAGAGACAAGCTGGAGGTTTCTGGACGGGCAAATTTAACTCTCATTTCCCACCAAAGACAGGAATTAACCAAAGGCTCAGCGTGCCATGCTGGAACCACATTAGGGCCTGAAGCAATCCTGCGGTGTTGCGGCCAGCTCAAAAGAAAGCGAGTTGAAGAAAGGAGCTCAGGGACACTGTAATTCACAAACCTGCAGAGTTATAAATGACAGCAATCGTCCAAAAATATACTGAAGTAAGGCTGCCAAGAGGACTTGAAAGCGGGGCAGAATTGCAGGAAACCGATTTCAGGAGGTAGACTGGAATTGCATTTTAAGCATAGGAAAAGAGGCAGAACGTCCACAATGATGCACTTGGCCAAAAAGTGCGTATGCGTTTTTTCCTGAATCAGGAAAAAACGCATACGCACTTTTTGGCCAACCAAGCAAGCTTGCAAAGGAAATCTGCACTACAATGAAGTCTCACTTCCCCCCGGTCAGAAGGGCCATCTGAAAAAAGTGTAAAATCCAGAAAGGCATGACAGGCCATGGAGAACTGGGAGCCTTGTTATGCTGATGGGCGGGATGTAAATTGCCAACAGCCACTCGGGAGAAGTGTATGGTGTTTCCTGAAACATCTAAAAAACAAAGCAACAGAGCCTAGGGCACTTCCACTTATGGTCCTATAGCTTAGGGAAATTAAAATCAAAAAGACACAGCCACCCCACAGTTTGGGACAGCTCTGTTTACAAGAACCTCGTTTACGGTACAAGTTCAATATCGCAGAAAGTGAAAAATGGATAAAGAAATTGTGGTACTTATGTACAATGCAAAATCACTCAGCCATGAAATCTATGTCATCAGGCCCGTAGCAGCATAATGAGTGGATTCAGGTATGATGATTCTAACTGAAATATGTCACACAGAAAAAGAAACATCATAAGATATCACTAATACATGGAATGTGAACTTGGCTACACATGAACTGAATTACAAAACAGAACAGGGTCTCAAGTTTAGAAAACCAACTTATGCTTCCTTAAGGGTGAAAGTGAGTTGGGGTGCTGCATAAAACCAGAGTTTGAAATTAGCACAGATACCATTCAATAAGCCAAATATGTAATAGACAAGACCTACCCCTTGCTCAACAAAATGGACTCAACAATGAGGTATCACCTCACACCTGATAGAATGGGCATCATGAGAAAATCTACAAACAAAAATGCTGGAAAGGGTGTGGAGAAAAGGAACCCTCTTCCACTATTGTTGGGAATATAAATTGATACAGTCACTACGGAGAACAATATGGAGTTTCTTAAGAAACTAACAATAGAATTACCATATGATACAGCAATCCCAGTACTGGACATATACCCAGACAAAACCATAAATCAAAACGAGACATTCACCGCAATGTTCATTGCATCACTATTTACAATATCGAGGTAATGGAAGCAACCTAAATGCCCACAGACAGACGAATGCATAAAGCTGTGGTACATATATAAAATGGAATATTACTAAGCCATGAAAAGGAATGAAATTGGGTCATTTGTAGAGACGTCGATGGATCTAGAGACTGTCATACAGAGTGAAGTAAGTCAGAAAGAGAAAAACAAATCTTGTATATTCATGCATATATGTGGAACCTAGAAAAACTGTACAGATTAACCATTTTGCAAGGCATAAATAGAGCAACAGATGTAGACAACAAATGTATGGACAACAAGGGGGGAAAGCTGTTGGGGGGGTGGTGGTGGGAGGAGTTGAGAGACTGGGATTGGCATGTGTACATTTATATGTATAAAATAGATAACCAATAAGAACCTGCTGTATAAAAATATAAAATAAAATTCAAAATTAAAAAGAAATAAAATTTAAAAAATAAAACAGAAAAAACAATTATTCCCTTCACATACATGTATTTATATGAATAAATTATTTCCATGCTTATATCTGTAAATACAAAAAAGAGGAATAAAATCTACCTTGAACCAAAAACGAAAAAGAGAAAAAAAACACAGAACCCACCAGTTCCACAGAGGAAAACCGTATCAGGGCACTTGCTCCAGTTGTAAACAATTCTGAAGTTGGCCAGTGGTGGGGAATCGTCTCCCATTCAGCCAGCAGCCCCCACGCAACAAGCGTCCTCATTGCAAAGCTGGGGCACCGTGCCGAGGCATCTGTGAGTAAACGTGAGCTGAGCCCCAGGCCAGTTGCTGCTGAACTATTCCCACCCGTCCCAGGTAAAACACCTGAATATATACAAGGACTTGAAAGCCTAGAGGAAGGGCCATAGAGCCACACGAGTGACAGCATGCCGGCCGACTTGGTGCCTGCAGGCCAGCCAGGATGGTCCTGGCCCTGGGTGCTCTTCTGGAAGATTTCCATTTCCCTGACTGAGATACCCGTCCTGTCCCTGCCCCCACTGCTTTTTTCCTTCCTCACCTCTGCCCAGGGAGAAATTCCAGCAGCAGGTATGGGTGACACATCCTCTTCTTTAGCAGGTGGCAGCCTGGCAACTGCTGCAGAAAGTCCAGCAGAGCCCCACTCACACTGGGCCACCCACAAAGCCGTGGCCTCTCACTCCCTCCCACCAGCCCAGCCCCGAGACTGCTGACAGGGCAGAGAAAATGGCGTCAGGCACGGCTGCAGGGGCTCTTGCTGCCTGGAGTGGTATTTATATTGATCTCAACCCAGGCACACCTGGGGAGGGCTGGCCCGCACGGTAAGGCTGCCCAGGTCAGCCAATCATCACCCCTCAGGGGCTCACAGTTGCAGAAAATGGAACTTGCTGAACCGGCCAGGTCCAAGGAACAGGTGTGGGCTCCTGAGAGTCAGGATAGACAAGGGGCTGCAGCTTTGGCTTGTTTTCTAATCATTTTATCTGGCCCATGAGTGGGAGACAACTTCAAGAAAACCCTCTCCTTATGAGAGGAACCCAGGAGTCAGGGAGAGGAGGGGTGGGTGGTGGTTGGAGACAGAGGCCTGGTGCCCCGGGTGCAGTGGAAGTCTCTGGAAGACCAGGTGGAGGGAGGCCGCACAGAGTGATGCCCAGGGTCACAGACCTGTCGCAGCTGCTGTTTGTTAGTTCAAGTCCTGCTCTGAGGTGCTCTGTGTCAGCTCTGAGCGACAGGTGAGCTGGGGGTGCTCTGCAATGAGGGCTATGTGCACGGTTCCTGTGTGCCCAGCCCTGCCACGGTACCTGCAAGGGTAGCTCTGTATCCTGGGAAGGGCCTGACCACGAGAGCCCCGTGGGCTGGGGTGGGGGTGGGGTACCTGCCCAGGTGAGCTCCATATTCTGGGATTGGTCTGACCACGAGAGCCCCATGGGCTGCTGGGGACCTGGTAAAGGATGTCAGGACAGTCAGTGAAGCCACTGAGGATATACCTCCAGTTGCTCCTAATTCCTACACCCTGCTGGTCATTCTACCAACCACCAGGACATGGTATTCTGTATTAGTCTTCAATGATGCCTTCTTTTGTATTCCATTAGTCCCAGAGTCACAAGAAATTTTGGCTTGTGAGTGGCAGGATTCAACATACAACTAAAACAATACTTCCGGGCCGTCTTGCCCCAAGGGTGCAAAAATTCCCACACCATCTTTGGGGAAAGCTTAGCTAAAGACCTAAAAGTTCTACCTCTGGAAAAGGAAACCCTCCTTCAGTACGCAGACGACATTCTGATCGCCAGCCCTACTAAGGAGGCCTCTGAACTACCAAGCCAATAAAGGATAGAAGTTGTCCAAGAAAAAGCTCAAATATCACAGACTGCGGTGACCTGCCTGGGCTTCATTCTCACAGAAGGTCGGAGAAGCCCATCCCAGGAAAGGGAAGAAACCATTTGCAGCCTTACCCCTTTCTAAAACTAGAAGACAGCTTAGGGGTTCCTGGGGAGGCCAGGGTTTGCTGCTTCTGGATCCCTAACTACAGTCTACTAGCTGGGCCTCTATATGAAACACTGAAAGGAAAAGATGATGATCCTTTTGAATAGAATCCAGAAGTGGCCTTTCAAGAATGGAAAGAGCAGTCAATTCAGACCCTTGCCCTGGAACTCCCTAATTTAGCTAAACCCTTTGACCTTTACATTCCCGGTGAAAGGTGAATCGCCATTGGAGAATTAGTGCAAAAACTGGGACCACTTGAAATGGAACAATGCAAGAATGCCATCCAGGTAGGATAAACTACGGTCACCAAGGGGCTTGGCCCACTGCCGCATCTGGCCAAGATACTGGCGGTATCTAAAAACCTGGAAATCAGCAGCCCAAAAGGCCACCTCCTTCCTAAGGGAAAAGGACCCCACGTGGTGATCCTAACCACCAACGATGCCCTGAAGTTGCAGGGTTCGCTCCGTGGGCACACCGACCTCGAGTGAGGAGGCCCTCCAACTCCAACATCCAGAGAGATAACCGGGGGCAACAGGGCACCATGACGACTCGTGTGAACATCACTTGACCTGGAGTTTCTCTCATAAAACAATAAGAGTGTGTCCCAAAAGAGTAGACTACTGCTTGCAGGACTTACTGCACCCAGAGGGGAGCTAATAATCTTGGTGGGGGAACCGTATATCACACTGTCACCATAGAAAAGCCTACAGACACCGTGATGATGGTGGCCAATAAGACCGGCTGGACTCCTGTTTACTTCAAAAGGCTGTTGACTCAGTGGTCATCATGGTCCTTGATCACCACTGACCCTGGACTGTCTGGGAGTTGAGCGGGCAGGGCTCTGACACCTGGTGCTGTTTGTACGTTAATTCAGGGGCCTAATTGAAGAAAGCGCAGACTACTGGTCAGAGCATCTAGGCTGGCAGAAATGGTCAGCCTAAGGTGGCCGAACAAATGTGGGGCGGGGTGAAACCGACCCCCACAGCGTCTCTGCACATCTCTTTCCTGGACTCTTAAAGGTCATTAGAATCTATAACACTTCCAATGCTGGTGCTCAGGTGGACGAGCAGGGAGGCAGGGGGCCTGGGGACAATCAACGTCACCTGGAGGCTGCTGGGGAGAAGCTCTGACCCTCGCCCCCGGGTATTAGGGCTCCCAACTCAGCACTCAGCAGTTACAGAAGAAGTGTCTGCACCCTCAGCACTCCAAGAATGAGGAACGGGACAAAAGGCAGAGGAGGGGTTTGTCCCCAGCAAAGCCCATTAAAAATCCCTGGGAGATAAAAATAGAATCTGGGCAATAAAGTCAAGTCTAACCTTTTTTATCCTTTGTGCTTTGTCTAATTTCACGTGCTCCTAGGGTCCCACATGCAGAGGTTCCACACCCGGCACTTCAGACCAGATTTCCTAGTGCAGAATGGCTGGGTCGACACCTCAGCTCCTGGGGCCCAGTGCAGACTCCGCGATATAGAGCCTGAGCTGCAGCCAACCTGGCCCTCGAGAGCTCCGCCCCCTCCCTCCCACTGACTCTGACAGGATCTCTACACAGCAGCCCAGCCCACAGCCCACGGGGTAGTGCATGCTCTCACCTCTCCATTCTCTGATCAAAATATAAAGTTTCCTTTGCTTGTGAACCAAACTCAGTCTCGATCTGTTGGCCCCAATGACACTGGGCAGGGGGACACTTGTTGGGGTCCACTCTGGAGGATCAGTAACAGAAATTGAGACTATTGTAACCTCAATGAACAGATGTGTGAGCCAAACTGTAGTTAACATAGAACAGTGTATAAGGCTCGGGTAAAATAAGATGTTTCTAACACTTCCATTTGATATTTCCATCACTTTATTATAAGCAAGTTCAGTGAAAAGGTTTGTCTTATTTGTCAGGTCAATATTAGAGAAACGAAGTGATTTCTTTCCAAGGATGTACATCTAATAATCTTGGTTAAAGCTTCAATCTTGTTTTAAATGCTTTTCCATTGAAAATGATACCTCTCTTTCAGCTCCCCCATTTCTGAGAAGTATAAAATCTTATAATTTATTATTACCAAAGGGGAAAGGTGGGAGGAGGGATAAATTAACAGTTTGGGATTAACACATACACACTGCTATGTATAAAATAGATCATCAACAAGGAACTACTGTATAGCACAGGGAACTACACTCAACATTTTGCAATAACCTATAAGGGGAAATAATCTGAAAAAGAATAGATATTTTTATTGACATCATCTATCAATGACAGTTAAAGTGTAACCTAAGGGAAGCTGGTGGTGAGTGCTTCTGACCCTGAAGACTTCAATCATCTAAAGTTTGGACTCTGCCTACTTCCCAAGGCCCTTAATGAACATATGTGTAGCCGTAGCTTAAAAAATTCCCCAGTTTGGGTTTCGGGGAGACACTGATTTTGAAAAAGCCCTGGTGTTCTCCTTACATGAATGGGACTCTTCCTACTGCTAAAACATGTCTGTCACACCCAGAGGATGGTATACCGTCTGATCGGGAAGAGTTTGGAAAAGGCATCTCCTCTCCTCATCTCCTGGTGCTCGGGTTCACCCCTCCAGCGTCTTTACTAACAGTCTCCCCACTTGGAGATGTCAGCACTGTCAACATCCTGTTGCGTACAGTTTGGAATTTGTCCAGAGGATGAAGCGGAAGGATGAGGAACAATGAGAGACAAGTCCTAGGTGTTCAGACAGGCACATGTCACTCTAATTTCCAATCAGGAAGACGAATTGACCAAAGGCTAGGGTTGCCCATGGAAACAGTATAGGGCTTGAGGAAATCCCGCTGCTTTGTGGCCAGTTCCCATAAACACAAGTTGAACAATGGAACTCAGGGGCAGTAAAATTCACAAAACTGCAGAGTTGAAAATATCCATCACTGAAAAATGTCTTGAGGAAAGTCAGAGAAAAGGACTTGTAAACAAGGGAGAATGGCAAGAAAGGGATTTGAGGAGGTAGAAAGGACTCGCCATTAAGCACAAGAAAAGGAGCTGAACATTGCCAACATTGCAGTTGGCCAAAAAGGGTGTATGCGTTTTTTTCTGTATATATTCAAGAAAAGGGCATACACTTTTTTAGCCAACCAAACAGGTGGGCACTGGAAGTCAATACTACAAAAGATATCACTTCGCATCAGTCAGAAGAGCCATCCTCATAAAGCGTAAACAACAGAAATGCAGGACAGGGCAAGGAGAAGAGGGAGCCCTGTGAGACTTATAGTGGAAATGTATATTGCCAACGGCCATTCTGGAGAAGTGTATTGTGTTTACTAAAGCATCTAAAAAATGAGCTACAGAGCATAGGGCACTTGCACTCATGGGCGTATATCTTGAGAAAAACAAAAATCGAGAGGACACAGGCACCCCAATGTTTACCCCCTCTCTGTTTAAAAGATCCTCAACTAGGATATAACTTAAATGTCTCTGGAGGGAAAAAATGGGTAGAGATGTGGTACTTAGGTAGAGTGGAATATTATTCAGCCTGGAAATCAATGAAATATGGCCAGTTGTAACAACTCCGGAGGAGTTACGTATGATCTTTCTAAGTGACAGAATTCAAAAAGAAAAAGACACATATCATAAGATATCACTTAAAGGTGGAATCCAAAATGGCTACACATGAAATAAATTACAAAACAAAAACATAGTCAAATATGTAGAAAACACGCATAAGGCTGCTAAACGGGAAAGGTGGGGAGGGGTGAGGCATCACCCAGGAGGTTGAAATTAGCAAAGATACCATTCCAAATACCAAACTGATAATCAACAAGGCCTACACGGTAGCTAAAAGAACTGCACTCAGCACACTCAAGTCACCGGAAAAGAATATATACGACTGGTAAGAATCTGAAAAAGAATTTACTGATGTCTCTCTGTACGTGAATCAAGTGGATGTACAGCAGCAAGAAACAGAGCTTTGAAAATCAGCTGTAACCAATATAGTAATAAATTGAAAAAAATAAACGACAGAGAGACAGAGAAAACCTCTTACAACTTTTCCTCAGGGCCGGTGATGCAACATGGATTGAACACATCTAGACCCACAGCAGGATGAGACATAAGGCTGGAAACTGTTTGCGCTAAGAGAAATGTGAGGTTGGGTGAGGAAATGCACACCCTTTAAAGTAATACTACCTGGTACCCATTCAATGGGTCCCAAATATGCAGGTTCAAGGGATCTTCCTACAGCTAAAACATGCATGGAAAACCCAGAGGACTGTACACCATGTGATCAGGAGATGTGTCTAAAATGCAGCTCATTTATCCTCTCCTGGTGCTCCTGTTCACCATTCCAGCCACGTTACTTAGAATCTCCCCACTTGGAGAATCAGCACATTTCAACTTCTGTTTCACACATTTTGCAAATTGTGAGGAGGATGAACGGGGAACCAATGAGAGAATAGTTGTAGGGGTTTGGACGGGCACATATCACTCTAATTTCCCATTAAGAATAAGAATTGAAAAAAGGCTCAGCCCGCCTCGCCCGAGCCAAAATAGGGCCTGAAGCAATCCTGCGGGTTTGAGGCCAGCTCACAAAAGAGCAACTTAAAAAATGGAGCTCAGGGTCACTGCAATTCACAAACCTGCAGAGTTATAAATGAAAACTAACGTCCAAAAATATGTTGAGGTAAGGCAAAGAAGAGGATCTGAATGCAAGACAGAATTGCAAGAAACAGATTTCAAGAGATAGATTGGACTCGTCTTTAAAGCACATGAAAAGCGGCAGAATTTCGACAATGATGCAGTTGGCCCAAAAGGGTGTATGCGTTTTTTCCTGATTATATCCAGGAAAAAACGCATACGCACTTTATGGGCAACGAAGCAAGCAAGCAATGCAAATGTGCACAACAAAGAAGTCTCATTTCCCACTGGTCAAAAGGGCCATCCTAAAAAATTGTAAAAACCAGAAATGCAGGACAGGCCATGGAGAACAGGGAGCCTTTATACGCTGATGGGCAGTGTGTGAACTGCCGAGAGCCACTCTGGAGAAGTGTATGGTGGTTCCTAAATCATCTAAAAAACAGAGCTACAGAGCATAGGACACTTCCAATCATGGGAGTATATCTAGGGAAATCTAAAAATTAACAAGACACAAGCACACCACAGTTTAGGGCTACTCTGTTTACAAGAACCTCAACTTCAGTATACCTTAAATATCCCAGGAAAGAGAACAATGGATAAAGAAGATGTGGTACTTATGTACAATGGAATATCTCTTCACCATGAAATCAATGTAATAAGGCTAGTAGAAGGATAAAGAGTGGATTTAGGTCCGATAATACTACTTGAAATAAGTCAAACAGAAAAAGAAACATATCATAAGATATCACTTATAGAGGGAGGGTAAATATGGCTGCACAAGAAATGAATTACAGAACAGAACAGTGTCTCACATTTAGAAAACACACTTATTTCAGCTTAAGGGGAAAGGAGAGGTGGGGTGATGCATAAAACCAGAGTTTGAAATTAGCACAGATACCGTTCAATAAACCAAATAGATATTAGACAAGATCTACACCTTGCTCAATGAACTGGCCTCAACACACCCTATACACCGCAGAGAAATATATCTGAGTAATAAGAATCTTAAAACCCATGTATTGATATATCTCCATAAGGGAATCAAGTGTGTGCAGAGTGGCACAAACACAGCAGTGAAAATGAGCTAAACCCCATTATAGAAATAAATTTTAAAAACAAAACGCAGAAACAATGAAAGAGAGAAAAATTCTTACAAAATTCGCTCAGGGGCTGTGATGCAACCTGGATTGACCACATATAAACCCACAGCTGGATAAGACATAAGGCTGGACACTTGGGGCTGAGAGGATTGATGAGCTTTGGTGAGCAACTGCCAAAAGTTTAATGCAATACTTCATGCTACTCATTCCAAGGGTCCCAACACTCCAGGTTGAAGGGAATCTTCCTACAGCTAAACCATGCTTGGGAAACCCAGCGACTGGTATACCATATGATTGGGAAAGGTTTCTAAAACGCACCTCATTTTTCCTCTCCTGGGGCTCCGGATCGACATTCCAGCCGCTTTACCAAAAATATCCCCACATGGAGAGTCAATGCCTTTAAGTTCTGGTATCGCACAGTCTGCAGTTAGTGCGGAGGATGAATGGGAATAGGGGGAACCAGTGAGAAACTAGCTGTAGCGGTTTCAATGGGCACATGTCACTCTAAATTCACATCAGTAAGAAGAATAAACCAAAGGCACAGCAAGGTGCCCCAGAAGAAGAATAGGGCCTGAAGGAATCCTGTGGTTATGAGGCAAGATCACAAAAATAAGAGCTGAAAAATGGAGCTAAGGGCCACTGCAATTCAAAAACCTGCAGAGTTATAAAGGCCAACTATTTTCAAAAAATATATTGAGGTAAGGCTATGAAGAGGCATTGAAAGCAAGGCAGAATTGCAGGAAAACGATTTCAGGAGGTAGACTGGAATTGCATTTAAAGCATAGGAAAAGAGGCAGAACGTCCACAATGATTCACTTGGCCAAAAAGGGTGTATGCCTTTTTTCCTGAATTTATTCAGGAAAAAAGGCATACGCCCTTTTTGGCCAACCAAGCAAGCTTGCAAAGGAAATCTGCACTACAATGAAGTCTCACTTCCCCCTGGTCAAAAGGGCCATCTGAAAAAAGTGTAAAATCCAGAAAGGCAGGACAGGCCATGGAGAACTGGGAGCCTTGTTATGCTGATGGGCGGGATGTGTATGGTGTTTCCTGAAACATCTAAAAAACAAAGCAACAGAGCCTAGGGCACTTCCACTTATGGTCCTATAGCTTAGGGAAATTAAAATCAAAAAGACACAGCCACCCCAAAGTTTGGGACGCCTCTGTTTACAAGAACCTCGTTTACCATACAAGTTCAATATCACAGAAAGTGAAAAATGGATAAAGAAGTTGTGGTATTTACTTACAAAGCAATATCACTCAGCAATGAAATCTATGTCATCAGGCCCTTAGCAGCACAATGAGTGGATTCAGGTATGATGATTCTAACTGAAATAAGTCACACAGAAAAAGAAACATCATAAGATATCACTAATACACGGAATGTAAACTTGGCTACACAGGAACTGAATTACAAAACAGAACAGGGTCTCAAATTTAGAAAACCAACTTATGCTTGCTTAATGGGAAAGGTGAGTTGGGGTGCTGCATAAAACCAGAGATTGAAATGAGCACAGATAAAGTTCCTAAAGCCAAATATGTAATAGACAAGAGCTACTCCTTGCTCAACGAAATGGACTCAACACCCCATATTAAATGCCTAAGAATGTACCTGACTAGTAATTATCTTAAAACCTATGGATTGCTATGTCTCCGAAAGGGAATCAAGCTTGTGTACAGGGGCATAAATGCAGCAGTGATAGGATTGGAGAGGTTTGGTGAGCAAATGAAGACCCTTTGAAATCATATTGCATGGTACTCATTCCACGGGTCTCAACTCTCCAGGTTTCAGGGATTCTTCCTTCAGCTAAAACATGCATGTGGAACCCAGAGTATGATCAACCATGTGATCGGGAGACGTGTTCAAATATGTCTCAGTTGTCGTACCCTGGTACTCGGGTGCAACATTCCAGACGCTTTACTAACACTCTCCCGACTTGGAGAGTCAGTGCCTTTAACCTCCTGTTTGGCCCTGTTTTCAATTTCAGTGGAAGATGAACAGGAATAGGGAGAACCAATGAGAGACAAGCTGGAGGTTTCTGGACGGGCAAATTTAACTCTCATTTCCCACCAAAGACAGGAATTAACCAAAGGCTCAGCGTGCCGTGCTGGAACCACATTAGGGCCTGAAGCAATCCTGCGGTGTTGCGGCCAGCTCAAAAGAAAGCGAGTTGAAGAAAGGAGCTCAGGGACACTGTAATTCACAAACCTGCAGAGTTATAAATGACAGCAATCGTCCAAAAATATACTGAAGTAAGGCTGCCAAGAGGACTTGAAAGCGGGGCAGAATTGCAGGAAACCGATTTCAGGAGGTAGACTGGAATTGCATTTTAAGCATAGGAAAAGAGGCAGAACGTCCACAATGATGCACTTGGCCAAAAAGTGCGTATGCGTTTTTTCCTGAATCAGGAAAAAACGCATACGCACTTTTTGGCCAACCAAGCAAGCTTGCAAAGGAAATCTGCACTACAATGAAGTCTCACTTCCCCCCGGTCAGAAGGGCCATCTGAAAAAAGTGTAAAATCCAGAAAGGCATGACAGGCCATGGAGAACTGGGAGCCTTGTTATGCTGATGGGCGGGATGTAAATTGCCAACAGCCACTCGGGAGAAGTGTATGGTGTTTCCTGAAACATCTAAAAAACAAAGCAACAGAGCCTAGGGCACTTCCACTTATGGTCCTATAGCTTAGGGAAATTAAAATCAAAAAGACACAGCCACCCCACAGTTTGGGACAGCTCTGTTTACAAGAACCTCGTTTACGGTACAAGTTCAATATCGCAGAAAGTGAAAAATGGATAAAGAAATTGTGGTACTTATGTACAATGCAAAATCACTCAGCCATGAAATCTATGTCATCAGGCCCGTAGCAGCATAATGAGTGGATTCAGGTATGATGATTCTAACTGAAATATGTCACACAGAAAAAGAAACATCATAAGATATCACTAATACATGGAATGTGAACTTGGCTACACATGAACTGAATTACAAAACAGAACAGGGTCTCAAGTTTAGAAAACCAACTTATGCTTCCTTAAGGGGGAAAGTGAGTTGGGGTGCTGCATAAAACCAGAGTTTGAAATTAGCACAGATACCATTCAATAAGCCAAATATGTAATAGACAAGACCTACCCCTTGCTCAACAAAATGGACTCAACAATGAGGTATCACCTCACACCTGATAGAATGGGCATCATGAGAAAATCTACAAACAAAAATGCTGGAAAGGGTGTGGAGAAAAGGAACCCTCTTCCACTATTGTTGGGAATATAAATTGATACAGTCACTACGGAGAACAATATGGAGTTTCTTAAGAAACTAACAATAGAATTACCATATGATACAGCAATCCCAGTACTGGACATATACCCAGACAAAACCATAAATCAAAACGAGACATTCACCGCAATGTTCATTGCATCACTATTTACAATATCGAGGTAATGGAAGCAACCTAAATGCCCACAGACAGACGAATGCATAAAGCTGTGGTACATATATAAAATGGAATATTACTAAGCCATGAAAAGGAATGAAATTGGGTCATTTGTAGAGACGTCGATGGATCTAGAGACTGTCATACAGAGTGAAGTAAGTCAGAAAGAGAAAAACAAATCTTGTATATTCATGCATATATGTGGAACCTAGAAAAACTGTACAGATTAACCATTTTGCAAGGCATAAATAGAGCAACAGATGTAGACAACAAATGTATGGACAACAAGGGGGGAAAGCTGTTGGGGGGGTGGTGGTGGGAGGAGTTGAGAGACTGGGATTGGCATGTGTACATTTATATGTATAAAATAGATAACCAATAAGAACCTGCTGTATAAAAATATAAAATAAAATTCAAAATTAAAAAGAAATAAAATTTAAAAAATAAAACAGAAAAAACAATTATTCCCTTCACATACATGTATTTATATGAATAAATTATTTCCATGCTTATATCTGTAAATACAAAAAAGAGGAATAAAATCTACCTTGAACCAAAAACGAAAAAGAGAAAAAAAACACAGAACCCACCAGTTCCACAGAGGAAAACCGTATCAGGGCACTTGCTCCAGTTGTAAACAATTCTGAAGTTGGCCAGTGGTGGGGAATCGTCTCCCATTCAGCCAGCAGCCCCCACGCAACAAGCGTCCTCATTGCAAAGCTGGGGCACCGTGCCGAGGCATCTGTGAGTAAACGTGAGCTGAGCCCCAGGCCAGTTGCTGCTGAACTATTCCCACCCGTCCCAGGTAAAACACCTGAATATATACAAGGACTTGAAAGCCTAGAGGAAGGGCCATAGAGCCACACGAGTGACAGCATGCCGGCCGACTTGGTGCCTGCAGGCCAGCCAGGATGGTCCTGGCCCTGGGTGCTCTTCTGGAAGATTTCCATTTCCCTGACTGAGATACCCGTCCTGTCCCTGCCCCCACTGCTTTTTTCCTTCCTCACCTCTGCCCAGGGAGAAATTCCAGCAGCAGGTATGGGTGACACATCCTCTTCTTTAGCAGGTGGCAGCCTGGCAACTGCTGCAGAAAGTCCAGCAGAGCCCCACTCACACTGGGCCACCCACAAAGCCGTGGCCTCTCACTCCCTCCCACCAGCCCAGCCCCGAGACTGCTGACAGGGCAGAGAAAATGGCGTCAGGCACGGCTGCAGGGGCTCTTGCTGCCTGGAGTGGTATTTATATTGATCTCAACCCAGGCACACCTGGGGAGGGCTGGCCCGCATGGTAAGGCTGCCCAGGTCAGCCAATCATCACCCCTCAGGGGCTCACAGTTGCAGAAAATGGAACTTGCTGAACCGGCCAGGTCCAAGGAACAGGTGTGGGCTCCTGAGAGTCAGGATAGACAAGGAACTGCAGCTTTGGCTTGTTTTCTAATCATTTTATCTGGCCCATGAGTGGGAGACAACTTCAAGAAAACCCTCTCCTTATGAGAGGAACCCAGGAGTCAGGGAGAGGAGGGGTGGGTGGTGGTTGGAGACAGAGGCCTGGTGCCCCGGGTGCAGTGGAAGTCTCTGGAAGACCAGGTGGAGGGAGGCCGCACAGAGTGATGCCCAGGGTCACAGACCTGTCGCAGCTGCTGTTTGTTAGTTCAAGTCCTGCTCTGAGGTGCTCTGTGTCAGCTCTGAGCGACAGGTGAGCTGGGGGTGCTCTGCAATGAGGGCTATGTGCACGGTTCCTGTGTGCCCAGCCCTGCCACGGTACCTGCAAGGGTAGCTCTGTATCCTGGGAAGGGCCTGACCACGAGAGCCCCGTGGGCTGGGGTGGGGGTGGGGTACCTGCCCAGGTGAGCTCCATATTCTGGGATTGGTCTGACCACGAGAGCCCCATGGGCTGCTGGGGACCTGGTAAAGGATGTCAGGACAGTCAGTGAAGCCACTGAGGATATACCTCCAGTTGCTCCTAATTCCTACACCCTGCTGGTCATTCTACCAACCACCAGGACATGGTATTCTGTATTAGTCTTCAATGATGCCTTCTTTTGTATTCCATTAGTCCCAGAGTCACAAGAAATTTTGGCTTGTGAGTGGCAGGACTCAACATACAACTAAAACAATACTTCCGGGCCGTCTTGCCCCAAGGGTGCAAAAATTCCCACACCATCTTTGGGGAAAGCTTAGCTAAAGACCTAAAAGTTCTACCTCTGGAAAAGGAAACCCTCCTTCAGTACGCAGACGACATTCTGATCGCCAGCCCTACTAAGGAGGCCTCTGAACTACCAAGCCAATAAAGGATAGAAGTTGTCCAAGAAAAAGCTCAAATATCACAGACTGCGGTGACCTGCCTGGGCTTCATTCTCACAGAAGGTCGGAGAAGCCCATCCCAGGAAAGGGAAGAAACCATTTGCAGCCTTACCCCTTTCTAAAACTAGAAGACAGCTTAGGGGTTCCTGGGGAGGCCAGGGTTTGCTGCTTCTGGATCCCTAACTACAGTCTACTAGCTGGGCCTCTATATGAAACACTGAAAGGAAAAGATGATGATCCTTTTGAATAGAATCCAGAAGTGGCCTTTCAAGAATGGAAAGAGCAGTCAATTCAGACCCTTGCCCTGGAACTCCCTAATTTAGCTAAACCCTTTGACCTTTACATTCCCGGTGAAAGGTGAATCGCCATTGGAGAATTAGTGCAAAAACTGGGACCACTTGAAATGGAACAATGCAAGAATGCCATCCAGGTAGGATAAACTACGGTCACCAAGGGGCTTGGCCCACTGCCGCATCTGGCCAAGATACTGGCGGTATCTAAAAACCTGGAAATCAGCAGCCCAAAAGGCCACCTCCTTCCTAAGGGAAAAGGACCCCACGTGGTGATCCTAACCACCAACGATGCCCTGAAGTTGCAGGGTTCGCTCCGTGGGCACACCGACCTCGAGTGAGGAGGCCCTCCAACTCCAACATCCAGAGAGATAACCGGGGGCAACAGGGCACCATGACGACTCGTGTGAACATCACTTGACCTGGAGTTTCTCTCATAAAACAATAAGAGTGTGTCCCAAAAGAGTAGACTACTGCTTGCAGGACTTACTGCACCCAGAGGGGAGCTAATAATCTTGGTGGGGGAACCGTATATCACACTGTCACCATAGAAAAGCCTACAGACACCGTGATGATGGTGGCCAATAAGACCGGCTGGACTCCTGTTTACTTCAAAAGGCTGTTGACTCAGTGGTCATCATGGTCCTTGATCACCACTGACCCTGGACTGTCTGGGAGTTGAGCGGGCAGGGCTCTGACACCTGGTGCTGTTTGTACGTTAATTCAGGGGCCTAATTGAAGAAAGCACAGACTACTGGTCAGAGCATCTAGGCTGGCAGAAATGGTCAGCCTAAGGTGGCCGAACAAATGTGGGGCGGGGTGAAACCGACCCCCACAGCGTCTCTGCACATCTCTTTCCTGGACTCTTAAAGGTCATTAGAATCTATAACACTTCCAATGCTGGTGCTCAGGTGGACGAGCAGGGAGGCAGGGGGCCTGGGGACAATCAACGTCACCTGGAGGCTGCTGGGGAGAAGCTCTGACCCTCGCCCCCGGGTATTAGGGCTCCCAACTCAGCACTCAGCAGTTACAGAAGAAGTGTCTGCACCCTCAGCACTCCAAGAATGAGGAACGGGACAAAAGGCAGAGGAGGGGTTTGTCCCCAGCAAAGCCCATTAAAAATCCCTGGGAGATAAAAATAGAATCTGGGCAATAAAGTCAAGTCTAACCTTTTTTATCCTTTGTGCTTTGTCTAATTTCACGTGCTCCTAGGGTCCCACATGCAGAGGTTCCACACCCGGCACTTCAGACCAGATTTCCTAGTGCAGAATGGCTGGGTCGACACCTCAGCTCCTGGGGCCCAGTGCAGACTCCGCGATATAGAGCCTGAGCTGCAGCCAACCTGGCCCTCGAGAGCTCCGCCCCCTCCCTCCCACTGACTCTGACAGGATCTCTACACAGCAGCCCAGCCCACAGCCCACGGGGTAGTGCATGCTCTCACCTCTCCATTCTCTGATCAAAATATAAAGTTTCCTTTGCTTGTGAACCAAACTCAGTCTCGATCTGTTGGCCCCAATGACACTGGGCAGGGGGACACTTGTTGGGGTCCACTCTGGAGGATCAGTAACAGAAATTGAGACTATTGTAACCTCAATGAACAGATGTGTGAGCCAAACTGTAGTTAACATAGAACAGTGTATAAGGCTCGGGTAAAATAAGATGTTTCTAACACTTCCATTTGATATTTCCATCACTTTATTATAAGCAAGTTCAGTGAAAAGGTTTGTCTTATTTGTCAGGTCAATATTAGAGAAACGAAGTGATTTCTTTCCAAGGATGTACATCTAATAATCTTGGTTAAAGCTTCAATCTTGTTTTAAATGCTTTTCCATTGAAAATGATACCTCTCTTTCAGCTCCCCCATTTCTGAGAAGTATAAAATCTTATAATTTATTATTACCAAAGGGGAAAGGTGGGAGGAGGGATAAATTAACAGTTTGGGATTAACACATACACACTGCTATGTATAAAATAGATCATCAACAAGGAACTACTGTATAGCACAGGGAACTACACTCAACATTTTGCAATAACCTATAAGGGGAAATAATCTGAAAAAGAATAGATATTTTTATTGACATCATCTATCAATGACAGTTAAAGTGTAACCTAAGGGAAGCTGGTGGTGAGTGCTTCTGACCCTGAAGACTTCAATCATCTAAAGTTTGGACTCTGCCTACTTCCCAAGGCCCTTAATGAACATATGTGTAGCCGTAGCTTAAAAAATTCCCCAGTTTGGGTTTCGGGGAGACACTGATTTTGAAAAAGCCCTGGTGTTCTCCTTACATGAATGGGACTCTTCCTACTGCTAAAACATGTCTGTCACACCCAGAGGATGGTATACCGTCTGATCGGGAAGAGTTTGGAAAAGGCATCTCCTCTCCTCATCTCCTGGTGCTCGGGTTCACCCCTCCAGCGTCTTTACTAACAGTCTCCCCACTTGGAGATGTCAGCACTGTCAACATCCTGTTGCGTACAGTTTGGAATTTGTCCAGAGGATGAAGCGGAAGGATGAGGAACAATGAGAGACAAGTCCTAGGTGTTCAGACAGGCACATGTCACTCTAATTTCCAATCAGGAAGACGAATTGACCAAAGGCTAGGGTTGCCCATGGAAACAGTATAGGGCTTGAGGAAATCCCGCTGCTTTGTGGCCAGTTCCCATAAACACAAGTTGAACAATGGAACTCAGGGGCAGTAAAATTCACAAAACTGCAGAGTTGAAAATATCCATCACTGAAAAATGTCTTGAGGAAAGTCAGAGAAAAGGACTTGTAAGCAAGGGAGAATGGCAGGAAAGGGATTTGAGGAGGTAGAAAGGACTCGCCATTAAGCACAAGAAAAGGAGCTGAACATTGCCAACATTGCAGTTGGCCAAAAAGGGTGTATGCGTTTTTTTCTGTATATATTCAAGAAAAGGGCATACACTTTTTTAGCCAACCAAACAGGTGGGCACTGGAAGTCAATACTACAAAAGATATCACTTCGCATCAGTCAGAAGAGCCATCCTCATAAAGCGTAAACAACAGAAATGCAGGACAGGGCAAGGAGAAGAGGGAGCCCTGTGAGACTTATAGTGGAAATGTATATTGCCAACGGCCATTCTGGAGAAGTGTATTGTGTTTACTAAAGCATCTAAAAAATGAGCTACAGAGCATAGGGCACTTGCACTCATGGGCGTATATCTTGAGAAAAACAAAAATCGAGAGGACACAGGCACCCCAATGTTTACCCCCTCTCTGTTTAAAAGATCCTCAACTAGGATATAACTTAAATGTCTCTGGAGGGAAAAAATGGGTAGAGATGTGGTACTTAGGTAGAGTGGAATATTATTCAGCCTGGAAATCAATGAAATATGGCCAGTTGTAACAACTCCGGAGGAGTTACGTATGATCTTTCTAAGTGACAGAATTCAAAAAGAAAAAGACACATATCATAAGATATCACTTAAAGGTGGAATCCAAAATGGCTACACATGAAATAAATTACAAAACAAAAACATAGTCAAATATGTAGAAAACACGCATAAGGCTGCTAAACGGGAAAGGTGGGGAGGGGTGAGGCATCACCCAGGAGGTTGAAATTAGCAAAGATACCATTCCAAATACCAAACTGATAATCAACAAGGCCTACACGGTAGCTAAAAGAACTGCACTCAGCACACTCAAGTCACCGGAAAAGAATATATACGACTGGTAAGAATCTGAAAAAGAATTTACTGATGTCTCTCTGTACGTGAATCAAGTGGATGTACAGCAGCAAGAAACAGAGCTTTGAAAATCAGCTGTAACCAATATAGTAATAAATTGAAAAAAATAAACGACAGAGAGACAGAGAAAACCTCTTACAACTTTTCCTCAGGGCCGGTGATGCAACATGGATTGAACACATCTAGACCCACAGCAGGATGAGACATAAGGCTGGAAACTGTTTGCGCTAAGAGAAATGTGAGGTTGGGTGAGGAAATGCACACCCTTTAAAGTAATACTACCTGGTACCCATTCAATGGGTCCCAAATATGCAGGTTCAAGGGATCTTCCTACAGCTAAAACATGCATGGAAAACCCAGAGGACTGTACACCATGTGATCGGGAGATGTGTCTAAAATGCAGCTCATTTATCCTCTCCTGGTGCTCCTGTTCACCATTCCAGCCACGTTACTTAGAATCTCCCCACTTGGAGAATCAGCACATTTCAACTTCTGTTTCACACATTTTGCAAATTGTGAGGAGGATGAACGGGGAACCAATGAGAGAATAGTTGTAGGGGTTTGGACGGGCACATATCACTCTAATTTCCCATTAAGAATAAGAATTGAAAAAAGGCTCAGCCCGCCTTGCCCGAGCCAAAATAGGGCCTGAAGCAATCCTGCGGGTTTGAGGCCAGCTCACAAAAGAGCAACTTAAAACATGGAGCTCAGGGTCACTGCAATTCACAAACCTGCAGAGTTATAAATGAAAACTAACGTCCAAAAATATGTTGAGGTAAGGCAAAGAAGAGGATCTGAATGCAAGACAGAATTGCAAGAAACAGATTTCAAGAGATAGATTGGACTCGTCTTTAAAGCACATGAAAAGCGGCAGAATTTCGACAATGATGCAGTTGGCCCAAAAGGGTGTATGCGTTTTTTCCTGATTATATCCAGGAAAAAACGCATACGCACTTTATGGGCAACGAAGCAAGCAAGCAATGCAAATGTGCACAACAAAGAAGTCTCATTTCCCACTGGTCAAAAGGGCCATCCTAAAAAATTGTAAAAACCAGAAATGCAGGACAGGCCATGGAGAACAGGGAGCCTTTATACGCTGATGGGCAGTGTGTGAACTGCCGAGAGCCACTCTGGAGAAGTGTATGGTGGTTCCTAAATCATCTAAAAAACAGAGCTACAGAGCATAGGACACTTCCAATCATGGGAGTATATCTAGGGAAATCTAAAAATTAACAAGACACAAGCACACCACAGTTTAGGGCTACTCTGTTTACAAGAACCTCAACTTCAGTATACCTTAAATATCCCAGGAAAGAGAACAATGGATAAAGAAGATGTGGTACTTATGTACAATGGAATATCTCTTCACCATGAAATCAATGTAATAAGGCTAGTAGAAGGATAAAGAGTGGATTTAGGTCCGATAATACTACTTGAAATAAGTCAAACAGAAAAAGAAACATATCATAAGATATCACTTATAGAGGGAGGGTAAATATGGCTGCACAAGAAATGAATTACAGAACAGAACAGTGTCTCACATTTAGAAAACACACTTATTTCAGCTTAAGGGGAAAGGAGAGGTGGGGTGATGCATAAAACCAGAGTTTGAAATTAGCACAGATACCGTTCAATAAACCAAATAGATATTAGACAAGATCTACACCTTGCTCAATGAACTGGCCTCAACACACCCTATACACCGCAGAGAAATATATCTGAGTAATAAGAATCTTAAAACCCATGTATTGATATATCTCCATAAGGGAATCAAGTGTGTGCAGAGTGGCACAAACACAGCAGTGAAAATGAGCTAAACCCCATTATAGAAATAAATTTTAAAAACAAAACGCAGAAACAATGAAAGAGAGAAAAATTCTTACAAAATTCGCTCAGGGGCTGTGATGCAACCTGGATTGACCACATATAAACCCACAGCTGGATAAGACATAAGGCTGGACACTTGGGGCTGAGAGGATTGATGAGCTTTGGTGAGCAACTGCCAAAAGTTTAATGCAATACTTCATGCTACTCATTCCAAGGGTCCCAACACTCCAGGTTGAAGGGAATCTTCCTACAGCTAAACCATGCTTGGGAAACCCAGCGACTGGTATACCATATGATCGGGAAAGGTTTCTAAAACGCACCTCATTTTTCCTCTCCTGGGGCTCCGGATCGACATTCCAGCCGCTTTACCAAAAATATCCCCACATGGAGAGTCAATGCCTTTAAGTTCTGGTATCGCACAGTCTGCAGTTAGTGCGGAGGATGAATGGGAATAGGGGGAACCAGTGAGAAACTAGCTGTAGCGGTTTCAATGGGCACATGTCACTCTAAATTCACATCAGTAAGAAGAATAAACCAAAGGCACAGCAAGGTGCCCCAGAAGAAGAATAGGGCCTGAAGGAATCCTGTGGTTATGAGGCAAGATCACAAAAATAAGAGCTGAAAAATGGAGCTAAGGGCCACTGCAATTCAAAAACCTGCAGAGTTATAAAGGCCAACTATTTTCAAAAAATATATTGAGGTAAGGCTATGAAGAGGCATTGAAAGCAAGGCAGAATTGCAGGAAAACGATTTCAGGAGGTAGACTGGAATTGCATTTAAAGCATAGGAAAAGAGGCAGAACGTCCACAATGATTCACTTGGCCAAAAAGGGTGTATGCCTTTTTTCCTGAATTTATTCAGGAAAAAAGGCATACGCCCTTTTTGGCCAACCAAGCAAGCTTGCAAAGGAAATCTGCACTACAATGAAGTCTCACTTCCCCCTGGTCAAAAGGGCCATCTGAAAAAAGTGTAAAATCCAGAAAGGCAGGACAGGCCATGGAGAACTGGGAGCCTTGTTATGCTGATGGGCGGGATGTGTATGGTGTTTCCTGAAACATCTAAAAAACAAAGCAACAGAGCCTAGGGCACTTCCACTTATGGTCCTATAGCTTAGGGAAATTAAAATCAAAAAGACACAGCCACCCCAAAATTTGGGACGCCTCTGTTTACAAGAACCTCGTTAACCGTACAAGTTCAATATCACAGAAAGTGAAAAATGGATAAAGAACTTGTGGTACTTACGTACAATG
The DNA here is from genome assembly GCF_039906515.1 of Pseudorca crassidens. Classification (NCBI taxonomy): domain Eukaryota; kingdom Metazoa; phylum Chordata; class Mammalia; order Artiodactyla; family Delphinidae; genus Pseudorca; species Pseudorca crassidens. The sequence continues at coordinate 1,712,944 of NW_027136299.1, forward strand.
CAGTATCACTCAGCAATGAAATCTATGTCATCAGGCCCATAGCAGCATAATGAGTGGATTCAGGTACGATGATTCTAACTGAAATAAGACACACAGAAAAAGAAACATCATAAGATATCACTAATACACGGAATGTAAACTTGGCTACACAGGAACTGAATTACAGAACAGAACAGGGTCTCAAATTTAGAAAACCAACTTATGCTTGCTTAAGGGTAAAGGTGAGTTGGGGTGCTGCATAAAACCAGAGATTGAAATGAGCACAGATAAAGTTCCTTAAGCCAAATATGGAATAGACAAGAGCTACTCCTTGCTCAACGAAATGGACTCAACACCGCATATTAAACGCCTAAGAATGTACCTGACTAGTAAGTATCTTAAAACCTATGGATTGCTATGTCTCCAAAAGAGAATCAAGCATGTGTACAGGGGCATAAACGCAGCAGTGATAGGATTGGAGAGGTTCAGTGAGCAAATGAAGACCCTTTGAAGTCATATTGCATGGTACCCATTACACGGGTCTCAACTCTCCAGGTTTAAGGTATTCTTCTTTCAGCTAAAACATGCATGTGGAACCCAGAGTATGATCAACCGTGTGAACGGGAAACATGTTCAAATATGTCTCAGTTTTCCTCCCCTGGTACTCGGGTGCAACATTCCAGACGCTTTACTAACACTCTCCCCACTTGGAGAGTCAGCGCCTTTAACCTCCTGTTTGGCCCAGTTTGCAATTTCTGCGGAAGATGAACAGGAATAGCGAGAACCAATGAGAGACTAGCTGGAGGTGTCTGGACGGGCAAATTTAACTCTCATTTCCCACCAGGAAGAGGAAATAACCAAAGGCTCAGCATGCCGTGCCGGAACCAGATTAGGGCCTGAAGCCATCCTGCGGTGTTGCGGCCAGCTCACAAGAAAGTGAGTTGAAGAAAGGAGCTCAGGGGCACTGTAATTCACAAACATGCAGAGTTATAAATAACAGCTATCGTCCAAAAATATACTGAAGTAAGGCTGCCAAGAGGACTTGAAAGCGGGGCAGAATTGCAGGAAACCGATTTCAGGAGGTAGACTGGAATTGCATTGAAAGCATAGGAAAAGAGGCAGAACGTCCACAATGATGCACTTGGCCAAAAAGGGCGTATGCGTTTTTTCCTGAATATATTCAGGAAAAAACGCATACGCCCTTTTTGGCCAACCAAGCAAGCTTGCAAAGGAAATCTGCACTACAATGAAGTCTCACTTCCCCCCGGTCAAAAGGGCCATCTGAAAAAAGTGTAAAATCCAGAAAGGCAGGACAGGCCATGGAGAACTGGGAGCCTTGTTATGCTGATGGGCGGGATGTGTATGGTGTTTCCTGAAACATCTAAAAAACAAAGCAACAGAGCCTAGGGCACTTCCACTTATGGTCCTATAGCTTAGGGAAATTAAAATCAAAAAGACACAGCCACCCCAAAGTTTGGGACGCCTCTGTTTACAAGAACCTCGTTTACCATACAAGTTCAATATCACAGAAAGTGAAAAATGGATAAAGAAGTTGTGGTATTTACTTACAAAGCAATATCACTCAGCAATGAAATCTATGTCATCAGGCCCTTAGCAGCACAATGAGTGGATTCAGGTATGATGATTCTAACTGAAATAAGTCACACAGAAAAAGAAACATCATAAGATATCACTAATACACGGAATGTAAACTTGGCTACACAGGAACTGAATTACAAAACAGAACAGGGTCTCAAATTTAGAAAACCAACTTATGCTTGCTTAAGGGGAAAGGTGAGTTGGGGTGCTGCATAAAACCAGAGATTGAAATGAGCACAGATAAAGTTCCTTAAGCCAAATATGTAATAGACAAGAGCTACTCCTTGCTCAACGAAATGGACTCAACACCCCATATTAAATGCCTAAGAATGTACCTGACTAGTAATTATCTTAAAACCTATGGATTGCTATGTCTCCGAAAGGGAATCAAGCTTGTGTACAGGGGCATAAATGCAGCAGTGATAGGATTGGAGAGGTTTGGTGAGCAAATGAAGACCCTTTGAAATCATATTGCATGGTACTCATTCCACGGGTCTCAACTCTCCAGGTTTCAGGGATTCTTCCTTCAGCTAAAACATGCATGTGGAACCCAGAGTATGATCAACCATGTGATCGGGAGACGTGTTCAAATATGTCTCAGTTTTCGTCCCCTGGTACTCGGGTGCAACATTCCAGACGCTTTACTAACACTCTCCCGACTTGGAGAGTCAGTGCCTTTAACCTCCTGTTTGGCCCTGTTTTCAATTTCAGTGGAAGATGAACAGGAATAGGGAGAACCAATGAGAGACAAGCTGGAGGTTTCTGGACGGGCAAATTTAACTCTCATTTCCCACCAAAGACAGGAATTAACCAAAGGCTCAGCGTGCCGTGCTGGAACCACATTAGGGCCTGAAGCAATCCTGCGGTGTTGCGGCCAGCTCAAAAGAAAGCGAGTTGAAGAAAGGAGCTCAGGGACACTGTAATTCACAAACCTGCAGAGTTATAAATGACAGCAATCGTCCAAAAATATACTGAAGTAAGGCTGCCAAGAGGACTTGAAAGCGGGGCAGAATTGCAGGAAACCGATTTCAGGAGGTAGACTGGAATTGCATTTTAAGCATAGGAAAAGAGGCAGAACGTCCACAATGATGCACTTGGCCAAAAAGTGCGTATGCGTTTTTTCCTGAATCAGGAAAAAACGCATACGCACTTTTTGGCCAACCAAGCAAGCTTGCAAAGGAAATCTGCACTACAATGAAGTCTCACTTCCCCCCGGTCAGAAGGGCCATCTGAAAAAAGTGTAAAATCCAGAAAGGCAGGACAGGCCATGGAGAACTGGGAGCCTTGTTATGCTGATGGGCGGGATGTAAATTGCCAACAGCCACTCGGGAGAAGTGTATGGTGTTTCCTGAAACATCTAAAAAACAAAGCAACAGAGCCTAGGGCACTTCCACTTATGGTCCTATAGCTTAGGGAAATTAAAATCAAAAAGACACAGCCACCCCACAGTTTGGGACAGCTCTGTTTACAAGAACCTCGTTTACGGTACAAGTTCAATATCGCAGAAAGTGAAAAATGGATAAAGAAATTGTGGTACTTATGTACAATGCAAAATCACTCAGCCATGAAATCTATGTCATCAGGCCCGTAGCAGCATAATGAGTGGATTCAGGTATGATGATTCTAACTGAAATATGTCACACAGAAAAAGAAACATCATAAGATATCACTAATACATGGAATGTGAACTTGGCTACACATGAACTGAATTACAAAACAGAACAGGGTCTCAAGTTTAGAAAACCAACTTATGCTTCCTTAAGGGGGAAAGTGAGTTGGGGTGCTGCATAAAACCAGAGTTTGAAATTAGCACAGATACCATTCAATAAGCCAAATATGTAATAGACAAGACCTACCCCTTGCTCAACAAAATGGACTCAACAATGAGGTATCACCTCACACCTGATAGAATGGGCATCATGAGAAAATCTACAAACAAAAATGCTGGAAAGGGTGTGGAGAAAAGGAACCCTCTTCCACTATTGTTGGGAATATAAATTGATACAGTCACTACGGAGAACAATATGGAGTTTCTTAAGAAACTAACAATAGAATTACCATATGATACAGCAATCCCAGTACTGGACATATACCCAGACAAAACCATAAATCAAAACGAGACATTCACCGCAATGTTCATTGCATCACTATTTACAATATCGAGGTAATGGAAGCAACCTAAATGCCCACAGACAGACGAATGCATAAAGCTGTGGTACATATATAAAATGGAATATTACTAAGCCATGAAAAGGAATGAAATTGGGTCATTTGTAGAGACGTCGATGGATCTAGAGACTGTCATACAGAGTGAAGTAAGTCAGAAAGAGAAAAACAAATCTTGTATATTCATGCATATATGTGGAACCTAGAAAAACTGTACAGATTAACCATTTTGCAAGGCATAAATAGAGCAACAGATGTAGACAACAAATGTATGGACAACAAGGGGGGAAAGCTGTTGGGGGGGTGGTGGTGGGAGGAGTTGAGAGACTGGGATTGGCATGTGTACATTTATATGTATAAAATAGATAACCAATAAGAACCTGCTGTATAAAAATATAAAATAAAATTCAAAATTAAAAAGAAATAAAATTTAAAAAATAAAACAGAAAAAACAATTATTCCCTTCACATACATGTATTTATATGAATAAATTATTTCCATGCTTATATCTGTAAATACAAAAAAGAGGAATAAAATCTACCTTGAACCAAAAACGAAAAAGAGAAAAAAAACACAGAACCCACCAGTTCCACAGAGGAAAACCGTATCAGGGCACTTGCTCCAGTTGTAAACAATTCTGAAGTTGGCCAGTGGTGGGGAATCGTCTCCCATTCAGCCAGCAGCCCCCACGCAACAAGCGTCCTCATTGCAAAGCTGGGGCACCGTGCCGAGGCATCTGTGAGTAAACGTGAGCTGAGCCCCAGGCCAGTTGCTGCTGAACTATTCCCACCCGTCCCAGGTAAAACACCTGAATATATACAAGGACTTGAAAGCCTAGAGGAAGGGCCATAGAGCCACACGAGTGACAGCATGCCGGCCGACTTGGTGCCTGCAGGCCAGCCAGGATGGTCCTGGCCCTGGGTGCTCTTCTGGAAGATTTCCATTTCCCTGACTGAGATACCCGTCCTGTCCCTGCCCCCACTGCTTTTTTCCTTCCTCACCTCTGCCCAGGGAGAAATTCCAGCAGCAGGTATGGGTGACACATCCTCTTCTTTAGCAGGTGGCAGCCTGGCAACTGCTGCAGAAAGTCCAGCAGAGCCCCACTCACACTGGGCCACCCACAAAGCCGTGGCCTCTCACTCCCTCCCACCAGCCCAGCCCCGAGACTGCTGACAGGGCAGAGAAAATGGCGTCAGGCACGGCTGCAGGGGCTCTTGCTGCCTGGAGTGGTATTTATATTGATCTCAACCCAGGCACACCTGGGGAGGGCTGGCCCGCACGGTAAGGCTGCCCAGGTCAGCCAATCATCACCCCTCAGGGGCTCACAGTTGCAGAAAATGGAACTTGCTGAACCGGCCAGGTCCAAGGAACAGGTGTGGGCTCCTGAGAGTCAGGATAGACAAGGGGCTGCAGCTTTGGCTTGTTTTCTAATCATTTTATCTGGCCCATGAGTGGGAGACAACTTCAAGAAAACCCTCTCCTTATGAGAGGAACCCAGGAGTCAGGGAGAGGAGGGGTGGGTGGTGGTTGGAGACAGAGGCCTGGTGCCCCGGGTGCAGTGGAAGTCTCTGGAAGACCAGGTGGAGGGAGGCCGCACAGAGTGACGCCCAGGGTCACAGACCTGTCGCAGCTGCTGTTTGTTAGTTCAAGTCCTGCTCTGAGGTGCTCTGTGTCAGCTCTGAGCGACAGGTGAGCTGGGGGTGCTCTGCAATGAGGGCTATGTGCACGGTTCCTGTGTGCCCAGCCCTGCCACGGTACCTGCAAGGGTAGCTCTGTATCCTGGGAAGGGCCTGACCACGAGAGCCCCGTGGGCTGGGGTGGGGGTGGGGTACCTGCCCAGGTGAGCTCCATATTCTGGGATTGGTCTGACCACGAGAGCCCCATGGGCTGCTGGGGACCTGGTAAAGGATGTCAGGACAGTCAGTGAAGCCACCGAGGATATACCTCCAGTTGCTCCTAATTCCTACACCCTGCTGGTCATTCTACCAACCACCAGGACATGGTATTCTGTATTAGTCTTCAATGATGCCTTCTTTTGTATTCCATTAGTCCCAGAGTCACAAGAAATTTTGGCTTGTGAGTGGCAGGACTCAACATACAACTAAAACAATACTTCCGGGCCGTCTTGCCCCAAGGGTGCAAAAATTCCCACACCATCTTTGGGGAAAGCTTAGCTAAAGACCTAAAAGTTCTACCTCTGGAAAAGGAAACCCTCCTTCAGTACGCAGACGACATTCTGATCGCCAGCCCTACTAAGGAGGCCTCTGAACTACCAAGCCAATAAAGGATAGAAGTTGTCCAAGAAAAAGCTCAAATATCACAGACTGCGGTGACCTGCCTGGGCTTCATTCTCACAGAAGGTCGGAGAAGCCCATCCCAGGAAAGGGAAGAAACCATTTGCAGCCTTACCCCTTTCTAAAACTAGAAGACAGCTTAGGGGTTCCTGGGGAGGCCAGGGTTTGCTGCTTCTGGATCCCTAACTACAGTCTACTAGCTGGGCCTCTATATGAAACACTGAAAGGAAAAGATGATGATCCTTTTGAATAGAATCCAGAAGTGGCCTTTCAAGAATGGAAAGAGCAGTCAATTCAGACCCTTGCCCTGGAACTCCCTAATTTAGCTAAACCCTTTGACCTTTACATTCCCGGTGAAAGGTGAATCGCCATTGGAGAATTAGTGCAAAAACTGGGACCACTTGAAATGGAACAATGCAAGAATGCCATCCAGGTAGGATAAACTACGGTCACCAAGGGGCTTGGCCCACTGCCGCATCTGGCCAAGATACTGGCGGTATCTAAAAACCTGGAAATCAGCAGCCCAAAAGGCCACCTCCTTCCTAAGGGAAAAGGACCCCACGTGGTGATCCTAACCACCAACGATGCCCTGAAGTTGCAGGGTTCGCTCCGTGGGCACACCGACCTCGAGTGAGGAGGCCCTCCAACTCCAACATCCAGAGAGATAACCGGGGGCAACAGGGCACCATGACGACTCGTGTGAACATCACTTGACCTGGAGTTTCTCTCATAAAACAATAAGAGTGTGTCCCAAAAGAGTAGACTACTGCTTGCAGGACTTACTGCACCCAGAGGGGAGCTAATAATCTTGGTGGGGGAACCGTATATCACACTGTCACCATAGAAAAGCCTACAGACACCGTGATGATGGTGGCCAATAAGACCGGCTGGACTCCTGTTTACTTCAAAAGGCTGTTGACTCAGTGGTCATCATGGTCCTTGATCACCACTGACCCTGGACTGTCTGGGAGTTGAGCGGGCAGGGCTCTGACACCTGGTGCTGTTTGTACATTAATTCAGGGGCCTAATTGAAGAAAGCGCAGACTACTGGTCAGAGCATCTAGGCTGGCAGAAATGGTCAGCCTAAGGTGGCCGAACAAATGTGGGGCGGGGTGAAACCGGCCCCCACAGCGTCTCTGCACATCTCTTTCCTGGACCCTTAAAGGTCATTAGAATCTATAACACTTCCAATGCTGGTGCTCAGGTGGACGAGCAGGGAGGCAGGGGGCCTGGGGACAATCAACGTCACCTGGAGGCTGCTGGGGAGAAGCTCTGACCCTCGCCCCCGGGTATTAGGGCTCCCAACTCAGCACTCAGCAGTTACAGAAGAAGTGTCTGCACCCTCAGCACTCCAAGAATGAGGAACGGGACAAAAGGCAGAGGAGGGGTTTGTCCCCAGCAAAGCCCATTAAAAATCCCTGGGAGATAAAAATAGAATCTGGGCAATAAAGTCAAGTCTAACCTTTTTTATCCTTTGTGCTTTGTCTAATTTCACGTGCTCCTAGGGTCCCGCATGCAGAGGTTCCACACCCGGCACTTCAGACCAGATTTCCTAGTGCAGAATGGCTGGGTCGACACCTCAGCTCCTGGGGCCCAGTGCAGACTCCGTGATATAGAGCCTGAGCTGCAGCCAACCTGGCCCTCGAGAGCTCCGCCCCCTCCCTCCCACTGACTCTGACAGGATCTCTACACAGCAGCCCAGCCCACAGCCCACGGGGTAGTGCATGCTCTCACCTCTCCATTCTCTGATCAAAATATAAAGTTTCCTTTGCTTGTGAACCAAACTCAGTCTCGATCTGTTGGCCCCAATGACACTGGGCAGGGGGACACTTGTTGGGGTCCACTCTGGAGGATCAGTAACAGAAATTGAGACTATTGTAACCTCAATGAACAGATGTGTGAGCCAAACTGTAGTTAACATAGAACAGTGTATAAGGCTCGGGTAAAATAAGATGTTTCTAACACTTCCATTTGATATTTCCATCACTTTATTATAAGCAAGTTCAGTGAAAAGGTTTGTCTTATTTGTCAGGTCAATATTAGAGAAACGAAGTGATTTCTTTCCAAGGATGTACATCTAATAATCTTGGTTAAAGCTTCAATCTTGTTTTAAATGCTTTTCCATTGAAAATGATACCTCTCTTTCAGCTCCCCCATTTCTGAGAAGTATAAAATCTTATAATTTATTATTACCAAAGGGGAAAGGTGGGAGGAGGGATAAATTAACAGTTTGGGATTAACACATACACACTGCTATGTATAAAATAGATCATCAACAAGGAACTACTGTATAGCACAGGGAACTACACTCAACATTTTGCAATAACCTATAAGGGGAAATAATCTGAAAAAGAATAGATATTTTTATTGACATCATCTATCAATGACAGTTAAAGTGTAACCTAAGGGAAGCTGGTGGTGAGTGCTTCTGACCCTGAAGACTTCAATCATCTAAAGTTTGGACTCTGCCTACTTCCCAAGGCCCTTAATGAACATATGTGTAGCCGTAGCTTAAAAAATTCCCCAGTTTGGGTTTCGGGGAGACACTGATTTTGAAAAAGCCCTGGTGTTCTCCTTACATGAATGGGACTCTTCCTACTGCTAAAACATGTCTGTCACACCCAGAGGATGGTATACCGTCTGATCGGGAAGAGTTTGGAAAAGGCATCTCCTCTCCTCATCTCCTGGTGCTCGGGTTCACCCCTCCAGCGTCTTTACTAACAGTCTCCCCACTTGGAGATGTCAGCACTGTCAACATCCTGTTGCGTACAGTTTGGAATTTGTCCAGAGGATGAAGCGGAAGGATGAGGAACAATGAGAGACAAGTCCTAGGTGTTCAGACAGGCACATGTCACTCTAATTTCCAATCAGGAAGACGAATTGACCAAAGGCTAGGGTTGCCCATGGAAACAGTATAGGGCTTGAGGAAATCCCGCTGCTTTGTGGCCAGTTCCCACAAACACAAGTTGAACAATGGAACTCAGGGGCAGTAAAATTCACAAAACTGCAGAGTTGAAAATATCCATCACTGAAAAATGTCTTGAGGAAAGTCAGAGAAAAGGACTTGTAAGCAAGGGAGAATGGCAGGAAAGGGATTTGAGGAGGTAGAAAGGACTCGCCATTAAGCACAAGAAAAGGAGCTGAACATTGCCAACATTGCAGTTGGCCAAAAAGGGTGTATGCGTTTTTTTCTGTATATATTCAAGAAAAGGGCATACACTTTTTTAGCCAACCAAACAGGTGGGCACTGGAAGTCAATACTACAAAAGATATCACTTCGCATCAGTCAGAAGAGCCATCCTCATAAAGCGTAAACAACAGAAATGCAGGACAGGGCAAGGAGAAGAGGGAGCCCTGTGAGACTTATAGTGGAAATGTATATTGCCAACGGCCATTCTGGAGAAGTGTATTGTGTTTACTAAAGCATCTAAAAAATGAGCTACAGAGCATAGGGCACTTGCACTCATGGGCGTATATCTTGAGAAAAACAAAAATCGAGAGGACACAGGCACCCCAATGTTTACCCCCTCTCTGTTTAAAAGATCCTCAACTAGGATATAACTTAAATGTCTCTGGAGGGAAAAAATGGGTAGAGATGTGGTACTTAGGTAGAGTGGAATATTATTCAGCCTGGAAATCAATGAAATATGGCCAGTTGTAACAACTCCGGAGGAGTTACGTATGATCTTTCTAAGTGACAGAATTCAAAAAGAAAAAGACACATATCATAAGATATCACTTAAAGGTGGAATCCAAAATGGCTACACATGAAATAAATTACAAAACAAAAACATAGTCAAATATGTAGAAAACACGCATAAGGCTGCTAAACGGGAAAGGTGGGGAGGGGTGAGGCATCACCCAGGAGGTTGAAATTAGCAAAGATACCATTCCAAATACCAAACTGATAATCAACAAGGCCTACACGGTAGCTAAAAGAACTGCACTCAGCACACTCAAGTCACCGGAAAAGAATATATACGACTGGTAAGAATCTGAAAAAGAATTTACTGATGTCTCTCTGTACGTGAATCAAGTGGATGTACAGCAGCAAGAAACAGAGCTTTGAAAATCAGCTGTAACCAATATAGTAATAAATTGAAAAAAATAAACGACAGAAAGACAGAGAAAACCTCTTACAACTTTTCCTCAGGGCCGGTGATGCAACATGGATTGAACACATCTAGACCCACAGCAGGATGAGACATAAGGCTGGAAACTGTTTGCGCTAAGAGAAATGTGAGGTTGGGTGAGGAAATGCACACCCTTTAAAGTAATACTACCTGGTACCCATTCAATGGGTCCCAAATATGCAGGTTCAAGGGATCTTCCTACAGCTAAAACATGCATGGAAAACCCAGAGGACTGTACACCATGTGATCGGGAGATGTGTCTAAAATGCAGCTCATTTATCCTCTCCTGGTGCTCCTGTTCACCATTCCAGCCACGTTACTTAGAATCTCCCCACTTGGAGAATCAGCACATTTCAACTTCTGTTTCACACATTTTGCAAATTGTGAGGAGGATGAACGGGGAACCAATGAGAGAATAGTTGTAGGGGTTTGGACGGGCACATATCACTCTAATTTCCCATTAAGAATAAGAATTGAAAAAAGGCTCAGCCCGCCTCGCCCGAGCCAAAATAGGGCCTGAAGCAATCCTGCGGGTTTGAGGCCAGCTCACAAAAGAGCAACTTAAAAAATGGAGCTCAGGGTCACTGCAATTCACAAACCTGCAGAGTTATAAATGAAAACTAACGTCCAAAAATATGTTGAGGTAAGGCAAAGAAGAGGATCTGAATGCAAGACAGAATTGCAAGAAACAGATTTCAAGAGATAGATTGGACTCGTCTTTAAAGCACATGAAAAGCGGCAGAATTTCGACAATGATGCAGTTGGCCCAAAAGGGTGTATGCGTTTTTTCCTGATTATATCCAGGAAAAAACGCATACGCACTTTATGGGCAACGAAGCAAGCAAGCAATGCAAATGTGCACAACAAAGAAGTCTCATTTCCCACTGGTCAAAAGGGCCATCCTAAAAAATTGTAAAAACCAGAAATGCAGGACAGGCCATGGAGAACAGGGAGCCTTTATACGCTGATGGGCAGTGTGTGAACTGCCGAGAGCCACTCTGGAGAAGTGTATGGTGGTTCCTAAATCATCTAAAAAACAGAGCTACAGAGCATAGGACACTTCCAATCATGGGAGTATATCTAGGGAAATCTAAAAATTAACAAGACACAAGCACACCACAGTTTAGGGCTACTCTGTTTACAAGAACCTCAACTTCAGTATACCTTAAATATCCCAGGAAAGAGAACAATGGATAAAGAAGATGTGGTACTTATGTACAATGGAATATCTCTTCACCATGAAATCAATGTAATAAGGCTAGTAGAAGGATAAAGAGTGGATTTAGGTCCGATAATACTACTTGAAATAAGTCAAACAGAAAAAGAAACATATCATAAGATATCACTTATAGAGGGAGGGTAAATATGGCTGCACAAGAAATGAATTACAGAACAGAACAGTGTCTCACATTTAGAAAACACACTTATTTCAGCTTAAGGGGAAAGGAGAGGTGGGGTGATGCATAAAACCAGAGTTTGAAATTAGCACAGATACCGTTCAATAAACCAAATAGATATTAGACAAGATCTACACCTTGCTCAATGAACTGGCCTCAACACACCCTATACACCGCAGAGAAATATATCTGAGTAATAAGAATCTTAAAACCCATGTATTGATATATCTCCATAAGGGAATCAAGTGTGTGCAGAGTGGCACAAACACAGCAGTGAAAATGAGCTAAACCCCATTATAGAAATAAATTTTAAAAACAAAACGCAGAAACAATGAAAGAGAGAAAAATTCTTACAAAATTCGCTCAGGGGCTGTGATGCAACCTGGATTGACCACATATAAACCCACAGCTGGATAAGACATAAGGCTGGACACTTGGGGCTGAGAGGATTGATGAGCTTTGGTGAGCAACTGCCAAAAGTTTAATGCAATACTTCATGCTACTCATTCCAAGGGTCCCAACACTCCAGGTTGAAGGGAATCTTCCTACAGCTAAACCATGCTTGGGAAACCCAGCGACTGGTATACCATATGATCGGGAAAGGTTTCTAAAACGCACCTCATTTTTCCTCTCCTGGGGCTCCGGATCGACATTCCAGCCGCTTTACCAAAAATATCCCCACATGGAGAGTCAATGCCTTTAAGTTCTGGTATCGCACAGTCTGCAGTTAGTGCGGAGGATGAATGGGAATAGGGGGAACCAGTGAGAAACTAGCTGTAGCGGTTTCAATGGGCACATGTCACTCTAAATTCACATCAGTAAGAAGAATAAACCAAAGGCACAGCAAGGTGCCCCAGAAGAAGAATAGGGCCTGAAGGAATCCTGTGGTTATGAGGCAAGATCACAAAAATAAGAGCTGAAAAATGGAGCTAAGGGCCACTGCAATTCAAAAACCTGCAGAGTTATAAAGGCCAACTATTTTCAAAAAATATATTGAGGTAAGGCTATGAAGAGGCATTGAAAGCAAGGCAGAATTGCAGGAAAACGATTTCAGGAGGTAGACTGGAATTGCATTTAAAGCATAGGAAAAGAGGCAGAACGTCCACAATGATTCACTTGGCCAAAAAGGGTGTATGCCTTTTTTCCTGAATTTATTCAGGAAAAAAGGCATACGCCCTTTTTGGCCAACCAAGCAAGCTTGCAAAGGAAATCTGCACTACAATGAAGTCTCACTTCCCCCTGGTCAAAAGGGCCATCTGAAAAAAGTGTAAAATCCAGAAAGGCAGGACAGGCCATGGAGAACTGGGAGCCTTGTTATGCTGATGGGCGGGATGTGTATGGTGTTTCCTGAAACATCTAAAAAACAAAGCAACAGAGCCTAGGGCACTTCCACTTATGGTCCTATAGCTTAGGGAAATTAAAATCAAAAAGACACAGCCACCCCAAAATTTGGGACGCCTCTGTTTACAAGAACCTCGTTAACCGTACAAGTTCAATATCACAGAAAGTGAAAAAAGGATAAAGAACTTGTGGTACTTACGTACAATGCAGTATCACTCAGCAATGAAATCTATGTCATCAGGCCCGTAGCAGCATAATGAGTGGATTCAGGTACGATGATTCTAACTGAAATAAGACACACAGAAAAAGAAACATCATAAGATATCACTAATACACGGAATGTAAACTTGGCTACACAGGAACTGAATTACAGAACAGAACAGGGTCTCAAATTTAGAAAACCAACTTATGCTTGCTTAAGGGTAAAGGTGAGTTGGGGTGCTGCATAAAACCAGAGATTGAAATGAGCACAGATAAAGTTCCTTAAGCCAAATATGGAATAGACAAGAGCTACTCCTTGCTCAACGAAATGGACTCAACACCGCATATTAAACGCCTAAGAATGTACCTGACTAGTAAGTATCTTAAAACCTATGGATTGCTATGTCTCTGAAAGAGAATCAAGCATGTGTACAGGGGCATAAACGCAGCAGTGATAGGATTGGAGAGGTTCAGTGAGCAAATGAAGACCCTTTGAAGTCATATTGCATGGTACCCATTACACGGGTCTCAACTCTCCAGGTTTAAGGTATTCTTCTTTCAGCTAAAACATGCATGTGGAACCCAGAGTATGATCAACCGTGTGAACGGGAAACATGTTCAAATATGTCTCAGTTTTCCTCCCCTGGTACTCGGGTGCAACATTCCAGACGCTTTACTAACACTCTCCCCACTTGGAGAGTCAGCGCCTTTAACCTCCTGTTTGGCCCAGTTTGCAATTTCTGCGGAAGATGAACAGGAATAGCGAGAACCAATGAGAGACTAGCTGGAGGTGTCTGGACGGGCAAATTTAACTCTCATTTCCCACCAGGAAGAGGAAATAACCAAAGGCTCAGCATGCCGTGCCGGAACCAGATTAGGGCCTGAAGCCATCCTGCGGTGTTGCGGCCAGCTCACAAGAAAGCGAGTTGAAGAAAGGAGCTCAGGGGCACTGTAATTCACAAACCTGCAGAGTTATAAATAACAGCTATCGTCCAAAAATATACTGAAGTAAGGCTGCCAAGAGGACTTGAAAGCGGGGCAGAATTGCAGGAAACCGATTTCAGGAGGTAGACTGGAATTGCATTGAAAGCATAGGAAAAGAGGCAGAACGTCCACAATGATGCACTTGGCCAAAAAGGGCGTATGCGTTTTTTCCTGAATATATTCAGGAAAAAACGCATACGCCCTTTTTGGCCAACCAAGCAAGCTTGCAAAGGAAATCTGCACTACAATGAAGTCTCACTTCCCCCCGGTCAAAAGGGCCATCTGAAAAAAGTGTAAAATCCAGAAAGGCAGGACAGGCCATGGAGAACTGGGAGCCTTGTTATGCTGATGGGCGGGATGTAAATTGCCAACAGACACTCGGGAGAAGTGTATGGTGTTTCCTGAAACATCTAAAAAACAAAGCAACAGAGCCTAGGGCACTTCCACTTATGGTCCTATAGCTTAGGGAAATTAAAATCAAAAAGACACAGCCACCCCAAAGTTTGGGACGCCTCTGTTTACAAGAACCTCGTTTACCATACAAGTTCAATATCACAGAAAGTGAAAAATGGATAAAGAAGTTGTGGTATTTACTTACAAAGCAATATCACTCAGCAATGAAATCTATGTCATCAGGCCCTTAGCAGCACAATGAGTGGATTCAGGTATGATGATTCTAACTGAAATAAGTCACACAGAAAAAGAAACATCATAAGATATCACTAATACACGGAATGTAAACTTGGCTACACAGGAACTGAATTACAAAACAGAACAGGGTCTCAAATTTAGAAAACCAACTTATGCTTGCTTAATGGGAAAGGTGAGTTGGGGTGCTGCATAAAACCAGAGATTGAAATGAGCACAGATAAAGTTCCTTAAGCCAAATATGTAATAGACAAGAGCTACTCCTTGCTCAACGAAATGGACTCAACACCCCATATTAAATGCCTAAGAATGTACCTGACTAGTAATTATCTTAAAACCTATGGATTGCTATGTCTCCGAAAGGGAATCAAGCTTGTGTACAGGGGCATAAATGCAGCAGTGATAGGATTGGAGAGGTTTGGTGAGCAAATGAAGACCCTTTGAAATCATATTGCATGGTACTCATTCCACGGGTCTCAACTCTCCAGGTTTCAGGGATTCTTCCTTCAGCTAAAACATGCATGTGGAACCCAGAGTATGATCAACCATGTGATCGGGAGACGTGTTCAAATATGTCTCAGTTTTCGTCCCCTGGTACTCGGGTGCAACATTCCAGACGCTTTACTAACACTCTCCCGACTTGGAGAGTCAGTGCCTTTAACCTCCTGTTTGGCCCTGTTTTCAATTTCAGTGGAAGATGAACAGGAATAGGGAGAACCAATGAGAGACAAGCTGGAGGTTTCTGGACGGGCAAATTTAACTCTCATTTCCCACCAAAGACAGGAATTAACCAAAGGCTCAGCGTGCCGTGCTGGAACCACATTAGGGCCTGAAGCAATCCTGCGGTGTTGCGGCCAGCTCAAAAGAAAGCGAGTTGAAGAAAGGAGCTCAGGGACACTGTAATTCACAAACCTGCAGAGTTATAAATGACAGCAATCGTCCAAAAATATACTGAAGTAAGGCTGCCAAGAGGACTTGAAAGCGGGGCAGAATTGCAGGAAACCGATTTCAGGAGGTAGACTGGAATTGCATTTTAAGCATAGGAAAAGAGGCAGAACGTCCACAATGATGCACTTGGCCAAAAAGTGCGTATGCGTTTTTTCCTGAATCAGGAAAAAACGCATACGCACTTTTTGGCCAACCAAGCAAGCTTGCAAAGGAAATCTGCACTACAATGAAGTCTCACTTCCCCCCGGTCAGAAGGGCCATCTGAAAAAAGTGTAAAATCCAGAAAGGCAGGACAGGCCATGGAGAACTGGGAGCCTTGTTATGCTGATGGGCGGGATGTAAATTGCCAACAGCCACTCGGGAGAAGTGTATGGTGTTTCCTGAAACATCTAAAAAACAAAGCAACAGAGCCTAGGGCACTTCCACTTATGGTCCTATAGCTTAGGGAAATTAAAATCAAAAAGACACAGCCACCCCACAGTTTGGGACAGCTCTGTTTACAAGAACCTCGTTTACGGTACAAGTTCAATATCGCAGAAAGTGAAAAATGGATAAAGAAATTGTGGTACTTATGTACAATGCAAAATCACTCAGCCATGAAATCTATGTCATCAGGCCCGTAGCAGCATAATGAGTGGATTCAGGTATGATGATTCTAACTGAAATATGTCACACAGAAAAAGAAACATCATAAGATATCACTAATACATGGAATGTGAACTTGGCTACACATGAACTGAATTACAAAACAGAACAGGGTCTCAAGTTTAGAAAACCAACTTATGCTTCCTTAAGGGGGAAAGTGAGTTGGGGTGCTGCATAAAACCAGAGTTTGAAATTAGCACAGATACCATTCAATAAGCCAAATATGTAATAGACAAGACCTACCCCTTGCTCAACAAAATGGACTCAACAATGAGGTATCACCTCACACCTGATAGAATGGGCATCATGAGAAAATCTACAAACAAAAATGCTGGAAAGGGTGTGGAGAAAAGGAACCCTCTTCCACTATTGTTGGGAATATAAATTGATACAGTCACTACGGAGAACAATATGGAGTTTCTTAAGAAACTAACAATAGAATTACCATATGATACAGCAATCCCAGTACTGGACATATACCCAGACAAAACCATAAATCAAAACGAGACATTCACCGCAATGTTCATTGCATCACTATTTACAATATCGAGGTAATGGAAGCAACCTAAATGCCCACAGACAGACGAATGCATAAAGCTGTGGTACATATATAAAATGGAATATTACTAAGCCATGAAAAGGAATGAAATTGGGTCATTTGTAGAGACGTCGATGGATCTAGAGACTGTCATACAGAGTGAAGTAAGTCAGAAAGAGAAAAACAAATCTTGTATATTCATGCATATATGTGGAACCTAGAAAAACTGTACAGATTAACCATTTTGCAAGGCATAAATAGAGCAACAGATGTAGACAACAAATGTATGGACAACAAGGGGGGAAAGCTGTTGGGGGGGTGGTGGTGGGAGGAGTTGAGAGACTGGGATTGGCATGTGTACATTTATATGTATAAAATAGATAACCAATAAGAACCTGCTGTATAAAAATATAAAATAAAATTCAAAATTAAAAAGAAATAAAATTTAAAAAATAAAACAGAAAAAACAATTATTCCCTTCACATACATGTATTTATATGAATAAATTATTTCCATGCTTATATCTGTAAATACAAAAAAGAGGAATAAAATCTACCTTGAACCAAAAACGAAAAAGAGAAAAAAAACACAGAACCCACCAGTTCCACAGAGGAAAACCGTATCAGGGCACTTGCTCCAGTTGTAAACAATTCTGAAGTTGGCCAGTGGTGGGGAATCGTCTCCCATTCAGCCAGCAGCCCCCACGCAACAAGCGTCCTCATTGCAAAGCTGGGGCACCGTGCCGAGGCATCTGTGAGTAAACGTGAGCTGAGCCCCAGGCCAGTTGCTGCTGAACTATTCCCACCCGTCCCAGGTAAAACACCTGAATATATACAAGGACTTGAAAGCCTAGAGGAAGGGCCATAGAGCCACACGAGTGACAGCATGCCGGCCGACTTGGTGCCTGCAGGCCAGCCAGGATGGTCCTGGCCCTGGGTGCTCTTCTGGAAGATTTCCATTTCCCTGACTGAGATACCCGTCCTGTCCCTGCCCCCACTGCTTTTTTCCTTCCTCACCTCTGCCCAGGGAGAAATTCCAGCAGCAGGTATGGGTGACACATCCTCTTCTTTAGCAGGTGGCAGCCTGGCAACTGCTGCAGAAAGTCCAGCAGAGCCCCACTCACACTGGGCCACCCACAAAGCCGTGGCCTCTCACTCCCTCCCACCAGCCCAGCCCCGAGACTGCTGACAGGGCAGAGAAAATGGCGTCAGGCACGGCTGCAGGGGCTCTTGCTGCCTGGAGTGGTATTTATATTGATCTCAACCCAGGCACACCTGGGGAGGGCTGGCCCGCACGGTAAGGCTGCCCAGGTCAGCCAATCATCACCCCTCAGGGGCTCACAGTTGCAGAAAATGGAACTTGCTGAACCGGCCAGGTCCAAGGAACAGGTGTGGGCTCCTGAGAGTCAGGATAGACAAGGGGCTGCAGCTTTGGCTTGTTTTCTAATCATTTTATCTGGCCCATGAGTGGGAGACAACTTCAAGAAAACCCTCTCCTTATGAGAGGAACCCAGGAGTCAGGGAGAGGAGGGGTGGGTGGTGGTTGGAGACAGAGGCCTGGTGCCCCGGGTGCAGTGGAAGTCTCTGGAAGACCAGGTGGAGGGAGGCCGCACAGAGTGATGCCCAGGGTCACAGACCTGTCGCAGCTGCTGTTTGTTAGTTCAAGTCCTGCTCTGAGGTGCTCTGTGTCAGCTCTGAGCGACAGGTGAGCTGGGGGTGCTCTGCAATGAGGGCTATGTGCACGGTTCCTGTGTGCCCAGCCCTGCCACGGTACCTGCAAGGGTAGCTCTGTATCCTGGGAAGGGCCTGACCACGAGAGCCCCGTGGGCTGGGGTGGGGGTGGGGTACCTGCCCAGGTGAGCTCCATATTCTGGGATTGGTCTGACCACGAGAGCCCCATGGGCTGCTGGGGACCTGGTAAAGGATGTCAGGACAGTCAGTGAAGCCACTGAGGATATACCTCCAGTTGCTCCTAATTCCTACACCCTGCTGGTCATTCTACCAACCACCAGGACATGGTATTCTGTATTAGTCTTCAATGATGCCTTCTTTTGTATTCCATTAGTCCCAGAGTCACAAGAAATTTTGGCTTGTGAGTGGCAGGACTCAACATACAACTAAAACAATACTTCCGGGCCGTCTTGCCCCAAGGGTGCAAAAATTCCCACACCATCTTTGGGGAAAGCTTAGCTAAAGACCTAAAAGTTCTACCTCTGGAAAAGGAAACCCTCCTTCAGTACGCAGACGACATTCTGATCGCCAGCCCTACTAAGGAGGCCTCTGAACTACCAAGCCAATAAAGGATAGAAGTTGTCCAAGAAAAAGCTCAAATATCACAGACTGCGGTGACCTGCCTGGGCTTCATTCTCACAGAAGGTCGGAGAAGCCCATCCCAGGAAAGGGAAGAAACCATTTGCAGCCTTACCCCTTTCTAAAACTAGAAGACAGCTTAGGGGTTCCTGGGGAGGCCAGGGTTTGCTGCTTCTGGATCCCTAACTACAGTCTACTAGCTGGGCCTCTATATGAAACACTGAAAGGAAAAGATGATGATCCTTTTGAATAGAATCCAGAAGTGGCCTTTCAAGAATGGAAAGAGCAGTCAATTCAGACCCTTGCCCTGGAACTCCCTAATTTAGCTAAACCCTTTGACCTTTACATTCCCGGTGAAAGGTGAATCGCCATTGGAGAATTAGTGCAAAAACTGGGACCACTTGAAATGGAACAATGCAAGAATGCCATCCAGGTAGGATAAACTACGGTCACCAAGGGGCTTGGCCCACTGCCGCATCTGGCCAAGATACTGGCGGTATCTAAAAACCTGGAAATCAGCAGCCCAAAAGGCCACCTCCTTCCTAAGGGAAAAGGACCCCACGTGGTGATCCTAACCACCAACGATGCCCTGAAGTTGCAGGGTTCGCTCCGTGGGCACACCGACCTCGAGTGAGGAGGCCCTCCAACTCCAACATCCAGAGAGATAACCGGGGGCAACAGGGCACCATGACGACTCGTGTGAACATCACTTGACCTGGAGTTTCTCTCATAAAACAATAAGAGTGTGTCCCAAAAGAGTAGACTACTGCTTGCAGGACTTACTGCACCCAGAGGGGAGCTAATAATCTTGGTGGGGGAACCGTATATCACACTGTCACCATAGAAAAGCCTACAGACACCGTGATGATGGTGGCCAATAAGACCGGCTGGACTCCTGTTTACTTCAAAAGGCTGTTGACTCAGTGGTCATCATGGTCCTTGATCACCACTGACCCTGGACTGTCTGGGAGTTGAGCGGGCAGGGCTCTGACACCTGGTGCTGTTTGTACGTTAATTCAGGGGCCTAATTGAAGAAAGCGCAGACTACTGGTCAGAGCATCTAGGCTGGCAGAAATGGTCAGCCTAAGGTGGCCGAACAAATGTGGGGCGGGGTGAAACCGACCCCCACAGCATCTCTGCACATCTCTTTCCTGGACTCTTAAAGGTCATTAGAATCTATAACACTTCCAATGCTGGTGCTCAGGTGGACGAGCAGGGAGGCAGGGGGCCTGGGGACAATCAACGTCACCTGGAGGCTGCTGGGGAGAAGCTCTGACCCTCGCCCCCGGGTATTAGGGCTCCCAACTCAGCACTCAGCAGTTACAGAAGAAGTGTCTGCACCCTCAGCACTCCAAGAATGAGGAACGGGACAAAAGGCAGAGGAGGGGTTTGTCCCCAGCAAAGCCCATTAAAAATCCCTGGGAGATAAAAATAGAATCTGGGCAATAAAGTCAAGTCTAACCTTTTTTATCCTTTGTGCTTTGTCTAATTTCACGTGCTCCTAGGGTCCCACATGCAGAGGTTCCACACCCGGCACTTCAGACCAGATTTCCTAGTGCAGAATGGCTGGGTCGACACCTCAGCTCCTGGGGCCCAGTGCAGACTCCGCGATATAGAGCCTGAGCTGCAGCCAACCTGGCCCTCGAGAGCTCCGCCCCCTCCCTCCCACTGACTCTGACAGGATCTCTACACAGCAGCCCAGCCCACAGCCCACGGGGTAGTGCATGCTCTCACCTCTCCATTCTCTGATCAAAATATAAAGTTTCCTTTGCTTGTGAACCAAACTCAGTCTCGATCTGTTGGCCCCAATGACACTGGGCAGGGGGACACTTGTTGGGGTCCACTCTGGAGGATCAGTAACAGAAATTGAGACTATTGTAACCTCAATGAACAGATGTGTGAGCCAAACTGTAGTTAACATAGAACAGTGTATAAGGCTCGGGTAAAATAAGATGTTTCTAACACTTCCATTTGATATTTCCATCACTTTATTATAAGCAAGTTCAGTGAAAAGGTTTGTCTTATTTGTCAGGTCAATATTAGAGAAACGAAGTGATTTCTTTCCAAGGATGTACATCTAATAATCTTGGTTAAAGCTTCAATCTTGTTTTAAATGCTTTTCCATTGAAAATGATACCTCTCTTTCAGCTCCCCCATTTCTGAGAAGTATAAAATCTTATAATTTATTATTACCAAAGGGGAAAGGTGGGAGGAGGGATAAATTAACAGTTTGGGATTAACACATACACACTGCTATGTATAAAATAGATCATCAACAAGGAACTACTGTATAGCACAGGGAACTACACTCAACATTTTGCAATAACCTATAAGGGGAAATAATCTGAAAAAGAATAGATATTTTTATTGACATCATCTATCAATGACAGTTAAAGTGTAACCTAAGGGAAGCTGGTGGTGAGTGCTTCTGACCCTGAAGACTTCAATCATCTAAAGTTTGGACTCTGCCTACTTCCCAAGGCCCTTAATGAACATATGTGTAGCCGTAGCTTAAAAAATTCCCCAGTTTGGGTTTCGGGGAGACACTGATTTTGAAAAAGCCCTGGTGTTCTCCTTACATGAATGGGACTCTTCCTACTGCTAAAACATGTCTGTCACACCCAGAGGATGGTATACCGTCTGATCGGGAAGAGTTTGGAAAAGGCATCTCCTCTCCTCATCTCCTGGTGCTCGGGTTCACCCCTCCAGCGTCTTTACTAACAGTCTCCCCACTTGGAGATGTCAGCACTGTCAACATCCTGTTGCGTACAGTTTGGAATTTGTCCAGAGGATGAAGCGGAAGGATGAGGAACAATGAGAGACAAGTCCTAGGTGTTCAGACAGGCACATGTCACTCTAATTTCCAATCAGGAAGACGAATTGACCAAAGGCTAGGGTTGCCCATGGAAACAGTATAGGGCTTGAGGAAATCCCGCTGCTTTGTGGCCAGTTCCCATAAACACAAGTTGAACAATGGAACTCAGGGGCAGTAAAATTCACAAAACTGCAGAGTTGAAAATATCCATCACTGAAAAATGTCTTGAGGAAAGTCAGAGAAAAGGACTTGTAAGCAAGGGAGAATGGCAGGAAAGGGATTTGAGGAGGTAGAAAGGACTCGCCATTAAGCACAAGAAAAGGAGCTGAACATTGCCAACATTGCAGTTGGCCAAAAAGGGTGTATGCGTTTTTTTCTGTATATATTCAAGAAAAGGGCATACACTTTTTTAGCCAACCAAACAGGTGGGCACTGGAAGTCAATACTACAAAAGATATCACTTCGCATCAGTCAGAAGAGCCATCCTCATAAAGCGTAAACAACAGAAATGCAGGACAGGGCAAGGAGAAGAGGGAGCCCTGTGAGACTTATAGTGGAAATGTATATTGCCAACGGCCATTCTGGAGAAGTGTATTGTGTTTACTAAAGCATCTAAAAAATGAGCTACAGAGCATAGGGCACTTGCACTCATGGGCGTATATCTTGAGAAAAACAAAAATCGAGAGGACACAGGCACCCCAATGTTTACCCCCTCTCTGTTTAAAAGATCCTCAACTAGGATATAACTTAAATGTCTCTGGAGGGAAAAAATGGGTAGAGATGTGGTACTTAGGTAGAGTGGAATATTATTCAGCCTGGAAATCAATGAAATATGGCCAGTTGTAACAACTCCGGAGGAGTTACGTATGATCTTTCTAAGTGACAGAATTCAAAAAGAAAAAGACACATATCATAAGATATCACTTAAAGGTGGAATCCAAAATGGCTACACATGAAATAAATTACAAAACAAAAACATAGTCAAATATGTAGAAAACACGCATAAGGCTGCTAAACGGGAAAGGTGGGGAGGGGTGAGGCATCACCCAGGAGGTTGAAATTAGCAAAGATACCATTCCAAATACCAAACTGATAATCAACAAGGCCTACACGGTAGCTAAAAGAACTGCACTCAGCACACTCAAGTCACCGGAAAAGAATATATACGACTGGTAAGAATCTGAAAAAGAATTTACTGATGTCTCTCTGTACGTGAATCAAGTGGATGTACAGCAGCAAGAAACAGAGCTTTGAAAATCAGCTGTAACCAATATAGTAATAAATTGAAAAAAATAAACGACAGAGAGACAGAGAAAACCTCTTACAACTTTTCCTCAGGGCCGGTGATGCAACATGGATTGAACACATCTAGACCCACAGCAGGATGAGACATAAGGCTGGAAACTGTTTGCGCTAAGAGAAATGTGAGGTTGGGTGAGGAAATGCACACCCTTTAAAGTAATACTACCTGGTACCCATTCAATGGGTCCCAAATATGCAGGTTCAAGGGATCTTCCTACAGCTAAAACATGCATGGAAAACCCAGAGGACTGTACACCATGTGATCGGGAGATGTGTCTAAAATGCAGCTCATTTATCCTCTCCTGGTGCTCCTGTTCACCATTCCAGCCACGTTACTTAGAATCTCCCCACTTGGAGAATCAGCACATTTCAACTTCTGTTTCACACATTTTGCAAATTGTGAGGAGGATGAACGGGGAACCAATGAGAGAATAGTTGTAGGGGTTTGGACGGGCACATATCACTCTAATTTCCCATTAAGAATAAGAATTGAAAAAAGGCTCAGCCCGCCTCGCCCGAGCCAAAATAGGGCCTGAAGCAATCCTGCGGGTTTGAGGCCAGCTCACAAAAGAGCAACTTAAAAAATGGAGCTCAGGGTCACTGCAATTCACAAACCTGCAGAGTTATAAATGAAAACTAACGTCCAAAAATATGTTGAGGTAAGGCAAAGAAGAGGATCTGAATGCAAGACAGAATTGCAAGAAACAGATTTCAAGAGATAGATTGGACTCGTCTTTAAAGCACATGAAAAGCGGCAGAATTTCGACAATGATGCAGTTGGCCCAAAAGGGTGTATGCGTTTTTTCCTGATTATATCCAGGAAAAAACGCATACGCACTTTATGGGCAATGAAGCAAGCAAGCAATGCAAATGTGCACAACAAAGAAGTCTCATTTCCCACTGGTCAAAAGGGCCATCCTAAAAAATTGTAAAAACCAGAAATGCAGGACAGGCCATGGAGAACAGGGAGCCTTTATACGCTGATGGGCAGTGTGTGAACTGCCGAGAGCCACTCTGGAGAAGTGTATGGTGGTTCCTAAATCATCTAAAAAACAGAGCTACAGAGCATAGGACACTTCCAATCATGGGAGTATATCTAGGGAAATCTAAAAATTAACAAGACACAAGCACACCACAGTTTAGGGCTACTCTGTTTACAAGAACCTCAACTTCAGTATACCTTAAATATCCCAGGAAAGAGAACAATGGATAAAGAAGATGTGGTACTTATGTACAATGGAATATCTCTTCACCATGAAATCAATGTAATAAGGCTAGTAGAAGGATAAAGAGTGGATTTAGGTCCGATAATACTACTTGAAATAAGTCAAACAGAAAAAGAAACATATCATAAGATATCACTTATAGAGGGAGGGTAAATATGGCTGCACAAGAAATGAATTACAGAACAGAACAGTGTCTCACATTTAGAAAACACACTTATTTCAGCTTAAGGGGAAAGGAGAGGTGGGGTGATGCATAAAACCAGAGTTTGAAATTAACACAGATACCGTTCAATAAACCAAATAGATATTAGACAAGATCTACACCTTGCTCAATGAACTGGCCTCAACACACCCTATACACCGCAGAGAAATATATCTGAGTAATAAGAATCTTAAAACCCATGTATTGATATATCTCCATAAGGGAATCAAGTGTGTGCAGAGTGGCACAAACACAGCAGTGAAAATGAGCTAAACCCCATTATAGAAATAAATTTTAAAAACAAAACGCAGAAACAATGAAAGAGAGAAAAATTCTTACAAAATTCGCTCAGGGGCTGTGATGCAACCTGGATTGACCACATATAAACCCACAGCTGGATAAGACATAAGGCTGGACACTTGGGGCTGAGAGGATTGATGAGCTTTGGTGAGCAACTGCCAAAAGTTTAATGCAATACTTCATGCTACTCATTCCAAGGGTCCCAACACTCCAGGTTGAAGGGAATCTTCCTACAGCTAAACCATGCTTGGGAAACCCAGCGACTGGTATACCATATGATTGGGAAAGGTTTCTAAAACGCACCTCATTTTTCCTCTCCTGGGGCTCCGGATCGACATTCCAGCCGCTTTACCAAAAATATCCCCACATGGAGAGTCAATGCCTTTAAGTTCTGGTATCGCACAGTCTGCAGTTAGTGCGGAGGATGAATGGGAATAGGGGGAACCAGTGAGAGACTAGCTGGAGGTGTCTGGACGGGCAAATTTAACTCTCATTTCCCACCAGGAAGAGGAAATAACCAAAGGCTCAGCATGCCGTGCCGGAACCAGATTAGGGCCTGAAGCCATCCTGCGGTGTTGCGGCCAGCTCACAAGAAAGCGAGTTGAAGAAAGGAGCTCAGGGGCACTGTAATTCACAAACCTGCAGAGTTATAAATAACAGCTATCGTCCAAAAATATACTGAAGTAAGGCTGCCAAGAGGACTTGAAAGCGGGGCAGAATTGCAGGAAACCGATTTCAGGAGGTAGACTGGAATTGCATTGAAAGCATAGGAAAAGAGGCAGAACGTCCACAATGATGCACTTGGCCAAAAAGGGCGTATGCGTTTTTTCCTGAATATATTCAGGAAAAAACGCATACGCCCTTTTTGGCCAACCAAGCAAGCTTGCAAAGGAAATCTGCACTACAATGAAGTCTCACTTCCCCCCAGTCAAAAGGGCCATCTGAAAAAAGTGTAAAATCCAGAAAGGCAGGACAGGCCATGGAGAACTGGGAGCCTTGTTATGCTGATGGGCGGGATGTAAATTGCCAACAGCCACTCGGGAGAAGTGTATGGTGTTTCCTGAAACATCTAAAAAACAAAGCAACAGAGCCTAGGGCACTTCCACTTATGGTCCTATAGCTTAGGGAAATTAAAATCAAAAAGACACAGCCACCCCAAAGTTTGGGACGCCTCTGTTTACAAGAACCTCGTTTACCATACAAGTTCAATATCACAGAAAGTGAAAAATGGATAAAGAAGTTGTGGTATTTACTTACAAAGCAATATCACTCAGCAATGAAATCTATGTCATCAGGCCCTTAGCAGCACAATGAGTGGATTCAGGTATGATGATTCTAACTGAAATAAGTCACACAGAAAAAGAAACATCATAAGATATCAGTAATACACGGAATGTAAACTTGGCTACACAGGAACTGAATTACAAAACAGAACAGGGTCTCAAATTTAGAAAACCAACTTATGCTTGCTTAATGGGAAAGGTGAGTTGGGGTGCTGCATAAAACCAGAGATTGAAATGAGCACAGATAAAGTTCCTTAAGCCAAATATGTAATAGACAAGAGCTACTCCTTGCTCAACGAAATGGACTCAACACCCCATATTAAATGCCTAAGAATGTACCTGACTAGTAAGTATCTTAAAACCTATGGATTGCTATGTCTCCGAAAGGGAATCAAGCTTGTGTACAGGGGCATAAATGCAGCAGTGATAGGATTGGAGAGGTTTGGTGAGCAAATGAAGACCCTTTGAAATCATATTGCATGGTACTCATTCCACGGGTCTCAACTCTCCAGGTTTCAGGGATTCTTCCTTCAGCTAAAACATGCATGTGGAACCCAGAGTATGATCAACCATGTGATCGGGAGACGTGTTCAAATATGTCTCAGTTTTCGTCCCCTGGTACTCGGGTGCAACATTCCAGACGCTTTACTAACACTCTCCCGACTTGGAGAGTCAGTGCCTTTAACCTCCTGTTTGGCCCTGTTTTCAATTTCAGTGGAAGATGAACAGGAATAGGGAGAACCAATGAGAGACAAGCTGGAGGTTTCTGGACGGGCAAATTTAACTCTCATTTCCCACCAAAGACAGGAATTAACCAAAGGCTCAGCGTGCCGTGCTGGAACCACATTAGGGCCTGAAGCAATCCTGCGGTGTTGCGGCCAGCTCAAAAGAAAGCGAGTTGAAGAAAGGAGCTCAGGGACACTGTAATTCACAAACCTGCAGAGTTATAAATGACAGCAATCATCCAAAAATATACTGAAGTAAGGCTGCCAAGAGGACTTGAAAGCGGGGCAGAATTGCAGGAAACCGATTTCAGGAGGTAGACTGGAATTGCATTTTAAGCATAGGAAAAGAGGCAGAACGTCCACAATGATGCACTTGGCCAAAAAGTGCGTATGCGTTTTTTCCTGAATCAGGAAAAAACGCATACGCACTTTTTGGCCAACCAAGCAAGCTTGCAAAGGAAATCTGCACTACAATGAAGTCTCACTTCCCCCCGGTCAGAAGGGCCATCTGAAAAAAGTGTAAAATCCAGAAAGGCAGGACAGGCCATGGAGAACTGGGAGCCTTGTTATGCTGATGGGCGGGATGTAAATTGCCAACAGCCACTCGGGAGAAGTGTATGGTGTTTCCTGAAACATCTAAAAAACAAAGCAACAGAGCCTAGGGCACTTCCACTTATGGTCCTATAGCTTAGGGAAATTAAAATCAAAAAGACACAGCCACCCCACAGTTTGGGACAGCTCTGTTTACAAGAACCTCGTTTACGGTACAAGTTCAATATCGCAGAAAGTGAAAAATGGATAAAGAAATTGTGGTACTTATGTACAATGCAAAATCACTCAGCCATGAAATCTATGTCATCAGGCCCGTAGCAGCATAATGAGTGGATTCAGGTATGATGATTCTAACTGAAATATGTCACACAGAAAAAGAAACATCATAAGATATCACTAATACATGGAATGTGAACTTGGCTACACATGAACTGAATTACAAAACAGAACAGGGTCTCAAGTTTAGAAAACCAACTTATGCTTCCTTAAGGGGGAAAGTGAGTTGGGGTGCTGCATAAAACCAGAGTTTGAAATTAGCACAGATACCATTCAATAAGCCAAATATGTAATAGACAAGACCTACCCCTTGCTCAACAAAATGGACTCAACAATGAGGTATCACCTCACACCTGATAGAATGGGCATCATGAGAAAATCTACAAACAAAAATGCTGGAAAGGGTGTGGAGAAAAGGAACCCTCTTCCACTATTGTTGGGAATATAAATTGATACAGTCACTACGGAGAACAATATGGAGTTTCTTAAGAAACTAACAATAGAATTACCATATGATACAGCAATCCCAGTACTGGACATATACCCAGACAAAACCATAAATCAAAACGAGACATTCACCGCAATGTTCATTGCATCACTATTTACAATATCGAGGTAATGGAAGCAACCTAAATGCCCACAGACAGACGAATGCATAAAGCTGTGGTACATATATAAAATGGAATATTACTAAGCCATGAAAAGGAATGAAATTGGGTCATTTGTAGAGACGTCGATGGATCTAGAGACTGTCATACAGAGTGAAGTAAGTCAGAAAGAGAAAAACAAATCTTGTATATTCATGCATATATGTGGAACCTAGAAAAACTGTACAGATTAACCATTTTGCAAGGCATAAATAGAGCAACAGATGTAGACAACAAATGTATGGACAACAAGGGGGGAAAGCTGTTGGGGGGGTGGTGGTGGGAGGAGTTGAGAGACTGGGATTGGCATGTGTACATTTATATGTATAAAATAGATAACCAATAAGAACCTGCTGTATAAAAATATAAAATAAAATTCAAAATTAAAAAGAAATAAAATTTAAAAAATAAAACAGAAAAAACAATTATTCCCTTCACATACATGTATTTATATGAATAAATTATTTCCATGCTTATATCTGTAAATACAAAAAAGAGGAATAAAATCTACCTTGAACCAAAAACGAAAAAGAGAAAAAAAACACAGAACCCACCAGTTCCACAGAGGAAAACCGTATCAGGGCACTTGCTCCAGTTGTAAACAATTCTGAAGTTGGCCAGTGGTGGGGAATCGTCTCCCATTCAGCCAGCAGCCCCCACGCAACAAGCGTCCTCATTGCAAAGCTGGGGCACCGTGCCGAGGCATCTGTGAGTAAACGTGAGCTGAGCCCCAGGCCAGTTGCTGCTGAACTATTCCCACCCGTCCCAGGTAAAACACCTGAATATATACAAGGACTTGAAAGCCTAGAGGAAGGGCCATAGAGCCACACGAGTGACAGCATGCCGGCCGACTTGGTGCCTGCAGGCCAGCCAGGATGGTCCTGGCCCTGGGTGCTCTTCTGGAAGATTTCCATTTCCCTGACTGAGATACCCGTCCTGTCCCTGCCCCCACTGCTTTTTTCCTTCCTCACCTCTGCCCAGGGAGAAATTCCAGCAGCAGGTATGGGTGACACATCCTCTTCTTTAGCAGGTGGCAGCCTGGCAACTGCTGCAGAAAGTCCAGCAGAGCCCCACTCACACTGGGCCACCCACAAAGCCGTGGCCTCTCACTCCCTCCCACCAGCCCAGCCCCGAGACTGCTGACAGGGCAGAGAAAATGGCGTCAGGCACGGCTGCAGGGGCTCTTGCTGCCTGGAGTGGTATTTATATTGATCTCAACCCAGGCACACCTGGGGAGGGCTGGCCCGCACGGTAAGGCTGCCCAGGTCAGCCAATCATCACCCCTCAGGGGCTCACAGTTGCAGAAAATGGAACTTGCTGAACCGGCCAGGTCCAAGGAACAGGTGTGGGCTCCTGAGAGTCAGGATAGACAAGGGGCTGCAGCTTTGGCTTGTTTTCTAATCATTTTATCTGGCCCATGAGTGGGAGACAACTTCAAGAAAACCCTCTCCTTATGAGAGGAACCCAGGAGTCAGGGAGAGGAGGGGTGGGTGGTGGTTGGAGACAGAGGCCTGGTGCCCCGGGTGCAGTGGAAGTCTCTGGAAGACCAGGTGGAGGGAGGCCGCACAGAGTGATGCCCAGGGTCACAGACCTGTCGCAGCTGCTGTTTGTTAGTTCAAGTCCTGCTCTGAGGTGCTCTGTGCCAGCTCTGAGCGACAGGTGAGCTGGGGGTGCTCTGCAATGAGGGCTATGTGCACGGTTCCTGTGTGCCCAGCCCTGCCATGGTACCTGCAAGGGTAGCTCTGTATCCTGGGAAGGGCCTGACCACGAGAGCCCCGTGGGCTGGGGTGGGGGTGGGGTACCTGCCCAGGTGAGCTCCATATTCTGGGATTGGTCTGACCACGAGAGCCCCATGGGCTGCTGGGGACCTGGTAAAGGATGTCAGGACAGTCAGTGAAGCCACTGAGGATATACCTCCAGTTGCTCCTAATTCCTACACCCTGCTGGTCATTCTACCAACCACCAGGACATGGTATTCTGTATTAGTCTTCAATGATGCCTTCTTTTGTATTCCATTAGTCCCAGAGTCACAAGAAATTTTGGCTTGTGAGTGGCAGGACTCAACATACAACTAAAACAATACTTCCGGGCCGTCTTGCCCCAAGGGTGCAAAAATTCCCACACCATCTTTGGGGAAAGCTTAGCTAAAGACCTAAAAGTTCTACCTCTGGAAAAGGAAACCCTCCTTCAGTACGCAGACGACATTCTGATCGCCAGCCCTACTAAGGAGGCCTCTGAACTACCAAGCCAATAAAGGATAGAAGTTGTCCAAGAAAAAGCTCAAATATCACAGACTGCGGTGACCTGCCTGGGCTTCATTCTCACAGAAGGTCGGAGAAGCCCATCCCAGGAAAGGGAAGAAACCATTTGCAGCCTTACCCCTTTCTAAAACTAGAAGACAGCTTAGGGGTTCCTGGGGAGGCCAGGGTTTGCTGCTTCTGGATCCCTAACTACAGTCTACTAGCTGGGCCTCTATATGAAACACTGAAAGGAAAAGATGATGATCCTTTTGAATAGAATCCAGAAGTGGCCTTTCAAGAATGGAAAGAGCAGTCAATTCAGACCCTTGCCCTGGAACTCCCTAATTTAGCTAAACCCTTTGACCTTTACATTCCCGGTGAAAGGTGAATCGCCATTGGAGAATTAGTGCAAAAACTGGGACCACTTGAAATGGAACAATGCAAGAATGCCATCCAGGTAGGATAAACTACGGTCACCAAGGGGCTTGGCCCACTGCCGCATCTGGCCAAGATACTGGCGGTATCTAAAAACCTGGAAATCAGCAGCCCAAAAGGCCACCTCCTTCCTAAGGGAAAAGGACCCCACGTGGTGATCCTAACCACCAACGATGCCCTGAAGTTGCAGGGTTCGCTCCGTGGGCACACCGACCTCGAGTGAGGAGGCCCTCCAACTCCAACATCCAGAGAGATAACCGGGGGCAACAGGGCACCATGACGACTCGTGTGAACATCACTTGACCTGGAGTTTCTCTCATAAAACAATAAGAGTGTGTCCCAAAAGAGTAGACTACTGCTTGCAGGACTTACTGCACCCAGAGGGGAGCTAATAATCTTGGTGGGGGAACCGTATATCACACTGTCACCATAGAAAAGCCTACAGACACCGTGATGATGGTGGCCAATAAGACCGGCTGGACTCCTGTTTACTTCAAAAGGCTGTTGACTCAGTGGTCATCATGGTCCTTGATCACCACTGACCCTGGACTGTCTGGGAGTTGAGCGGGCAGGGCTCTGACACCTGGTGCTGTTTGTACGTTAATTCAGGGGCCTAATTGAAGAAAGCGCAGACTACTGGTCAGAGCATCTAGGCTGGCAGAAATGGTCAGCCTAAGGTGGCCGAACAAATGTGGGGCGGGGTGAAACCGACCCCCACAGCGTCTCTGCACATCTCTTTCCTGGACTCTTAAAGGTCATTAGAATCTATAACACTTCCAATGTTGGTGCTCAGGTGGACGAGCAGGGAGGCAGGGGCCCTGGGGACAATCAACGTCACCTGGAGGCTGCTGGGGAGAAGCTCTGACCCTCGCCCCCGGGTATTAGGGCTCCCAACTCAGCACTCAGCAGTTACAGAAGAAGTGTCTGCACCCTCAGCACTCCAAGAATGAGGAACGGGACAAAAGGCAGAGGAGGGGTTTGTCCCCAGCAAAGCCCATTAAAAATCCCTGGGAGATAAAAATAGAATCTGGGCAATAAAGTCAAGTCTAACCTTTTTTATCCTTTGTGCTTTGTCTAATTTCACGTGCTCCTAGGGTCCCGCATGCAGAGGTTCCACACCCGGCACTTCAGACCAGATTTCCTAGTGCAGAATGGCTGGGTCGACACCTCAGCTCCTGGGGCCCAGTGCAGACTCCGCGATATAGAGCCTGAGCTGCAGCCAACCTGGCCCTCGAGAGCTCCGCCCCCTCCCTCCCACTGACTCTGACAGGATCTCTACACAGCAGCCCAGCCCACAGCCCACGGGGTAGTGCATGCTCTCACCTCTCCATTCTCTGATCAAAATATAAAGTTTCCTTTGCTTGTGAACCAAACTCAGTCTCGATCTGTTGGCCCCAATGACACTGGGCAGGGGGACACTTGTTGGGGTCCACTCTGGAGGATCAGTAACAGAAATTGAGACTATTGTAACCTCAATGAACAGATGTGTGAGCCAAACTGTAGTTAACATAGAACAGTGTATAAGGCTCGGGTAAAATAAGATGTTTCTAACACTTCCATTTGATATTTCCATCACTTTATTATAAGCAAGTTCAGTGAAAAGGTTTGTCTTATTTGTCAGGTCAATATTAGAGAAACGAAGTGATTTCTTTCCAAGGATGTACATCTAATAATCTTGGTTAAAGCTTCAATCTTGTTTTAAATGCTTTTCCATTGAAAATGATACCTCTCTTTCAGCTCCCCCATTTCTGAGAAGTATAAAATCTTATAATTTATTATTACCAAAGGGGAAAGGTGGGAGGAGGGATAAATTAACAGTTTGGGATTAACACATACACACTGCTATGTATAAAATAGATCATCAACAAGGAACTACTGTATAGCACAGGGAACTACACTCAACATTTTGCAATAACCTATAAGGGGAAATAATCTGAAAAAGAATAGATATTTTTATTGACATCATCTATCAATGACAGTTAAAGTGTAACCTAAGGGAAGCTGGTGGTGAGTGCTTCTGACCCTGAAGACTTCAATCATCTAAAGTTTGGACTCTGCCTACTTCCCAAGGCCCTTAATGAACATATGTGTAGCCGTAGCTTAAAAAATTCCCCAGTTTGGGTTTCGGGGAGACACTGATTTTGAAAAAGCCCTGGTGTTCTCCTTACATGAATGGGACTCTTCCTACTGCTAAAACATGTCTGTCACACCCAGAGGATGGTATACCGTCTGATCGGGAAGAGTTTGGAAAAGGCATCTCCTCTCCTCATCTCCTGGTGCTCGGGTTCACCCCTCCAGCGTCTTTACTAACAGTCTCCCCACTTGGAGATGTCAGCACTGTCAACATCCTGTTGCGTACAGTTTGGAATTTGTCCAGAGGATGAAGCGGAAGGATGAGGAACAATGAGAGACAAGTCCTAGGTGTTCAGACAGGCACATGTCACTCTAATTTCCAATCAGGAAGACGAATTGACCAAAGGCTAGGGTTGCCCATGGAAACAGTATAGGGCTTGAGGAAATCCCGCTGCTTTGTGGCCAGTTCCCACAAACACAAGTTGAACAATGGAACTCAGGGGCAGTAAAATTCACAAAACTGCAGAGTTGAAAATATCCATCACTGAAAAATGTCTTGAGGAAAGTCAGAGAAAAGGACTTGTAAGCAAGGGAGAATGGCAGGAAAGGGATTTGAGGAGGTAGAAAGGACTCGCCATTAAGCACAAGAAAAGGAGCTGAACATTGCCAACATTGCAGTTGGCCAAAAAGGGTGTATGCGTTTTTTTCTGTATATATTCAAGAAAAGGGCATACACTTTTTTAGCCAACCAAACAGGTGGGCACTGGAAGTCAATACTACAAAAGATATCACTTCGCATCAGTCAGAAGAGCCATCCTCATAAAGCGTAAACAACAGAAATGCAGGACAGGGCAAGGAGAAGAGGGAGCCCTGTGAGACTTATAGTGGAAATGTATATTGCCAACGGCCATTCTGGAGAAGTGTATTGTGTTTACTAAAGCATCTAAAAAATGAGCTACAGAGCATAGGGCACTTGCACTCATGGGCGTATATCTTGAGAAAAACAAAAATCGAGAGGACACAGGCACCCCAATGTTTACCCCCTCTCTGTTTAAAAGATCCTCAACTAGGATATAACTTAAATGTCTCTGGAGGGAAAAAATGGGTAGAGATGTGGTACTTAGGTAGAGTGGAATATTATTCAGCCTGGAAATCAATGAAATATGGCCAGTTGTAACAACTCCGGAGGAGTTACGTATGATCTTTCTAAGTGACAGAATTCAAAAAGAAAAAGACACATATCATAAGATATCACTTAAAGGTGGAATCCAAAATGGCTACACATGAAATAAATTACAAAACAAAAACATAGTCAAATATGTAGAAAACACGCATAAGGCTGCTAAACGGGAAAGGTGGGGAGGGGTGAGGCATCACCCAGGAGGTTGAAATTAGCAAAGATACCATTCCAAATACCAAACTGATAATCAACAAGGCCTACACGGTAGCTAAAAGAACTGCACTCAGCACACTCAAGTCACCGGAAAAGAATATATACGACTGGTAAGAATCTGAAAAAGAATTTACTGATGTCTCTCTGTACGTGAATCAAGTGGATGTACAGCAGCAAGAAACAGAGCTTTGAAAATCAGCTGTAACCAATATAGTAATAAATTGAAAAAAATAAACGACAGAGAGACAGAGAAAACCTCTTACAACTTTTCCTCAGGGCCGGTGATGCAACATGGATTGAACACATCTAGACCCACAGCAGGATGAGACATAAGGCTGGAAACTGTTTGCGCTAAGAGAAATGTGAGGTTGGGTGAGGAAATGCACACCCTTTAAAGTAATACTACCTGGTACCCATTCAATGGGTCCCAAATATGCAGGTTCAAGGGATCTTCCTACAGCTAAAACATGCATGGAAAACCCAGAGGACTGTACACCATGTGATCGGGAGATGTGTCTAAAATGCAGCTCATTTATCCTCTCCTGGTGCTCCTGTTCACCATTCCAGCCACGTTACTTAGAATCTCCCCACTTGGAGAATCAGCACATTTCAACTTCTGTTTCACACATTTTGCAAATTGTGAGGAGGATGAACGGGGAACCAATGAGAGAATAGTTGTAGGGGTTTGGACGGGCACATATCACTCTAATTTCCCATTAAGAATAAGAATTGAAAAAAGGCTCAGCCCGCCTCGCCCGAGCCAAAATAGGGCCTGAAGCAATCCTGCGGGTTTGAGGCCAGCTCACAAAAGAGCAACTTAAAAAATGGAGCTCAGGGTCACTGCAATTCACAAACCTGCAGAGTTATAAATGAAAACTAACGTCCAAAAATATGTTGAGGTAAGGCAAAGAAGAGGATCTGAATGCAAGACAGAATTGCAAGAAACAGATTTCAAGAGATAGATTGGACTCGTCTTTAAAGCACATGAAAAGCGGCAGAATTTCGACAATGATGCAGTTGGCCCAAAAGGGTGTATGCGTTTTTTCCTGATTATATCCAGGAAAAAACGCATACGCACTTTATGGGCAATGAAGCAAGCAAGCAATGCAAATGTGCACAACAAAGAAGTCTCATTTCCCACTGGTCAAAAGGGCCATCCTAAAAAATTGTAAAAACCAGAAATGCAGGACAGGCCATGGAGAACAGGGAGCCTTTATACGCTGATGGGCAGTGTGTGAACTGCCGAGAGCCACTCTGGAGAAGTGTATGGTGGTTCCTAAATCATCTAAAAAACAGAGCTACAGAGCATAGGACACTTCCAATCATGGGAGTATATCTAGGGAAATCTAAAAATTAACAAGACACAAGCACACCACAGTTTAGGGCTACTCTGTTTACAAGAACCTCAACTTCAGTATACCTTAAATATCCCAGGAAAGAGAACAATGGATAAAGAAGATGTGGTACTTATGTACAATGGAATATCTCTTCACCATGAAATCAATGTAATAAGGCTAGTAGAAGGATAAAGAGTGGATTTAGGTCCGATAATACTACTTGAAATAAGTCAAACAGAAAAAGAAACATATCATAAGATATCACTTATAGAGGGAGGGTAAATATGGCTGCACAAGAAATGAATTACAGAACAGAACAGTGTCTCACATTTAGAAAACACACTTATTTCAGCTTAAGGGGAAAGGAGAGGTGGGGTGATGCATAAAACCAGAGTTTGAAATTAACACAGATACCGTTCAATAAACCAAATAGATATTAGACAAGATCTACACCTTGCTCAATGAACTGGCCTCAACACACCCTATACACCGCAGAGAAATATATCTGAGTAATAAGAATCTTAAAACCCATGTATTGATATATCTCCATAAGGGAATCAAGTGTGTGCAGAGTGGCACAAACACAGCAGTGAAAATGAGCTAAACCCCATTATAGAAATAAATTTTAAAAACAAAACGCAGAAACAATGAAAGAGAGAAAAATTCTTACAAAATTCGCTCAGGGGCTGTGATGCAACCTGGATTGACCACATATAAACCCACAGCTGGATAAGACATAAGGCTGGACACTTGGGGCTGAGAGGATTGATGAGCTTTGGTGAGCAACTGCCAAAAGTTTAATGCAATACTTCATGCTACTCATTCCAAGGGTCCCAACACTCCAGGTTGAAGGGAATCTTCCTACAGCTAAACCATGCTTGGGAAACCCAGCGACTGGTATACCATATGATTGGGAAAGGTTTCTAAAACGCACCTCATTTTTCCTCTCCTGGGGCTCCGGATCGACATTCCAGCCGCTTTACCAAAAATATCCCCACATGGAGAGTCAATGCCTTTAAGTTCTGGTATCGCACAGTCTGCAGTTAGTGCGGAGGATGAATGGGAATAGGGGGAACCAGTGAGAGACTAGCTGGAGGTGTCTGGACGGGCAAATTTAACTCTCATTTCCCACCAGGAAGAGGAAATAACCAAAGGCTCAGCATGCCGTGCCGGAACCAGATTAGGGCCTGAAGCCATCCTGCGGTGTTGCGGCCAGCTCACAAGAAAGCGAGTTGAAGAAAGGAGCTCAGGGGCACTGTAATTCACAAACCTGCAGAGTTATAAATAACAGCTATCGTCCAAAAATATACTGAAGTAAGGCTGCCAAGAGGACTTGAAAGCGGGGCAGAATTGCAGGAAACCGATTTCAGGAGGTAGACTGGAATTGCATTGAAAGCATAGGAAAAGAGGCAGAACGTCCACAATGATGCACTTGGCCAAAAAGGGCGTATGCGTTTTTTCCTGAATATATTCAGGAAAAAACGCATACGCCCTTTTTGGCCAACCAAGCAAGCTTGCAAAGGAAATCTGCACTACAATGAAGTCTCACTTCCCCCCAGTCAAAAGGGCCATCTGAAAAAAGTGTAAAATCCAGAAAGGCAGGACAGGCCATGGAGAACTGGGAGCCTTGTTATGCTGATGGGCGGGATGTAAATTGCCAACAGCCACTCGGGAGAAGTGTATGGTGTTTCCTGAAACATCTAAAAAACAAAGCAACAGAGCCTAGGGCACTTCCACTTATGGTCCTATAGCTTAGGGAAATTAAAATCAAAAAGACACAGCCACCCCAAAGTTTGGGACGCCTCTGTTTACAAGAACCTCGTTTACCATACAAGTTCAATATCACAGAAAGTGAAAAATGGATAAAGAAGTTGTGGTATTTACTTACAAAGCAATATCACTCAGCAATGAAATCTATGTCATCAGGCCCTTAGCAGCACAATGAGTGGATTCAGGTATGATGATTCTAACTGAAATAAGTCACACAGAAAAAGAAACATCATAAGATATCAGTAATACACGGAATGTAAACTTGGCTACACAGGAACTGAATTACAAAACAGAACAGGGTCTCAAATTTAGAAAACCAACTTATGCTTGCTTAATGGGAAAGGTGAGTTGGGGTGCTGCATAAAACCAGAGATTGAAATGAGCACAGATAAAGTTCCTTAAGCCAAATATGTAATAGACAAGAGCTACTCCTTGCTCAACGAAATGGACTCAACACCCCATATTAAATGCCTAAGAATGTACCTGACTAGTAAGTATCTTAAAACCTATGGATTGCTATGTCTCCGAAAGGGAATCAAGCTTGTGTACAGGGGCATAAATGCAGCAGTGATAGGATTGGAGAGGTTTGGTGAGCAAATGAAGACCCTTTGAAATCATATTGCATGGTACTCATTCCACGGGTCTCAACTCTCCAGGTTTCAGGGATTCTTCCTTCAGCTAAAACATGCATGTGGAACCCAGAGTATGATCAACCATGTGATCGGGAGACGTGTTCAAATATGTCTCAGTTTTCGTCCCCTGGTACTCGGGTGCAACATTCCAGACGCTTTACTAACACTCTCCCGACTTGGAGAGTCAGTGCCTTTAACCTCCTGTTTGGCCCTGTTTTCAATTTCAGTGGAAGATGAACAGGAATAGGGAGAACCAATGAGAGACAAGCTGGAGGTTTCTGGACGGGCAAATTTAACTCTCATTTCCCACCAAAGACAGGAATTAACCAAAGGCTCAGCGTGCCGTGCTGGAACCACATTAGGGCCTGAAGCAATCCTGCGGTGTTGCGGCCAGCTCAAAAGAAAGCGAGTTGAAGAAAGGAGCTCAGGGACACTGTAATTCACAAACCTGCAGAGTTATAAATGACAGCAATCATCCAAAAATATACTGAAGTAAGGCTGCCAAGAGGACTTGAAAGCGGGGCAGAATTGCAGGAAACCGATTTCAGGAGGTAGACTGGAATTGCATTTTAAGCATAGGAAAAGAGGCAGAACGTCCACAATGATGCACTTGGCCAAAAAGTGCGTATGCGTTTTTTCCTGAATCAGGAAAAAACGCATACGCACTTTTTGGCCAACCAAGCAAGCTTGCAAAGGAAATCTGCACTACAATGAAGTCTCACTTCCCCCCGGTCAGAAGGGCCATCTGAAAAAAGTGTAAAATCCAGAAAGGCAGGACAGGCCATGGAGAACTGGGAGCCTTGTTATGCTGATGGGCGGGATGTAAATTGCCAACAGCCACTCGGGAGAAGTGTATGGTGTTTCCTGAAACATCTAAAAAACAAAGCAACAGAGCCTAGGGCACTTCCACTTATGGTCCTATAGCTTAGGGAAATTAAAATCAAAAAGACACAGCCACCCCACAGTTTGGGACAGCTCTGTTTACAAGAACCTCGTTTACGGTACAAGTTCAATATCGCAGAAAGTGAAAAATGGATAAAGAAATTGTGGTACTTATGTACAATGCAAAATCACTCAGCCATGAAATCTATGTCATCAGGCCCGTAGCAGCATAATGAGTGGATTCAGGTATGATGATTCTAACTGAAATATGTCACACAGAAAAAGAAACATCATAAGATATCACTAATACATGGAATGTGAACTTGGCTACACATGAACTGAATTACAAAACAGAACAGGGTCTCAAGTTTAGAAAACCAACTTATGCTTCCTTAAGGGGGAAAGTGAGTTGGGGTGCTGCATAAAACCAGAGTTTGAAATTAGCACAGATACCATTCAATAAGCCAAATATGTAATAGACAAGACCTACCCCTTGCTCAACAAAATGGACTCAACAATGAGGTATCACCTCACACCTGATAGAATGGGCATCATGAGAAAATCTACAAACAAAAATGCTGGAAAGGGTGTGGAGAAAAGGAACCCTCTTCCACTATTGTTGGGAATATAAATTGATACAGTCACTACGGAGAACAATATGGAGTTTCTTAAGAAACTAACAATAGAATTACCATATGATACAGCAATCCCAGTACTGGACATATACCCAGACAAAACCATAAATCAAAACGAGACATTCACCGCAATGTTCATTGCATCACTATTTACAATATCGAGGTAATGGAAGCAACCTAAATGCCCACAGACAGACGAATGCATAAAGCTGTGGTACATATATAAAATGGAATATTACTAAGCCATGAAAAGGAATGAAATTGGGTCATTTGTAGAGACGTCGATGGATCTAGAGACTGTCATACAGAGTGAAGTAAGTCAGAAAGAGAAAAACAAATCTTGTATATTCATGCATATATGTGGAACCTAGAAAAACTGTACAGATTAACCATTTTGCAAGGCATAAATAGAGCAACAGATGTAGACAACAAATGTATGGACAACAAGGGGGGAAAGCTGTTGGGGGGGTGGTGGTGGGAGGAGTTGAGAGACTGGGATTGGCATGTGTACATTTATATGTATAAAATAGATAACCAATAAGAACCTGCTGTATAAAAATATAAAATAAAATTCAAAATTAAAAAGAAATAAAATTTAAAAAATAAAACAGAAAAAACAATTATTCCCTTCACATACATGTATTTATATGAATAAATTATTTCCATGCTTATATCTGTAAATACAAAAAAGAGGAATAAAATCTACCTTGAACCAAAAACGAAAAAGAGAAAAAAAACACAGAACCCACCAGTTCCACAGAGGAAAACCGTATCAGGGCACTTGCTCCAGTTGTAAACAATTCTGAAGTTGGCCAGTGGTGGGGAATCGTCTCCCATTCAGCCAGCAGCCCCCACGCAACAAGCGTCCTCATTGCAAAGCTGGGGCACCGTGCCGAGGCATCTGTGAGTAAACGTGAGCTGAGCCCCAGGCCAGTTGCTGCTGAACTATTCCCACCCGTCCCAGGTAAAACACCTGAATATATACAAGGACTTGAAAGCCTAGAGGAAGGGCCATAGAGCCACACGAGTGACAGCATGCCGGCCGACTTGGTGCCTGCAGGCCAGCCAGGATGGTCCTGGCCCTGGGTGCTCTTCTGGAAGATTTCCATTTCCCTGACTGAGATACCCGTCCTGTCCCTGCCCCCACTGCTTTTTTCCTTCCTCACCTCTGCCCAGGGAGAAATTCCAGCAGCAGGTATGGGTGACACATCCTCTTCTTTAGCAGGTGGCAGCCTGGCAACTGCTGCAGAAAGTCCAGCAGAGCCCCACTCACACTGGGCCACCCACAAAGCCGTGGCCTCTCACTCCCTCCCACCAGCCCAGCCCCGAGACTGCTGACAGGGCAGAGAAAATGGCGTCAGGCACGGCTGCAGGGGCTCTTGCTGCCTGGAGTGGTATTTATATTGATCTCAACCCAGGCACACCTGGGGAGGGCTGGCCCGCACGGTAAGGCTGCCCAGGTCAGCCAATCATCACCCCTCAGGGGCTCACAGTTGCAGAAAATGGAACTTGCTGAACCGGCCAGGTCCAAGGAACAGGTGTGGGCTCCTGAGAGTCAGGATAGACAAGGGGCTGCAGCTTTGGCTTGTTTTCTAATCATTTTATCTGGCCCATGAGTGGGAGACAACTTCAAGAAAACCCTCTCCTTATGAGAGGAACCCAGGAGTCAGGGAGAGGAGGGGTGGGTGGTGGTTGGAGACAGAGGCCTGGTGCCCCGGGTGCAGTGGAAGTCTCTGGAAGACCAGGTGGAGGGAGGCCGCACAGAGTGATGCCCAGGGTCACAGACCTGTCGCAGCTGCTGTTTGTTAGTTCAAGTCCTGCTCTGAGGTGCTCTGTGCCAGCTCTGAGCGACAGGTGAGCTGGGGGTGCTCTGCAATGAGGGCTATGTGCACGGTTCCTGTGTGCCCAGCCCTGCCATGGTACCTGCAAGGGTAGCTCTGTATCCTGGGAAGGGCCTGACCACGAGAGCCCCGTGGGCTGGGGTGGGGGTGGGGTACCTGCCCAGGTGAGCTCCATATTCTGGGATTGGTCTGACCACGAGAGCCCCATGGGCTGCTGGGGACCTGGTAAAGGATGTCAGGACAGTCAGTGAAGCCACTGAGGATATACCTCCAGTTGCTCCTAATTCCTACACCCTGCTGGTCATTCTACCAACCACCAGGACATGGTATTCTGTATTAGTCTTCAATGATGCCTTCTTTTGTATTCCATTAGTCCCAGAGTCACAAGAAATTTTGGCTTGTGAGTGGCAGGACTCAACATACAACTAAAACAATACTTCCGGGCCGTCTTGCCCCAAGGGTGCAAAAATTCCCACACCATCTTTGGGGAAAGCTTAGCTAAAGACCTAAAAGTTCTACCTCTGGAAAAGGAAACCCTCCTTCAGTACGCAGACGACATTCTGATCGCCAGCCCTACTAAGGAGGCCTCTGAACTACCAAGCCAATAAAGGATAGAAGTTGTCCAAGAAAAAGCTCAAATATCACAGACTGCGGTGACCTGCCTGGGCTTCATTCTCACAGAAGGTCGGAGAAGCCCATCCCAGGAAAGGGAAGAAACCATTTGCAGCCTTACCCCTTTCTAAAACTAGAAGACAGCTTAGGGGTTCCTGGGGAGGCCAGGGTTTGCTGCTTCTGGATCCCTAACTACAGTCTACTAGCTGGGCCTCTATATGAAACACTGAAAGGAAAAGATGATGATCCTTTTGAATAGAATCCAGAAGTGGCCTTTCAAGAATGGAAAGAGCAGTCAATTCAGACCCTTGCCCTGGAACTCCCTAATTTAGCTAAACCCTTTGACCTTTACATTCCCGGTGAAAGGTGAATCGCCATTGGAGAATTAGTGCAAAAACTGGGACCACTTGAAATGGAACAATGCAAGAATGCCATCCAGGTAGGATAAACTACGGTCACCAAGGGGCTTGGCCCACTGCCGCATCTGGCCAAGATACTGGCGGTATCTAAAAACCTGGAAATCAGCAGCCCAAAAGGCCACCTCCTTCCTAAGGGAAAAGGACCCCACGTGGTGATCCTAACCACCAACGATGCCCTGAAGTTGCAGGGTTCGCTCCGTGGGCACACCGACCTCGAGTGAGGAGGCCCTCCAACTCCAACATCCAGAGAGATAACCGGGGGCAACAGGGCACCATGACGACTCGTGTGAACATCACTTGACCTGGAGTTTCTCTCATAAAACAATAAGAGTGTGTCCCAAAAGAGTAGACTACTGCTTGCAGGACTTACTGCACCCAGAGGGGAGCTAATAATCTTGGTGGGGGAACCGTATATCACACTGTCACCATAGAAAAGCCTACAGACACCGTGATGATGGTGGCCAATAAGACCGGCTGGACTCCTGTTTACTTCAAAAGGCTGTTGACTCAGTGGTCATCATGGTCCTTGATCACCACTGACCCTGGACTGTCTGGGAGTTGAGCGGGCAGGGCTCTGACACCTGGTGCTGTTTGTACGTTAATTCAGGGGCCTAATTGAAGAAAGCGCAGACTACTGGTCAGAGCATCTAGGCTGGCAGAAATGGTCAGCCTAAGGTGGCCGAACAAATGTGGGGCGGGGTGAAACCGACCCCCACAGCGTCTCTGCACATCTCTTTCCTGGACTCTTAAAGGTCATTAGAATCTATAACACTTCCAATGTTGGTGCTCAGGTGGACGAGCAGGGAGGCAGGGGCCCTGGGGACAATCAACGTCACCTGGAGGCTGCTGGGGAGAAGCTCTGACCCTCGCCCCCGGGTATTAGGGCTCCCAACTCAGCACTCAGCAGTTACAGAAGAAGTGTCTGCACCCTCAGCACTCCAAGAATGAGGAACGGGACAAAAGGCAGAGGAGGGGTTTGTCCCCAGCAAAGCCCATTAAAAATCCCTGGGAGATAAAAATAGAATCTGGGCAATAAAGTCAAGTCTAACCTTTTTTATCCTTTGTGCTTTGTCTAATTTCACGTGCTCCTAGGGTCCCGCATGCAGAGGTTCCACACCCGGCACTTCAGACCAGATTTCCTAGTGCAGAATGGCTGGGTCGACACCTCAGCTCCTGGGGCCCAGTGCAGACTCCGCGATATAGAGCCTGAGCTGCAGCCAACCTGGCCCTCGAGAGCTCCGCCCCCTCCCTCCCACTGACTCTGACAGGATCTCTACACAGCAGCCCAGCCCACAGCCCACGGGGTAGTGCATGCTCTCACCTCTCCATTCTCTGATCAAAATATAAAGTTTCCTTTGCTTGTGAACCAAACTCAGTCTCGATCTGTTGGCCCCAATGACACTGGGCAGGGGGACACTTGTTGGGGTCCACTCTGGAGGATCAGTAACAGAAATTGAGACTATTGTAACCTCAATGAACAGATGTGTGAGCCAAACTGTAGTTAACATAGAACAGTGTATAAGGCTCGGGTAAAATAAGATGTTTCTAACACTTCCATTTGATATTTCCATCACTTTATTATAAGCAAGTTCAGTGAAAAGGTTTGTCTTATTTGTCAGGTCAATATTAGAGAAACGAAGTGATTTCTTTCCAAGGATGTACATCTAATAATCTTGGTTAAAGCTTCAATCTTGTTTTAAATGCTTTTCCATTGAAAATGATACCTCTCTTTCAGCTCCCCCATTTCTGAGAAGTATAAAATCTTATAATTTATTATTACCAAAGGGGAAAGGTGGGAGGAGGGATAAATTAACAGTTTGGGATTAACACATACACACTGCTATGTATAAAATAGATCATCAACAAGGAACTACTGTATAGCACAGGGAACTACACTCAACATTTTGCAATAACCTATAAGGGGAAATAATCTGAAAAAGAATAGATATTTTTATTGACATCATCTATCAATGACAGTTAAAGTGTAACC
Source organism: Pseudorca crassidens (assembly GCF_039906515.1). NCBI lineage: Eukaryota > Metazoa > Chordata > Mammalia > Artiodactyla > Delphinidae > Pseudorca > Pseudorca crassidens. The sequence continues at coordinate 1,757,713 of NW_027136299.1, forward strand.
TAAGGGAAGCTGGTGGTGAGTGCTTCTGACCCTGAAGACTTCAATCATCTAAAGTTTGGACTCTGCCTACTTCCCAAGGCCCTTAATGAACATATGTGTAGCCGTAGCTTAAAAAATTCCCCAGTTTGGGTTTCGGGGAGACACTGATTTTGAAAAAGCCCTGGTGTTCTCCTTACATGAATGGGACTCTTCCTACTGCTAAAACATGTCTGTCACACCCAGAGGATGGTATACCGTCTGATCGGGAAGAGTTTGGAAAAGGCATCTCCTCTCCTCATCTCCTGGTGCTCGGGTTCACCCCTCCAGCGTCTTTACTAACAGTCTCCCCACTTGGAGATGTCAGCACTGTCAACATCCTGTTGCGTACAGTTTGGAATTTGTCCAGAGGATGAAGCGGAAGGATGAGGAACAATGAGAGACAAGTCCTAGGTGTTCAGACAGGCACATGTCACTCTAATTTCCAATCAGGAAGACGAATTGACCAAAGGCTAGGGTTGCCCATGGAAACAGTATAGGGCTTGAGGAAATCCCGCTGCTTTGTGGCCAGTTCCCATAAACACAAGTTGAACAATGGAACTCAGGGGCAGTAAAATTCACAAAACTGCAGAGTTGAAAATATCCATCACTGAAAAATGTCTTGAGGAAAGTCAGAGAAAAGGACTTGTAAGCAAGGGAGAATGGCAGGAAAGGGATTTGAGGAGGTAGAAAGGACTCGCCATTAAGCACAAGAAAAGGAGCTGAACATTGCCAACATTGCAGTTGGCCAAAAAGGGTGTATGCGTTTTTTTCTGTATATATTCAAGAAAAGGGCATACACTTTTTTAGCCAACCAAACAGGTGGGCACTGGAAGTCAATACTACAAAAGATATCACTTCGCATCAGTCAGAAGAGCCATCCTCATAAAGCGTAAACAACAGAAATGCAGGACAGGGCAAGGAGAAGAGGGAGCCCTGTGAGACTTATAGTGGAAATGTATATTGCCAACGGCCATTCTGGAGAAGTGTATTGTGTTTACTAAAGCATCTAAAAAATGAGCTACAGAGCATAGGGCACTTGCACTCATGGGCGTATATCTTGAGAAAAACAAAAATCGAGAGGACACAGGCACCCCAATGTTTACCCCCTCTCTGTTTAAAAGATCCTCAACTAGGATATAACTTAAATGTCTCTGGAGGGAAAAAATGGGTAGAGATGTGGTACTTAGGTAGAGTGGAATATTATTCAGCCTGGAAATCAATGAAATATGGCCAGTTGTAACAACTCCGGAGGAGTTACGTATGATCTTTCTAAGTGACAGAATTCAAAAAGAAAAAGACACATATCATAAGATATCACTTAAAGGTGGAATCCAAAATGGCTACACATGAAATAAATTACAAAACAAAAACATAGTCAAATATGTAGAAAACACGCATAAGGCTGCTAAACGGGAAAGGTGGGGAGGGGTGAGGCATCACCCAGGAGGTTGAAATTAGCAAAGATACCATTCCAAATACCAAACTGATAATCAACAAGGCCTACACGGTAGCTAAAAGAACTGCACTCAGCACACTCAAGTCACCGGAAAAGAATATATACGACTGGTAAGAATCTGAAAAAGAATTTACTGATGTCTCTCTGTACGTGAATCAAGTGGATGTACAGCAGCAAGAAACAGAGCTTTGAAAATCAGCTGTAACCAATATAGTAATAAATTGAAAAAAATAAACGACAGAGAGACAGAGAAAACCTCTTACAACTTTTCCTCAGGGCCGGTGATGCAACATGGATTGAACACATCTAGACCCACAGCAGGATGAGACATAAGGCTGGAAACTGTTTGCGCTAAGAGAAATGTGAGGTTGGGTGAGGAAATGCACACCCTTTAAAGTAATACTACCTGGTACCCATTCAATGGGTCCCAAATATGCAGGTTCAAGGGATCTTCCTACAGCTAAAACATGCATGGAAAACCCAGAGGACTGTACACCATGTGATCGGGAGATGTGTCTAAAATGCAGCTCATTTATCCTCTCCTGGTGCTCCTGTTCACCATTCCAGCCACGTTACTTAGAATCTCCCCACTTGGAGAATCAGCACATTTCAACTTCTGTTTCACACATTTTGCAAATTGTGAGGAGGATGAACGGGGAACCAATGAGAGAATAGTTGTAGGGGTTTAGACGGGCACATATCACTCTAATTTCCCATTAAGAATAAGAATTGAAAAAAGGCTCAGCCCGCCTCGCCCGAGCCAAAATAGGGCCTGAAGCAATCCTGCGGGTTTGAGGCCAGCTCACAAAAGAGCAACTTAAAAAATGGAGCTCAGGGTCACTGCAATTCACAAACCTGCAGAGTTATAAATGAAAACTAACGTCCAAAAATATGTTGAGGTAAGGCAAAGAAGAGGATCTGAATGCAAGACAGAATTGCAAGAAACAGATTTCAAGAGATAGATTGGACTCGTCTTTAAAGCACATGAAAAGCGGCAGAATTTCGACAATGATGCAGTTGGCCCAAAAGGGCGTATGCGTTTTTTCCTGATTATATCCAGGAAAAAACACATACGCACTTTATGGGCAACGAAGCAAGCAAGCAATGCAAATGTGCACAACAAAGAAGTCTCATTTCCCACTGGTCAAAAGGGCCATCCTAAAAAATTGTAAAAACCAGAAATGCAGGACAAGCCATGGAGAACAGGGAGCCTTTATACGCTGATGGGCAGTGTGTGAACTGCCGAGAGCCACTCTGGAGAAGTGTATGGTGGTTCCTAAATCATCTAAAAAACAGAGCTACAGAGCATAGGACACTTCCAATCATGGGAGTATATCTAGGGAAATCTAAAAATTAACAAGACACAAGCACACCACAGTTTAGGGCTACTCTGTTTACAAGAACCTCAACTTCAGTATACCTTAAATATCCCAGGAAAGAGAACAATGGATAAAGAAGATGTGGTACTTATGTACAATGGAATATCTCTTCACCATGAAATCAATGTAATAAGGCTAGTAGAAGGATAAAGAGTGGATTTAGGTCCGATAATACTACTTGAAATAAGTCAAACAGAAAAAGAAACATATCATAAGATATCACTTATAGAGGGAGGGTAAATATGGCTGCACAAGAAATGAATTACAGAACAGAACAGTGTCTCACATTTAGAAAACACACTTATTTCAGCTTAAGGGGAAAGGAGAGGTGGGGTGATGCATAAAACCAGAGTTTGAAATTAGCACAGATACCGTTCAATAAACCAAATAGATATTAGACAAGATCTACACCTTGCTCAATGAACTGGCCTCAACACACCCTATACACCGCAGAGAAATATATCTGAGTAATAAGAATCTTAAAACCCATGTATTGATATATCTCCATAAGGGAATCAAGTGTGTGCAGAGTGGCACAAACACGCAGTGAAAATGAGCTAAACCCCATTATAGAAATAAATTTTAAAAACAAAACGCAGAAACAATGAAAGAGAGAAAAATTCTTACAAAATTCGCTCAGGGGCTGTGATGCAACCTGGATTGACCACATATAAACCCACAGCTGGATAAGACATAAGGCTGGACACTTGGGGCTGAGAGGATTGATGAGCTTTGGTGAGCAACTGCCAAAAGTTTAATGCAATACTTCATGCTACTCATTCCAAGGGTCCCAACACTCCAGGTTGAAGGGAATCTTCCTACAGCTAAACCATGCTTGGGAAACCCAGCGACTGGTATACCATATGATCGGGAAAGGTTTCTAAAATGCACCTCATTTTTCCTCTCCTGGGGCTCCGGATCGACATTCCAGCTGCTTTACCAAAAATATCCCCACATGGAGAGTCAATGCCTTTAAGTTCTGGTATCGCACAGTCTGCAGTTAGTGCGGAGGATGAATGGGAATAGGGGGAACCAGTGAGAAACTAGCTGTAGCGGTTTCAATGGGCACATGTCACTCTAAATTCACATCAGTAAGAAGAATAAACCAAAGGCACAGCAAGGTGCCCCAGAAGAAGAATAGGGCCTGAAGGAATCCTGTGGTTATGAGGCAAGATCACAAAAATAAGAGCTGAAAAATGGAGCTAAGGGCCACTGCAATTCAAAAACCTGCAGAGTTATAAAGGCCAACTATTTTCAAAAAATATATTGAGGTAAGGCTATGAAGAGGCATTGAAAGCAAGGCAGAATTGCAGGAAAACGATTTCAGGAGGTAGACTGGAATTGCATTTAAAGCATAGGAAAAGAGGCAGAACGTCCACAATGATTCACTTGGCCAAAAAGGGCGTATGCCTTTTTTCCTGAATTTATTCAGGAAAAAAGGCATACGCCCTTTTTGGCCAACCAAGCAAGCTTGCAAAGGAAATCTGCACTACAATGAAGTCTCACTTCCCCCTGGTCAAAAGGGACATCTGAAAAAAGTGTAAAATCCAGAAAGGCAGGACAGGCCATGGAGAACTGGGAGCCTTGTTATGCTGATGGGCGGGATGTGTATGGTGTTTCCTGAAACATCTAAAAAACAAAGCAACAGAGCCTAGGGCACTTCCACTTATGGTCCTATAGCTTAGGGAAATTAAAATCAAAAAGACACAGCCACCCCAAAGTTTGGGACGCCTCTGTTTACAAGAACCTCGTTTACAGTACAAGTTCAACATTGCAGAAAGTGAAAAATGGATAAAGTAGTTGTGGTATTTACTTACAAAGCAATATCACTCAGCAATGAAATCTGTGTCATCAGGCCCTTAGCAGCACAATGAGTGGATTCAGGTATGATGATTCTAACTGAAATAAGTCACACAGAAAAAGAAACATCAAAAGATATCAGTAATACACGGAATGTAAACTTGGCTACACAGGAACTGAATTACAGAACAGAACAGGGTCTCAAATTTAGAAAACCAACTTATGCTTGCTTAAGGGTAAAGGTGAGTTGGGGTGCTGCATAAAACCAGAGATTGAAATGAGCACAGATAAAGTTCCTTAAGCCAAATATGGAATAGACAAGAGCTACTCGTTGCTCAACGAAATGGACTCAACACCGCATATTAAAAGCCTAAGAATGTACCTGACTAGTAAGTATCTTAAAACCTATGGATTGCTATGTCTCCGAAAGAGAATCAAGCATGTGTACAGGGGCATAAACGCAGCAGTGATAGGATTGGAGAGGTTCGGTGAGCAAATGAAGACCCTTTGAAGTCATATTGCATGGTACCCATTCCACGGGTTTCAACTACCCAGGTTTAAGGTATTCTTCCTTCAGCTAAAACATGCATGTGGAACCTAGAGTATGATCAACCATGTGATCGGGAAATGTGTTCAAATATGTCTCAGTTTTCGTACCCTGGTACTCGGGTGCAACATTCCAGACGCTTTACTAACACCCTCCCGACTTGGAGAGTCAGTCCCTTTAACCTCCTGTTTGGCCCAGTTTGCAATTTCTGCGGAAGATGAACAGGAATAGCGAGAACCAATGAGAGACTAGCTGGAGGTGTCTGGACGGGCAAATTTAACTCTCATTTCCCACCAGGAAGAGGAATTAACCAAAGGCTCAGCGTGCCGTGCCGGAACCAGATTAGAGCCTGAAGCCATCCTGCGGTGTTGCGGCCAGCTCAAAAGAAAGCGAGTTGAAGAAAGGAGCTCAGGGGCACTGTAATTCACAAACCTGCAGAGTTATAAATGACAGCTATCGTCCAAAAATATACTGAAGTAAGGCTGCCAAGAGGACTTGAAAGCGGGGCAGAATTGCAGGAAACCGATTTCAGGAGGTAGACTGGAATTGCATTGAAAGCATAGGAAAAGAGGCAGAACGTCCACAATGATGCACTTGGCCAAAAAGTGTGTATGCGTTTTTTCCTGAATATATTCAGGAAAAAACGCATACGCCCTTTTTGGCCAACCAAGCAAGCTTGCAAAGGAAATCTGCACTACAATGAAGTCTCACTTCCCCCCGGTCAAAAGGGCCATCTGAAAAAAGTGTAAAATCCAGAAAGGCAGGACAGGCCATGGAGAACTGGGAGCCTTGTTATGCTGATGGGCGGGATGTAAATTGCCAACAGACACTCGGGAGAAGTGTATGGTGTTTCCTGAAACATCTAAAAAACAAAGCAACAGAGCCTAGGGCACTTCCACTTATGGTCCTATAGCTTAGGGAAATTAAAATCAAAAAGACACAGCCACCCCAAAGTTTGGAATGCCTCTGTTTACAAGAACCTCTTTTACAGTACAAGTTCAACATCGCAGAAAGTGAAAAATGGATAAAGAAGTTGTGGTATTTACTTACACAGCAATATCACTCAGCAATGAAATCTATGTCATCAGGCCCTTAGCAGCACAATGAGTGGATTCAGGTATGATGATTCTAACTGAAATATGTCACACAGAAAAAGAAACATCATAAGATATCAGTAATACATGGAATGTAAACTTGGCTCCACAGGAACTGAATTACAGAACAGAACAGGGTCTCAAATTTAGAAAACCAACTTATGCTTGCTTAAGGGTAAAGGTGAGTTGGGGTGCTGCATAAAACCAGAGATTGAAATGAGCACAGATAAAGTTCCTTAAGCCAAATATGGAATAGACAAGAGCTACTCCTTGCTCAACGAAATGGACTCAACACCCCATATTAAGCGCCTAAGAATGTACCTGACTAGTAAGTATCTTAAAACCTAGGGATTGCTATGTCTCCGAAAGAGAATCAAGCATGTGTACAGGGGCATAAACGCAGCAGTGATAGGATTGGAGAGGTTCGGTGAGCAAATGAAGACCCTTTGAAGTCATATTGCATAGTACCCATTCCACGGGTTTCAACTACCCAGGTTTAAGGTATTCTTCCTTCAGCTAAAACATGCATGTGGAACCTAGAGTACGATCAACCATGTGATCGGGAAACGTGTTCAAATATGTCTCAGTTTTCGTACCCTGGTACTCGGGTGCAACATTCCAGACGCTTTACTAACACCCTCCCGACTTGGAGAGTCAGTCCCTTTAACCTCCTGTTTGGCCCAGTTTGCAATTTCTGCGGAAGATGAACAGGAATAGCGAGAACCAATGAGAGACTAGCTGGAGGTGTCTGGACGGGCAAATTTAACTCTCATTTCCCACCAGGAAGAGGAATTAACCAAAGGCTCAGCGTGCCGTGCCGGAACCAGATTAGGGCCTGAAGCCATCCTGCGGTGTTGCGGCCAGCTCAAAAGAAAGCGAGTTGAAGAAAGGAGCTCAGGGGCACTGTAATTCACAAACCTGCAGAGTTATAAATGACAGCTATCGTCCAAAAATATACTGAAGTAAGGCTGCCAAGAGGACTTGAAAGCGGGGCAGAATTGCAGGAAACCGATTTCAGGAGGTAGACTGGAATTGCATTGAAAGCATAGGAAAAGAGGCAGAACGTCCACAATGATGCACTTGGCCAAAAAGGGCGTATGTGTTTTTTCCTGAATATATTCAGGAAAAAACGCATACGCCCTTTTTGGCCAACCAAGCAAGCTTGCAAAGGAAATCTGCACTACAATGAAGTCTCACTTCCCCCCGGTCAAAAGGGCCATCTGAAAAAAGTGTAAAATCCAGAAAGGCAGGACAGGCCATGGAGAACTGGGAGCCTTTTTATGCTGATGGGAGGGATGTAAATTGCCAACAGCCACTCGGGAGAAGTGTATGGTGTTTCCTGAAACATCTAAAAAACAAAGCAACAGAGCCTAGGGCACTTCCACTTATGGTCCTATAGCTTAGGGAAATTAAAATCAAAAAGACACAGCCACCCCAAAGTTTGGGACGCCTCTGTTTACAAGAACCTCATTTACCGTACAAGTTCAATATCACAGAAAGTGAAAAATGGATAAAGAAGTTGTGGTACTTACGTACAATGCAGTATCACTCAACAATGAAATCTATGTCATCAGGCCCGTAGCAGCATAATGAGTGGATTCAGGTACTATGATTCTAACTGAAATAAGTCACACAGAAAAAGAAACATCATAAGATATCACTAATACACAGAATGTAAACTTGGCTACACAGGAACTGAATTCCAAAACAGAACAGGGTCTCAAATTTAGAAAACCAACTTATGCTTGCTTAAGGGGAAAGGTGAGTTGGGGTGCTGCATAAAACCAGAGATTGAAATGAGCACAGATAAAGTTCCTTAAGCCAAATATGGAATAGACAAGAGCTACTCCTTGCTCAACGAAATGGACTCAACACCCCATATTAAATGCCTAAGAATGTACCTGACTAGTAAGTATCTTAAAACCTATGGATTGCTATGTCTCCAAAAGAGAATCAAGCGTCTGTACAGGGTGATAAACGCAGCAGTGATAGGATTGGAGAAGTTCGGTGAGCAAATGAAGACCCTTTGAAGTCATATTGCATGGTACCCATTACACGGGTCTCAACTCTCCAGGTTTAAGGTATTCTTCCTTCAGCTAAAACATGCATGTGGAACCCAGAGTATGATCAACCGTGTGAACGGGAGACGTGTTCAAATATGTCTCAGTTTTCCTCCCCTGGTACTCGGGTGCAACATTCCAGATGCTTTACTAACACCCTCCCGACTTGGAGAGTCAGTCCCTTTAACCTCCTGTTTGGCCCAGTTTGCAATTTCTGCGGAAGATGAACAGGAATAGCGAGAACCAATGAGAGACTAGCTGGAGGTGTCTGGACGGGCAAATTTAACTCTCATTTCCCACGAGGAAGAGGAATTAACCAAAGGCTCAGCGTGCCGTGACGGAACCAGATTAGGGCCTGAAGCCATCCTGCGGTGTTGCGGCCAGGTCACAAGAAAGCGAGTTGAAGAAAGGAGCTCAGGGGCACTGTAATTCACAAACCTGCAGAGTTATAAATGACAGCTATCGTCCAAAAATATACTGAAGTAGGGCTGCCAAGAGGACTTGAAAGCGGGGCAGAATTGCAGGAAACCGATTTCAGGAGGTAGACTGGAATTGCATTGAAAGCATAGGAAAAGAGGCAGAACGTCCACAATGATGCACTTGGCCAAAAAGGGCGTATGCGTTTTTTCCTGAATATATTCAGGAAAAAACGCATACGCCCTTTTTGGCCAACCAAGCAAGCTTGCAAAGGAAATCTGCACTACAATGAAGTCTCACTTCCCCCCGGTCAAAAGGGCCATCTGAAAAAAGTGTAAAATCCAGAAAGGCAGGACAGGCCATGGAGAACTGGGAGCCTTTTTATGCTGATGGGTGGGATGTAAATTGCCAACAGACACTCGGGAGAAGTGTATGGTGTTTCCTGAAACATCTAAAACACAAAGCAACAGAGCCTAGGGCACTTCCACTTATGGTCCTATAGCTTAGGGAAATTAAAATCAAAAAGACACAGCCACCCCAAAGTTTGGGACGCCTCTGTTTACAAGAACCTCGTTTACAGTACAAGTTCAACATCGCAGAAAGTGAAAAATGGATAAAGAAGTTGTGGTATTTACTTACAAAGCAATATCACTCAGCAATGAAATCTATGTCATCAGGCCCTTAGCAGCACAATGAGTGGATTCAGGTATGATGATTCTAACTGAAATAAGTCACACAGAAAAAGAAACATCATAAGATATCAGTAATACACGGAATGTAAACTTGGCTACACAGGAACTGAATTACAGAACAGAACAGGGTCTCAAATTTAGAAAACCAACTTATGCTTGCTTAAGGGTAAAGGTGAGTTGGGGTGCTGCATAAAACCAGAGATTGAAATGAGCACAGATAAAGTTCCTTAAGCCAAATATGGAATAGACAAGAGCTACTCCTTGCTCAACGAAATGGACTCAACACCGCATATTAAACGCCTAAGAATGTACCTGACTAGTAAGTATCTTAAAACCTATGGATTGCTATGTCTCCGAAAGAGAATCAAGCATGTGTACAGGGGCATAAACGCAGCAGTGATAGGATTGGAGAGGTTCGGTGAGCAAATGAAGACCCTTTGAAGTCATATTGCATGGTACCCATTCCACGGGTTTCAACTACCCAGGTTTAAGGTATTCTTCCTTCAGCTAAAACATGCATGTGGAACCTAGAGTACGATCAACCATGTGATCGGGAAACGTGTTCAAATATGTCTCAGTTTTCGTACCCTGGTACTCGGGTGCAACATTCCAGACGCTTTACTAACACCCTCCCGACTTGGAGAGTCAGTCCCTTTAACCTCCTGTTTGGCCCAGTTTGCAATTTCTGCGGAAGATGAACAGGAATAGCGAGAACCAATGAGAGACTAGCTGGAGGTGTCTGGACGGGCAAATTTAACTCTCATTTCCCACCAGGAAGAGGAATTAACCAAAGGCTCAGCGTGCCGTGCCGGAACCAGATTAGGGCCTGAAGCCATCCTGCGGTGTTGCGGCCAGCTCAAAAGAAAGCGAGTTGAAGAAAGGAGCTCAGGGGCACTGTAATTCACAAACCTGCAGAGTTATAAATGACAGCTATCGTCCAAAAATATACTGAAGTAAGGCTGCCAAGAGGACTTGAAAGCGGGGCAGAATTGCAGGAAACCGATTTCAGGAGGTAGACTGGAATTGCATTGAAAGCATAGGAAAAGAGGCAGAACGTCCACAATGATGCACTTGGCCAAAAAGGGTGTATGGGTTTTTTCCTGAATATATTCAGGAAAAAACGCATACGCCCTTTTTGGCCAACCAAGCAAGCTTGCAAAGGAAATCTGCACTACAATGAAGTCTCAATTCCCCCCGGTCAAAAGGGCCATCTGAAAAAAGTGTAAAATCCAGAAAGGCAGGACAGGCCATGGAGAACTGGGAGCCTTGTTATGCTGATGGGCGGGATGTAAATTGCCAACAGCCACTCGGGAGAAGTGTATGGTGTTTCCTGAAACATCTAAAAAACAAAGCAACAGAGCCTAGGGCACTTCCACTTATGGTCCTATAGCTTAGGGAAATTAAAATCAAAAAGACACAGCCACCCCAAAGTTTGGGACGCCTCTGTTTACAAGAACCTCATTTACCGTACAAGTTCAATATCACAGAAAGTGAAAAATGGATAAAGAAGTTGTGGTACTTACGTACAATGCAGTATCACTCAACAATGAAATCTATGTCATCAGGCCCGTAGCAGCATAATGAGTGGATTCAGGTACGATGATTCTAACTGAAATAAGTCACAAAGAAAAAGAAACATCATAAGATATCACTAATACACAGAATGTAAACTTGGCTACACAGGAACTGAATTCCAAAACAGAACAGGGTCTCAAATTTAGAAAACCAACTTATGCTTGCTTAAGGGGAAAGGTGAGTTGGGGTGCTGCATAAAACCAGAGATTGAAATGAGCACAGATAAAGTTCCTTAAGCCAAATATGGAATAGACAAGAGCTACTCCTTGCTCAACGAAATGGACTCAACACCCCATATTAAATGCCTAAGAATGTACCTGACTAGTAAGTATCTTAAAACCTATGGATTGCTATGTCTCCAAAAGAGAATCAAGCGTCTGTACAGGGGGAAAAACGCAGCAGTGATAGGATTGGAGAAGTTCGGTGAGCAAATGAAGACCCTTTGAAGTCATATTGCATGGTACCCATTCCACAGGTCTCAACTCTCCAGGTTTAAGGTATTCTTCCTTCAGCTAAAACATGCATGTGGAACCCAGAGTATGATCAACAGTGTGAACGGGAGACGTGTTCAAATATGTCTCAGTTTTCCTCCCCTGGTACTCGGGTGCAACATTCCAGATGCTTTACTAACACCCTCCCGACTTGGAGAGTCAGTCCCTTTAACCTCCTGTTTGGCCCAGTTTGCAATTTCTGCGGAAGATGAACAGGAATAGCGAGAACCAATGAGAGACTAGCTGGAGGTGTCTGGACGGGCAAATTTAACTCTCATTTCCCACCAGGAAGAGGAATTAACCAAAGGCTCAGCGTGCCGTGCCGGAACCAGATTAGGGCCTGAAGCCATCCTGCGGTGTTGCGGCCAGCTCAAAAGAAAGCGAGTTGAAGAAAGGAGCTCAGGGGCACTGTAATTCACAAACCTGCAGAGTTATAAATGACAGCTATCATCCAAAAATATACTGAAGTAAGGCTGCCAAGAGGACTTGAAAGCGGGGCAGAATTGCAGGAAACCGATTTCAGGAGGTAGACTGGAATTGCATTGAAAGCATAGGAAAAGAGGCAGAACGTCCACAATGATGCACTTGGCCAAAAAGGGCGTATGCGTTTTTTCCTGAATATATTCAGGAAAAAACGCATACGCCCTTTTTGGCCAACCAAGCAAGCTTGCAAAGGAAATCTGCACTACAATGAAGTCTCACTTCCCCCCGGTCAAAAGGGCCATCTGAAAAAAGTGTAAAATCCAGAAAGGCAGGACAGGCCATGGAGAACTGGGAGCCTTGTTATGCTGATGGGCGGGATGTAAATTGCCAACAGACACTCGGGAGAAGTGTATGGTGTTTCCTGAAACATCTAAAAAACAAAGCAACAGAGCCTAGGGCACTTCCACTTATGGTCCTATAGATTAGGGAAATTAAAATCAAAAAGACACAGCCACCCCAAAGTTTGGGACGCCTCTGTTTACAAGAACCTCGTTTACAGTACAAGTTCAACATCGCAGAAAGTGAAAAATGGATAAAGAAGTTGTGGTATTTACTTACAAAGCAATATCACTCAGCAATGAAATCTATGTCATCAGGCCCTTAGCAGCACAATGAGTGGATTCAGGTATGATGATTCTAACTGAAATAAGTCACACAGAAAAAGAAACATCATAAGATATCAGTAATACACGGAATGTAAACTTGGCTACACAGGAACTGAATTACAGAACAGAACAGGGTCTCAAATTTAGAAAACCAACTTATGCTTGCTTAAGGGTAAAGGTGAGTTGGGGTGCTGCATAAAACCAGAGATTGAAATGAGCACAGATAAAGTTCCTTAAGCCAAATATGGAATAGACAAGAGCTACTCCTTGCTCAACGAAATGGACTCAACACCGCATATTAAACGCCTAAGAATGTACCTGACTAGTAAGTATCTTAAAACCTATGGATTGCTATGTCTCCGAAAGAGAATCAAGCATGTGTACAGGGGCATAAACGCAGCAGTGATAGGATTGGAGAGGTTCGGTGAGCAAATGAAGACCCTTTGAAGTCATATTGCATGGTACCCATTCCACGGGTTTCAACTACCCAGGTTTAAGGTATTCTTCCTTCAGCTAAAACATGCATGTGGAACCTAGAGTACGATCAACCATGTGATCGGGAAACGTGTTCAAATATGTCTCAGTTTTCGTACCCTGGTACTCGGGTGCAACATTCCAGACGCTTTACTAACACCCTCCCGACTTGGAGAGTCAGTCCCTTTAACCTCCTGTTTGGCCCAGTTTGCAATTTCTGCGGAAGATGAACAGGAAGAGCGAGAACCAATGAGAGACTAGCTGGAGGTGTCTGGACGGGCAAATTTAACTCTCATTTCCCACCAGGAAGAGGAATTAACCAAAGGCTCAGCGTGCCGTGCCGGAACCAGATTAGGGCCTGAAGCCATCCTGCGGTGTTGCGGCCAGGTCACAAGAAAGCGAGTTGAAGAAAGGAGCTCAGGGGCACTGTAATTCACAAACCTGCCGAGTTATAAATGACAGCTATCGTCCAAAAATATACTGAAGTAAGGCTGCCAAGAGGACTTGAAAGCGGGGCAGAATTGCAGGAAACCGATTTCAGGAGGTAGACTGGAATTGCATTGAAAGCATAGGAAAAGAGGCAGAACGTCCACAATGATGCACTTGGCCAAAAAGGGCGTATGCGTTTTTTCCTGAATATATTCAGGAAAAAACGCATACGCCCTTTTTGGCCAACCAAGCAAGCTTGCAAAGGAAATCTGCACTACAATGAAGTCTCACTTCCCCCCGGTCAAAAGGGCCATCTGAAAAAAGTGTAAAATCCAGAAAGGCAGGACAGGCCATGGAGAACTGGGAGCCTTGTTATGCTGATGGGCGGGATGTAAATTGCCAACAGCCACTCGGGAGAAGTGTATGGTGTTTCCTGAAACATCTAAAAAACAAAGCAACAGAGCCTAGGGCACTTCCACTTATGGTCCTATAGCTTAGGGAAATTAAAATCAAAAAGACACAGCCACCCCAAAGTTTGGGACGCCTCTGTTTACAAGAACCTCATTTACCGTACAAGTTCAATATCACAGAAAGTGAAAAATGGATAAAGAAGTTGTGGTACTTACGTACAATGCAGTATCACTCAACAATGAAATCTATGTCATCAGGCCTGTAGCAGCATAATGAGTGGATTCAGGTACGATGATTCTAACTGAAATAAGTCACACAGAAAAAGAAACATCATAAGATATCACTAATACACAGAATGTAAACTTGGCTACACAGGAATTGAATTCCAAAACAGAACAGGGTCTCAAATTTAGAAAACCAACTTATGCTTGCTTAAGGGGAAAGGTGAGTTGGGGTGCTGCATAAAACCAGAGATTGAAATGAGCACAGATAAAGTTCCTTAAGCCAAATATGGAATAGACAAGAGCTACTCCTTGCTCAACGAAATGGACTCAACACCCCATATTAAATGCCTAAGAATGTACCTGACTAGTAAGTATCTTAAAACCTATGGATTGCTATGTCTCCAAAAGAGAATCAAGCGTCTGTACAGGGGGATAAACGCAGCAGTGATAGGATTGGAGAAGTTCGGGGAGCAAATGAAGACCCTTTGAAGTCATATTGCATGGTACCCATTACACGGGTCTCAACTCTCCAGGTTTAAGGTATTCTTCCTTCAGCTAAAACATGCATGTGGAACCCAGAGTATGATCAACCGTGTGAACGGGAGACGTGTTCAAATATGTCTCAGTTTTCCTCCCCTGGTACTCGGGTGCAACATTCCAGATGCTTTACTAACACCCTCCCGACTTGGAGAGTCAGTCCCTTTAACCTCCTGTTTGGCCCAGTTTGCAATTTCTGCGGAAGATGAACAGGAATAGCGAGAACCAATGAGAGACTAGCTGGAGGTGTCTGGACGGGCAAATTTAACTCTCATTTCCCACCAGGAAGAGGAATTAACCAAAGGCTCAGCGTGCCGTGCTGGAACCAGATTAGGGCCTGAAGCCATCCTGCGGTGTTACGGCCAGCTCAAAAGAAAGCGAGTTGAAGAAAGGAGCTCAGGGGCACTGTAATTCACAAACCTGCAGAGTTATAAATGACAGCTATCGTCCAAAAATATACTGAAGTAAGGCTGCCAAGAGGACTTGAAAGCGGGGCAGAATTGCAGGAAACCGATTTCAGGAGGTAGACTGGAATTGCATTTTAAGCATAGGAAAAGAGGCAGAACGTCCACAATGATGCACTTGGCCAAAAAGGGCGTATGCGTTTTTTCCTGAATATATTCAGGAAAAAACGCATACGCCCTTTTTGGCCAACCAAGCAAGCTTGCAAAGGAAATCTGCACTACAATGAAGTCTCACTTCCCCCCGGTCAAAAGGGCCATCTGAAAAAAGTGTAAAATCCAGAAAGGCAGGACAGGCCATGGAGAACTGGGAGCCTTGTTATGCTGATGGGCGGGATGTAAATTGCCAACAGACACTCGGGAGAAGTGTATGGTGTTTCCTGAAACATCTAAAACACAAAGCAACAGAGCCTAGGGCACTTCCACTTATGGTCCTATAGCTTAGGGAAATTAAAATCAAAAAGACACAGCCACCCCAAAGTTTGGGACGCCTCTGTTTACAAGAACCTCGTTTACAGTACAAGTTCAACATCGCAGAAAGTGAAAAATGGATAAAGAATTTGTGGTATTTACTTACAAAGCAATATCACTCAGCAATGAAATCTATGTCATCAGGCCCTTAGCAGCACAATGAGTGGATTCAGGTATGATGATTCTAACTGAAATAAGTCACACAGAAAAAGAAACATCATAAGATATCAGTAATACACGGAATGTAAACTTGGCTACACAGGAACTGAATTACAGAACAGAACAGGGTCTCAAATTTAGAAAACCAACTTATGCTTGCTTAAGGGTAAAGGTGAGTTGGGGTGCTGCATAAAACCAGAGATTGAAATGAGCACAGATAAAGTTCCTTAAGCCAAATATGGAATAGACAAGAGATACTCCTTGCTCAAAGAAATGGACTCAACACCGCATATTAAACGCCTAAGAATGTACCTGACTAGTAAGTATCTTAAAACCTATGGATTGCTATGTCTCCGAAAGAGAATCAAGCATGTGTACAGGGGCATAAACGCAGCAGTGATAGGATTGGAGAGGTTCGGTGAGCAAATGAAGACCCTTTGAAGTCATATTGCATGGTACCCATTCCACGGGTTTCAATTACCCAGGTTTAAGCTATTCTTCCTTCAGCTAAAACATGCATGTGGAACCTAGAGTACGATCAACCATGTGATCGGGAAACGTGTTCAAATATGTCTCAGTTTTCATACCCTGGTACTCGGGTGCAACATTCCAGACGCTTTACTAACACCCTCCCGACTTGGAGAGTCAGTCCCTTTAACCTCCTGTTTGGCCCAGTTTGCAATTTCTGCGGAAGATGAACAGGAATAGCGAGAACCAATGAGAGACTAGCTGGAGGTGTCTGGACGGGCAAATTTAACTCTCATTTCCCACCAGGAAGAGGAATTAACCAAAGGCTCAGCGTGCCGTGCTGGAACCAGATTAGGGCCTGAAGCCATCCTGCGGTGTTACGGCCAGCTCAAAAGAAAGCGAGTTGAAGAAAGGAGCTCAGGGGCACTGTAATTCACAAACCTGCAGAGTTATAAATGACAGCTATCGTCCAAAAATATACTGAAGTAAGGCTGCCAAGAGGACTTGAAAGCGGGGCAGAATTGCAGGAAACCGATTTCAGGAGGTAGACTGGAATTGCATTTTAAGCATAGGAAAAGAGGCAGAACGTCCACAATGATGCACTTGGCCAAAAAGGGCGTATGCGTTTTTTCCTGAATATATTCAGGAAAAAACGCATACGCCCTTTTTGGCCAACCAAGCAAGCTTGCAAAGGAAATCTGCACTACAATGAAGTCTCACTTCCCCCCGGTCAAAAGGGCCATCTGAAAAAAGTGTAAAATCCAGAAAGGCAGGACAGGCCATGGAGAACTGGGAGCCTTGTTATGCTGATGGGCGGGATGTAAATTGCCAACAGACACTCGGGAGAAGTGTATGGTGTTTCCTGAAACATCTAAAACACAAAGCAACAGAGCCTAGGGCACTTCCACTTATGGTCCTATAGCTTAGGGAAATTAAAATCAAAAAGACACAGCCACCCCAAAGTTTGGGACGCCTCTGTTTACAAGAACCTCGTTTACAGTACAAGTTCAACATCGCAGAAAGTGAAAAATGGATAAAGAATTTGTGGTATTTACTTACAAAGCAATATCACTCAGCAATGAAATCTATGTCATCAGGCCCTTAGCAGCACAATGAGTGGATTCAGGTATGATGATTCTAACTGAAATAAGTCACACAGAAAAAGAAACATCATAAGATATCAGTAATACACGGAATGTAAACTTGGCTACACAGGAACTGAATTACAGAACAGAACAGGGTCTCAAATTTAGAAAACCAACTTATGCTTGCTTAAGGGTAAAGGTGAGTTGGGGTGCTGCATAAAACCAGAGATTGAAATGAGCACAGATAAAGTTCCTTAAGCCAAATATGGAATAGACAAGAGATACTCCTTGCTCAAAGAAATGGACTCAACACCGCATATTAAACGCCTAAGAATGTACCTGACTAGTAAGTATCTTAAAACCTATGGATTGCTATGTCTCCGAAAGAGAATCAAGCATGTGTACAGGGGCATAAACGCAGCAGTGATAGGATTGGAGAGGTTCGGTGAGCAAATGAAGACCCTTTGAAGTCATATTGCATGGTACCCATTCCACGGGTTTCAATTACCCAGGTTTAAGCTATTCTTCCTTCAGCTAAAACATGCATGTGGAACCTAGAGTACGATCAACCATGTGATCGGGAAACGTGTTCAAATATGTCTCAGTTTTCATACCCTGGTACTCGGGTGCAACATTCCAGACGCTTTACTAACACCCTCCCGACTTGGAGAGTCAGTCCCTTTAACCTCCTGTTTGGCCCAGTTTGCAATTTCTGCGGAAGATGAACAGGAATAGCGAGAACCAATGAGAGACTAGCTGGAGGTGTCTGGACGGGCAAATTTAACTCTCATTTCCCACCAGGAAGAGGAATTAACCAAAGGCTCAGCGTGCCGTGCCGGAACCAGATTAGGGCCTGAAGCCATCCTGCGGTGTTGCGGCCAGCTCAAAAGAAAGCGAGTTGAAGAAAGGAGCTCAGGGGCACTGTAATTCACAAACCTGCAGAGTTATAAATGACAGCTATCGTCCAAAAATATACTGAAGTAAGGCTGCCAAGAGGACTTGAAAGCGGGGCAGAATTGCAGGAAACCGATTTCAGGAGGTAGACTGGAATTGCATTGAAAGCATAGGAAAAGAGGCAGAACGTCCACAATGATGCACTTGGCCAAAAAGGGCGTATGCGTTTTTTCCTGAATATATTCAGGAAAAAACGCATACGCCCTTTTTGGCCAACCAAGCAAGCTTGCAAAGGAAATCTGCACTACAATGAAGTCTCACATCCCCCCGGTCAAAAGGGCCATCTGAAAAAAGTGTAAAATCCAGAAAGGCAGGACAGGCCATGGAGAACTGGGAGCCTTGTTATGCTGATGGGCGGGATGTAAATTGCCAACAGACACTCGGGAGAAGTGTATGGTGTTTCCTGAAACATCTAAAAAACAAAGCAACAGAGCCTAGGGCACTTCCACTTATGGTCCTATAGCTTAGGGAAATTAAAATCAAAAAGACACAGCCACCCCAAAGTTTGGGACGCCTCTGTTTACAAGAACCTCGTTTACAGTACAAGTTCAACATCGCAGAAAGTGAAAAATGGATAAAGAAGTTGTGGTATTTACTTACAAAGCAATATCACTCAGCAATGAAATCTATGTCATCAGGCCCTTAGCAGCACAATGAGTGGATTCAGGTATGATGATTCTAACTGAAATAAGTCACACAGAAAAAGAAACATCATAAGATATCAGTAATACACGGAATGTAAACTTGGCTACACAGGAACTGAATTACAGAACAGAACAGGGTCTCAAATTTAGAAAACCAACTTATGCTTGCTTAAGGGTAAAGGTGAGTTGGGGTGCTGCATAAAACCAGAGATTGAAATGAGCACAGATAAAGTTCCTTAAGCCAAATATGGAATAGACAAGAGCTACTCCTTGCTCAACGAAATGGACTCAACACCGCATATTAAACGCCTAAGAATGTACCTGACTAGTAAGTATCTTAAAACCTATGGATTGCTATGTCTCCGAAAGAGAATCAAGCATGTGTACAGGGGCATAAACGCAGCAGTGATAGGATTGGAGAGGTTCGGTGAGCAAATGAAGACCCTTTGAAGTCATATTGCATAGTACCCATTCCACGGGTTTCAACTACCCAGGTTTAAGGTATTCTTCCTTCAGCTAAAACATGCATGTGGAACCTAGAGTACGATCAACCATGTGATCGGGAAACGTGTTCAAATATGTCTCAGTTTTCGTACCCTGGTACTCGGGTGCAACATTCCAGACGCTTTACTAACACCCTCCCGACTTGGAGAGTCAGTCCCTTTAACCTCCTGTTTGGCCCAGTTTGCAATTTCTGTGGAAGATGAACAGGAATAGCGAGAACCAATGAGAGACTAGCTGGAGGTGTCTGGACGGGCAAATTTAACTCTCATTTCCCACCAGGAAGAGGAATTAACCAAAGGCTCAGCGTGCCGTGCCGGAACCAGATTAGGGCCTGAAGCCATCCTGCGGTGTTGCGGCCAGGTCACAAGAAAGCGAGTTGAAGAAAGGAGCTCAGGGGCACTGTAATTCACAAACCTGCAGAGTTATAAATGACAGCTATCGTCCAAAAATATACTGAAGTAAGGCTGCCAAGAGGACTTGAAAGCGGGGCAGAATTGCAGGAAACCGATTTCAGGAGGTAGACTGGAATTGCATTGAAAGCATAGGAAAAGAGGCAGAACGTCCACAATGATGCACTTGGCCAAAAAGGGCGTATGCGTTTTTTCCTGAATATATTCAGGAAAAAACGCATACGCCCTTTTTGGCCAACCAAGCAAGCTTGCAAAGGAAATCTGCACTACAATGAAGTCTCACTTCCCCCCGGTCAAAAGGGCCATCTGAAAAAAGTGTAAAATCCAGAAAGGCAGGACAGGCCATGGAGAACTGGGAGCCTTTTTATGCTGATGGGAGGGATGTAAATTGCCAACAGACACTCGGGAGAAGTGTATGGTGTTTCCTGAAACATCTAAAAAACAAAGCAACAGAGCCTAGGGCACTTCCACTTATGGTCCTATAGATTAGGGAAATTAAAATCAAAAAGACACAGCCACCCCAAAGTTTGGGACGCCTCTGTTTACAAGAACCTCTTTTACAGTACAAGTTCAACATCGCAGAAAGTGAAAAATGGATAAAGAAGTTGTGGTATTTACTTACAAAGCAATATCACTCAGCAATGAAATCTATGTCATCAGGCCCTTAGCAGCACAATGAGTGGATTCAGGTATGATGATTCTAACTGAAATAAGTCACACAGAAAAAGAAACATCATAAGATATCAGTAAAACACGGAATGTAAACTTGGCTACACAGGAACTGAATTACAGAACAGAACAGGGTCTCAAATTTAGAAAACCAACTTATGCTTGCTTAAGGGTAAAGTGAGTTGGGGTGCTGCATAAAACCAGAGATTGAAATGAGCACAGATAAAGTTCCTTAAGCCAAATATGGAATAGACAAGAGCTACTCCTTGCTCAACGAAATGGACTCAACACCGCATATTAAACGCCTAAGAATGTACCTGACTAGTAAGTATCTTAAAACCTATGGATTGCTATGTCTCCGAAAGAGAATCAAGCATGTGTACAGGGGCATAAACGCAGCAGTGATAGGATTGGAGAGGTTCGGTGAGCAAATGAAGACCCTTTGAAGTCATATTGCAT
This sequence comes from Pseudorca crassidens, assembly GCF_039906515.1. Lineage (NCBI taxonomy): Eukaryota > Metazoa > Chordata > Mammalia > Artiodactyla > Delphinidae > Pseudorca > Pseudorca crassidens. Next base: position 1,778,689 of record NW_027136299.1, read on the forward strand.
GGTACCCATTCCACGGGTTTCAACTACCCAGGTTTAAGGTATTCTACCTTCAGCTAAAACATGCATGTGGAAACTAGAGTATGATCAACCATGTGATCGGGAAACGTGTTCAAATATGTCTCAGTTTTCGTAGCCTGGTACTCGGGTGCAACATTCCAGACGCTTTACTAACACTCTCCCCACTTGGAGAGTGAGCGCCTTTAACCTCCTGTTTGGCCCAGTTTGCAATTTCTGCGGAAGATGAACAGGAATAGGGAGAACCAATGAGAGACTAGCTGGAGGTGTCTGGACGGGCAAATTTAACTCTCATTTCCCACCAGGAGGAGGAAATAACCAAAGGCTCAGCGTGCCGTGCCGGAACCAGATTAGGGCCTGAAGCCATCCTGCGGTGTTGCGGCCAGCTCAAAAGAAAGCGAGTTGAAGAAAGGAGCTCAGGGGCACTGTAATTCACAAACCTGCAGAGTTATAAATGACAGCTATCGTCCAAAAATATACTGAAGTAAGGCTGCCAAGAGGACTTGAAAGCGGGGCAGAATTGCAGGAAACCGATTTCAGGAGGTAGACTGGAATTGCATTGAAAGCATAGGAAAAGAGGCAGAACGTCCACAATGATGCACTTGGCCAAAAAGGGCGTATGCGTTTTTTCCTGAATATATTCAGGAAAAAACGCATACGCCCTTTTTGGCCAACCAAGCAAGCTTGCAAAGGAAATCTGCACTACAATGAAGTCTCACTTCCCCCCGGTCAAAAGGGCCATCTGAAAAAAGTGTAAAATCCAGAAAGGCAGGACAGGCCATGGAGAACTGGGAACCTTGTTATGCTGATGGGCGGGATGTAAATTGCCAACAGACACTCGGGAGAAGTGTATGGTGTTTCCTGAAACATCTAAAAAACAAAGCAACAGAGCCTAGGGCACTTCCACTTATGGTCCTATAGCTTAGGGAAATTAAAATCAAAAAGACACAGCCACCCCAAAGTTTGGGACGCCTCTGTTTACAAGAACCTCGTTTATGGTACAAGTTCAATATCGCAGAAAGTGAAAAATGGATAAAGGAGTTGTGGTATTTACTTACAAAGCAATATCACTCAGCAATGAAATCTATGTCATCAGGCCCTTAGCAGCACAATGAGTGGATTCAGGTATGATGATTCTAACTGAAATAAGTCACACAGAAAAAGAAACATCATAAGATATCAGTAATACACGGAATGTAAACTTGGCTACACAGGAACTGAATTACAGAACAGAACAGGGTCTCAAATTTAGAAAACCAACTTATGCTTGCTTAAGGGTAAAGGTGAGTTGGGGTGCTGCATAAAACCAGAGATTGAAATGAGCACAGATAAAGTTCCTTAAGCCAAATATGGAATAGACAAGAGCTACTCCTTGCTCAACGAAATGGACTCAACACCGCATATTAAACGCCTAAGAATGTACCTGACTAGTAAGTATCTTAAAACCTATGGATTGCTATGTCTCCGAAAGAGAATCAAGCATGTGTACAGGGGCATAAACGCAGCAGTGATAGGATTGGAGAGGTTCGGTGAGCAAATGAAGACCCTTTGAAGTCATATTGCATAGTACCCATTCCACGGGTTTCAACTACCCAGGTTTAAGGTATTCTTCCTTCAGCTAAAACATGCATGTGGAACCTAGAGTATGATCAACCATGTGATCGGGAAACGTGTTCAAATATGTCTCAGTTTTCGTACCCTGGTACTCGGGTGCAACATTCCAGACGCTTTACTAACACCCTCCCGACTTGGAGAGTCAGTCCCTTTAACCTCCTGTTTGGCCCAGTTTGCAATTTCTGTGGAAGATGAACAGGAATAGCGAGAACCAATGAGAGACTAGCTGGAGGTGTCTGGACGGGCAAATTTAACTCTCATTTCCCACCAGGAAGAGGAATTAACCAAAGGCTCAGCGTGCCGTGCCGGAACCAGATTAGGGCCTGAAGCCATCCTGCGGTGTTGCGGCCAGGTCACAAGAAAGCGAGTTGAAGAAAGGAGCTCAGGGGCACTGTAATTCACAAACCTGCAGAGTTATAAATGACAGCTATCGTCCAAAAATATACTGAAGTAAGGCTGCCAAGAGGACTTGAAAGCGGGGCAGAATTGCAGGAAACCGATTTCAGGAGGTAGACTGGAATTGCATTGAAAGCATAGGAAAAGAGGCAGAACGTCCACAATGATGCACTTGGCCAAAAAGGGCGTATGCGTTTTTTCCTGAATATATTCAGGAAAAAACGCATACGCCCTTTTTGGCCAACCAAGCAAGCTTGCAAAGGAAATCTGCACTACAATGAAGTCTCACTTCCCCCCGGTCAAAAGGGCCATCTGAAAAAAGTGTAAAATCCAGAAAGGCAGGACAGGCCATGGAGAACTGGGAGCCTTTTTATGCTGATGGGAGGGATGTAAATTGCCAACAGCCACTCGGGAGAAGTGTATGGTGTTTCCTGAAACATCTAAAAAACAAAGCAACAGAGCCTAGGGCACTTCCACTTATGGTCCTATAGATTAGGGAAATTAAAATCAAAAAGACACAGCCACCCCAAAGTTTGGGACGCCTCTGTTTACAAGAACCTCGTTTACAGTACAAGTTCAACATCGCAGAAAGTGAAAAATGGATAAAGAAGTTGTGGTATTTACTTACAAAGCAATATCACTCAGCAATGAAATCTATGTCATCAGGCCCTTAGCAGCACAATGAGTGGATTCAGGTATGATGATTCTAACTGAAATAAGTCACACAGAAAAAGAAACATCATAAGATATCAGTAAAACACGGAATGTAAACTTGGCTACACAGGAACTGAATTACAGAACAGAACAGGGTCTCAAATTTAGAAAACCAACTTATGCTTGCTTAAGGGTAAAGTGAGTTGGGGTGCTGCATAAAACCAGAGATTGAAATGAGCACAGATAAAGTTCCTTAAGCCAAATATGGAATAGACAAGAGCTACTCCTTGCTCAACGAAATGGACTCAACACCGCATATTAAACGCCTAAGAATGTACCTGACTAGTAAGTATCTTAAAACCTATGGATTGCTATGTCTCCGAAAGAGAATCAAGCATGTGTACAGGGGCATAAACGCAGCAGTGATAGGATTGGAGAGGTTCGGTGAGCAAATGAAGACCCTTTGAAGTCATATTGCATGGTACCCATTCCACGGGTTTCAACTACCCAGGTTTAAGGTATTCTACCTTCAGCTAAAACATGCATGTGGAAACTAGAGTATGATCAACCATGTGATCGGGAAACGTGTTCAAATATGTCTCAGTTTTTGTAGCCTGGTACTCGGGTGCAACATTCCAGACGCTTTACTAACACACTCCCCACTTGGAGAGTCAGCGCCTTTAACCTCCTGTTTGGCCCAGTTTGCAATTTCTGCGGAAGATGAACAGGAATAGGGAGAACCAATGAGAGACTAGCTGGAGGTGTCTGGACGGGCAAATTTAACTCTCATTTCCCACCAGGAGGAGGAAATAACCAAAGGCTCAGCGTGCCGTGCCGGAACCAGATTAGGGCCTGAAGCCATCCTGCGGTGTTGCGGCCAGCTCAAAAGAAAGCGAGTTGAAGAAAGGAGCTCAGGGGCACTGTAATTCACAAACCTGCAGAGTTATAAATGACAGCTATCGTCCAAAAATATACTGAAGTAAGGCTGCCAAGAGGACTTGAAAGCGGGGCAGAATTGCAGGAAACCGATTTCAGGAGGTAGACTGGAATTGCATTGAAAGCATAGGAAAAGAGGCAGAACGTCCACAATGATGCACTTGGCCAAAAAGGGCGTATGCGTTTTTTCCTGAATATATTCAGGAAAAAACGCATACGCCCTTTTTGGCCAACCAAGCAAGCTTGCAAAGGAAATCTGCACTACAATGAAGTCTCACTTCCCCCCGGTCAAAAGGGCCATCTGAAAAAAGTGTAAAATCCAGAAAGGCAGGACAGGCCATGGAGAACTGGGAGCCTTGTTATGCTGATGGGCGGGATGTAAATTGCCAACAGACACTCGGGAGAAGTGTATGGTGTTTCCTGAAACATCTAAAAAACAAAGCAACAGAGCCTAGGGCACTTCCACTTATGGTCCTATAGCTTAGGGAAATTAAAATCAAAAAGACACAGCCACCCCAAAGTTTGGGACGCCTCTGTTTACAAGAACCTCGTTTACAGTACAAGTTCAACATCGCAGAAAGTGAAAAATGGATAAAGAAGTTGTGGTATTTACTTACAAAGCAATATCACTCAGCAATGAAATCTATGTCATCAGGCCCTTAGCAGCACAATGAGTTGATACAGGTATGATGATTCTAACTGAAATAAGTCACACAGAAATAGAAACATCATAAGATATCAGTAATACACGGAATGTAAACTTGGCTACACAGGAACTGAATTACAGAACAGAACAGGGTCTCAAATTTAGAAAACCAACTTATGCTTGCTTAAGGGGAAAGGTGAGTTGGGGTGCTGCATAAAACCAGAGATTGAAATGAGCACAGATAAAGTTCCTTAAGCCAAATATGGAATAGACAAGAGCTACTCCTTGCTCAACGAAATGGACTCAACACCGCATATTTAACGCCTAAGAATGTACCTGACTAGTAAGTATCTTAAAACCTAGGGATTGCTATGTCTCCGAAAGAGAATCAAGCATGTGTACAGGGGCATAAACGCAGCAGTGATAGGATTGGAGAGGTTCGGTGAGCAAATGAAGACCCTTTGAAATCATATTGCATGGTACCCATTCCACGGGTTTCAACTACCCAGGTTTAAGGTATTCTTCCTTCAGCTAAAACATGCATGTGGAACCTAGAGTATGATCAACCATGTGATCGGGAGACGTGTTCAAATATGTCTCAGTTTTCGTACCCTGGTACTCGGGTGCAACATTCCAGACGCTTTACCAACACTCTCCCGACTTGGAGAGTCAGTCCCTTTAACCTCCTGTTTGGCCCAGTTTGCAATTTCTGCGGAAGATGAACAGGAATAGCGAGAACCAATGAGAGACTAGCTGGAGGTGTCTGGACGGGCAAATTTAACTCTCATTTCCCACCAGGAAGAGGAATTAACCAAAGGCTCAGCGTGCCGTGCCGGAACCAGATTAGGGCCTGAAGCCATCCTGCGGTGTTGCAGCCAGCTCAAAAGAAAGCGAGTTGAAGAAAGGAGCTCAGGGACACTGTAATTCACAAACCTGCAGAGTTATAAATGACAGCTATCGTCCAAAAATATACTGAAGTAAGGCTGCCAAGAGGACTTGAAAGCGGGGCAGAATTGCAGGAAACCGATTTCAGGAGGTAGACTGGAATTGCATTGAAAGCATAGGAAAAGAGGCAGAACATCCACAATGATGCACTTGGCCAAAAAGGGCGTATGCGTTTTTTCCTGAATATATTCAGGAAAATACGCATACGCACTTTTTGGCCAACCAAGCAAGCTTGCAAAGAAATCTGCACTACAATGAAATCTCACTTCCCCCCGGTCAAAAGGGCCATCTGAAAAAAGTGTAAAATCCAGAAAGGCAGGACAGGCCATGGAGAACTGGGAGCCTTCTTATGCTGATGGGCGGGATGTAAATTGCCAACAGCCACTCGGGAGAAGTGTATGGTGTTTCCTGAAACATGTAAAAAACAAAGCAACAGAGCCTAGGGCACTTCCACTTATGGTCCTATAGCTTAGGGAAATTAAAATCAAAAAGACACAGCCACCCCAAAGTTTGGGACGCCTCTGTTTACAAGAACCTCGTTTACAGTACAAGTTCAACATCGCAGAAAGTGAAAAATGGATAAAGAAGTTGTGGTATTTACTTACAAAGCAATATCACTCAGCAATGAAATCTATGTCATCAGGCCCTTAGCAGCACAATGAGTTGATACAGGTATGATGATTCTAACTGAAATAAGTCACACAGAAATAGAAACATCATAAGATATCAGTAATACACGGAATGTAAACTTGGCTACACAGGAACTGAATTACAAAACAGAACAGGGTCTCAAATTTAGAAAACCAACTTATGCTTGCTTAAGGGGAAAGGTGAGTTGGGGTGCTGCATGAAACTAGAGATTGAAATGAGCACAGATAAACTTCCTTAAGCCAAATATGGAATAGACAAGAGCTACTCCTTGCTCAACGAAATGGACTCAACACCCCATATTAAACGCCTAAGAATGTACCTGACTAGTAAGTATCTTAAAACCTGTGGATTGCTATGTCTCCAAACGAGAATCAAGCGTGTGTACAGGGGCATAAACGCAGCAGTGATAGGATTGGAGAGGTTCGGTGAGCAAATGAAGACCCTTTGAAGTCATATTGCATGGTACCCATTACACGGGTCTCAACTCTCCAGGTTTAAGGTATTCTTCCTTCAGCTAAAACATGCATGTGGAACCCAGAGTATGATCAACCATGTGAAAGGGAGACGTGTTCAAATATGTCTCAGTTTTCCTCCCCTGGTACTCGGGTGCAACATTCCAGACGCTTTACTAACACTCTCCCCACTTGGAGAGTCAGCGCCTTTAACCTCCTGTTTGGCCCAGTTTGCAATTTCTGCGGAAGATGAACAGGAATAGCGAGAACCAATGAGAGACTAGCTGGAGGTGTCTGGACGGGCAAATTTAACTCTCATTTCCCACCAGGAGGAGGAAATAACCAAAGGCTCAGCGTGCCGTGCCGGAACCAGATTAGGGCCTGAAGCCATCCTGCGGTGTTGCGGCCAGCTCAAAAGAAAGCGAGTTGAAGAAAGGAGCTCAGGGGCACTGTAATTCACAATCCTACAGAGTTATAAATGACAGCTATCGTCCAAAAATATACTGAAGTAAGGCTGCCAAGAGGACTTGAAAGCGGGGCAGAATTGCAGGAAACCGATTTCAGGAGGTAGACTGGAATTGCATTGAAAGCATAGGAAAAGAGGCAGAACGTCCACAATGATGCACTTGGCCAAAAAGGGCGTATGCGTTTTTTCCTGAATATATTCAGGAAAAAACGCATACGCCCTTTTTGGCCAACCAAGCAAGCTTGCAAAGGAAATCTGCACTACAATGAAGTCTCACTTCCCCCCGGTCAAAAGGGCCATCTGAAAAAAGTGTAAAATCCAGAAAGGCAGGACAGGCCATGGAGAACTGGGAGCCTTGTTATGCTGATGGGCGGGATGTAAATTGCCAACAGACACTCGGGAGAAGTGTACGGTGTTTCCTGAAACATCTAAAAAACAAAGCAACAGAGCCTAGGGCACTTCCACTTATGGTCCTATAGCTTAGGGAAATTAAAATCAAAAAGACACAGCCACCCCAAAGTTTGGGACGCCTCTGTTTACAAGAACCTCGTTTACCGTACAAGTTCAATATCACAGAAAGTGAAAAATGGATAAAGAACTTGTGGTACTTACGTACAATGCAGTATCACTCAGCAATGAAATCTATGTCATCAGGCCCGTAGAAGCATAATGAGTGGATTCAGGTACGATGATTCTAACTGAAATAAGTCACACAGAAAAAGAAACATCATAAGATATCAGTAATACACGGAATGTAAACTTGGCTACACAGGAACTGAATTCCAAAACAGAACAGGGTCTGAAATTTAGAAAACCAACTTATGCTTGCTTAAGGGTAAAGGTGAGTTGGGGTGCTGCATAAAACCAGAGATTGAAATGAGCACAGATAAAGTTCCTTAAGCCAAATATGGAATACACAAGAGCTACTCCTTGCTCAACGAAATGGACTCAACACCCCATATTAAAAGCCTAAGAATGTACCTGACTAGTAAGTATCTTAAAACCTATGGATTGCTATGTCTCTGAAAGAGAATCAAGCATGTGTACAGGGGCATAAACGCAGCAGTGATAGGATTGGAGAGGTTCGGTGAGCAAATGAAGACCCTGTGAAGTCATATTGCATGGTACCCGTTCCACGCGTCTCAACTCTTCAGGTTTAAGGTATTCTTCCTTCAGCTAAAACATTCATGTGGAACCCAGAGTATGATCAACCGTGTGAACGGGAGACGTGTTCAAATATGTCTCAGTTTTCCTCCCCTGGTACTCGGGTGCAACATTCCAGATGCTTTACTAACACTCTCCCCACTTGGAGAGTCAGCGCCTTTAACCTCCTGTTTTGCCCAGTTTGCAATTTCTGCGGAAGATGAACAGGAATAGGGAGAACCAATGAGAGACTAGCTGGAGGTGTCTGGACGGGCAAATTTAACTCTCATTTCCCACCAGGAAGAGGAATTAACCAAAGGCTCAGCGTGCCGTGCCGGAACCAGATTAGGGCCTGAAGCCATCCTGCGGTGTTGCGGCCAGCTCACAAGAAAGCGAGTTAAAGAATGGATCTCAGGGTCACTGTAATTCACAAACCTGCAGAGTTATAAATGACAGCTATCGTCCAAAAATATACTGAAGTAAGGCTGCCAAGAGGACTTGAAAGCGGGGCAGAATTGCAGGAAACCGATTTCAGGAGGTAGACTGGAATTGCATTGAAAGCATAGGAAAAGAGGCAGAACGTCCACAATGATGCACTTGGCCAAAAAGGGTGTATGCGTTTTTTCCTGAATATATTCAGGAAAAAACGCATACGCCCTTTTTGGCCAACCAAGCAAGTTTGCAAAGGAAATCTGCACTACAATGAAGTCTCACTTCCCCCCGGTCAAAAGGGCCATCTGAAAAAAGTGTAAAATCCAGAAAGGCAGGACAGGCCATGGAGAACTGGGAGCCTTGTTATGCTGATGGGTGGGATGTAAATTGCCAATAGACACTCGGGAGAAGTGTATGGTGTTTCCTGAAACATGTAAAAAACAAAGCAATAGAGCCTAGGGCACTTCCACTTATGGTCCTATAGATTAGGGTAATTAAAATCAAAAAGACACAGCCACCCCAAAGTTTGGGACGCCTCTGTTTACAAGAACCTCGTTTAACGTACAAGTTCAATATCACAGAAAGTGAAAAATGGATAAAGAACTTGTGGTACTTACGTACAATGCAGTATCACTCAGCAATGAAATCTATGTCATCAGGCCCATAGCAGCATAATGAGTGGATTCAGGTACAATCATTCTATCTGAAGTAAGTCACACAGAAAAAGAAACATCATAAGATATCACTAATACACGGAATGTAAACTTGGCTACACAGGAACTGAATTCCAAAACAGAACAGGGTCTCAAATTTAGAAAACCAACTTATGCTTGCTTAAGGGGAAAGGTGAGTTGGGGTGCTGCATGAAACTAGAGATTGAAATGAGCACAGATAAACTTCCTTAAGCCAAATATGGAATAGACAAGAGCTACTCCTTACTCAACGAAATGGACTCAACACCCCATATTAAACGCCTAAGAATGTACCTGACTAGTAAGTATCTTAAAACCTGTGGATTGCTATGTCTCCAAACGAGAATCAAGCGTGTGTACAGGGGCATAAACGCAGCAGTGATAGGATTGGAGAGGTTCGGTGAGCAAATGAAGACCCTTTGAAGTCATATTGCATGGTACCCATTACACGGGTCTCAACTCTCCAGGTTTAAGGTATTCTTCCTTCAGCTAAAACATGCATGTGGAACCCAGAGTATGATCAACCATGTGAAAGGGAGACGTGTTCAAATATGTCTCAGTTTTCCTCCCCTGGTACTCGGGTGCAACATTCCAGACGCTTTACTAACACTCTCCCCACTTGGAGAGTCAGCGCCTTTAACCTCCTGTTTGGCCCAGTTTGCAATTTCTGCGGAAGATGAACAGGAATAGGGAGAACCAATGAGAGACTAGCTGGAGGTGTCTGGACGGGCAAATTTAACTCTCATTTCCCACCAGGAGGAGGAAATAACCAAAGGCTCAGCGTGCCGTGCCGGAACCAGATTAGGGCCTGAAGCCATCCTGCGGTGTTGCGGCCAGCTCAAAAGAAAGCGAGTTGAAGAAAGGAGCTCAGGGGCACTGTAATTCACAATCCTACAGAGTTATAAATGACAGCTATCGTCCAAAAATATACTGAAGTAAGGCTGCCAAGAGGACTTGAAAGCGGGGCAGAATTGCAGGAAACCGATTTCAGGAGGTAGACTGGAATTGCATTGAAAGCATAGGAAAAGAGGCAGAACGTCCACAATGATGCACTTGGCCAAAAAGGGCGTATGCGTTTTTTCCTGAATATATTCAGGAAAAAACGCATACGCCCTTTTTGGCCAACCAAGCAAGCTTGCAAAGGAAATCTGCACTACAATGAAGTCTCACTTCCCCCCGGTCAAAAGGGCCATCTGAAAAAAGTGTAAAATCCAGAAAGGCAGGACAGGCCATGGAGAACTGGGAGCCTTGTTATGCTGATGGGCGGGATGTAAATTGCCAACAGACACTCGGGAGAAGTGTACGGTGTTTCCTGAAACATCTAAAAAACAAAGCAACAGAGCCTAGGGCACTTCCACTTATGGTCCTATAGCTTAGGGAAATTAAAATCAAAAAGACACAGCCACCCCAAAGTTTGGGACGCCTCTGTTTACAAGAACCTCGTTTATGGTACAGGTTCAATATCGCAGAAAGTGAAAAATGGATAAAGGAGTTGTGGTATTTACTTACAAAGCAATATCACTCAGCAATGAAATCTATGTCATCAGGCCCTTAGCAGCACAATGAGTGGATTCAGGTATGATGATTCTAACTGAAATAAGTCACACAGAAAAAGAAACATCATAAGATATCAGTAATACACGGAATGTAAAGTTGGCTACACAGGAACTGAATTACAGAACAGAACAGGGTCTCAAATTTAGAAAACCAACTTATGCTTGCTTAAGGGTAAAGGTGAGTTGGGGTGCTGCACAAAACCAGAGATTGAAATGAGCACAGATAAAGTTCCTTAAGCCAAATATGGAATAGACAAGAGCTACTCCTTGCTCAACGAAATGGACTCAACAACCCATATTAAACGCCTAAGAATGTACCTGACTAGTAAGTATCTTAAAACCTATGGATTGCTATGTCTCCGACAGAGAATCAAGCATGTGTACAGGGGCATAAACGCAGCAGTGATAGGATTGGAGAGGTTCGGTGAGCAAATGAAGACCCTTTGAAGTCATATTGCATGGTACCCATTCCACAGGTTTCAACTACCCAGGTTTAAGGTATTCTTCCTGCAGGTAAAACATGCATGTGGAACCCAGAGTATGATCAACCGTGTGAACGGGAGACATGTTCAAATATGTCTCAGTTTTCCTCCCCTGGTACTCGGGTGCAACATTCCAGACTCTTTACTAACACTCTCCCCACTTGGAGAGTCAGTCACTTTAACCTCCTGTTTGGCCCAGTTTGCAATTTCTGCGGAAGATGAACAGGAATAGCGAGAACCAATGAGAGACTAGCTGGAGGTGTCTGGACGGGCAAATTTAACTCTCATTTCCCACCAGGAAGAGGAATTAACCAAAGGCTCAGTGTGCCGTGCCGGAACCAGATTAGGGCCTGAAGCCATCCTGCGGTATTGCGGCCAGGTCACAAGAAAGCGAGTTGAAGAAAGGAGTTCAGGGGCACTGTAATTCACAAACCTGCAGAGTTATCAATGACAGCTATCGTCCAAAAATATACTGAAGTAAGGCTGCCAAGAGGACTTGAAAGCGGGGCAGAATTGCAGGAAACCGATTTCAGGAGGTAGATTGGAATTGCATTGAAAGCATAGGAAAAGAGGCAGAACGTCCACAATGATGCACTTGGCCATAAAGTGCGTATGCGTTTTTTCCTGAATATATTCAGGAAGAAACGCATACGCCCATTTTGGCCAACCAAGCAAGCTTGCAAAGGAAATCTGCACTACAATGAAGTCTCACTTCCCCCCGGTCAAAAGGGCCATCTGAAAAAAGTGTAAAATCCAGAAAGGCAGGACAGGCCATGGAGAACTGGGAGCCTTGTTATGCTGATGGGCGGGATGTAAATTGCCAACAGACACTCGGGAGAAGTGTATGGTGTTTCCTGAAACATCTAAAAAACAAAGCAACAGAGCCTAGGGCACTTCCACTTATGGTCCTATAGCTTAGGGAAATTTAAATCTAAAAGACACAGCCACCCCAAAGTTTGGGACGCCTCTGTTTACAAGAACCTCGTTTACAGTACAAGTTCAACATCGCAGAAAGTGAAAAATGGATAAAGAAGTTGTGGTATTTACTTACAAAGCAATATCACTCAGCAATGAAATCTATGTCATCAGGCCCTTAGCAGCACAATGAGTGGATTCAGGTATGATGATTCTAACTGAAATAAGTCACACAGAAAAAGAAACATCATAAGATATCAGTAATACACGGAATGTAAACTTGGCTACACAGGAACTGAATTACAGAACAGAACAGGGTCTCAAATTTAGAAAACCAACTTATGCTTGCTTAAGGGTAAAGGTGAGTTGGGGTGCTGCATAAAACCAGAGATTGAAATGAGCACAGATAAAGTTCCTTAAGCCAAATATGGAATAGACAAGAGCTACTCCTTGCTCAACGAAATGGACTCAACACCGCATATTAAACGCCTAAGAATGTACCTGACTAGTAAGTATCTTAAAACCTATGGATTGCTATGTCTCCGAAAGAGAATCAAGCATGTGTACAGGGGCATAAACGCAGCAGTGATAGGATTGGAGAGGTTCGGTGAGCAAATGAAGACCCTTTGAAGTCATATTGCATAGTACCCATTCCACGGGTTTCAACTACCCAGGTTTAAGGTATTCTTCCTTCAACTAAAACATGCATGTGGAACCCAGAGTATGATCAACCATGTGATCGGGAGACGTGTTCAAATATGTCTCAGTTTTCGTACCCTGGTACTCGGGTGCAACATTCCAGACGCTTTACTAACACCCTCCCGACTTGGAGAGTCAGTCCCTTTAACCTCCTGTTTGGCCCAGTTTGAAATTTCTGTGGAAGATGAACAGGAATAGCGAGAACCAATGAGAGACTAGCTGGAGGTGTCTGGACGGGCAAATTTAACTCTCATTTCCCACCAGGAAGAGGAATTAACCAAAGGTTCAGCTTGCCGTGCCGGAACCAGATTAGGGCCTGAAGCCATCCTGCGGTGTTGCAGCCAGCTCACAAGAAAGCGAGTTGAAGAAAGGAGCTCAGGGGCACTGTAATTCACAAACCTGCAGAGTTATAAATGACAGCTATCGTCCAAAAATATACTGAAGTAAGGCTGCCAAGAGGACTTGAAAGCGGGGCAGAATTGCAGGAAACCGATTTCAGGAGGTAGACTGGAATTGCATTGAAAGCATAGGAAAAGAGGCAGAACGTCCACAATGATGCACTTGGCCAAAAAGGGCGTATGCGTTTTTTCCTGAATATATTCAGGAAAAAACGCATACGCCCTTTTTGGCCAACCAAGCAAGCTTGCAAAGGAAATCTGCACTACAATGAAGTCTCACTTCCCCCCGGTCAAAAGGGCCATCTGAAAAAAGTGTAAAATCCAGAAAGGCAGGACAGGCCATGGAGAACTGGGAGCCTTGTTATGCTGATGGGCGGGATGTAAATTGCCAACAGACACTCGGGAGAAGTGTATGGTGTTTCCTGAAACATCTAAAAAACAAAGCAACAGAGCCTAGGGCACTTCCACTTATGGTCCTATAGCTTAGGGAAATTAAAATCAAAAAGACACAGCCACCCCAAAGTTTGGGACGGCTCTGTTTACAAGAACCTTGTTTACGGTACAAGTTCAATATCGCAGAAAGTGAAAAATGGATAAAGAAGTTGTGGTACTTACGTACAATGCAATATCAATCAGCAATGAAATCTATGTCATCAGGCCCATAGCAGCATAATGAGTGGATTCAGGTACAATGATTCTAACTGAAATAAGTCGCACAGAAAAAGAAACATCATAAGATATCAGTAATACACGAAATGTAAACTTGGCTACACAGGAACTGAATTCCAAAACAGAACAGGGTCTCAAATTTAGAAAACCAACTTATGCTTGCTTAAGGGGAAAGGTGAGTTGGGGTGCTGCATAAAACCAGAGATTGAAATGAGCACAGATAAAGTTCCTTAAGCCAAATATGGAATAGACAAGAGCTACTCCTTGCTCAACGAAATGGACTCAACACCCCATATTAAACGCTTAAGAATGTACCTGACTAGTAAGTATCTTAAAACCTGTGGATTGCTATGTCTCCAAACGAGAATCAAGGGTGTGTACAGGGGCATAAACGCAGCAGTGATAGGATTGGAGAGGTTCGGTGAGCAAATGAAGACCCTTTGAAGTCATATTGCATGGTACCCATTACACGGGTCTCAACTCTCCAGGTTTAAGGTATTCTTCCTTCAGCTAAAACATGCATGTGGAACCCAGAGTATGATCAACCATGTGAAAGGGAGACTTGTTCAAATATGTCTCAGTTTTCCTCCCCTGGTACTCGGGTGCAACATTCCAGACGCTTTACTAACACCCTCCCGACTTGCAGAGTCAGCGCGTTTAACCTCCTGTTTGGCCCAGTTTGAAATTTCTGCGGAAGATGAACAGGAATAGGGAGAAGCAATGAGAGACTAGCTGGAGGTGTCTGGACGGGCAAATTTAACTCTCATTTCCCACCAGGAGGAGGAAATAACCAAAGGCTCAGCGTGCCGTGCCGGAAGCAGATTAGGGCCTGAAGCCATCCTGCGGTGTTGCAGCCAGCTCAAAAGAAAGCGAGTTGAAGAAAGGAGCTCAGGGGCACTGTAATTCACAATCCTGCAGAGTTATAAATGACAGCTATCGTCCAAAAATATACTGAAGTAAGGCTGCCAAGAGGACTTGAAAGCGGGGCAGAATTGCAGGAAACCGATTTCAGGAGGTAGACTGGAATTGCATTGAAAGCATAGGAAAAGAGGCAGAACGTCCACAATGATGCACTTGGCCAAAAAGGGCGTATGCGTTTTTTCCTGAATATATTCAGGAAAAAACGCATACGCCCTTTTTGGCCAACCAAGCAAGCTTGCAAAGGAAATCTGCACTACAATGAAGTCTCACTTCCCCCCGGTCAAAAGGGCCATCTGAAAAAAGTGTAAAATCCAGAAAGGCAGGACAGGCCATGGAGAACTGGGAACCTTGTTATGCTGATGGGCGGGATGTAAATTGCCAACAGACACTCAGGAGAAGTGTATGGTGTTTCCGGAAACATCTAAAAAACAAAGCAACAGAGCCTAGGGCACTTCCACTTATGGTCCTATAGCTTAGGGAAATTAAAATCAAAAAGACACAACCACCCCAAAGTTTGGGACGCCTCTGTTTACAAGAACCTCGTTTATGGTACAAGTTCAATATCGCAGAAAGTGAAAAATGGATAAAGGAGTTGTGGTATTTACTTACAAAGCAATATCAATCAGCAATGAAATCTATGTCATCAGGCCCTTAGCAGCACAATGAGTGGATTCAGGTATGATGATTCTAACTGAAATAAGTCACACAGAAAAAGAAACATCATAAGATATCAGTAATACACGGAATGTAAACTTGGCTACACAGGAACTGAATTACAGAACAGAACAGGGTCTCAAATTTAGAAAACCAACTTATGCTTGCTTAAGGGTAAAGGTGAGTTGGGGTGCTGCATAAAACCAGAGATTGAAATGAGCACAGATAAAGTTCCTTAAGCCAAATATGGAATAGACAAGAGCTACTCCTTGCTCAACGAAATGGACTCAACACCGCATATTAAACGCCTAAGAATGTACCTGACTAGTAAGTATCTTAAAACCTATGGATTGCTATGTCTCCGACAGAGAATCAAGCATGTGTACAGGGGCATAAACGCAGCAGTGATAGGATTGGAGAGATTCGGTGAGCAAATGAAGACCCTTTGAAGTCATATTGCATGGTACCCATTCCACGGGTTTCAACTACCCAGGTTTAAGGTATTCTTCCTTCAGGTAAAACATGCATGTGGAACCCAGAGTATGATCAACCGTGTGAACGGGAGACATGTTCAAATATGTCTCAGTTTTCCTCCCCTGGTACTCGGGTGCAACATTCCAGACGCTTTACTAACACTCTCCCCACTTGAAGAGTCAGTCACTTTAACCTCCTGTTTGGCCCAGTTTGCAATTTCTGCGGAAGATGAACAGGAATAGGGAGAAGCAATGAGAGACTAGCTGGAGGTGTCTGGACTTGCAAATTTAACTCTCATTTCCCACCAGGAAGAGTAATTAACCAAAGGCTCAGTGTTCCGTGCCGGAACCAGATTAGGGCCTGAAGCCATCCTGCGGTATTGCGGCCAGGTCACAAGAAAGCGAGTTGAAGAAAGGATTTCAGGGGCTCTGTAATTCACAAACCTGCAGAGTTATCAATGACAGCTATCGTCCAAAAATATACTGAAGTAAGGCTGCCAAGAGGACTTGAAAGCGGGGCAGAATTGCAGGAAACCGATTTCAGGATGTAGATTGGAATTGCATTGAAAGCATAGGAAAAGAGGCAGAACGTCCACAATGATGCACTTGGCCATAAAGCGCGTAGGCGTTTTTTCCTGAATATATTCAGGAAGAAATGCATACGCCCGTTTTGGCCAACCAAGCAAGCTTGCAAAGGAAATCTGCACTACAATGAAGTCTCACTTCCCCCCGGTCAAAAGGGCCATCTGAAAAAAGTGTAAAATCCAGAAAGGCAGGACAGGCCATGGAGAACTGGGAGCCTTGTTATGCTGATGGGCGGGATGTAAATTGCCAACAGCCACTCGGGAGAAGTGTATGGTGTTTCCTGAAACATCTAAAAAACAAAGCAACAGAGCCTAGGGCACTTCCACTTATGGTCCTATAGCTTAGGGAAATTAAAATCAAAAAGACACAGCCACCCCAAAGTTTGGGACGCCTCTGTTTACAAGAACCTCGTTTACAGTACAAGTTCAACATCGCAGAAAGTGAAAAATGGATAAAGAAGTTGTGGTATTTACTTACAAAGCAATATCACTCAGCAATGAAATCTATGTCATCAGGCCCTTAGCAGCACAATGAGTGGATTCAGGTATGATGATTCTAACTGAAATAAGTCACACAGAAAAAGAAACATCATAAGATATCAGTAATACACAGAATGTAAACTTGGCTACACAGGAACTGAATTACAGAACAGAACAGGGTCTCAAATTTAGAAAACCAACTTATGCTTGCTTAAGGGTAAAGGTGAGTTGGGGTGCTGCATAAAACCAGAGATTGAAATGAGCACAGATAAAGTTCCTTAAGCCAAATATGGAATAGACAAGAGCTACTCCTTGCTCAACGAAATGGACTCAACACCCCATATTAAACGCCTAAGAATGTACCTGACTAGTAAGTATCTTAAAACCTATGGATTGCTATGTCTCCGAAAGAGAATCAAGCATGTGTACAGGGGCATAAACGCAGCAGTGATAGGATTGGAGAGGTTCGGAGAGCAAATGAAGACCCTTTGAAGTCATATTGCATAGTACCCATTCCACAGGTTTCAACTACCCAGGTTTAAGGTATTCTTCCTTCAGCTAAAACATACATGTGGAACCCAGAGTATGATCAACCATGTGATCGGGAAACGTGTTCAAATATGTCTCAGTTTTCGTACCCAGGTACTCGGGTGCAACATTCCAGACGCTTTACTAACACCCTCCCGACTTGGAGAGTCAGTCCCTTTAACCTCCAGTTTGGCCCAGTTTGCAATTTCTGTGGAAGATGAACAGGAATAGCGAGAACCAATGAGAGACTAGCTGGAGGTGTCTGGACGGGCAAATTTAACTCTCATTTCCCACCAGGAAGAGGAATTAACCAAAGGTTCAGCTTGCCGTGCCGGAACCAGATTAGGGCCTGAAGCCATCCTGCGGTGTTGCGGCCAGCTCACAAGAAAGCGAGTTGAAGAAAGGAGCTCAGGGGCACTGTAATTCACAATCCTGCAGAGTTATAAATGACAGCTATCGTCCAAAAATATACTGAAGTAAGGCTGCCAAGAGGACTTGAAAGCGGGGCAGAATTGCAGGAAACCGATTTCAGGAGGTAGACTGGAATTGCATTGAAAGCATAGGAAAAGAGGCAGAACGTCCACAATGATGCACTTGGCCAAAAAGGGCGTACGCGTTTTTTCCTGAATATATTCAGGAAAAAACGCATACGCCCTTTTTGGCCAACCAAGCAAGCTTGCAAAGGAAATCTGCACTACAATGAAGTCTCACTTCCCGCCTGTCAAAAGGGCCATCTGAAAAAAGTGTAAAATCCAGAAAGGCAGGACAGGCCATGGAGAACTGGGAACCTTGTTATGCTGATGGGCGGGATGTAAATTGCCAACAGACACTCGGGAGAAGTGTATGGTGTTTCCTGAAACATCTAAAAAACAAAGCAACAGAGCCTAGGGCACTTCCACTTATGGTCCTATAGCTTAGGGAAATTAAAATCAAAAAGACACAGCCACCCCAAAGTTTGGGACGCCTCTGTTTACAAGAACCTCGTTTATGGTACAAGTTCAATATCGCAGAAAGTGAAAAATGGATAAAGGAGTTGTGGTATTTACTTACAAAGCAATATCACTCAGCAATGAAATCTATGTCATCAGGCCCTTAGCAGCACAATGAGTGGATTCAGGTATGATGATTCTAACTGAAATAAGTCACACAGAAAAGGAAACATCATAAGATATCAGTAAAACACGGAATGTAAACTTGGTTACACAGGAACTGAATTACAGAACAGAACAGGGTCTCAAATTTAGAAAACCAACTTATGCGTGCTTAAGGGTAAAGTGAGTTGGGGTGCTGCATAAAGCCAGAGATTGAAATGAGCACAGATAAAGTTCCTTAAGCCAAATATGGAATAGACAAGAGCTACTCCTTGCTCAACGAAATGGACTCAACACCGCATATTAAACGCCTAAGAATGTACCTGACTAGTAAGTATCTTAAAACCTATGGATTGCTATGTCTCCGAAAGAGAATCAAGCATGTGTACAGGGGCATAAACGCAGCAGTGATAGGATTGGAGAGGTTCGGTGAGCAAATGAAGACCCTTTGAAGTCATATTGCATGGTACCCATTCCACGGGTTTCAACTACCCAGGTTTAAGGTATTCTACCTTCAGCTAAAACATGCATGTGGAAACTAGAGTATGATCAACCATGTGATCGGGAAACGTGTTCAAATATGTCTCAGTTTTCGTACCCTGGTACTCGGGTGCAACATTCCAGACGCTTTACTAACACCCTCCCGACTTGGAGAGTCAGTCCCTTTAACCTCCTGTTTGGCCCAGTTTGCAATTTCTGTGGAAGATGAACAGGAATAGCGAGAACCAATGAGAGACTAGCTGGAGGTGTCTGGACGGGCAAATTTAACTCTCATTTCCCACCAAGAAGAGGAATTAACCAAAGGCTCAGCTTGCCGTGCCGGAACCAGATTAGGGCCTGAAGCCATCCTGCGGTGTTGCGGCCAGCTCAAAAGAAAGCGAGTTGAAGAAAGGAGCTCAGGGGCACTGTAATTCACAAACCTGCAGAGTTATAAATGACAGCTATCGTCCAAAAATATACTGAAGTAAGGCTGCCAAGAGGACTTGAAAGCGGGGCAGAATTGCAGGAAACCGATTTCAGGAGGTAGACTGGAATTGCATTGAAAGCATAGGAAAAGAGGCAGAACGTCCACAATGATGCACTTGGCCAAAAAGGGCGTATGCGTTTTTTCCTGAATATATTCAGGAAAAAACGCATACGCCCTTTTTGGCCAACCAAGCAAGCTTGCAAAGGAAATCTGCACTACAATGAAGTCTCACTTCCCCCCGGTCAAAAGGGCCATCTGAAAAAAGTGTAAAATCCAGAAAGGCAGGACAGGCCATGGAGAACTGGGAGCCTTGTTATGCTGATGGGCGGGATGTAAATTACCCACAGCCACTCGGGAGAAGTGTATGGTGTTTCCTGAAACATCTAAAAAACAAAGCAACAGAGCCTAGGGCACTTCCACTTATGGTCCTATAGCTTAGGGAAATTAAAATCAAAAAGACACAGCCACCCCAAAGTTTGGGACGCCTCTGTTTACAAGAACCTCATTTACCGTACAAGTTCAATATCACAGAAAGTGAAAAATGGATAAAGAAGTTGTGGTACTTACGTACAATGCAGTATCACTCAACAATGAAATCTATGTCATCAGGCCCATAGCAGCATAATGAGTGGATTCAGGTACAATGATTCTAACTGAAATAAGTCACACAGAAAAAGAAACATCATAAGATATCACTAATACACAGAATGTAAACTTGGCTACACAGGAACTGAATTCCAAAACAGAACAGGGTCTCAAATTTAGAAAACCAACTTATGCTTTCTTAAGGGGAAAGGTGAGTTGGGGTGCTGCATAAAACCAGAGATTGAAATGAGCATAGATAAAGTTCCTTAAGCCAAATATGGAATAGACAAGAGCTACTCCTTGCTCAACGAAATGGACTCAACACCCCATATTAAATGCCTAAGAATGTACCTGACTAGTAAGTATCTTAAAACCTATGGATTGCTATGTCTCCAAAAGAGAATCAAGCGTCTGTACAGGGTGATAAACGCAGCAGTGATAGGATTGGAGAAGTTCGGTGAGCAAATGAAGACCCTTTGAAGTCATATTGCATGGTACCCATTACACGGGTCTCAACTCTCCAGGTTTAAGGTATTCTTCCTTCAGCTAAAACATGCATGTGGAACCCAGAGTATGATCAACCGTGTGAACGGGAGACGTGTTCAAATATGTCTCAGTTTTCCTCCCCTGGTACTCGGGTGCAACATTCCAGACGCTTTACTAACACCCTCCCGACTTGGAGAGTCAGTCCCTTTAACCTCCTGTTTGGCCCAGTTTGCAATTTCTGCGGAAGATGAACAGGAATAGCGAGAACCAATGAGAGACTAGCTGGAGGTGTCTGGACGGGCAAATTTAACTCTCATTTCCCACCAGGAAGAGGAATTAACCAAAGGCTCAGCGTGCCATGCCGGAACCAGATTAGGGCCTGAAGCAATCCTGCGGTGTTGCGGCCAGCTCAAAAGAAAGCGAGTTGAAGAAAGGAGCTCAGGGGCACTGTAATTCACAAACCTGCAGAGTTATAAATGACAGCTATCGTCCAAACATATACTGAAGTAAGGCTGCCAAGAGGACTTGAAAGCGGGGCAGAATTGCAGGAAACCGATTTCAGGAGGTAGACTGGAATTGCATTGAAAGCATAGGAAAAGAGGCAGAACGTCCACAATGATGCACTTGGCCAAAAAGGGCGTATGCGTTTTTTCCTGAATATATTCAGGAAAAAACGCATACGCCCTTTTTGGCCAACCAAGCAAGCTTGCAAAGGAAATCTGCACTACAATGAAGTCTCACTTCCCCCCGGTCAAAAGGGCCATCTGAAAAAAGTGTAAAATCCAGAAAGGCAGGACAGGCCATGGAGAACTGTGAGCCTTTTTATGCTGATGGGAGGGATGTAAATTGCCAACAGCCACTCGGGAGAAGTGTATGGTGTTTCCTGAAACATCTAAAAAACAAAGCAACAGAGCCTAGGGCACTTCCACTTATGGTCCTATAGCTTAGGGAAATTAAAATCAAAAAGACACAGCCACCCCAAAGTTTGGGACGCCTCTGTTTACAAGAACCTCATTTACCGTACACGTTCAATATCACAGAAAGTGAAAAATGGATAAAGAAGTTGTGGTACTTACGTACAATGCAGTATCACTCAACAATGAAATCTATGTCATCAGGCCCGTAGCAGCATAATGAGTGGATTCAGGTACGATGATTCTAACTGAAATAAGTCACACAGAAAAAGAAACATCATAAGATATCACTAATACACAGAATGTAAACTTGGTTACACAGGAACTGAATTCCAAAACAGAACAGGGTCTCAAATTTAGAAAACCAACTTATGCTTGCTTAAGCGGAAAGGTGAGTTGGGGTGCTGCATAAAACCAGAGATTGAAATGAGCACAGATAAAGTTCCTTAAGCCAAATATGGAATAGACAAGAGCTACTCCTTGCTCAACGAAATGGACTCAACACCCCATGTTAAATGCCTAAGAATGTACCTGACTAGTAAGTATCTTAAAACCTATGGATTGCTATGTCTCCAAAAGAGAATCAAGCGTCTGTACAGGGGGATAAACGCAGCAGTGATAGGATTGGAGAAGTTCGGTGAGCAAATGAAGACCCTTTGAAGTCATATTGCATGGTACCCATTACACGGGTCTCAACTCTCCAGGTTTAAGGTATTCTTCCTTCAGCTAAAACATGCATGTGGAACCCAGAGTATGATCAACCGTGTGAACGGGAGACGTGTTCAAATATGTCTCAGTTTTCCTCCCCTGGTACTCGGGTGCAACATTCCAGACGCTTTACTAACACCCTCCCGACTTGGAGAGTCAGTCCCTTTAACCTCCTGTTTGGCCCAGTTTGCAATTTCTGCGGAAGATGAACAGGAATAGCGAGAACAAATGAGAGATTGGCTGGAGGTGTCTGGACGGGCAAATTTAACTCTCATTTCCCACCAGGAAGAGGAATTAACCAAAGGCTCAGCTTGCCGTGCCGGAACAAGATTAGGGCCTGAAGCCATCCTGCGGTGTTGCGGCCAGCTCAAAAGAAAGCGAGTTGAAGAAAGGAGCTCAGGGGCACTGTAATTCACAAACCTGCAGAGTTATAAATGACAGCTATTGTCCAAAAATATACTGAAGTAAGGCTGCCAAGAGGACTTGAAAGCGGGGCAGAATTGCAGGAAACCGATTTCAGGAGGTAGACTGGAATTGCATTGAAAGCATAAGGAAAGAGGCAGAACGTCCACAATGATGCACTTGGCCAAAAAGGGCGTATGCGTTTTTTCCTGAATATATTCAGGAAAAAACGCATACGCCCTTTTTGGCCAACCAAGCAAGCTTGCAAAGGAAATCTGCACTACAATGAAGTCTCACTTCCCCCCGTTCAAGAGGGCCATCTGAAAAAAGTGTAAAATCCAGAAAGGCAGGACAGGCCATGGAGAACTGGGAGCCTTGTTATGCTGATGGGCGGGATGTAAATTGCCAACAGCCACTCGGGAGAAGTGTATGGTGTTTCCTGAAACATCTAAAAAACAAAGCAACAGAGCCTAGGGCACTTCCACTTATGGTCCTATAGCTTAGGGAAATTAAAATCAAAAAGACACAGCCACCCCAAAGTTTGGGACGCCTCTGTTTACAAGAACCTCGTTTACAGTACAAGTTCAACATCGCAGAAAGTGAAAAATGGATAAAGAAGTTGTGGTATTTACTTACAAAGCAATATCACTCAGCAATGAAATCTATGTCATCAGGCCCTTAGCAGCACAATGAGTGGATTCAGGTATGATGATTCTAACTGAAATAAGTCACACAGAAAAGGAAACATCATAAGATATCAGTAAAACACGGAATGTAAACTTGGTTACACAGGAACTGAATTACAGAACAGAACAGGGTCTCAAATTTAGAAAACCAACTTATGCGTGCTTAAGGGTAAAGTGAGTTGGGGTGCTGCATAAAGCCAGAGATTGAAATGAGCACAGATAAAGTTCCTTAAGCCAAATATGGAATAGACAAGAGCTACTCCTTGCTCAACGAAATGGACTCAACACCGCATATTAAACGCCTAAGAATGTACCTGACTAGTAAGTATCTTAAAACCTATGGATTGCTATGTCTCCGAAAGAGAATCAAGCATGTGTACAGGGGCATAAACGCAGCAGTGATAGGATTGGAGAGGTTCGGTGAGCAAATGAAGACCCTTTGAAGTCATATTGCATGGTACCCATTCCACGGGTTTCAACTACCCAGGTTTAAGGTATTCTACCTTCAGCTAAAACATGCATGTGGAAACTAGAGTATGATCAACCATGTGATCGGGAAACGTGTTCAAATATGTCTCAGTTTTCGTACCCTGGTACTCGGGTGCAACATTCCAGACGCTTTACTAACACCCTCCCGACTTGGAGAGTCAGTCCCTTTAACCTCCTGTTTGGCCCAGTTTGCAATTTCTGTGGAAGATGAACAGGAATAGCGAGAACCAATGAGAGACTAGCTGGAGGTGTCTGGACGGGCAAATTTAACTCTCATTTCCCACCAGGAAGAGGAATTAACCAAAGGCTCAGCTTGCCGTGCCGGAACCAGATTAGGGCCTGAAGCCATCCTGCGGTGTTGCGGCCAGCTCAAAAGAAAGCGAGTTGAAGAAAGGAGCTCAGGGGCACTGTAATTCACAAACCTGCAGAGTTATAAATGACAGCTATCGTCCAAAAATATACTGAAGTAAGGCTGCCAAGAGGACTTGAAAGCGGGGCAGAATTGCAGGAAACCGATTTCAGGAGGTAGACTGGAATTGCATTGAAAGCATAGGAAAAGAGGCAGAACGTCCACAATGATGCACTTGGCCAAAAAGGGCGTATGCGTTTTTTCCTGAATATATTCAGGAAAAAACGCATACGCCCTTTTTGGCCAACCAAGCAAGCTTGCAAAGGAAATCTGCACTACAATGAAGTCTCACTTCCCCCCGGTCAAAAGGGCCATCTGAAAAAAGTGTAAAATCCAGAAAGGCAGGACAGGCCATGGAGAACTGGGAGCCTTGTTATGCTGATGGGAGGGATGTAAATTGCCAACAGCCACTCGGGAGAAGTGTATGGTGTTTCCTGAAACATCTAAAAAACAAAGCAACAGAGCCTAGGGCACTTCCACTTATGGTCCTATAGCTTAGGGAAATTAAAATCAAAAAGACACAGCCACCCCAAAGTTTGGGACGCCTCTGTTTACAAGAACCTCATTTACCGTACAAGTTCAATATCACAGAAAGTGAAAAATGGATAAAGAAGTTGTGGTACTTACGTACAATGCAGTATCACTCAACAATGAAATCTATGTCATCAGGCCCGTAGCAGCATAATGAGTGGATTCAGGTACGATGATTCTAACTGAAATAAGTCACACAGAAAAAGAAACATCATAAGATATCACTAATACACAGAATGTAAACTTGGTTACACAGGAACTGAATTCCAAAACAGAACAGGGTCTCAAATTTAGAAAACCAACTTATGCTTGCTTAAGCGGAAAGGTGAGTTGGGGTGCTGCATAAAACCAGAGATTGAAATGAGCACAGATAAAGTTCCTTAAGCCAAATATGGAATAGACAAGAGCTACTCCTTGCTCAACGAAATGGACTCAACACCCCATATTAAATGCCTAAGAATGTACCTGACTAGTAAGTATCTTAAAACCTATGGATTGCTATGTCTCCAAAAGAGAATCAAGCGTCTGTACAGGGGGATAAACGCAGCAGTGATAGGATTGGAGAAGTTCGGTGAGCAAATGAAGACCCGTTGAAGTCATATTGCATGGTACCCATTACACGGGTCTCAACTCTCCAGGTTTAAGGTATTCTTCCTTCAGCTAAAACATGCATGTGGAACCCAGAGTATGATCAACCGTGTGAACGGGAGACGTGTTCAAATATGTCTCAGTTTTCCTCCCCTGGTACTCGGGTGCAACATTCCAGACGCTTTACTAACACCCTCCCGACTTGGAGAGTCAGTCCCTTTAACCTCCTGTTTGGCCCAGTTTGCAATTTCTGCGGAAGATGAACAGGAATAGCGAGAACCAATGAGAGATTGGCTGGAGGTGTCTGGACGGGCAAATTTAACTCTCATTTCCCACCAGGAAGAGGAATTAACCAAAGGCTCAGCTTGCCGTGCCGGAACCAGATTAGGGCCTGAAGCCATCCTGCGGTGTTGCGGCCAGCTCAAAAGAAAGCGAGTTGAAGAAAGGAGCTCAGGGGCACTGTAATTCACAAACCTGCAGAGTTATAAATGACAGCTATTGTCCAAAAATATACTGAAGTAAGGCTGCCAAGAGGACTTGAAAGCGGGGCAGAATTGCAGGAAACCGATTTCAGGAGGTAGACTGGAATTGCATTGAAAGCATAAGAAAAGAGGCAGAACGTCCACAATGATGCACTTGGCCAAAAAGGGCGTATGCGTTTTTTCCTGAATATATTCAGGAAAAAACGCATACGCCCTTTTTGGCCAACCAAGCAAGCTTGCAAAGGAAATCTGCACTACAATGAAGTCTCACTTCCCCCCGGTCAAAAGGGCCATCTGAAAAAAGTGTAAAATCCAGAAAGGCAGGACAGGCCATGGAGAACTGGGAGCCTTGTTATGCTGATGGGCGGGATGTAAATTGCCAACAGCCACTCGGGAGAAGTGTATGGTGTTTCCTGAAACATCTAAAAAACAAAGCAACAGAGCCTAGGGCACTTCCACTTATGGTCCTATAGCTTAGGGAAATTAAAATCAAAAAGACACAGCCACCCCAAAGTTTGGGACGCCTCTGTTTACAAGAACCTCATTTACCGTACAAGTTCAATATCACAGAAAGTGAAAAATGGATAAAGAAGTTGTGGTACTTACGTACAATGCAGTATCACTCAACAATGAAATCTATGTCATCAGGCCCGTAGCAGCATAATGAGTGGATTCAGGTACGATGATTCTAACTGAAATAAGTCACACAGAAAAAGAAACATCATAAGATATCACTAATACACAGAATGTAAACTTGGCTACACAGGAACTGAATTCCAAAACAGAACAGGGTCTCAAATTTAGAAAACCAACTTATGCTTGCTTAAGCGGAAAGGTGAGTTGGGGTGCTGCATAAAACCAGAGATTGAAATGAGCACAGATAAAGTTCCTTAAGCCAAATATGGAATAGACAAGAGCTACTCCTTGCTCAACGAAATGGACTCAACACCCCATATTAAATGCCTAAGAATGTACCTGACTAGTAAGTATCTTAAAACCTATGGATTGCTATGTCTCCAAAAGAGAATCAAGCGTCTGTACAGGGGGATAAACGCAGCAGTGATAGGATTGGAGAAGTTCGGTGAGCAAATGAAGACCCTTTGAAGTCATATTGCATGGTACCCATTACACGGGTCTCAACTCTCCAGGTTTAAGGTATTCTTCCTTCAGCTAAAACATGCATGTGGAACCCAGAGTATGATCAACCGTGTGAACGGGAGACGTGTTCAAATATGTCTCAGTTTTCCTCCCCTGGTACTCGGGTGCAACATTCCAGACGCTTTACTAACACCCTCCCGACTTGGAGAGTCAGTTCCTTTAACCTCCTGTTTGCTCAGCGTGCCGTGCCGGAACCAGATTAGGGCCTGAAGCCATCCTGCGGTGTTGCGGCCAGCTCAAAAGAAAGCGAGTTGAAGAAAGGAGTTCAGGGGCACTGTAATTCACAAACCTGCAGAGTTATCAATGACAGCTATCGTCCAAAAATATACTGAAGTAAGGCTGCCAAGAGGACTTGAAAGCGGGGCAGAATTGCAGGAAACCGATTTCAGGATGTAGATTGGAATTGCATTGAAAGCATAGGAAAAGAGGCAGAACGTCCACAATGATGCACTTGGCCATAAAGCGCGTATGCGTTTTTTCCTGAATATATTCAGGAAGAAATGCATACGCCCGTTTTGGCCAACCAAGCAAGCTTGCAAAGGAAATCTGCACTACAATGAAGTCTCACTTCCGCCCGGTCAAAAGGGCCATCTGAAAAAAGTGTAAAATCCAGAAAGGCAGGACAGGCCATGGAGAACTGGGAGCCTTGTTATGCTGATGGGCGGGATGTAAATTGCCAACAGCCACTCGGGAGAAGTGTATGGTGTTTCCTGAAACATCTAAAAAACAAAGCAACAGAGCCTAGGGCACTTCCACTTATGGTCCTATAGCTTAGGGAAATTAAAATCAAAAAGACACAGCCACCCCAAAGTTTGGGACGCCTCTGTTTACAAGAACCTCGTTTACAGTACAAGTTCAACATCGCAGAAAGTGAAAAATGGATAAAGAAGTTGTGGTATTTACTTACAAAGCAATATCACTCAGCAATGAAATCTATGTCATCAGGCCCTTAGCAGCACAATGAGTGGATTCAGGTACGATGATTCTAACTGAAATAAGTCACACAGAAAAAGAAACATCATAAGATATCAGTAATACACGGAATGTAAACTTGGCTACACAGGAACTGAATTACAGAACAGAACAGGGTCTCAAATTTAGAAAACCAACTTATGCTTGCTTAAGGGTAAAGGTGAGTTGGGGTGCTGCATAAAACCAGAGATTGAAATGAGCACAGATAAAGTTCCTTAAGCCAAATATGGAATAGACAAGAGCTACTCCTTGCTCAACGAAATGGACTCAACACCCCATATTAAACGCCTAAGAATGTACCTGACTAGTAAGTATCTTAAAACCTATGGATTGCTATGTCTCCGAAAGAGAATCAAGCATGTGTACAGGGGCATAAACGCAGCAGTGATAGGATTGGAGAGGTTCGGTGAGCAAATGAAGACCCTTTGAAGTCATATTGCATAGTACCCATTCCACGGGTTTCAACTACCCAGGTTTAAGGTATTCTTCCTTCAGCTAAAACATGCATGTGGAACCCAGAGTATGATCAACCATGTGATCGGGAAATGTGTTCAAATATGTCTCAGTTTTCGTACCCAGGTACTCGGGTGCAACATTCCAGACGCTTTACTAACACCCTCCCGACTTGGAGTGTCAGACCCTTTAACCTCCAGTTTGGCCCAGTTTGCAATTTCTGTGGAAGATGAACAGGAATAGCGAGAACCAATGAGAGACTAGCTGGAGGTGTCTGGACGGGCAAATTTAACTCTCATTTCCCACCAGGAAGAGGAATTAACCAAAGGTTCAGCTTGCCGTGCCGGAACCAGATTAGGGCCTGAAGCCATCCTGCGGTGTTGCGGCCAGCTCACAAGAAAGCGAGTTGAAGAAAGGAGCTCAGGGGCACTGTAATTCACAATCCTGCAGAGTTATAAATGACAGCTATCGTCCAAAAATATACTGAAGTAAGGCTGCCAAGAGGACTTGAAAGCGGGGCAGAATTGCAGGAAACCGATTTCAGGAGGTAGACTGGAATTGCATTGAAAGCATAGGAAAAGAGGCAGAACGTCCACAATGATGCACTTGGCCAAAAAGAGCGTACGCGTTTTTTCCTGAATATATTCAGGAAAAAACGCATACGCACTTTTTGGCCAACCAAGCAAGCTTGCAAAGGAAATCTGCACTACAATGAAGTCTCACTTCCCCCCTGTCAAAAGGGCCATCTGAAAAAAGTGTAAAATCCAGAAAGGCAGGACAGGCCATGGAGAACTGGGAACCTTGTTATGCTGATGGGCGGGATGTAAATTGCCAACAGACACTCGGGAGAAGTGTATGGTGTTTCCTGAAACATCTAAAAAACAAAGCAACAGAGCCTAGGGCACTTCCACTTATGGTCCTATAGCTTAGGGAAATTAAAATCAAAAAGACACAGCCACCCCAAAGTTTGGGACGCCTCTGTTTACAAGAACCTCGTTTACAGTACAAGTTCAACATCGCAGAAAGTGAAAAATGGATAAAGAAGTTGTGGTATTTACTTACAAAGCAATATCACTCAGCAATGAAATCTATGTCATCAGGCCCTTAGCAGCACAATGAGTGGATTCAGGTACGATGATTCTAACTGAAATAAGTCACACAGAAAAAGAAACATCATAAGATATCAGTAATACACGGAATGTAAACTTGGCTACACAGGAACTGAATTACAGAACAGAACAGGGTCTCAAATTTAGAAAACCAACTTATGCTTGCTTAAGGGTAAAGGTGAGTTGGGGTGCTGCATAAAACCAGAGATTGAAATGAGCACAGATAAAGTTCCTTAAGCCAAATATGGAATAGACAAGAGCTACTCCTTGCTCAACGAAATGGACTCAACACCCCATATTAAACGCCTAAGAATGTACCTGACTAGTAAGTATCTTAAAACCTATGGATTGCTATGTCTCCGAAAGAGAATCAAGCATGTGTACAGGGGCATAAACGCAGCAGTGATAGGATTGGAGAGGTTCGGTGAGCAAATGAAGACCCTTTGAAGTCATATTGCATAGTACCCATTCCACGGGTTTCAACTACCCAGGTTTAAGGTATTCTTCCTTCAGCTAAAACATGCATGTGGAACCCAGAGTATGATCAACCATGTGATCGGGAAATGTGTTCAAATATGTCTCAGTTTTCGTACCCAGGTACTCGTGTGCAACATTCCAGACGCTTTACTAACACCCTCCCGACTTGGAGTGTCAGACCCTTTAACCTCCAGTTTGGCCCAGTTTGCAATTTCTGTGGAAGATGAACAGGAATAGCGAGAACCAATGAGAGACTAGCTGGAGGTGTCTGGACGGGCAAATTTAACTCTCATTTCCCACCAGGAAGAGGAATTAACCAAAGGTTCAGCTTGCCGTGCCGGAACCAGATTAGGGCCTGAAGCCATCCTGCGGTGTTGCGGCCAGCTCACAAGAAAGCGAGTTGAAGAAAGGAGCTCAGGGGCACTGTAATTCACAATCCTGCAGAGTTATAAATGACAGCTATCGTCCAAAAATATACTGAAGTAAGGCTGCCAAGAGGACTTGAAAGCGGGGCAGAATTGCAGGAAACCGATTTCAGGAGGTAGACTGGAATTGCATTGAAAGCATAGGAAAAGAGGCAGAACGTCCACAATGATGCACTTGGCCAAAAAGAGCGTACGCGTTTTTTCCTGAATATATTCAGGAAAAAACGCATACGCACTTTTTGGCCAACCAAGCAAGCTTGCAAAGGAAATCTGCACTACAATGAAGTCTCACTTCCCCCCTGTCAAAAGGGCCATCTGAAAAAAGTGTAAAATCCAGAAAGGCAGGACAGGCCATGGAGAACTGGGAACCTTGTTATGCTGATGGGCGGGATGTAAATTGCCAACAGACACTCGGGAGAAGTGTATGGTGTTTCCTGAAACATCTAAAAAACAAAGCAACAGAGCCTAGGGCACTTCCACTTATGGTCCTATAGCTTAGGGAAATTAAAATCAAAAAGACACAGCCACCCCAAAGTTTGGGACGCCTCTGTTTACAAGAACCTCGTTTATGGTACAAGTTCAATATCGCAGAAAGTGAAAAATGGATAAAGGAGTTGTGGTATTTACTTACAAAGCAATATCACTCAGCAATGAAATCTATGTCATCAGGCCCTTAGCAGCACAATGAGTGGATTCAGGTATGATGATTCTAACTGAAATAAGTCACACAGAAAAAGAAACATCATAAGATATCAGTAATACACGGAATGTAAACTTGGCTACACAGGAACTGAATTACAGAACAGAACAGGGTCTCAAATTTAGAAAACCAACTTATGCTTGCTTAAGGGTAAAGGTGAGTTGGGGTGCTGCATAAAACCAGAGATTGAAATGAGCACAGATAAAGTTCCTTAAGCCAAATATGGAATAGACAAGAGCTACTCCTTGCTCAACGAAATGCACTCAACACCGCATATTAAACGCCTAAGAATGTACCTGACTAGTAAGTATCTTAAAACCTATGGATTGCTATGTCTCCGAAAGAGAATCAAGCATGTGTACAGGGGCATAAACGCAGCAGTGATAGGATTGGAGAGGTTCGGTGAGCAAATGAAGACCCTTTGAAGTCATATTGCATGGTACCCATTCCACGGGTTTCAACTACCCAGGTTTAAGGTATTCTACCTTCAGGTAAAACATGCATGTGGAAACTAGAGTATGATCAACCATGTGATCGGGAAACGTGTTCAAATATGTCTCAGTTTTCGTACCCTGGTACTCGGGTGCAACATTCCAGACGCTTTACTAACACCCTCCCGACTTGGAGAGTCAGTCCCTTTAACCTCCTGTTTGGCCCAGTTTGCAATTTCTGTGGAAGATGAACAGGAATAGCGAGAACCAATGAGAGACTAGCTGGAGGTGTCTGGACGGGCAAATTTAACTCTCATTTCCCACCAGGAAGAGGAATTAACCAAAGGCTCAGCTTGCCGTGCCGGAACCAGATTAGGGCCTGAAGCCATCCTGCGGTGTTGCGGCCAGCTCAAAAGAAAGCGAGTTGAAGAAAGGAGCTCAGGGGCACTGTAATTCACAAACCTGCAGAGTTATAAATGACAGCTATCGTCCAAAAATATACTGAAGTAAGGCTGCCAAGAGGACTTGAAAGCGGGGCAGAATTGCAGGAAACCGATTTCAGGAGGTAGACTGGAATTGCATTGAAAGCATAGGAAAAGAGGCAGAACGTCCACAATGATGCACTTGGCCAAAAAGGGCGTATGCGTTTTTTCCTGAATATATTCAGGAAAAAACGCATACGCCCTTTTTGGCCAACCAAGCAAGCTTGCAAAGGAAATCTGCACTACAATGAAGTCTCACTTCCCCCCGGTCAAAAGGGCCATCTGAAAAAAGTGTAAAATCCAGAAAGGCAGGACAGGCCATGGAGAACTGGGAGCCTTGTTATGCTGATGGGCGGGATGTAAATTGCCAACAGACACTCGGGAGAAGTGTATGGTGTTTCCTGAAACATCTAAAAAACAAAGCAACAGAGCCTAGGGCACTTCCACTTATGGTCCTATAGCTTAGGGAAATTTAAATCTAAAAGACACAGCCACCCCAAAGTTTGGGACGCCTCTGTTTACAAGAACCTCGTTTACAGTACAAGTTCAACATCGCAGAAAGTGAAAAATGGATAAAGAAGTTGTGGTATTTACTTACAAAGCAATATCACTCAGCAATGAAATCTATGTCATCAGGCCCTTAGCAGCACAATGAGTGGATTCAGGTATGATGATTCTAACTGAAATAAGTCACACAGAAAAAGAAACATCATAAGATATCAGTAATACACGGAATGTAAACTTGGCTACACAGGAACTGAATTACAGAACAGAACAGGGTCTCAAATTTAGAAAACCAACTTATGCTTGCTTAAGGGTAAAGGTGAGTTGGGGTGCTGCATAAAACCAGAGATTGAAATGAGCACAGATAAAGTTCCTTAAGCCAAATATGGAATAGACAAGAGCTACTCCTTGCTCAACGAAATGGACTCAACACCGCATATTAAACGCCTAAGAATGTACCTGACTAGTAAGTATCTTAAAACCTATGGATTGCTATGTCTCCGAAAGAGAATCAAGCATGTGTACAGGGGCATAAACGCAGCAGTGATAGGATTGGAGAGGTTCGGTGAGCAAATGAAGACCCTTTGAAGTCATATTGCATAGTACCCATTCCACGGGTTTCAACTACCCAGGTTTAAGGTATTCTTCCTTCAGCTAAAACATACATGTGGAACCCAGAGTATGATCAACCATGTGATCGGGAAACGTGTTCAAATATGTCTCAGTATTCGTACCCTGGTACTCGGGTGCAACATTCCAGACGCTTTACTAACACCCTCCCGACTTGGAGAGTCAGTCCCTTTAACCTCCTCTTTGGCCCAGTTTGCAATTTCTGTGGAAGATGAACAGGAATAGCGAGACCCAATGAGAGACTAGCTGGAGGTGTCTGGACGGGCAAATTTAACTCTCATTTCCCACCAGGAAGAGGAATTAACCAAAGGTTCAGCTTGCCGTGCCGGAACCAGATTAGGGCCTGAAGCCATCCTGCGGTGTTGTGGCCAGCTCACAAGAAAGCGAGTTGAAGAAAGGAGCTCAGGGGCACTTTAATTCACAAACCTGCAGAGTTATAAATGACAGCTATCGTCCAAAAATATACTGAAGTAAGGCTGCCAAGAGGACTTGAAAGCGGGACAGAATTGCAGGAAACCGATTTCAGGAGGTAGACTGGAATTGCATTGAAAGCATAGGAAAAGAGGCAGAACGTCCACAATGATGCACTTGGCCAAAAAGGGTGTATGCGTTTTTTACTGAATATATTCAGGAAAAAACGCATACGCCCTTTTTGGCCAACCAAGCAAGCTTGCAAAGGAAATCTGCACTACAATGAAGTCTCACTTCCCCCCGGTCAAAAGGGCCATCTGAAAAAAGTGTAAAATCCAGAAAGGCAGGACAGGCCATGGAGAACTGGGAGCCTTTTTATGCTGATGGGAGGGATGTAAATTGCCAACAGCCACTCGGGAGAAGTGTATGGTGTTTCCTGAAACATCTAAAAAACAAAGCAACAGAGCCTAGGGCACTTCCACTTATGGTCCTATAGCTTAGGGAAATTAAAATCAAAAAGACACAGCCACCCCAAAGTTTGGGACGCCTCTGTTTACAAGAACCTCGTTTACCGTACAAGTTCAATATCACAGAAAGTGAAAAATGGATAAAGAAGTTGTGGTACTTATGTACAATGCAGTATCACTCAACAATGAAATCTATGTCATCAGGCCCGTAGCAGCATAATGAGTGGATTCAGGTACGATGATTCTAACTGAAATAAGTCACACAGAAAAAGAAACATCATAAGATATCACTAATACACAGAATGTAAACTTGGCTACACAGGAACTGAATTCCAAAACAGAACAGGGTCTCAAATTTAGAAAACCAACTTATGCTTGCTTAAGGGTAAAGGTGAGTTGGGGTGCTGCATAAAACCAGAGATTGAAATGAGCACAGATAAAGTTCCTTAAGCCAAATATGGAATAGACAAGAGCTACTCCTTCCTCAACGAAATGGACTCAACACCCCATATTAAACGCCTAAGAATGTACCTGACTAGTAAGTATCTTAAAACCTATGGATTGCTATGTCTCCAAAAGAAAATCAAGCGTCTGTACAGGGGGATAAACGCAGCAGTGATAGGATTGGAGAAGTTCGGAGAGCAAATGAAGACCCTTTGAAGTCATATTGCATAGTACCCATTCCACGGGTTTCAACTACCCAGGTTTAAGGTATTCTACCTTCAGCTAAAACATGCATGTGGAAACTAGAGTATGATCAACCATGTGATCGGGAAACGTGTTCAAATATGTCTCAGTTTTCGTACCCTGGTACTCGGGTGCAACTTTCCAGACGCTTTACTAACACCCTCCCGACTTGGAGAGTCAGTCCCTTTTACCTCCTGTTTGGCCCAGTTTGCAATTTCTGCGGAAGATGAACAGGAATAGCGAGAACCAATGAGAGACTAGCTGGAGGTGTCTGGACGGGCAAATTTAACTCTCATTTCCCACCAGGAAGAGGAATTAACCAAAGGCTCAGCGTGCCGTGACGGAACCAGATTAGGGCCTGAAGCCATCCTGCGGTGTTGCGGCCAGCTCAAAAGAAAGCGAGTTGAAGAAAGGAGCTCAGGGGCACTGTAATTCACAAACCTGCAGAGTTATAAATGACAGCTATCGTCCAAAAATATACTGAAGTAGGGCTGCCAAGAGGACTTGAAAGCGGGGCAGAATTGCAGGAAACCGATTTCAGGAGGTAGACTGGAATTGCATTGAAAGCATAGGAAAAGAGGCAGAACGTCCACAATGATGCACTTGGCCAAAAAGGGCGTATGCGTTTTTTCCTGAATATATTCAGGAAAAAACGCATACGCCCTTTTTGGCCAACCAAGCAAGCTTGCAAAGGAAATCTGCACTACAATGAAGTCTCACTTCCCCCCGGTCAAAAGGGCCATCTGAAAAAAGTGTAAAATCCAGAAAGGC
The DNA here is from genome assembly GCF_039906515.1 of Pseudorca crassidens. Classification (NCBI taxonomy): domain Eukaryota; kingdom Metazoa; phylum Chordata; class Mammalia; order Artiodactyla; family Delphinidae; genus Pseudorca; species Pseudorca crassidens. Next base: position 1,814,105 of record NW_027136299.1, read on the forward strand.
AGGACAGGCCATGGAGAACTGGGAGCCTTGTTATGCTGATGGGCGGGATGTAAATTGCCAACAGACACTCGGGAGAAGTGTATGGTGTTTCCTGAAACATCTAAAAAACAAAGCAACAGAGCCTAGGGCACTTCCACTTATGGTCCTATAGCTTAGGGAAATTTAAATCTAAAAGACACAGCCACCCCAAAGTTTGGGACGCCTCTGTTTACAAGAACCTCATTTACAGTACAAGTTCAACATCGCAGAAAGTGAAAAATGGATAAAGAAGTTGTGGTATTTACTTACAAAGCAATATCACTCAGCAATGAAATCTATGTCATCAGGCCCTTAGCAGCACAATGAGTGGATTCAGGTATGATGATTCTAACTGAAATAAGTCACACAGAAAAAGAAACATCATAAGATATCAGTAATACACGGAATGTAAACTTGGCTACACAGGAACTGAATTACAGAACAGAACAGGGTCTCAAATTTAGAAAACCAACTTATGCTTGCTTAAGGGTAAAGGTGAGTTGGGGTGCTGCATAAAACCAGAGATTGAAATGAGCACAGATAAAGTTCCTTAAGCCAAATATGGAATAGACAAGAGCTACTCCTTGCTCAACGAAATGGACTCAACACCCCATATTAAATGCCTAAGAATGTACCTGACTAGTAAGTATCTTAAAACCTATGGATTGCTATGTCTCCAAAAGAGAATCAAGCGTCTGTACAGGGTGATAAACGCAGCAGTGATAGGATTGGAGAAGTTCGGTGAGCAAATGAAGACCCTTTGAAGTCATATTGCATGGTACCCATTACACGGGTCTCAACTCTCCAGGTTTAAGGTATTCTTCCTTCAGCTAAAACATGCATGTGGAACCCAGAGTATGATCAACCGTGTGAACGGGAGACGTGTTCAAATATGTCTCAGTTTTCCTCCCCTGGTACTCGGGTGCAACATTCCAGACGCTTTACTAACACCCTCCCGACTTGGAGAGTCAGTCCCTTTAACCTCCTGTTTGGCCCAGTTTGCAATTTCTGCGGAAGATGAACAGGAATAGCGAGAACCAATGAGAGACTAGCTGGAGGTGTCTGGACGGGCAAATTTAACTCTCATTTCCCACCAGGAAGAGGAATTAACCAAAGGCTCAGCGTGCCGTGCCGGAACCAGATTAGGGCCTGAAGCCATCCTGCGGTGTTGCGGCCAGCTCAAAAGAAAGCGAGTTGAAGAAAGGAGCTCAGGGGCACTGTAATTCACAAACCTGCAGAGTTATAAATGACAGCTATCGTCCAAACATATACTGAAGTAAGGCTGCCAAGAGGACTTGAAAGCGGGGCAGAATTGCAGGAAACCGATTTCAGGAGGTAGACTGGAATTGCATTGAAAGCATAGGAAAAGAGGCAGAACGTCCACAATGATGCACTTGGCCAAAAAGGGCGTATGCGTTTTTTCCTGAATATATTCAGGAAAAAACGCATACGCCCTTTTTGGCCAACCAAGCAAGCTTGCAAAGGAAATCTGCACTACAATGAAGTCTCACTTCCCCCCGGTCAAAAGGGCCATCTGAAAAAAGTGTAAAATCCAGAAAGGCAGGACAGGCCATGGAGAACTGTGAGCCTTTTTATGCTGATGGGAGGGATGTAAATTGCCAACAGCCACTCGGGAGAAGTGTATGGTGTTTCCTGAAACATCTAAAAAACAAAGCAACAGAGCCTAGGGCACTTCCACTTATGGTCCTATAGCTTAGGGAAATTAAAATCAAAAAGACACAGCCACCCCAAAGTTTGGGACGCCTCTGTTTACAAGAACCTCATTTACCGTACAAGTTCAATATCACAGAAAGTGAAAAATGGATAAAGAAGTTGTGGTACTTACGTACAATGCAGTATCACTCAACAATGAAATCTATGTCATCAGGCCCGTAGCAGCATAATGAGTGGATTCAGGTACGATGATTCTAACTGAAATAAGTCACACAGAAAAAGAAACATCATAAGATATCACTAATACACAGAATGTAAACTTGGTTACACAGGAACTGAATTCCAAAACAGAACAGGGTCTCAAATTTAGAAAACCAACTTATGCTTGCTTAAGCGGAAAGGTGAGTTGGGGTGCTGCATAAAACCAGAGATTGAAATGAGCACAGATAAAGTTCCTTAAGCCAAATATGGAATAGACAAGAGCTACTCCTTGCTCAACGAAATGGACTCAACACCCCATATTAAATGCCTAAGAATGTACCTGACTAGTAAGTATCTTAAAACCTATGGATTGCTATGTCTCCAAAAGAGAATCAAGCGTCTGTACAGGGGGATAAACGCAGCAGTGATAGGATTGGAGAAGTTCGGTGAGCAAATGAAGACCCTTTGAAGTCATATTGCATGGTACCCATTACACGGGTCTCAACTCTCCAGGTTTAAGGTATTCTTCCTTCAGCTAAAACATGCATGTGGAACCCAGAGTATGATCAACCGTGTGAACGGGAGACGTGTTCAAATATGTCTCAGTTTTCCTCCCCTGGTACTCGGGTGCAACATTCCAGACGCTTTACTAACACCCTCCCGACTTGGAGAGTCAGTCCCTTTAACCTCCTGTTTGGCCCAGTTTGCAATTTCTGCGGAAGATGAACAGGAATAGCGAGAACCAATGAGAGATTGGCTGGAGGTGTCTGGACGGGCAAATTTAACTCTCATTTCCCACCAGGAAGAGGAATTAACCAAAGGCTCAGCTTGCCGTGCCGGAACAAGATTAGGGCCTGAAGCCATCCTGCGGTGTTGCGGCCAGCTCAAAAGAAAGCGAGTTGAAGAAAGGAGCTCAGGGGCACTGTAATTCACAAACCTGCAGAGTTATAAATGACAGCTATTGTCCAAAAATATACTGAAGTAAGGCTGCCAAGAGGACTTGAAAGCGGGGCAGAATTGCAGGAAACCGATTTCAGGAGGTAGACTGGAATTGCATTGAAAGCATAAGAAAAGAGGCAGAACGTCCACAATGATGCACTTGGCCAAAAAGGGCGTATGCGTTTTTTCCTGAATATATTCAGGAAAAAACGCATACGCCCTTTTTGGCCAACCAAGCAAGCTTGCAAAGGAAATCTGCACTACAATGAAGTCTCACTTCCCCCCGTTCAAGAGGGCCATCTGAAAAAAGTGTAAAATCCAGAAAGGCAGGACAGGCCATGGAGAACTGGGAGCCTTGTTATGCTGATGGGCGGGATGTAAATTGCCAACAGCCACTCGGGAGAAGTGTATGGTGTTTCCTGAAACATCTAAAAAACAAAGCAACAGAGCCTAGGGCACTTCCACTTATGGTCCTATAGCTTAGGGAAATTAAAATCAAAAAGACACAGCCACCCCAAAGTTTGGGACGCCTCTGTTTACAAGAACCTCATTTACCGTACAAGTTCAATATCACAGAAAGTGAAAAATGGATAAAGAAGTTGTGGTACTTACGTACAATGCAGTATCACTCAACAATGAAATCTATGTCATCAGGCCCGTAGCAGCATAATGAGTGGATTCAGGTACGATGATTCTAACTGAAATAAGTCACACAGAAAAAGAAACATCATAAGATATCACTAATACACAGAATGTAAACTTGGCTACACAGGAACTGAATTCCAAAACAGAACAGGGTCTCAAATTTAGAAAACCAACTTATGCTTGCTTAAGCGGAAAGGTGAGTTGGGGTGCTGCATAAAACCAGAGATTGAAATGAGCACAGATAAAGTTCCTTAAGCCAAATATGGAATAGACAAGAGCTACTCCTTGCTCAACGAAATGGACTCAACACCCCATATTAAATGCCTAAGAATGTACCTGACTAGTAAGTATCTTAAAACCTATGGATTGCTATGTCTCCAAAAGAGAATCAAGCGTCTGTACAGGGGGATAAACGCAGCAGTGATAGGATTGGAGAAGTTCGGTGAGCAAATGAAGACCCTTTGAAGTCATATTGCATGGTACCCATTCCACGGGTCTCAACTCTCCAGGTTTAAGGTATTCTTCCTTCAGCTAAAACATGCATGTGGAACCCAGAGTATGATCAACCGTGTGAACGGGAGACGTGTTCAAATATGTCTCAGTTTTCCTCCCCTGGTACTCGGGTGCAACATTCCAGACGCTTTACTAACACCCTCCCGACTTGGAGAGTCAGTCCCTTTAACCTCCTGTTTGGCCCAGTTTGCAATTTCTGCGGAAGATGAACAGGAATAGCGAGAACCAATGAGAGACTAGCTGGAGGTGTCTGGACGGGCAAATTTAACTCTCATTTCCCACCAGGAAGAGGAATGAACCAAAGGCTCAGCGTGCCGTGCCGGAACCAGATTAGGGCCTGAAGCCATCCTGCGGTGTTGCGGCCAGCTCAAAAGAAAGCGAGTTGAAGAAAGGAGCTCAGGGGCACTGTAATTCACAAACATGCAGAGTTATAAATGACAGCTATCGTCCAAAAATATACTGAAGTAAGGCTGCCAAGAGGACTTGAAAGCGGGGCAGAATTGCAGGAAACCGATTTCAGGAGGTAGACTGGAATTGCATTGAAAGCATAGGAAAAGAGGCAGAACGTCCACAATGATGCACTTGGCCAAAAAGGGCGTATGCGTTTTTTCCTGAATATATTCAGGAAAAAACGCATACGCCCTTTTTGGCCAACCAAGCAAGCTTGCAAAGGAAATCTGCACTACAATGAAGTCTCACTTCCCCCCGGTCAAAAGGGCCATCTGAAAAAAGTGTAAAATCCAGAAAGGCAGGACAGGCCATGGAGAACTGGGAGCCTTGTTATGCTGATGGGCGGGATGTAAATTGCCAACAGACACTCGGGAGAAGTGTATGGTGTTTCCTGAAACATCTAAAAAACAAAGCAACAGAGCCTAGGGCACTTCCACTTATGGTCCTATAGCTTAGGGAAATTAAAATCAAAAAGACACAGCCACCCCAAAGTTTGGGACGCCTCTGTTTACAAGAACCTCGTTTACAGTACAAGTTCAACATCGCAGAAAGTGAAAAATGGATAAAGAAGTTGTGGTATTTACTTACAAAGCAATATCACTCAGCAATGAAATCTATGTCATCAGGCCCTTAGCAGCACAATGAGTGGATTCAGGTATGATGATTCTAACTGAAATAAGTCACACAGAAAAGGAAACATCATAAGATATCAGTAAAACACGGAATGTAAACTTGGTTACACAGGAACTGAATTACAGAACAGAACAGGGTCTCAAATTTAGAAAACCAACTTATGCGTGCTTAAGGGTAAAGTGAGTTGGGGTGCTGCATAAAGCCAGAGATTGAAATGAGCACAGATAAAGTTCCTTAAGCCAAATATGGAATAGACAAGAGCTACTCCTTGCTCAACGAAATGGACTCAACACCGCATATTAAACGCCTAAGAATGTACCTGACTAGTAAGTATCTTAAAACCTATGGATTGCTATGTCTCCGAAAGAGAATCAAGCATGTGTACAGGGGCATAAACGCAGCAGTGATAGGATTGGAGAGGTTCGGTGAGCAAATGAAGACCCTTTGAAGTCATATTGCATGGTACCCATTCCACGGGTTTCAACTACCCAGGTTTAAGGTATTCTACCTTCAGCTAAAACATGCATGTGGAAACTAGAGTATGATCAACCATGTGATCGGGAAACGTGTTCAAATATGTCTCAGTTTTCGTACCCTGGTACTCGGGTGCAACATTCCAGACGCTTTACTAACACCCTCCCGACTTGGAGAGTCAGTCCCTTTAACCTCCTGTTTGGCCCAGTTTGCAATTTCTGTGGAAGATGAACAGGAATAGCGAGAACCAATGAAAGACTAGCTGGAGGTGTCTGGACGGGCAAATTTAACTCTCATTTCCCACCAGGAAGAGGAATTAACCAAAGGCTCAGCTTGCCGTGCCGGAACAAGATTAGGGCCTGAAGCCATCCTGCGGTGTTGCGGCCAGCTCAAAAGAAAGCGAGTTGAAGAAAGGAGCTCAGGGGCACTGTAATTCACAAACCTGCAGAGTTATAAATGACAGCTATCGTCCAAAAATATACTGAAGTAAGGCTGCCAAGAGGACTTGAAAGCGGGGCAGAATTGCAGGAAACCGATTTCAGGAGGTAGACTGGAATTGCATTGAAAGCATAGGAAAAGAGGCAGAACGTCCACAATGATGCACTTGGCCAAAAAGGGCGTATGCGTTTTTTCCTGAATATATTCAGGAAAAAACGCATACGCCCTTTTTGGCCAACCAAGCAAGCTTGCAAAGGAAATCTGCACTACAATGAAGTCTCACTTCCCCCCGGTCAAAAGGGCCATCTGAAAAAAGTGTAAAATCCAGAAAGGCAGGACAGGCCATGGAGAACTGGGAGCCTTGTTATGCTGATGGGCGGGATGTAAATTGCCAACAGCCACTCGGGAGAAGTGTATGGTGTTTCCTGAAACATCTAAAAAACAAAGCAACAGAGCCTAGGGCACTTCCACTTATGGTCCTATAGCTTAGGGAAATTAAAATCAAAAAGACACAGCCACCCCAAAGTTTGGGACACCTCTGTTTACAAGAACCTCATTTACCGTACAAGTTCAATATCACAGAAAGTGAAAAATGGATAAAGAAGTTGTGGTACTTACGTACAATGCAGTATCACTCAACAATGAAATCTATGTCATCAGGCCCATAGCAGCATAATGAGTGGATTCAGGTACAATGATTCTAACTGAAATAAGTCACACAGAAAAAGAAACATCATAAGATATCACTAATACACAGAATGTAAACTTGGCTACACAGGAACTGAATTCCAAAACAGAACAGGGTCTCAAATTTAGAAAACCAACTTATGCTTTCTTAAGGGGAAAGGTGAGTTGGGGTGCTGCATAAAACCAGAGATTGAAATGAGCATAGATAAAGTTCCTTAAGCCAAATATGGAATAGACAAGAGCTACTCCTTGCTCAACGAAATGGACTCAACACCCCATATTAAATGCCTAAGAATGTACCTGACTAGTAAGTATCTTAAAACCTATGGATTGCTATGTCTCCAAAAGAGAATCAAGCGTCTGTACAGGGTGATAAACGCAGCAGTGATAGGATTGGAGAAGTTCGGTGAGCAAATGAAGACCCTTTGAAGTCATATTGCATGGTACCCATTACACGGGTCTCAACTCTCCAGGTTTAAGGTATTCTTCCTTCAGCTAAAACATGCATGTGGAACCCAGAGTATGATCAACCGTGTGAACGGGAGACGTGTTCAAATATGTCTCAGTTTTCCTCCCCTGGTACTCGGGTGCAACATTCCAGACGCTTTACTAACACCCTCCCGACTTGGAGAGTCAGTCCCTTTAACCTCCTGTTTGGCCCAGTTTGCAATTTCTGCGGAAGATGAACAGGAATAGCGAGAACCAATGAGAGACTAGCTGGAGGTGTCTGGACGGGCAAATTTAACTCTCATTTCCCACCAGGAAGAGGAATTAACCAAAGGCTCAGCTTGCCGTGCCGGAACCAGATTAGGGCCTGAAGCCATCCTGCGGTGTTGCGGCCAGCTCAAAAGAAAGCGAGTTGAAGAAAGGAGCTCAGGGGCACTGTAATTCACAAACCTGCAGAGTTATAAATGACAGCTATCGTCCAAAAATATACTGAAGTAAGGCTGCCAAGAGGACTTGAAAGCGGGGCAGAATTGCAGGAAACCGATTTCAGGAGGTAGACTGGAATTGCATTGAAAGCATAGGAAAAGAGGCAGAACGTCCACAATGATGCACTTGGCCAAAAAGGGCGTATGCGTTTTTTCCTGAATATATTCAGGAAAAAACGCATACGCCCTTTTTGGCCAACCAAGCAAGCTTGCAAAGGAAATCTGCACTACAATGAAGTCTCACTTCCCCCCGGTCAAAAGGGCCATCTGAAAAAAGTGTAAAATCCAGAAAGGCAGGACAGGCCATGGAGAACTGGGAGCCTTGTTATGCTGATGGGCGGGATGTAAATTGCCAACAGACACTCGGGAGAAGTGTATGGTGTTTCCTGAAACATCTAAAAAACAAAGCAACAGAGCCTAGGGCACTTCCACTTATGGTCCTATAGCTTAGGGAAATTAAAATCAAAAAGACACAGCCACCCCAAAGTTTGGGACGCCTCTGTTTACAAGAACCTCATTTACCGTACAAGTTCAATATCACAGAAAGTGAAAAATGGATAAAGAAGTTGTGGTACTTACGTACAATGCAGTATCACTCAACAATGAAATCTATGTCATCAGGCCCATAGCAGCATAATGAGTGGATTCAGGTACAATGATTCTAACTGAAATAAGTCACACAGAAAAAGAAACATCATAAGATATCACTAATACACAGAATGTAAACTTGGCTACACAGGAACTGAATTCCAAAACAGAACAGGGTCTCAAATTTAGAAAACCAACTTATGCTTTCTTAAGGGGAAAGGTGAGTTGGGGTGCTGCATAAAACCAGAGATTGAAATGAGCATAGATAAAGTTCCTTAAGCCAAATATGGAATAGACAAGAGCTACTCCTTGCTCAACGAAATGGACTCAACACCCCATATTAAATGCCTAAGAATGTACCTGACTAGTAAGTATCTTAAAACCTATGGATTGCTATGTCTCCAAAAGAGAATCAAGCGTCTGTACAGGGTGATAAACGCAGCAGTGATAGGATTGGAGAAGTTCGGTGAGCAAATGAAGACCCTTTGAAGTCATATTGCATGGTACCCATTACACGGGTCTCAACTCTCCAGGTTTAAGGTATTCTTCCTTCAGCTAAAACATGCATGTGGAACCCAGAGTATGATCAACCGTGTGAACGGGAGACGTGTTCAAATATGTCTCAGTTTTCGTACCCTGGTACTCGGGTGCAACATTCCAGACGCTTTACTAACACCCTCCCGACTTGGAGAGTCAGTCCCTTTAACCTCCTGTTTGGCCCAGTTTGCAATTTCTGCGGAAGATGAACAGGAATAGCGAGAACCAATGAGAGACTAGCTGGAGGTGTCTGGACGGGCAAATTTAACTCTCATTTCCCACCAGGAAGAGGAATTAACCAAAGGCTCAGCTTGCCGTGCCGGAACCAGATTAGGGCCTGAAGCCATCCTGCGGTGTTGCGGCCAGCTCAAAAGAAAGCGAGTTGAAGAAAGGAGCTCAGGGGCACTGTAATTCACAAACCTGCAGAGTTATAAATGACAGCTATCGTCCAAAAATATACTGAAGTAAGGCTGCCAAGAGGACTTGAAAGCGGGGCAGAATTGCAGGAAACCGATTTCAGGAGGTAGACTGGAATTGCATTGAAAGCATAGGAAAAGAGGCAGAACGTCCACAATGATGCACTTGGCCAAAAAGGGCGTATGCGTTTTTTCCTGAATATATTCAGGAAAAAACGCATACGCCCTTTTTGGCCAACCAAGCAAGCTTGCAAAGGAAATCTGCACTACAATGAAGTCTCACTTCCCCCCGGTCAAAAGGGCCATCTGAAAAAAGTGTAAAATCCAGAAAGGCAGGACAGGCCATGGAGAACTGGGAGCCTTGTTATGCTGATGGGCGGGATGTAAATTGCCAACAGACACTCGGGAGAAGTGTATGGTGTTTCCTGAAACATCTAAAAAACAAAGCAACAGAGCCTAGGGCACTTCCACTTATGGTCCTATAGCTTAGGGAAATTAAAATCAAAAAGACACAGCCACCCCAAAGTTTGGGACGCCTCTGTTTACAAGAACCTCATTTACCGTACAAGTTCAATATCACAGAAAGTGAAAAATGGATAAAGAAGTTGTGGTACTTACGTACAATGCAGTATCACTCAACAATGAAATCTATGTCATCAGGCCCGTAGCAGCATAATGAGTGGATTCAGGTACGATGATTCTAACTGAAATAAGTCACACAGAAAAAGAAACATCATAAGATATCACTAATACACAGAATGTAAACTTGGCTACACAGGAACTGAATTCCAAAACAGAACAGGGTCTCAAATTTAGAAAACCAACTTATGCTTGCTTAAGCGGAAAGGTGAGTTGGGGTGCTGCATAAAACCAGAGATTGAAATGAGCACAGATAAAGTTCCTTAAGCCAAATATGGAATAGACAAGAGCTACTCCTTGCTCAACGAAATGGACTCAACACCCCATATTAAATGCCTAAGAATGTACCTGACTAGTAAGTATCTTAAAACCTATGGATTGCTATGTCTCCAAAAGAGAATCAAGCGTCTGTACAGGGGGATAAACGCAGCAGTGATAGGATTGGAGAAGTTCGGTGAGCAAATGAAGACCCTTTGAAGTCATATTGCATGGTACCCATTACACGGGTCTCAACTCTCCAGGTTTAAGGTATTCTTCCTTCAGCTAAAACATGCATGTGGAACCCAGAGTATGATCAACCGTGTGAACGGGAGACGTGTTCAAATATGTCTCAGTTTTCCTCCCCTGGTACTCGGGTGCAACATTCCAGACGCTTTACTAACACCCTCCCGACTTGGAGAGTCAGTCCCTTTAACCTCCTGTTTGGCCCAGTTTGCAATTTCTGCGGAAGATGAACAGGAATAGCGAGAACCAATGAGAGATTGGCTGGAGGTGTCTGGACGGGCAAATTTAACTCTCATTTCCCACCAGGAAGAGGAATTAACCAAAGGCTCAGCTTGCCGTGCCGGAACAAGATTAGGGCCTGAAGCCATCCTGCGGTGTTGCGGCCAGCTCAAAAGAAAGCGAGTTGAAGAAAGGAGCTCAGGGGCACTGTAATTCACAAACCTGCAGAGTTATAAATGACAGCTATTGTCCAAAAATATACTGAAGTAAGGCTGCCAAGAGGACTTGAAAGCGGGGCAGAATTGCAGGAAACCGATTTCAGGAGGTAGACTGGAATTGCATTGAAAGCATAAGAAAAGAGGCAGAACGTCCACAATGATGCACTTGGCCAAAAAGGGCGTATGCGTTTTTTCCTGAATATATTCAGGAAAAAACGCATACGCCCTTTTTGGCCAACCAAGCAAGCTTGCAAAGGAAATCTGCACTACAATGAAGTCTCACTTCCCCCCGTTCAAGAGGGCCATCTGAAAAAAGTGTAAAATCCAGAAAGGCAGGACAGGCCATGGAGAACTGGGAGCCTTGTTATGCTGATGGGCGGGATGTAAATTGCCAACAGCCACTCGGGAGAAGTGTATGGTGTTTCCTGAAACATCTAAAAAACAAAGCAACAGAGCCTAGGGCACTTCCACTTATGGTCCTATAGCTTAGGGAAATTAAAATCAAAAAGACACAGCCACCCCAAAGTTTGGGACGCCTCTGTTTACAAGAACCTCATTTACCGTACAAGTTCAATATCACAGAAAGTGAAAAATGGATAAAGAAGTTGTGGTACTTACGTACAATGCAGTATCACTCAACAATGAAATCTATGTCATCAGGCCCGTAGCAGCATAATGAGTGGATTCAGGTACGATGATTCTAACTGAAATAAGTCACACAGAAAAAGAAACATCATAAGATATCACTAATACACAGAATGTAAACTTGGCTACACAGGAACTGAATTCCAAAACAGAACAGGGTCTCAAATTTAGAAAACCAACTTATGCTTGCTTAAGCGGAAAGGTGAGTTGGGGTGCTGCATAAAACCAGAGATTGAAATGAGCACAGATAAAGTTCCTTAAGCCAAATATGGAATAGACAAGAGCTACTCCTTGCTCAACGAAATGGACTCAACACCCCATATTAAATGCCTAAGAATGTACCTGACTAGTAAGTATCTTAAAACCTATGGATTGCTATGTCTCCAAAAGAGAATCAAGCGTCTGTACAGGGGGATAAACGCAGCAGTGATAGGATTGGAGAAGTTCGGTGAGCAAATGAAGACCCTTTGAAGTCATATTGCATGGTACCCATTACACGGGTCTCAACTCTCCAGGTTTAAGGTATTCTTCCTTCAGCTAAAACATGCATGTGGAACCCAGAGTATGATCAACCATGTGAACGGGAGACGTGTTCAAATATGTCTCAGTTTTCCTCCCCTGGTACTCGGGTGCAACATTCCAGACGCTTTACTAACACCCTCCCGACTTGGAGAGTCAGTCCCTTTAACCTCCTGTTTGGCCCAGTTTGCAATTTCTGCGGAAGATGAACAGGAATAGCGAGAACCAATGAGAGACTAGCTGGAGGTGTCTGGACGGGCAAATTTAACTCTCATTTCCCACCAGGAAGAGGAATTAACCAAAGGCTCAGCGTGCCGTGCCGGAACCAGATTAGGGCCTGAAGCCATCCTGCGGTGTTGCGGCCAGCTCAAAAGAAAGCGAGTTGAAGAAAGGAGCTCAGGGACACTGTAATTCACAAACCTGCAGAGTTATAAATGACAGCTATCGTCCAAAAATATACTGAAGTAAGGCTGCCAAGAGGACTTGAAAGCGGGGCAGAATTGCAGGAAACCGATTTCAGGAGGTAGACTGGAATTGCATTGAAAGCATAGGAAAAGAGGCAGAACGTCCACAATGATGCACTTGGCCAAAAAGGGCGTATGCGTTTTTTCCTGAATATATTCAGGAAAAAACGCATACGCCCTTTTTGGCCAACCAAGCAAGCTTGCAAAGGAAATCTGCACTACAATGAAGTCTCACTTCCCCCCGGTCAAAAGGGCCATCTGAAAAAAGTGTAAAATCCAGAAAGGCAGGACAGGCCATGGAGAACTGGGAGCCTTTTTATGCTGATGGGCGGGATGTAAATTGCCAACAGACACTCGGGAGAAGTGTATGGTGTTTCCTGAAACATCTAAAAAACAAAGCAACAGAGCCTAGGGCACTTCCACTTATGGTCCTATAGCTTAGGGAAATTAAAATCAAAAAGACACAGCCACCCCAAAGTTTGGGACGCCTCTGTTTACAAGAACCTCGTTTACAGTACAAGTTCAACATCGCAGAAAGTGAAAAATGGATAAAGAAGTTGTGGTATTTACTTACAAAGCAATATCACTCAGCAATGAAATCTATGTCATCAGGCCCTTAGCAGCACAATGAGTGGATTCAGGTATGATGATTCTAACTGAAATAAGTCACACAGAAAAGGAAACATCATAAGATATCAGTAAAACACGGAATGTAAACTTGGTTACACAGGAACTGAATTACAGAACAGAACAGGGTCTCAAATTTAGAAAACCAACTTATGCGTGCTTAAGGGTAAAGTGAGTTGGGGTGCTGCATAAAGCCAGAGATTGAAATGAGCACAGATAAAGTTCCTTAAGCCAAATATGGAATAGACAAGAGCTACTCCTTGCTCAACGAAATGGACTCAACACCGCATATTAAACGCCTAAGAATGTACCTGACTAGTAAGTATCTTAAAACCTATGGATTGCTATGTCTCCGAAAGAGAATCAAGCATGTGTACAGGGGCATAAACGCAGCAGTGATAGGATTGGAGAGGTTCGGTGAGCAAATGAAGACCCTTTGAAGTCATATTGCATGGTACCCATTCCACGGGTTTCAACTACCCAGGTTTAAGGTATTCTACCTTCAGCTAAAACATGCATGTGGAAACTAGAGTATGATCAACCATGTGATCGGGAAACGTGTTCAAATATGTCTCAGTTTTCGTACCCTGGTACTCGGGTGCAACATTCCAGACGCTTTACTAACACCCTCCCGACTTGGAGAGTCAGTCCCTTTAACCTCCTGTTTGGCCCAGTTTGCAATTTCTGTGGAAGATGAACAGGAATAGCGAGAACCAATGAGAGACTAGCTGGAGGTGTCTGGACGGGCAAATTTAACTCTCATTTCCCACCAGGAAGAGGAATTAACCAAAGGCTCAGCTTGCCGTGCCGGAACCAGATTAGGGCCTGAAGCCATCCTGCGGTGTTGCGGCCAGCTCAAAAGAAAGCGAGTTGAAGAAAGGAGCTCAGGGGCACTGTAATTCACAAACCTGCAGAGTTATAAATGACAGCTATCGTCCAAAAATATACTGAAGTAAGGCTGCCAAGAGGACTTGAAAGCGGGGCAGAATTGCAGGAAACCGATTTCAGGAGGTAGACTGGAATTGCATTGAAAGCATAGGAAAAGAGGCAGAACGTCCACAATGATGCACTTGGCCAAAAAGGGCGTATGCGTTTTTTCCTGAATATATTCAGGAAAAAACGCATACGCCCTTTTTGGCCAACCAAGCAAGCTTGCAAAGGAAATCTGCACTACAATGAAGTCTCACTTCCCCCCGGTCAAAAGGGCCATCTGAAAAAAGTGTAAAATCCAGAAAGGCAGGACAGGCCATGGAGAACTGGGAGCCTTGTTATGCTGATGGGCGGGATGTAAATTGCCAACAGACACTCGGGAGAAGTGTATGGTGTTTCCTGAAACATCTAAAAAACAAAGCAACAGAGCCTAGGGCACTTCCACTTATGGTCCTATAGCTTAGGGAAATTAAAATCAAAAAGACACAGCCACCCCAAAGTTTGGGACGCCTCTGTTTACAAGAACCTCATTTACCGTACAAGTTCAATATCACAGAAAGTGAAAAATGGATAAAGAAGTTGTGGTACTTACGTACAATGCAGTATCACTCAACAATGAAATCTATGTCATCAGGCCCATAGCAGCATAATGAGTGGATTCAGGTACAATGATTCTAACTGAAATAAGTCACACAGAAAAAGAAACATCATAAGATATCACTAATACACAGAATGTAAACTTGGCTACACAGGAACTGAATTCCAAAACAGAACAGGGTCTCAAATTTAGAAAACCAACTTATGCTTTCTTAAGGGGAAAGGTGAGTTGGGGTGCTGCATAAAACCAGAGATTGAAATGAGCATAGATAAAGTTCCTTAAGCCAAATATGGAATAGACAAGAGCTACTCCTTGCTCAACGAAATGGACTCAACACCCCATATTAAATGCCTAAGAATGTACCTGACTAGTAAGTATCTTAAAACCTATGGATTGCTATGTCTCCAAAAGAGAATCAAGCGTCTGTACAGGGGGATAAACGCAGCAGTGATAGGATTGGAGAAGTTCGGTGAGCAAATGAAGACCCTTTGAAGTCATATTGCATGGTACCCATTACACGGGTCTCAACTCTCCAGGTTTAAGGTATTCTTCCTTCAGCTAAAACATGCATGTGGAACCCAGAGTATGATCAACCGTGTGAACGGGAGACGTGTTCAAATATGTCTCAGTTTTCCTCCCCTGGTACTCGGGTGCAACATTCCAGACGCTTTACTAACACCCTCCCGACTTGGAGAGTCAGTCCCTTTAACCTCCTGTTTGGCCCAGTTTGCAATTTCTGTGGAAGATGAACAGGAATAGCGAGAACCAATGAGAGACTAGCTGGAGGTGTCTGGACGGGCAAATTTAACTCTCATTTCCCACCAGGAAGAGGAATTAACCAAAGGCTCAGCGTGCCGTGCCGGAACCAGATTAGGGCCTGAAGCCATCCTGCGGTGTTGCGGCCAGCTCAAAAGAAAGCGAGTTGAAGAAAGGAGCTCAGGGGCACTGTAATTCACAAACCTGCAGAGTTATAAATGACAGCTATCGTCCAAAAATATACTGAAGTAAGGCTGCCAAGAGGACTTGAAAGCGGGGCAGAATTGCAGGAAACCGATTTCAGGAGGTAGACTGGAATTGCATTGAAAGCATAGGAAAAGAGGCAGAACGTCCACAATGATGCACTTGGCCAAAAAGGGCGTATGCGTTTTTTCCTGAATATATTCAGGAAAAAACGCATACGCCCTTTTTGGCCAACCAAGCAAGCTTGCAAAGGAAATCTGCACTACAATGAAGTCTCACTTCCCCCCGGTCAAAAGGGCCATCTGAAAAAAGTGTAAAATCCAGAAAGGCAGGACAGGCCATGGAGAACTTGGAGCCTTGTTATGCTGATGGGCGGGATGTAAATTGTCAACAGACACTCGGGAGAAGTGTATGGTGTTTCCTGAAACATCTAAAAAACAAAGCAACAGAGCCTAGGGCACTTCCACTTATGGTCCTATAGCTTAGGGAAATTAAAATCAAAAAGACACAGCCACCCCAAAGTTTGGGACGCCTCTGTTTACAAGAACCTCATTTACAGTACAAGTTCAACATCGCAGAAAGTGAAAAATGGATAAAGAAGTTGTGGTATTTACTTACAAAGCAATATCACTCAGCAATGAAATCTATGTCATCAGGCCCTTAGCAGCACAATGAGTGGATTCAGGTATGATGATTCTAACTGAAATAAGTCACACAGAAAAAGAAACATCATAAGATATCAGTAATACACGGAATGTAAACTTGGCTACACAGGAACTGAATTACAGAACAGAACAGGGTCTCAAATTTAGAAAACCAACTTATGCTTGCTTAAGGGTAAAGGTGAGTTGGGGTGCTGCATAAAACCAGAGATTGAAATGAGCACAGATAAAGTTCCTTAAGCCAAATATGGAATAGACAAGAGCTACTCCTTGCTCAACGAAATGGACTCAACACCGCATATTAAACGCCTAAGAATGTACCTGACTAGTAAGTATCTTAAAACCTATGGATTGCTATGTCTCCGAAAGAGAATCAAGCATGTGTACAGGGGCATAAACGCAGCAGTGATAGGATTGGAGAGGTTCGGTGAGCAAATGAAGACCCTTTGAAGTCATATTGCATGGTACCCATTCCACGGGTTTCAACTACCCAGGTTTAAGGTATTCTACCTTCAGCTAAAACATGCATGTGGAAACTAGAGTACGATCAACCATGTGATCGGGAAACGTGTTCAAATATGTCTCAGTTTTCGTACCCTGGTACTCAGGTGCAACATTCCAGACGCTTTACTAACACCCTCCCGACTTGGAGAGTCAGTCCCTTTAACCTCCTGTTTGGCCCAGTTTGCAATTTCTGCGGAAGATGAACAGGAATAGCGAGAACCAATGAGAGACTAGCTGGAGGTGTCTGGACGGGCAAATTTAACTCTCATTTCCCACCAGGAAGAGGAATTAACCAAAGGCTCAGCTTGCCGTGCCGGAACCAGATTAGGGCCTGAAGCCATCCTGCGGTGTTGCGGCCAGCTCAAAAGAAAGCGAGTTGAAGAAAGGAGCTCAGGGGCACTGTAATTCACAAACCTGCAGAGTTATAAATGACAGCTATCGTCCAAAAATATACTGAAGTAAGGCTGCCAAGAGGACTTGAAAGCGGGGCAGAATTGCAGGAAACCGATTTCAGGAGGTAGACTGGAATTGCATTGAAAGCATAGGAAAAGAGGCAGAACGTCCACAATGATGCACTTGGCCAAAAAGGGCGTATGCGTTTTTTCCTGAATATATTCAGGAAAAAACGCATACGCCCTTTTTGGCCAACCAAGCAAGCTTGCAAAGGAAATCTGCACTACAATGAAGTCTCACTTCCCCCCGGTCAAAAGGGCCATCTGAAAAAAGTGTAAAATCCAGAAAGGCAGGACAGGCCATGGAGAACTGGGAGCCTTGTTATGCTGATGGGCGGGATGTAAATTGCCAACAGACACTCGGGAGAAGTGTATGGTGTTTCCTGAAACATCTAAAAAACAAAGCAACAGAGCCTAGGGCACTTCCACTTATTGTCCTATAGCTTAGGGAAATTAAAATCAAAAAGACACAGCCACCCCAAAGTTTGGGACGCCTCTGTTTACAAGAACCTCATTTACCGTACAAGTTCAATATCACAGAAAGTGAAAAATGGATAAAGAAGTTGTGGTACTTACGTACAATGCAGTATCACTCAACAATGAAATCTATGTCATCAGGCCCGTAGCAGCATAATGAGTGGATTCAGGTACGATGATTCTAACTGAAATAAGTCACACAGAAAAAGAAACATCATAAGATATCACTAATACACAGAATGTAAACTTGGCTACACAGGAACTGAATTCCAAAACAGAACAGGGTCTCAAATTTAGAAAACCAACTTATGCTTGCTTAAGGGGAAAGGTGAGTTGGGGTGCTGCATAAAACCAGAGATTGAAATGAGCACAGATAAAGTTCCTTAAGCCAAATATGGAATAGACAAGAGCTACTCCTTGCTCAACGAAATGGACTCAACACCCCATATTAAATGCCTAAGAATGTACCTGACTAGTAAGTATCTTAAAACCTATGGATTGCTATGTCTCCAAAAGAGAATCAAGCGTCTGTACAGGGTGATAAACGCAGCAGTGATAGGATTGGAGAAGTTCGGTGAGCAAATGAAGACCCTTTGAAGTCATATTGCATGGTACCCATTACACGGGTCTCAACTCTCCAGGTTTAAGGTATTCTTCCTTCAGCTAAAACATGCATGTGGAACCCAGAGTATGATCAACCGTGTGAACGGGAGACGTGTTCAAATATGTCTCAGTTTTCCTCCCCTGGTACTCGGGTGCAACATTCCAGACGCTTTACTAACACCCTCCCGACTTGGAGAGTCAGTCCCTTTAACCTCCTGTTTGGCCCAGTTTGCAATTTCTGCGGAAGATGAACAGGAATAGCGAGAACCAATGAGAGACTAGCTGGAGGTGTCTGGACGGGCAAATTTAACTCTCATTTCCCACCAGGAAGAGGAATTAACCAAAGGCTCAGCGTGCCGTGCCGGAACCAGATTAGGGCCTGAAGCCATCCTGCGGTGTTGCGGCCAGCTCAAAAGAAAGTGAGTTGAAGAAAGGAGCTCAGGGGCACTGTAATTCACAAACCTGCAGAGTTATAAATGACAGCTATCGTCCAAACATATACTGAAGTAAGGCTGCCAAGAGGACTTGAAAGCGGGGCAGAATTGCAGGAAACCGATTTCAGGAGGTAGACTGGAATTGCATTGAAAGCATAGGAAAAGAGGCAGAACGTCCACAATGATGCACTTGGCCAAAAAGGGCGTATGCGTTTTTTCCTGAATATATTCAGGAAAAAACGCATACGCCCTTTTTGGCCAACCAAGCAAGCTTGCAAAGGAAATCTGCACTACAATGAAGTCTCACTTCCCCCCGGTCAAAAGGGCCATCTGAAAAAAGTGTAAAATCCAGAAAGGCAGGACAGGCCATGGAGAACTGGGAGCCTTCTTATGCTGATGGGAGGGATGTAAATTGCCAACAGCCACTCGGGAGAAGTGTATGGTGTTTCCTGAAACATCTAAAAAACAAAGCAACAGAGCCTAGGGCACTTCCACTTATGGTCCTATAGCTTAGGGAAATTAAAATCAAAAAGACACAGCCACCCCAAAGTTTGGGACGCCTCTGTTTACAAGAACCTCATTTACCGTACAAGTTCAATATCACAGAAAGTGAAAAATGGATAAAGAAGTTGTGGTACTTACGTACAATGCAGTATCACTCAACAATGAAATCTATGTCATCAGGCCCGTAGCAGCATAATGAGTGGATTCAGGTACGATGATTCTAACTGAAATAAGTCACACAGAAAAAGAAACATCATAAGATATCACTAATACACAGAATGTAAACTTGGTTACACAGGAACTGAATTCCAAAACAGAACAGGGTCTCAAATTTAGAAAACCAACTTATGCTTGCTTAAGCGGAAAGGTGAGTTGGGGTGCTGCATAAAACCAGAGATTGAAATGAGCACAGATAAAGTTCCTTAAGCCAAATATGGAATAGACAAGAGCTACTCCTTGCTCAACGAAATGGACTCAACACCCCATATTAAATGCCTAAGAATGTACCTGACTAGTAAGTATCTTAAAACCTATGGATTGCTATGTCTCCAAAAGAGAATCAAGCGTCTGTACAGGGGGATAAACGCAGCAGTGATAGGATTGGAGAAGTTCGGTGAGCAAATGAAGACCCTTTGAAGTCATATTGCATGGTACCCATTACACGGGTCTCAACTCTCCAGGTTTAAGGTATTCTTCCTTCAGCTAAAACATGCATGTGGAACCCAGAGTATGATCAACCGTGTGAACGGGAGACGTGTTCAAATATGTCTCAGTTTTCCTCCCCTGGTACTCGGGTGCAACATTCCAGACGCTTTACTAACACCCTCCCGACTTGGAGAGTCAGTCCCTTTAACCTCCTGTTTGGCCCAGTTTGCAATTTCTGCGGAAGATGAACAGGAATAGCGAGAACCAATGAGAGACTAGCTGGAGGTGTCTGGACGGGCAAATTTAACTCTCATTTCCCACCAGGAAGAGGAATTAACCAAAGGCTCAGCGTGCCGTGCCGGAACCAGATTAGGGCCTGAAGCCATCCTGCGGTGTTGCGGCCAGCTCAAAAGAAAGTGAGTTGAAGAAAGGAGCTCAGGGGCACTGTAATTCACAAACCTGCAGAGTTATAAATGACAGCTATCGTCCAAACATATACTGAAGTAAGGCTGCCAAGAGGACTTGAAAGCGGGGCAGAATTGCAGGAAACCGATTTCAGGAGGTAGACTGGAATTGCATTGAAAGCATAGGAAAAGAGGCAGAACGTCCACAATGATGCACTTGGCCAAAAAGGGCGTATGCGTTTTTTCCTGAATATATTCAGGAAAAAACGCATACGCCCTTTTTGGCCAACCAAGCAAGCTTGCAAAGGAAATCTGCACTACAATGAAGTCTCACTTCCCCCCGGTCAAAAGGGCCATCTGAAAAAAGTGTAAAATCCAGAAAGGCAGGACAGGCCATGGAGAACTGGGAGCCTTTTTATGCTGATGGGAGGGATGTAAATTGCCAACAGCCACTCGGGAGAAGTGTATGGTGTTTCCTGAAACATCTAAAAAACAAAGCAACAGAGCCTAGGGCACTTCCACTTATGGTCCTATAGCTTAGGGAAATTAAAATCAAAAAGACACAGCCACCCCAAAGTTTGGGACGCCTCTGTTTACAAGAACCTCATTTACCGTACAAGTTCAATATCACAGAAAGTGAAAAATGGATAAAGAAGTTGTGGTACTTACGTACAATGCAGTATCACTCAACAATGAAATCTATGTCATCAGGCCCGTAGCAGCATAATGAGTGGATTCAGGTACGATGATTCTAACTGAAATAAGTCACACAGAAAAAGAAACATCATAAGATATCACTAATACACAGAATGTAAACTTGGTTACACAGGAACTGAATTCCAAAACAGAACAGGGTCTCAAATTTAGAAAACCAACTTATGCTTGCTTAAGCGGAAAGGTGAGTTGGGGTGCTGCATAAAACCAGAGATTGAAATGAGCACAGATAAAGTTCCTTAAGCCAAATATGGAATAGACAAGAGCTACTCCTTGCTCAACGAAATGGACTCAACACCCCATATTAAATGCCTAAGAATGTACCTGACTAGTAAGTATCTTAAAACCTATGGATTGCTATGTCTCCAAAAGAGAATCAAGCGTCTGTACAGGGGGATAAACGCAGCAGTGATAGGATTGGAGAAGTTCGGTGAGCAAATGAAGACCCTTTGAAGTCATATTGCATGGTACCCATTACACGGGTCTCAACTCTCCAGGTTTAAGGTATTCTTCCTTCAGCTAAAACATGCATGTGGAACCCAGAGTATGATCAACCGTGTGAACGGGAGACGTGTTCAAATATGTCTCAGTTTTCCTCCCCTGGTACTCGGGTGCAACATTCCAGACGCTTTACTAACACCCTCCCGACTTGGAGAGTCAGTCCCTTTAACCTCCTGTTTGGCCCAGTTTGCAATTTCTGCGGAAGATGAACAGGAATAGCGAGAACCAATGAGAGATTGGCTGGAGGTGTCTGGACGGGCAAATTTAACTCTCATTTCCCACCAGGAAGAGGAATTAACCAAAGGCTCAGCTTGCCGTGCCGGAACAAGATTAGGGCCTGAAGCCATCCTGCGGTGTTGCGGCCAGCTCAAAAGAAAGCGAGTTGAAGAAAGGAGCTCAGGGGCACTGTAATTCACAAACCTGCAGAGTTATAAATGACAGCTATTGTCCAAAAATATACTGAAGTAAGGCTGCCAAGAGGACTTGAAAGCGGGGCAGAATTGCAGGAAACCGATTTCAGGAGGTAGACTGGAATTGCATTGAAAGCATAAGAAAAGAGGCAGAACGTCCACAATGATGCACTTGGCCAAAAAGGGCGTATGCGTTTTTTCCTGAATATATTCAGGAAAAAACGCATACGCCCTTTTTGGCCAACCAAGCAAGCTTGCAAAGGAAATCTGCACTACAATGAAGTCTCACTTCCCCCCGTTCAAGAGGGCCATCTGAAAAAAGTGTAAAATCCAGAAAGGCAGGACAGGCCATGGAGAACTGGGAGCCTTGTTATGCTGATGGGCGGGATGTAAATTGCCAACAGCCACTCGGGAGAAGTGTATGGTGTTTCCTGAAACATCTAAAAAACAAAGCAACAGAGCCTAGGGCACTTCCACTTATGGTCCTATAGCTTAGGGAAATTAAAATCAAAAAGACACAGCCACCCCAAAGTTTGGGACGCCTCTGTTTACAAGAACCTCATTTACCGTACAAGTTCAATATCACAGAAAGTGAAAAATGGATAAAGAAGTTGTGGTACTTACGTACAATGCAGTATCACTCAACAATGAAATCTATGTCATCAGGCCCGTAGCAGCATAATGAGTGGATTCAGGTACGATGATTCTAACTGAAATAAGTCACACAGAAAAAGAAACATCATAAGATATCACTAATACACAGAATGTAAACTTGGCTACACAGGAACTGAATTCCAAAACAGAACAGGGTCTCAAATTTAGAAAACCAACTTATGCTTGCTTAAGCGGAAAGGTGAGTTGGGGTGCTGCATAAAACCAGAGATTGAAATGAGCACAGATAAAGTTCCTTAAGCCAAATATGGAATAGACAAGAGCTACTCCTTGCTCAACGAAATGGACTCAACACCCCATATTAAATGCCTAAGAATGTACCTGACTAGTAAGTATCTTAAAACCTATGGATTGCTATGTCTCCAAAAGAGAATCAAGCGTCTGTACAGGGTGATAAACGCAGCAGTGATAGGATTGGAGAAGTTCGGTGAGCAAATGAAGACCCTTTGAAGTCATATTGCATGGTACCCATTCCACGGGTCTCAACTCTCCAGGTTTAAGGTATTCTTCCTTCAGCTAAAACATGCATGTGGAACCCAGAGTATGATCAACCGTGTGAACGGGAGACGTGTTCAAATATGTCTCAGTTTTCCTCCCCTGGTACTCGGGTGCAACATTCCAGACGCTTTACTAACACCCTCCCGACTTGGAGAGTCAGTCCCTTTAACCTCCTGTTTGGCCCAGTTTGCAATTTCTGCGGAAGATGAACAGGAATAGCGAGAACCAATGAGAGACTAGCTGGAGGTGTCTGGACGGGCAAATTTAACTCTCATTTCCCACCAGGAAGAGGAATGAACCAAAGGCTCAGCGTGCCGTGCCGGAACCAGATTAGGGCCTGAAGCCATCCTGCGGTGTTGCGGCCAGCTCAAAAGAAAGCGAGTTGAAGAAAGGAGCTCAGGGGCACTGTAATTCACAAATCTGCAGAGTTATAAATGACAGCTATCGTCCAAAAATATACTGAAGTAAGGCTGCCAAGAGGACTTGAAAGCGGGGCAGAATTGCAGGAAACCGATTTCAGGAGGTAGACTGGAATTGCATTGAAAGCATAGGAAAAGAGGCAGAACGTCCACAATGATGCACTTGGCCAAAAAGGGCGTATGCGTTTTTTCCTGAATATATTCAGGAAAAAACGCATACGCCCTTTTTGGCCAACCAAGCAAGCTTGCAAAGGAAATCTGCACTACAATGAAGTCTCACTTCCCCCCGGTCAAAAGGGCCATCTGAAAAAAGTGTAAAATCCAGAAAGGCAGGACAGGCCATGGAGAACTGGGAGCCTTGTTATGCTGATGGGCGGGATGTAAATTGCCAACAGACACTCGGGAGAAGTGTATGGTGTTTCCTGAAACATCTAAAAAACAAAGCAACAGAGCCTAGGGCACTTCCACTTATGGTCCTATAGCTTAGGGAAATTAAAATCAAAAAGACACAGCCACCCCAAAGTTTGGGACGCCTCTGTTTACAAGAACCTCGTTTACAGTACAAGTTCAACATCGCAGAAAGTGAAAAATGGATAAAGAAGTTGTGGTATTTACTTACAAAGCAATATCACTCAGCAATGAAATCTATGTCATCAGGCCCTTAGCAGCACAATGAGTGGATTCAGGTATGATGATTCTAACTGAAATAAGTCACACAGAAAAGGAAACATCATAAGATATCAGTAAAACACGGAATGTAAACTTGGTTACACAGGAACTGAATTACAGAACAGAACAGGGTCTCAAATTTAGAAAACCAACTTATGCGTGCTTAAGGGTAAAGTGAGTTGGGGTGCTGCATAAAGCCAGAGATTGAAATGAGCACAGATAAAGTTCCTTAAGCCAAATATGGAATAGACAAGAGCTACTCCTTGCTCAACGAAATGGACTCAACACCGCATATTAAACGCCTAAGAATGTACCTGACTAGTAAGTATCTTAAAACCTATGGATTGCTATGTTTCCGAAAGAGAATCAAGCATGTGTACAGGGGCATAAACGCAGCAGTGATAGGATTGGAGAGGTTCGGTGAGCAAATGAAGACCCTTTGAAGTCATATTGCATGGTACCCATTCCACGGGTTTCAACTACCCAGGTTTAAGGTATTCTACCTTCAGCTAAAACATGCATGTGGAAACTAGAGTATGATCAACCATGTGATCGGGAAACGTGTTCAAATATGTCTCAGTTTTCGTACCCTGGTACTCGGGTGCAACATTCCAGACGCTTTACTAACACCCTCCCGACTTGGAGAGTCAGTCCCTTTAACCTCCTGTTTGGCCCAGTTTGCAATTTCTGTGGAAGATGAACAGGAATAGCGAGAACCAATGAGAGACTAGCTGGAGGTGTCTGGACGGGCAAATTTAACTCTCATTTCCCACCAGGAAGAGGAATTAACCAAAGGCTCAGCTTGCCGTGCCGGAACCAGATTAGGGCCTGAAGCCATCCTGCGGTGTTGCGGCCAGCTCAAAAGAAAGCGAGTTGAAGAAAGGAGCTCAGGGGCACTGTAATTCACAAACCTGCAGAGTTATAAATGACAGCTATCGTCCAAAAATATACTGAAGTAAGGCTGCCAAGAGGACTTGAAAGCGGGGCAGAATTGCAGGAAACCGATTTCAGGAGGTAGACTGGAATTGCATTGAAAGCATAGGAAAAGAGGCAGAACGTCCACAATGATGCACTTGGCCAAAAAGGGCGTATGCGTTTTTTCCTGAATATATTCAGGAAAAAACGCATACGCCCTTTTTGGCCAACCAAGCAAGCTTGCAAAGGAAATCTGCACTACAATGAAGTCTCACTTCCCCCCGGTCAAAAGGGCCATCTGAAAAAAGTGTAAAATCCAGAAAGGCAGGACAGGCCATGGAGAACTGGGAGCCTTGTTATGCTGATGGGCGGGATGTAAATTGCCAACAGACACTCGGGAGAAGTGTATGGTGTTTCCTGAAACATCTAAAAAACAAAGCAACAGAGCCTAGGGCACTTCCACTTATTGTCCTATAGCTTAGGGAAATTAAAATCAAAAAGACACAGCCACCCCAAAGTTTGGGACGCCTCTGTTTACAAGAACCTCATTTACCGTACAAGTTCAATATCACAGAAAGTGAAAAATGGATAAAGAAGTTGTGGTACTTACGTACAATGCAGTATCACTCAACAATGAAATCTATGTCATCAGGCCCGTAGCAGCATAATGAGTGGATTCAGGTACGATGATTCTAACTGAAATAAGTCACACAGAAAAAGAAACATCATAAGATATCACTAATACACAGAATGTAAACTTGGCTACACAGGAACTGAATTCCAAAACAGAACAGGGTCTCAAATTTAGAAAACCAACTTATGCTTGCTTAAGGGGAAAGGTGAGTTGGGGTGCTGCATAAAACCAGAGATTGAAATGAGCACAGATAAAGTTCCTTAAGCCAAATATGGAATAGACAAGAGCTACTCCTTGCTCAACGAAATGGACTCAACACCCCATATTAAATGCCTAAGAATGTACCTGACTAGTAAGTATCTTAAAACCTATGGATTGCTATGTCTCCAAAAGAGAATCAAGCGTCTGTACAGGGTGATAAACGCAGCAGTGATAGGATTGGAGAAGTTCGGTGAGCAAATGAAGACCCTTTGAAGTCATATTGCATGGTACCCATTACACGGGTCTCAACTCTCCAGGTTTAAGGTATTCTTCCTTCAGCTAAAACATGCATGTGGAACCCAGAGTATGATCAACCGTGTGAACGGGAGACGTGTTCAAATATGTCTCAGTTTTCCTCCCCTGGTACTCGGGTGCAACATTCCAGACGCTTTACTAACACCCTCCCGACTTGGAGAGTCAGTCCCTTTAACCTCCTGTTTGGCCCAGTTTGCAATTTCTGCGGAAGATGAACAGGAATAGCGAGAACCAATGAGAGACTAGCTGGAGGTGTCTGGACGGGCAAATTTAACTCTCATTTCCCACCAGGAAGAGGAATTAACCAAAGGCTCAGCGTGCCGTGCCGGAACCAGATTAGGGCCTGAAGCCATCCTGCGGTGTTGCGGCCAGCTCAAAAGAAAGTGAGTTGAAGAAAGGAGCTCAGGGGCACTGTAATTCACAAACCTGCAGAGTTATAAATGACAGCTATCGTCCAAACATATACTGAAGTAAGGCTGCCAAGAGGACTTGAAAGCGGGGCAGAATTGCAGGAAACCGATTTCAGGAGGTAGACTGGAATTGCATTGAAAGCATAGGAAAAGAGGCAGAACGTCCACAATGATGCACTTGGCCAAAAAGGGCGTATGCGTTTTTTCCTGAATATATTCAGGAAAAAACGCATACGCCCTTTTTGGCCAACCAAGCAAGCTTGCAAAGGAAATCTGCACTACAATGAAGTCTCACTTCCCCCCGGTCAAAAGGGCCATCTGAAAAAAGTGTAAAATCCAGAAAGGCAGGACAGGCCATGGAGAACTGGGAGCCTTTTTATGCTGATGGGAGGGATGTAAATTGCCAACAGCCACTCGGGAGAAGTGTATGGTGTTTCCTGAAACATCTAAAAAACAAAGCAACAGAGCCTAGGGCACTTCCACTTATGGTCCTATAGCTTAGGGAAATTAAAATCAAAAAGACACAGCCACCCCAAAGTTTGGGACGCCTCTGTTTACAAGAACCTCATTTACCGTACAAGTTCAATATCACAGAAAGTGAAAAATGGATAAAGAAGTTGTGGTACTTACGTACAATGCAGTATCACTCAACAATGAAATCTATGTCATCAGGCCCGTAGCAGCATAATGAGTGGATTCAGGTACGATGATTCTAACTGAAATAAGTCACACAGAAAAAGAAACATCATAAGATATCACTAATACACAGAATGTAAACTTGGTTACACAGGAACTGAATTCCAAAACAGAACAGGGTCTCAAATTTAGAAAACCAACTTATGCTTGCTTAAGCGGAAAGGTGAGTTGGGGTGCTGCATAAAACCAGAGATTGAAATGAGCACAGATAAAGTTCCTTAAGCCAAATATGGAATAGACAAGAGCTACTCCTTGCTCAACGAAATGGACTCAACACCCCATATTAAATGCCTAAGAATGTACCTGACTAGTAAGTATCTTAAAACCTATGGATTGCTATGTCTCCAAAAGAGAATCAAGCGTCTGTACAGGGGGATAAACGCAGCAGTGATAGGATTGGAGAAGTTCGGTGAGCAAATGAAGACCCTTTGAAGTCATATTGCATGGTACCCATTACACGGGTCTCAACTCTCCAGGTTTAAGGTATTCTTCCTTCAGCTAAAACATGCATGTGGAACCCAGAGTATGATCAACCGTGTGAACGGGAGACGTGTTCAAATATGTCTCAGTTTTCCTCCCCTGGTACTCGGGTGCAACATTCCAGACGCTTTACTAACACCCTCCCGACTTGGAGAGTCAGTCCCTTTAACCTCCTGTTTGGCCCAGTTTGCAATTTCTGCGGAAGATGAACAGGAATAGCGAGAACCAATGAGAGACTAGCTGGAGGTGTCTGGACGGGCAAATTTAACTCTCATTTCCCACCAGGAAGAGGAATTAACCAAAGGCTCAGCGTGCCGTGCCGGAACCAGATTAGGGCCTGAAGCCATCCTGCGGTGTTGCGGCCAGCTCAAAAGAAAGTGAGTTGAAGAAAGGAGCTCAGGGGCACTGTAATTCACAAACCTGCAGAGTTATAAATGACAGCTATCGTCCAAACATATACTGAAGTAAGGCTGCCAAGAGGACTTGAAAGCGGGGCAGAATTGCAGGAAACCGATTTCAGGAGGTAGACTGGAATTGCATTGAAAGCATAGGAAAAGAGGCAGAACGTCCACAATGATGCACTTGGCCAAAAAGGGCGTATGCGTTTTTTCCTGAATATATTCAGGAAAAAACGCATACGCCCTTTTTGGCCAACCAAGCAAGCTTGCAAAGGAAATCTGCACTACAATGAAGTCTCACTTCCCCCCGGTCAAAAGGGCCATCTGAAAAAAGTGTAAAATCCAGAAAGGCAGGACAGGCCATGGAGAACTGGGAGCCTTTTTATGCTGATGGGAGGGATGTAAATTGCCAACAGCCACTCGGGAGAAGTGTATGGTGTTTCCTGAAACATCTAAAAAACAAAGCAACAGAGCCTAGGGCACTTCCACTTATGGTCCTATAGCTTAGGGAAATTAAAATCAAAAAGACACAGCCACCCCAAAGTTTGGGACGCCTCTGTTTACAAGAACCTCATTTACCGTACAAGTTCAATATCACAGAAAGTGAAAAATGGATAAAGAAGTTGTGGTACTTACGTACAATGCAGTATCACTCAACAATGAAATCTATGTCATCAGGCCCGTAGCAGCATAATGAGTGGATTCAGGTACGATGATTCTAACTGAAATAAGTCACACAGAAAAAGAAACATCATAAGATATCACTAATACACAGAATGTAAACTTGGTTACACAGGAACTGAATTCCAAAACAGAACAGGGTCTCAAATTTAGAAAACCAACTTATGCTTGCTTAAGCGGAAAGGTGAGTTGGGGTGCTGCATAAAACCAGAGATTGAAATGAGCACAGATAAAGTTCCTTAAGCCAAATATGGAATAGACAAGAGCTACTCCTTGCTCAACGAAATGGACTCAACACCCCATATTAAATGCCTAAGAATGTACCTGACTAGTAAGTATCTTAAAACCTATGGATTGCTATGTCTCCAAAAGAGAATCAAGCGTCTGTACAGGGGGATAAACGCAGCAGTGATAGGATTGGAGAAGTTCGGTGAGCAAATGAAGACCCTTTGAAGTCATATTGCATGGTACCCATTACACGGGTCTCAACTCTCCAGGTTTAAGGTATTCTTCCTTCAGCTAAAACATGCATGTGGAACCCAGAGTATGA
The DNA here is from genome assembly GCF_039906515.1 of Pseudorca crassidens. Taxonomy (NCBI): domain Eukaryota; kingdom Metazoa; phylum Chordata; class Mammalia; order Artiodactyla; family Delphinidae; genus Pseudorca; species Pseudorca crassidens. The sequence continues at coordinate 1,843,421 of NW_027136299.1, forward strand.
TCAACCGTGTGAACGGGAGACGTGTTCAAATATGTCTCAGTTTTCCTCCCCTGGTACTCGGGTGCAACATTCCAGACGCTTTACTAACACCCTCCCGACTTGGAGAGTCAGTCCCTTTAACCTCCTGTTTGGCCCAGTTTGCAATTTCTGCGGAAGATGAACAGGAATAGCGAGAACCAATGAGAGATTGGCTGGAGGTGTCTGGACGGGCAAATTTAACTCTCATTTCCCACCAGGAAGAGGAATTAACCAAAGGCTCAGCTTGCCGTGCCGGAACAAGATTAGGGCCTGAAGCCATCCTGCGGTGTTGCGGCCAGCTCAAAAGAAAGCGAGTTGAAGAAAGGAGCTCAGGGGCACTGTAATTCACAAACCTGCAGAGTTATAAATGACAGCTATTGTCCAAAAATATACTGAAGTAAGGCTGCCAAGAGGACTTGAAAGCGGGGCAGAATTGCAGGAAACCGATTTCAGGAGGTAGACTGGAATTGCATTGAAAGCATAAGAAAAGAGGCAGAACGTCCACAATGATGCACTTGGCCAAAAAGGGCGTATGCGTTTTTTCCTGAATATATTCAGGAAAAAACGCATACGCCCTTTTTGGCCAACCAAGCAAGCTTGCAAAGGAAATCTGCACTACAATGAAGTCTCACTTCCCCCCGTTCAAGAGGGCCATCTGAAAAAAGTGTAAAATCCAGAAAGGCAGGACAGGCCATGGAGAACTGGGAGCCTTGTTATGCTGATGGGCGGGATGTAAATTGCCAACAGCCACTCGGGAGAAGTGTATGGTGTTTCCTGAAACATCTAAAAAACAAAGCAACAGAGCCTAGGGCACTTCCACTTATGGTCCTATAGCTTAGGGAAATTAAAATCAAAAAGACACAGCCACCCCAAAGTTTGGGACGCCTCTGTTTACAAGAACCTCATTTACCGTACAAGTTCAATATCACAGAAAGTGAAAAATGGATAAAGAAGTTGTGGTACTTACGTACAATGCAGTATCACTCAACAATGAAATCTATGTCATCAGGCCCGTAGCAGCATAATGAGTGGATTCAGGTACGATGATTCTAACTGAAATAAGTCACACAGAAAAAGAAACATCATAAGATATCACTAATACACAGAATGTAAACTTGGCTACACAGGAACTGAATTCCAAAACAGAACAGGGTCTCAAATTTAGAAAACCAACTTATGCTTGCTTAAGCGGAAAGGTGAGTTGGGGTGCTGCATAAAACCAGAGATTGAAATGAGCACAGATAAAGTTCCTTAAGCCAAATATGGAATAGACAAGAGCTACTCCTTGCTCAACGAAATGGACTCAACACCCCATATTAAATGCCTAAGAATGTACCTGACTAGTAAGTATCTTAAAACCTATGGATTGCTATGTCTCCAAAAGAGAATCAAGCGTCTGTACAGGGGGATAAACGCAGCAGTGATAGGATTGGAGAAGTTCGGTGAGCAAATGAAGACCCTTTGAAGTCATATTGCATGGTACCCATTCCACGGGTCTCAACTCTCCAGGTTTAAGGTATTCTTCCTTCAGCTAAAACATGCATGTGGAACCCAGAGTATGATCAACCGTGTGAACGGGAGACGTGTTCAAATATGTCTCAGTTTTCCTCCCCTGGTACTCGGGTGCAACATTCCAGACGCTTTACTAACACCCTCCCGACTTGGAGAGTCAGTCCCTTTAACCTCCTGTTTGGCCCAGTTTGCAATTTCTGCGGAAGATGAACAGGAATAGCGAGAACCAATGAGAGACTAGCTGGAGGTGTCTGGACGGGCAAATTTAACTCTCATTTCCCACCAGGAAGAGGAATGAACCAAAGGCTCAGCGTGCCGTGCCGGAACCAGATTAGGGCCTGAAGCCATCCTGCGGTGTTGCGGCCAGCTCAAAAGAAAGCGAGTTGAAGAAAGGAGCTCAGGGGCACTGTAATTCACAAACCTGCAGAGTTATAAATGACAGCTATCGTCCAAAAATATACTGAAGTAAGGCTGCCAAGAGGACTTGAAAGCGGGGCAGAATTGCAGGAAACCGATTTCAGGAGGTAGACTGGAATTGCATTGAAAGCATAGGAAAAGAGGCAGAACGTCCACAATGATGCACTTGGCCAAAAAGGGCGTATGCGTTTTTTCCTGAATATATTCAGGAAAAAACGCATACGCCCTTTTTGGCCAACCAAGCAAGCTTGCAAAGGAAATCTGCACTACAATGAAGTCTCACTTCCCCCCGGTCAAAAGGGCCATCTGAAAAAAGTGTAAAATCCAGAAAGGCAGGACAGGCCATGGAGAACTGGGAGCCTTGTTATGCTGATGGGCGGGATGTAAATTGCCAACAGACACTCGGGAGAAGTGTATGGTGTTTCCTGAAACATCTAAAAAACAAAGCAACAGAGCCTAGGGCACTTCCACTTATGGTCCTATAGCTTAGGGAAATTAAAATCAAAAAGACACAGCCACCCCAAAGTTTGGGACGCCTCTGTTTACAAGAACCTCGTTTACAGTACAAGTTCAACATCGCAGAAAGTGAAAAATGGATAAAGAAGTTGTGGTATTTACTTACAAAGCAATATCACTCAGCAATGAAATCTATGTCATCAGGCCCTTAGCAGCACAATGAGTGGATTCAGGTATGATGATTCTAACTGAAATAAGTCACACAGAAAAGGAAACATCATAAGATATCAGTAAAACACGGAATGTAAACTTGGTTACACAGGAACTGAATTACAGAACAGAACAGGGTCTCAAATTTAGAAAACCAACTTATGCGTGCTTAAGGGTAAAGTGAGTTGGGGTGCTGCATAAAGCCAGAGATTGAAATGAGCACAGATAAAGTTCCTTAAGCCAAATATGGAATAGACAAGAGCTACTCCTTGCTCAACGAAATGGACTCAACACCGCATATTAAACGCCTAAGAATGTACCTGACTAGTAAGTATCTTAAAACCTATGGATTGCTATGTCTCCGAAAGAGAATCAAGCATGTGTACAGGGGCATAAACGCAGCAGTGATAGGATTGGAGAGGTTCGGTGAGCAAATGAAGACCCTTTGAAGTCATATTGCATGGTACCCATTCCACGGGTTTCAACTACCCAGGTTTAAGGTATTCTACCTTCAGCTAAAACATGCATGTGGAAACTAGAGTATGATCAACCATGTGATCGGGAAACGTGTTCAAATATGTCTCAGTTTTCGTACCCTGGTACTCGGGTGCAACATTCCAGACGCTTTACTAACACCCTCCCGACTTGGAGAGTCAGTCCCTTTAACCTCCTGTTTGGCCCAGTTTGCAATTTCTGTGGAAGATGAACAGGAATAGCGAGAACCAATGAGAGACTAGCTGGAGGTGTCTGGACGGGCAAATTTAACTCTCATTTCCCACCAGGAAGAGGAATTAACCAAAGGCTCAGCTTGCCGTGCCGGAACAAGATTAGGGCCTGAAGCCATCCTGCGGTGTTGCGGCCAGCTCAAAAGAAAGCGAGTTGAAGAAAGGAGCTCAGGGGCACTGTAATTCACAAACCTGCAGAGTTATAAATGACAGCTATCGTCCAAAAATATACTGAAGTAAGGCTGCCAAGAGGACTTGAAAGCGGGGCAGAATTGCAGGAAACCGATTTCAGGAGGTAGACTGGAATTGCATTGAAAGCATAGGAAAAGAGGCAGAACGTCCACAATGATGCACTTGGCCAAAAAGGGCGTATGCGTTTTTTCCTGAATATATTCAGGAAAAAACGCATACGCCCTTTTTGGCCAACCAAGCAAGCTTGCAAAGGAAATCTGCACTACAATGAAGTCTCACTTCCCCCCGGTCAAAAGGGCCATCTGAAAAAAGTGTAAAATCCAGAAAGGCAGGACAGGCCATGGAGAACTGGGAGCCTTGTTATGCTGATGGGCGGGATGTAAATTGCCAACAGCCACTCGGGAGAAGTGTATGGTGTTTCCTGAAACATCTAAAAAACAAAGCAACAGAGCCTAGGGCACTTCCACTTATGGTCCTATAGCTTAGGGAAATTAAAATCAAAAAGACACAGCCACCCCAAAGTTTGGGACACCTCTGTTTACAAGAACCTCATTTACCGTACAAGTTCAATATCACAGAAAGTGAAAAATGGATAAAGAAGTTGTGGTACTTACGTACAATGCAGTATCACTCAACAATGAAATCTATGTCATCAGGCCCATAGCAGCATAATGAGTGGATTCAGGTACAATAATTCTAACTGAAATAAGTCACACAGAAAAAGAAACATCATAAGATATCACTAATACACAGAATGTAAACTTGGCTACACAGGAACTGAATTCCAAAACAGAACAGGGTCTCAAATTTAGAAAACCAACTTATGCTTTCTTAAGGGGAAAGGTGAGTTGGGGTGCTGCATAAAACCAGAGATTGAAATGAGCATAGATAAAGTTCCTTAAGCCAAATATGGAATAGACAAGAGCTACTCCTTGCTCAACGAAATGGACTCAACACCCCATATTAAATGCCTAAGAATGTACCTGACTAGTAAGTATCTTAAAACCTATGGATTGCTATGTCTCCAAAAGAGAATCAAGCGTCTGTACAGGGTGATAAACGCAGCAGTGATAGGATTGGAGAAGTTCGGTGAGCAAATGAAGACCCTTTGAAGTCATATTGCATGGTACCCATTACACGGGTCTCAACTCTCCAGGTTTAAGGTATTCTTCCTTCAGCTAAAACATGCATGTGGAACCCAGAGTATGATCAACCGTGTGAACGGGAGACGTGTTCAAATATGTCTCAGTTTTCCTCCCCTGGTACTCGGGTGCAACATTCCAGACGCTTTACTAACACCCTCCCGACTTGGAGAGTCAGTCCCTTTAACCTCCTGTTTGGCCCAGTTTGCAATTTCTGCGGAAGATGAACAGGAATAGCGAGAACCAATGAGAGACTAGCTGGAGGTGTCTGGACGGGCAAATTTAACTCTCATTTCCCACCAGGAAGAGGAATTAACCAAAGGCTCAGCTTGCCGTGCCGGAACTAGATTAGGGCCTGAAGCCATCCTGCGGTGTTGCGGCCAGCTCAAAAGAAAGCGAGTTGAAGAAAGGAGCTCAGGGGCACTGTAATTCACAAACCTGCAGAGTTATAAATGACAGCTATCGTCCAAAAATATACTGAAGTAAGGCTGCCAAGAGGACTTGAAAGCGGGGCAGAATTGCAGGAAACCGATTTCAGGAGGTAGACTGGAATTGCATTGAAAGCATAGGAAAAGAGGCAGAACGTCCACAATGATGCACTTGGCCAAAAAGGGCGTATGCGTTTTTTCCTGAATATATTCAGGAAAAAACGCATACGCCCTTTTTGGCCAACCAAGCAAGCTTGCAAAGGAAATCTGCACTACAATGAAGTCTCACTTCCCCTCGGTCAAAAGGGCCATCTGAAAAAAGTGTAAAATCCAGAAAGGCAGGACAGGCCATGGAGAACTGGGAGCCTTGTTATGCTGATGGGCGGGATGTAAATTGCCAACAGACACTCGGGAGAAGTGTATGGTGTTTCCTGAAACATCTAAAAAACAAAGCAACAGAGCCTAGGGCACTTCCACTTATGGTCCTATAGCTTAGGGAAATTAAAATCAAAAAGACACAGCCACCCCAAAGTTTGGGACGCCTCTGTTTACAAGAACCTCATTTACCGTACAAGTTCAATATCACAGAAAGTGAAAAATGGATAAAGAAGTTGTGGTACTTACGTACAATGCAGTATCACTCAACAATGAAATCTATGTCATCAGGCCCATAGCAGCATAATGAGTGGATTCAGGTACAATGATTCTAACTGAAATAAGTCACACAGAAAAAGAAACATCATAAGATATCACTAAT